>NC_091708.1:18757500-19382500 GCF_041296265.1 Equus caballus
GATTCTGCAATGTAAAGAAGATAAGAAATTTCCAGTTCTCAAGGGTGTGATTCCCCAAGTTACATTCACTAATTTGGGACCAAAAAATTAGATAAAAAGTTTTAAATTATTTCAAGACATTTAGGCCAGTAAGTAAGCCTGATTCATGGGCAGCGTTTGTGCAAGCAAAACTGGAGAAGATGACTCACCTATTCCATTCCTTCTGTAAACTGCCCCTGAAATACGCAGCAAACATTGCAGTTAATAGAACTGTGGAATAGCCTTCCCATATGGCCTCTGAGCTTGTAAGGTGACCTATTTATTTCCAGAAATCTCTCCCAGATATCTCAGCTATCTGAGTAATAGAAGACAAAACATCCTTACTGAACTTTTAAATGGCCATAAAGTGAAGACAGAACATTGATCAATCAGATAATTTATGACTATAAAATGCCCCTTGAATAGATTAAGTTCCTAGCACAATAACTGTGATTTTGTAAAGATTATATAATAATCTCCGAAGAAGTAATGCATTAGAACGGGTACTGGACTTCAAGTAAAAGAGTTGTGGCTAAAACCTCAGTTCAACTAGTGACTAGCCAAGTCATCTTATACGGTTGTGGTATATTAACTGCATTAATAACCTCAATTCTTCACTCCTTCCTAGCCCCACCTACTCTGGTTTTGGCCCAAGGCATCTGACTTGATTTGGTCACTGGGCATTAGAAAATACAAGGCCAGTAGAGACTGGTAACGCACTTACACAATTAGATTAGCCTTCTCCTCTTTTTGTCTTGAGAATACATCGAAGTTAGCCTACTGAAGGATGAAATGCAGGACTGAGTTGTCCTAGTTGTCACAGCCGAGATCATCCCAGGTGACCACGCACTTAGTCAATTCCCAAGAAATGAGTGAGCCCAGAAACAATCAATAAGCCAACTCACAGCTGATTTGAGATGCAAGGATAATCCAGTTGAGACACCCTGCTCCAGCCCAGATAAGCTGTATCTTATAGACTTTAATGAATGTTTATTTTGGTATCATACTGAGATTTTATGGTTGGTTTTCTGTTGCATTACTGTAGCAACGTAAGACTGAGGTAGCAATAGATGCTTTCATTACCTATTCAACATTGACTCACCTGGCCTTTATTATTCTTAAAAGAATCATAATTTTATTCATTTGTCTATCCCATTTTTATCCATAGGAGAATAGCCTGACCAGTACAAGCCTTATTTTCTAGAAGCCTTGCAATTTTACCTTTCACGTTCTATTAGTCGTGAGTGTTCTCTGTTATCCTTTATCTCCCTTTTCTTGCTTTCTTTGGAGCAATTGGTCATTTCCCTTTCATTTATTTTTTATTTTTTTTACTTTTTGGGGGATGCTAATCTTAGAGATAGAAATATATATCCCTGACTTATAACCTCATGATGTATATACTGACAGTTTTAGCACTTTCTAGAAATTCCTAAACCTTTAACTCCACTTAACCACTGTTAGTTTTTGTGTTATTCCTGTTATAAGTTTTAATTCTACATATAACTTAGAATCTGAAGTCATTGTGATTCTTCTTTGTTATACTTGACATTTGTTTAGATTGATGTGTAAATTCACCCATCCCCATGCTTATTATTCCTTGCTATTTGTTTCCATCTGAGCTCATTTTCTTTCCATCTCAGTAGTTCTCCCTCTAGATTTCTTTCAGAGCAAGTTGGCTAGAGATGAATGATGTGTGTGTGTGTGTGTGTGTGTGTGTGTGTGTGTGTGTGTGTGTGGTGTGTGTGTGTGGAGGAGGATTTGGAAGAAGAGGTCTGGAAATGTTTTCACTTTTGAAGGATATTTTCACTCATTATATAATTATTGGTTGGCAGCTATTGTCTTTCAACGCTTTAAAAAGCTGTTTATATTCTAGTATCCATTGTTTCTGCTAAGAAGTAAGCTCTAAGTTTCTTGCTGCTTCCTTGATGAAATGTCTTTATTTTTTCCTTTGGCTGCTTTTGATATTTATCTTTATTGTTGGTTTCTGGAGTTTTACAATGAAGTTCTTAAATGTAGCTTTCTTTTCACTTACTTTTCATGACATTGCTAATCTCCTTGAGTTTGTAGCTTCATGTCTTTCATAAGTTTAAGAAAATCATTCAGTAATAGCTGTTTGCTCTTCTACCTCATTTCCTCTTCCCCCTCTTCCTCTGAGTGTACGGTTATACATATGTTAGAATTTCCAGCATGTCCCATATAGCTCTTAGGGTCCTTCTGTATTTTCCTTCCTTTTTCTTCTCCATGTATCAGTCTGGACATTTTCTACTGATCAATATTCCAGTTTGCTAAGCCTTTCTCAAACTTTGTCTAATTGATGGTTTAATTCATATATTTAGTTCTTAATTCTGGTTGTATTTTTCAGCTCCAAAGTTTCTCCTTGATTCTTTATGTAATTTAAATTCTCCAGTAAACACCTCATTTTGTTATCTATGTTGAGGGACATGTTAACATCAGTTATCTTTAAAACCGACATATGATAACACTAATATTTACATCATCTGAGAGTCTTTCAATTATCTGTTTTTCTCTCTTGATCCTATATCTTAGTATGCCTGGTAGTTTTTTTTATTAAATGCCACATATTGTATATGAAAGAATGCAAAATCTCTGTATAATGTTTTATTTATATAAAAAGAATTCACTTTATCTTCAGATAGAAACATGGGTTACAGGAGAATGACTTATATCTAAGAGGGAGTAAGAAATCTAGACTTGGATTTCAGATTTTATGAGGCATAACCAAAAATCTGCTTCATCTTCTTGTTGAGATTTATTCCTCTTGGGTCAGAACTGAGATGCTGGAGTTTACACAAGGGAGTTTTCTCCTTCATGGGTCCCAGACTTTCTATTTCAAAAGCAATGTTGGACTCCCAAAATCTCACGATCATGTTTAATCCCTTCTTACTCAGTTTTCAGGCTTCTTATTCTGAGCAGCCTAAGAATCATCAACTGCCTTATATGGAGAACCCATGACAACTGTTGGGTTCACTTATCTGTACCACCCTTCGGTTCAGAATTCAACATCTTGGCGGGTCCAAAATCCAAGTTTTTTCTTCCCAGGCCCATGAGACTGTCAAAATATTTTTTCACTTTTCTGCCACTTAGCAGCCCCACTCTGTTCAGTTTCTAGCTTACCAATAGCCACAATGAAAACTGCCAACGCCACAAGAGAAAAAAAGCAGGACAGAATGTTTGGCTCACTTAAATGAGCTTCCCTTCTCTCCAGAATCTTAGCTCCTCATAGTCTGACTTCCTCAAAAGCAATCTAATTCGTTTAAACAAAATTATACTGTCCCGCTCTTCTAGTTTTATTAGGTGGAACATTAGCTACTCCCCTCAGATGTTCAATATTGTTAACTTTGTTTTTACATTTTTTTTACCTGTCCATCTGACTAGAATGTGGTCTCTATGAGGGCAAGAATGTTTATCTGTTATGTTCACCAATGTATTGTGTATGCCTGTAAGGGTGCCAAGAAAATACTAGGCACCAGAAAATATATTTGAATTGAATTGAATATTTTGGGGGTACCCAGCACATGATCTATTGTGAAAAGAAGATGTCTTCCAGCTTACTGCTCTGCAAACCTCTATTGCTTTAGAGTATATTTTTGTTTGCCCCTTGTGCTACCCTATCCTGCTTACAATAGACATTCTAGATTAGGAAGACATTTTTACCCATGGCTGTAGTTATTGCAGAGCTCATCAATCTTTACTCTTACAGTGGAGTATTCAGGAGCTTAGAAAAATAAGATAAAATGAGAGAATTTTAATTCAAAGCTTTATGTTGCCTAAAATGCCTATGGACTGTTTAAAAGTAGGGTTTGTGTTCCTTAAAAATTAAGGTTCCTCCTGTAACTCAAACAAGCCGATTGCAGAAAACAAAAAATATTTCTAGCTCCAAAATATTGTAGCAAAAGTAAAGTTCATTTTCTGATTACCAGGTATAAATAAGCTCCCAGGAATCCTATCAAACATATTTCTAATTATTTTAGTCAGACAGAGCAGAGAAGATAAAAATAAGTTAAAAACATCTGGTCACTATCTGATGTCTAATAAATGTAAAGCAAATTACAAATTTCAAAGTAAACTGTGGAAAATATCACACATAGAGTATCTGGGTAGATTTATCTGGCCAGTAGAGCCTGAATGAGAGCAATTTGGAGACAGAATTACCTGTGTCGTCATGATGGAGAACCTAGACCTCAGTAGAAAGCTTCACATATTTTAGCTCAGAACAAGGTCAGTTGTCCTGAAGACTTTATGCCCCAAGCTACTTTCTGCCTGGGGCCCAGTTAATGAGCCCTCACATATCATAGAGCTTGTTTAAAACCTTATGGTGAAAAAAAATGCACCTGAGCATAAAACTTTATTTCCAGAGAAAATGAGAAATTGCTCTGATCTACACTGACAGTGTTATTAATGATAGGCTGACATGCCTTCTAACTTGATCCAAACATTCAAAAATGAGCACACCTGTACTCCCCCATAAGTATAGATCTATTATTTTATTAAATGCTAACAAATTTTACCAAAATGTAACAGCAGATAAATTCTTGACAAATTTTATTTTTCACACCAGTATTTTCCATGCCTATCAGGCAGGTTGTAGACACTAATCTACATCTGTCCATGGAAGAAGTCAGCCAGAAAAAGTTAGTTTACTTGTAGCCTAAGTTGATCTCTCCTCAGCATCCATTCTTTAATCAGGGCATGACTTCCCCAGAGCTTCAGGGTAACCTAAAGAGGGCCGTTAATAGCCCATTCGTAGATACCTGAGGAACTTGTTATCCTTCAGAATTCAAGATACTTTATGGATGTGGTAACTCAAGATCATATTAAATAAGTACATTTGTGCCATGATTATACAGATCCCAGAAACTCATTTCCCCAATCTAGTGGAGAGTGGAAATTGTGTTTTTGTTTTGTAAAGCTTTTATTTCCCCTTTTTCTCCCCAAAGCCCCCTGGTACATACTTGTGTATTTTTAGTTGTGGGTCCTTCTAGTTGTGGCTTGTGGGATGCTGCCTCACCATGGCTTAATGAACGGTGCCATGTCCACACCCAGAATCCAAACCAGCAAAATCCTGGGTCACTAAAGCAGAGCATGAAAACTTAACCACTGGGCCCCAGGGCTGGCCCCTGGGAGCTGTGTTTTAATGTCAGCCTTTTCAGAGTCATAGCAAACACATCTTAACATTTTCAAGCTATCTCAGAATTTATGGAATCACAAATGACATCTCATTTTCAAAGATTTCAAGTTATTTAGCTTTTAAAGTAGTAAGCAAGTCTAACATGCCCTTAAAACACCATTAGCAAGAGGAATATCAAGGATGTCTTATAAAGGAATGCCTTTAAGCAATGAGATATTCAAATGGACAAAAGAAAATCTATGTGCAAATGTATGACTATTGCACAGTTTCATCCTAAGAGAATTGTTGAGTCCCTAGCAATGATGGAGAATAGGGAAGTATTTGAAATTGTTCCTATTTGCCTGTAATTTGCCTCCATTATATTTAATGTTAAAGATGAGTAATAGGCCAAGGTTTAAAAGCTTAAAATACATTTCCCAATGTATACTCCTCACCTCAGAAGAGTCACAGCCAAAAAGAGTGACCTTCTGATGAAACAGCTAACAAGTTCCAGGAAGAAAACACAGAGGAGCTTTGTTTTGGATCTTCATTTTTTTACTTGTTATTTAATGATCACATATCATTTTAGATGCGTTGGTTGCCAGTCCCTCCATAATAAGGATAAAAAGGACAATTTTTTTATAAACAGATAATATAGTTTTATTATCCTGACAAGATGCTACCAGAAATAATAACCCTTCTAGAAAATTATTCCCTGAAAGAAAGTCCACAGATCCATATAAAGTTATTATTATGGGCGTGCATAATTTTTAAAATTATACAATTTTTCAGTAGTAATTTAAAATCTCATTTGTAGGTTTTCTTTAAAAGGATTATTGCCAAACTCGATGAAAGAACCACCCACTTAATTTGAAGAGTCCCTGGGAGTATCTCACATGTGCTGAATATTATGTGCCCACTCTGTCCCCCTCAGGACACTGTCATCACAATGTGATGCTCTGCTATTCCTATCACTTCCCTGGAATCTGATGCTCCTGCTGCTTCTAATAGGCCCTACCGTTTAGGGTGACCATATGTTAGATCATCCAAACTAGGGCACTTTCGACAAAAAGAAGAACTATTACTAGTTACCCCAGGGCAAAGAGTGTTAACTAAACTAGTTCTGAGCAAATAGAGACATAGGGTTACAATTCCACTGTTGTTCCCATTAGAGCCACATTGTTCCCAAACGATGAGATGTTCTACAAAAAAGTAGGCATCATACTTTGCTATCAGCACCTCAAAACAGTAAACAATACTGTTAGTGCCCTGGCTGACAGCAACTATTTAAACTTTGCCTTACACCAGATGACTTCCAAGGACCAGAACTAAGTTCATGGAGTCAGGCTGGGGAAACAATCTCTGGACAGATATTACACTTCCCTGGGACTCAGGGTGATAACAAACTTAAGGTATAACTCTAATCAGAGGCACAATGAACGCTGTTAAAATAATAGATCGGGCTAAGGAGAGAGTTGGGTGATAAGGAATCTTCATGAAAATCTATGGTGGAAGTTAGGAACAGTGAGATCTGATGTCTAATTAGGGTTTTCTTTTTTTCCTTTTCTGCATTGTTATTCCCTTATACGTCTCTTTCTCAAATCCCCAGTTAGTAAGCAGAAGCCCAGAGCTAGCTATAGTTCAGGAATGAAGGGAAGGGAAATCTCTTACTGAAACCAAACTAGTTTCGCCTCCTGGTGAGTTAAATAAGACTCTCCAACAGAAGTGGTTGTCTCACAAATTAAAGAGTATTTGCAGCAAATAGGAGACCATGCAGAATCATTTCCAAAGTCATGGTGTCCCCGATCAAAGGGAAGCAAGCACCTTTTATTTCAGATGGGGAATGAATATTGAAAAGGGAGTGGTGGGTATTTGCTTACACAGGCTCAGTTGGAAAACACGCTTCGACATACACTGCAGGTTATGGCAATAAGGCATAAGCTCCTCCTGGAGAGATCTTAGCATTAATAAAAAAGCAAAGGTCATAGGCATAGCTCTTGTGGTGAGGCTTGGTCTGGTTCAGGGTGCTTGGTGATCGCATCTCCTTCACATAACAAAGGAAAAAATCAATTTAGAAAAACAGTTAAATGCTTCCAAACCCACCCTTGAGTTCCTTGGGGCCATCAGTTGGTGACAAAGCCATGCATGGGATGAAACAAACTGGACAAAGAACTACATCAACATTGTTGGCATTGAAGAACAGGCGGAAATGGCTAACAATGAAGCCTAAATAGTGGTCCAGAACAACGGATGATCAGCCATAACCAGGAGTCAAAAGCTTCCCATTCGGTCACCCTTCAGCTATTCTATCTCCCTCTGCATGGCACAGTGTCCTCTCCTATGAAAGTCAACTAAAGTTTGAAAATTGAAGGTCTATTTCCTGAGTATTATCCAAAGAAGAACCTATCTGCAGTATGGTGGTTTTACTTTCTGGGGAGGTGTGGAATAACCAACATTGAATCCAACAAGGTAAGAAAACCATGAATCAGTGAAACAACAAAGATGCTATTTTTAAAATATCTTATTTGGATAAAGTGAGTTCTAGGAAGCTTCAAATTGTCATTATGATGAAAGAGGGTAATGCAATGGAAAAACACAAAAAGTAATATAATTGACCTTTCCAGAAAGGAAATTCCCAGAAACCCCACCTTGAGAATACAGATATTTTACGTGAAAGTAGGCTGTGTGCATGGTTACAAACTCTCTACTGTGGTTTGTCAATCAAATCTTTCATGACCACCTTGGGTATTTTGATAGCTTCTGGTTTGAGACAAATTTTGCTTCATTTTATCCAGTCTAACAGCTTTATTCTGTATTGGAGAAACTATATCTTAAAACATTTTAACTCCCATATAGTTTCAGAAAGCACATCATTCCAAGAGGAAGTCAGTTGAGGTTTTTTTATTTTAAGTTAGATATAGGCTCTGAGGAGGATTAACTTGTGGTTCTTTCAACTCTTGGGGAACATTCTCAGAAAATGATTGCTAACAGAGCTAAAAGATGGATTCAAGGAAACAGAGATAGAAGTAGAAGGGTGATGAAATAAAGGAGCCATTGAACTTCCCTCTTTGTGGTGTGGTGTTTTATATAATGCTCCATGCTGCCTCATTTCTGAACTATAAGGAGGAAAATGGGTATCTACTTTACAGTTAAAAGTAAATACAAGAACAGAGGCTGGCCTAGTGGCATAGCTGTTAAGTTCGTGTGCTCCACTTCTGTGGCTCAGGGCTGGCCGGTTCAGATCTCAGGCATGGACCTACACATTGCTCATGATGCCATGATGTGGCAGGCATCCCACATATAAAATAGAGGAAGATTAGCAGAGATGTTAGCTCAGGGCTAAACTGCCTTAAAAAAAAAAAGTAACATAGGAAACCAAGAATATGTTAAAATCTAAATAAAAAACTAACAATTAAATAATATAGGATTTTAATTAGCATTAAAAAACTAAAGCAATCAAACAGAAATAAAAGAGTAAAATCAAGTAACCTAATACCTTAATGTTTTCTAAAATTCTAAAAGAAACATAAGCTAAACTACATAAAATTTAAAATAAAAGCTTTCAAAGCTGTTATGACAGCAGGTAAAGAAAAAAAGAGATGTAATATTAAAATAAACGTTAAAATCTGTCATGAAAATTGGAGTGTAAAATTTTCAGATCAAGAAGGACAAAAATGATAAAGGTAAACTTTTTTGAAAGCTGAAGGTTACCACAACAGAGAAAGAAATATAAATCCCAGATAAAAATTAAATGTAAAAACCAGGTAAAGGTAGATCCAGCATTCCCTAATAGCAGATTCCTCTTGAATCAGCAACAGATTTCAGGGATGGAGAGCCAACAGAGAAGACGAAAAAAATATGTCTCTCTTTTTGTCAGTGGATATTTGACTCAGAAGTTGTTTACATTTAATTTTTAAACAGCTTTAAATATCATTTATTTGGTTCCAAGTCCGAGCAGTTAGATTCCAAGTTTCAGAAGGTCTTTGGAAAGAAGACTGCCAAAGTAGACATGTTGAAGGTAAAAAAGAATAATACTTTAATGCCTCATAGTAGAGATGAACCAATAGTTATAAAAATAATACTATTCTAGAAGCAAAAAGTTTAATAGTATGCAGCTACCTAGACAGAGGACGACCAGTGTTGTATATTTGAATAAACTCCAAGTAAACTAAATTATTTTAGTAATTGCAGTGTTAGAAATTCATAATTTAAATTGTTTTAAAAATATGAAACGAGGGGCCTGCCCGGTGGCTTAGTCGTGAATTTCGCACCTTCAGCTTCTCTGCAGCCCGGGGTTCACCAGTTCAGATCCCAGGTGCGGCCATGGCACCATTTGGCAAAAAGCCATGCTGTGATAGGCGTCCCTCAGATAAAGTAGAGGAAGATGGGCATGGATGTTAGCTCAGGGCAAGGCTTCCTCAGCAAAAAGAGGAGGACTGGCAGTAGTTAGCTCAGGGCTAGACTTCCTCAAAAAAAAAAAAAATCTGAAACCAGGAATTTCATCTTATAAGGAAAGTAAAGAATTGCGAAAGTAGAGCTGGAAATAATTTTATCAAAAAAACTTTTTTAGAGGTTGTAATACTAATGTAACTTTTCCTGTCTAGAAATCTCTCTCCCAATTATACTATCCTTCTACTTGGCCTCACAATCAAGACCTTCAACAACAACAACAACAACAAACTATAATCATTGACTCCTAAAACATTGAAATCTTTTAACTTAATTTCATTATGTACTGCACCAAAAAAGAATATTTTAGAGCTTGAGAGATTTGAGAGATAAACTTGACATAGCAGCAAAAACTTATCCCTTTGACTCTTTGGTTTCTCTAACTGGTTTCCACATTGTGATTATAAAAATTTCCTGTCCTTTTCTCCTTTACTTGTTGAAAACTTTTCTTCTCAGTAGATGTTTTACTGCCTCCTTCACATCCTTGTTCCTAAGACTGTAGATTAAAGGATTCACCATAGGCGTAATAATCCCATAGAACATGGATATAAATTTGTCATTGGCATCCACGTCACCTGAATTAAGTGTCTCTTTAGACTTGGGCTTCATGTACATGAAGAGAATGGTTCCATAGAATATTATCACCACAGTCAGGTGGGCTGAGCAGGTAGAGAAGACTTTGCTTCTCCCCTCAGAAGAGCGAATTTTGAGGATGCTGACAATGATTAATGTATAAGAGATAATAATTAACAACAGCGGGGTCGATATGAATAATGTCGTGGCCACAAGCATGATGAACTCATTGCCTGAGATGTCAGCACAGGCCAATTTCATGACAGCCAGAATTTCACAGGAGAAATGGTTGATGACTTTATTCCTACAGAAAGGCAATTGTACTACAAACACAGTTTGTACTGCAGAGTTGATAACTCCTATGATCCAGGACCCAGCTGCCATGGGCACATAGGATCCCTTGCTCATGATGACAGGGTATCTCAGAGGGTTGCAGATAGCCACATATCGGTCAAAGGCCATCATGCCCAGGAGCACACACTCTGTTGTCCCCATGGCCAAGCCGAGGAACATCTGCACTGCACAGCCAGTAAAGGAGATGGTCTTTCTTTCTGAGAGAAAGCTCACCAGCATGGAGGGCATGGAGGTGGTGGTGTAGCAGATGTCTAAGAAGGAGAGGTTCCCCAGGAAGAAGTACATAGGGGTGTGAAGGTGGGAGTCCAAGATGCTGATTAAAATAAGGGTGCCATTGCCCAGAAGGATGACCACATACATTATTAAGATAAGCACAGAAAAAAGTAGCTCAAGCCTTGGGTACCCAGAAAGCCCCTTCAGGAAAAATTCCTCCAGAATGGTTTGGTTGTCCCATTCCATTTTCCTGCTTCTCTTTTACCTGTAGGACATTAAAGTATGTTAAAACAAAATATGTATTCTACTATGATTACTTTCCACTGCGTACCAACACACGTGTACCATATATTCCCAGAGAAAAAAGGAAATACCAAAGTAAGAAGCGAAGAAATAAAGAAAAGTGGACTGAATTAAGGGAAGGTATGAATTGAGAGGAAACTAACACGTTGCAAGCTACACACAATATGCCATGTAATTCATTTAATCTCATCACAGTTCTAGGAGAGAGGTATTGTTATCCACATTTTACAGATAAACAAATCAAAGCAGAAAACTTAAGAAAACTTGACTAAGGGTAAATACATAGCAGTGTTAAGATTCAAACCTAAATTTTCCTTGCGGCATCATGAGCTTTTTGTCATATTTGTCACCATATGTTAACCTGAGGTTATGATAAAAATGAGCATTGTATTATGTGTAACTGAACAACGAATCATTTTTATTGTCTATAGACCACCACACCATAGATAATGATCTTGTCACTCCTTGAAATTATACTGTGTTATGTTTATTGTCTGTCTTTCCCAGTAGCATGCAAACTTTATATAGGCAGGCACTTTTTCTTCTTTACTGCCAGTCCCAGTATCTACAACAGAGAAGACACAGAGATAGATGTTCAAAAACATTTGTTGAATAAATTAATAAAGTCAATGACAAAATGATGACTAACATTGCTTACTCTGTACCACTCCTTTGATAATTGTTTTCTTTGTGCAATACCTAATATACCCTATTAGGCGATTACTGTTATCATTGGCATCATCTTCCTCATCACATAGAGGAGGAAAATAAGGCACAGAAAAGTTGCGTATTGTGCTTAGGTCAAGGTCATATAGCTAAATAAATGGTAGAGCCAGGGCTCAAATCCAAGCCATAAGGCTACAGAGTACTTGTTCATTTTGCAGAGAACTTGGCTCACCAGCTACCATAGCATGTCATCTAATTGACAGCACTAACCTTTCAAAGGAAATGTCAAACCAGAAAAAGTGATCACTCAGAAAGAAGCAAGATTCCAATATGACAATTTGAGAGGAGTTGATTTTGATACTTTATGTTTTGCTAGGAAATTATTCATAGAATGACAACAAATGTGTTGTCATGGAGTCGCATTTAAGCCTTATAATTCCATGGTTTACCTAATAATAGAAGTTCTATCTCCTTTTTCATTACTATTCTCCACTGGTTTCTTTTCTTTATCAGTGTAACAGTTATTCCTATATTATAGGTCTCCTCCAAAAAAAAAACCTTTTGAATAGATTGTCCTTTGCACGTTTTTTAGTTTCTTTTATGAGAGTATTCAGTCCATTCACATTAAAATTAATTATTAATGTACTTCATTTTTTTCTTTCCATATACTTTATGTGTATTACTTACTTATTTTGCATTACTGTATTCTCTTCTGGTTAAGTTATCATTCATTATTTTTTTTTCATTAACTTGAACACTTTACTCATGTTGTCCCTTACAAAAGTGGTAGCATCTCTTTCTCTACTCTGATAATTTGACTTAGAGGACCCAAACATTTGCTTATAAAGATTACCTATTTTTTTCCGCTAGAGTGTTGTCCAATCTCCTAAATTTTCCCTCAAACACTAAATGAAGATAGAACTACAAGAATACTTTTATTCCTCCATTTTTATCCCCATCCACAAAATTCCCACGTTACTGAGATAACTCCGAAGTGTTTATAATGTCGTTACAATATGTCTTTTTGAGAGTTCTTCTTCGGCCTCTACATTATACAAACTTGGACAGTCAGTCTTTATTTATTCATCAATATACCTACCTCTGTATATATCTACTTTGATTACCATTGGTATCTCTCTCTTCTCATTCTCTTTTCTTCTCTTGAGGACTGTGTTTCAGTTTATATTTGGTTTGCTTAGAGTACATTTGAGAGATTTTCCTCAGATGAAAATGTGAGTAATATACTATCTAAATTCCTATAGATCATCAAATATCTTCCTTTTCATTTATTTAGTTAAGTGCAGGAGTTTGACCTACAAATTCTACATCGAAGACATAATTTAAGAAACAATACACATAATTATATATAATCTACAACATATAGCTATATATTATATATAACAAATAAATGTATAATATACGACATAAGTATATGTCTAAAATATATAACAGTTATATGCATATATTGTATATATGAATTCTATTTTTAATTCATATTCCTTATTCTATTTGGTACTTTAAAGTTCATATATATAAATAAATCCATATATATTAGCTGCAAACAGTGTTGCAAAACTCAGGGACCAAAATCCCAGGGACTTTCCAAACAGAGAAATTTCCTAACCTTTCTCACTGGGACCTATTCTTCGGGCGGCTATGCACTGACAGCTCATAGAGAGGAGGCACGGTTTCATCTCTAATGACTTTGCCTCCTAAGGATGAGGAAACAGGCACTCCTAGACATTCTCAGTGGACACACAAATTGGTACATCCTCTGTGGAGGACAATTTGGAAATATCTATCAAAATCACAAATGCATACATATAACTTTGACCACAGGTTTACTTCTAGGTAATTAGCACACAATTGAGCTGGCACACGTGTAAAACTATTTGCATACAAATTGATTCATTAAAGTATTGTTTGTAATAGCAGATATGAAAACAATTTAAACTTCCATGAGAATAGGACATAGAAATAATGGAATACTATTCGCTGTTAAAAATAATAAGGAGCACTTTGTGCATTTATATAGAAGAACTTTCAAGAAATATTAAGTGGAAAAGTAATGTTCAGAGCAGATTAGATGGCACACTAACATTTGTGTAAAAAAGATTTTGTGTATGTGTGTGTATGTATATATGAATATACGTACCATTTTGCTCCCACAGAGAATATCTCTAGATAATTAAACAAGAATAGTTTGTTGTATCCAGGAAAGGAAATAGATAACTTATTAACAGGAATGGAAGATAGGCTGTTCATAGTATACCCTTTAGTACTTTTTAAAAATTTGGAACCGTGTGAGTATATTACCTGTTCATAAAAAAATAACATTTAAGCTAGAGTTCTCACCTGTGAGATTCACAACCTTTCTCCTTTCACTTTTCCAGTGGTACACCACATGAAGCCATTCGTTACCATAGGACACAACCACATATGTTTGAAAATTGTTCTCACTTGTTCAGTATCAAACACTAAATGGGAATTGCAGAAGACTAGAAGGTGCTTTAAATATAGTCCCATTCTCAATACTCAAGACACTTTACATGGTATCATTAGGATTTCCAGGCCCATATCCACCTTCTGTCCCACCATCAAGCTGTAAGCTGTTCTTTGAGCTGGTTAAGGGTCTATCCTTCCATATCATGTCATTTCTTTTCCATTAAATGTGTTAGTGATTTTATGAGCTAGTAAAATTCCTGGAACAAAATTACAGCTCAATAAATGTTAGCTCTTATTCTTGTTCCATTCTCAAGTCTCAAGAGCCTTCCCTCTTCAGAATCCCTTGTCCGTCTAACTTTATGAGGTACTTTGCTCTAAGTCTCAGGACCATATTCTCAATTTCAGGAAACAATAGGATCACTCCAAACCCAACCCGATTTCCCTATTCTAATCTTCTTCTTAGTTGTCTAGTGGCTAAGATTTGGCACTGTGATTGCCTGTCGCTCAAGTTTGCTTTCCATTCGGGAAACCATACCACCCATCTGTCGTTGTCATACTGTGGTGGCTGAGTGTTGTTGTGATGCTGAAAGCTATGCCACCAGTATTTCAAATACCAGCAGCGTCACTCATTGTAGACAGGTTTCAGAAGAGCTTCCAGACTAAGACAGACCAGGATGAAAGACCTGGCCACCCAATTTTGAAAACAGTGGCCATGAAAACCCTTTGAATAGCAGCAGAGCATTGTCTGATATAGCGCCATAAGGTGAAAGGATGGCACAAAAGACCAGGCGGGTTCTGCTTTGCTCTACACTGGGTCACTAGGAGTCAGTATTGACTGGAGGGCACTAAGAACAACAAAAACTCTTCCTACTCCCAGTTCTTAACATTCTGTAGCTTTATATAAAAATTGCATTTTACAGAATTTTTCATATTTTCTGGGTTAGGGTGTAAACCATTTGAGATTCCAAAGGGCATTAGGTGCATGTGAAGTTTAACAAATAATGGAAATTATACATACACTTGTAAAAGTCATCTCTGCAAAAACCATTGTTCCATGAGCTACCTCCATGCTACCTGATATTCTGTCAATCACATTTCGTAATATTATCAAGAGCATGGGCCTTGGAGGTAGGCTTAGTTCAAACACCATCTCTGCCCTTGATTAATTTGGTTAGCTCAGCATGTTCCTGATCATCACCTTCCTCAGCTATAGAATGAAGATAAAGATGCACCTATGTCATATATTTGTTGATAAGATTAAATGATATGGTGCATGTAATTCAATTAGCACAATGATGGTTTTCATTGTTAACAGTTTCCTTTATGTCTCCCTTTTATGATTCTTCCTTCTATTAAGAGTCTTTTGACATCTCTGAACCAGTCATCCTGGTCTTTCTATGAGGTCAGGTATATGTAGCTCAAAAGTTTAATCAGATCACACACAGTGTCCTGATAAACAGTATTACTTTCATCTTATGTACAAATCTTAATATACTTTATCACAGTCACTGCAGTCCTTTGGATGCCAGCAGATTTTGTGGCAAAAAGTAAAAATCACCCAAAGAATTCAATTCGTTCCATAAATAAAATAGGGTTTTAGAAAGGTGTCAGCATTTTCCTTGTCTTAAAACACATGGCTAGCATTTTTTTGACCAAGGGTATTTTAACATTTTTAGCAAGCCTTTTGAAGTAAAAAAGAAAAGGAAAACTCACTCACTTTTATAATTATGACCCAATAATAGAAAAGCAAATATTCAAAATAGTCATCAATTTTGCATGCAGGCACAGTAGGATAATGGTCAAGCAGGTCTCTTCCTGGCTATTCATTGCTTTGGTAAATTATCTTTTCAGATCTCAGGAAATAATTTTGTTTACTTTTTTTTTTTCAAATCCAAATTGGTCATAGTATCCTCCTCACGTGTTACCTCTGCATAAAGAGTATTCAGCACAGCACCTGACACATAATTCACCTGGTTCTCAGTCAACTGAACCAAATGGAACTGAGTTGTTGCTGGGGACCAGGAAAGACTTGTTTGTTATGAATTTTATACTGCAGAACACAGAGGCAGATGTCTACTGTGTAGTGAGCCTCAATTAGCTAAAGCAGATGACAGAGCATCTAAATACTTGGTACTGCACTAAAAGTTACACATTCACAAAAAGTAATTCATACCTGTAGGGAAAATTCCTTTCAGTTTGTAGTACAATTGCCTTTGCATGCAGAACTGCTCTTTTGGTCATGTAACTCCTTTTTTGTTCCTACTATCTCAGTGATTAGACCCTTAAATTCCATTTCCAATAATGAGTCTCTCTGCAGTGAGAAAAATGTCCCATTTTCAAACGACACTTTTAACCCATCAGTCCAACTCTTGCTCATGGTAGACAAGAATTTGTTTCTTGTCTTTGCAGTAACGTATCTCTAAACCAGAGGTTGCCTCTCTTTCTAGGTGGCGGCATCGAGAGATATTCTCCTCTTGCTTTTCTATTTGCAGCCAATCTTCATGACTCCTCACTAGTAGCTGAACCTCCAAAGGGGCAGCTACTGCTGAGTAATCATTTTGTTGTAGAAATTGATAGATTTGTTGACATTTATAGAAACAGGATTGTTATGAGTGTCATTAGTATGATAAATTCTTCTAGTTCAGAAAAAACGTCATTAGATTCCTCTAGTTCAAACTAGAAAGAAAATTAATATTTAGCAATAAATTTTAGGAATAGGACAATTTGACCTTGAAGCCCAGACTGAAACACGGTCCCATTGTGGAGACCCGCAAATACCTAAAGAATCTGCATCAGGCTTTAGGACACAGTTTGAATGTTTTTAAGGACCTCTATAAACCTGCACGCACAACTTTAAATTGCTTCAGAGATGAAATACATATAAAACTTATGAGACTTCAGAAATAAAGCCCTAAAGACCTAATTACAGCAGCCCTGTTACTCTATTTCCTACACAAAATTAGAAAGGGGTTTGTGTACTGTCGTCAAATTTTCCCAGCTGAATTCGCTCTCAATCTCTCATTTTCTCTCTCTCTCTCTCTCTCTCACACACACACCCACACCCACATGCACTATTTTTGAAGTATAATTGATTTTTTACTGTACAAACAAATTTTCCTTTCACTTTATATATTTACCTTATAGTAAAAGCAGACTTTTTGAATAAACATTTATATTGTAAATATTCTAAAAATAATAAACAGTCATGGTAAAAGAAGAAAATTTTTTTAACATCAGAGAAAGCATTTGTTGCTCAGAAAACTCTGTCTATATATAAATACAGGCATCTTGATTTTTTTTTTTAACTCAAAGTTTTTATGTTGTTTTTAAAGATTGGCACATGAGCTAACATCTGTTGCCAATCTTTTTCTGTTTTGTTTTGTTTCTTCTTCTCCCCCAAACTCCCAGTATATAGTTGTATATCCTAGCTGTAGGTCCTTCTGGTTGTGCTATGTGAGATACCGCCTAAGAGTGGCCTGATGAGTGGTGCCATGTCCATGCCCAGGATCCGAACAAGTGAAACTCTGGGCCACCAAACTGGAGTGCGCGAACTTAACCTCACGGCCATGGGGCCAGTCCCCTCTCAAAGTTTTACTTGATTTTTTAATTGAGTTCATAATAGTTTACATTATTGTGAAATTTTGGTTGTACATTATTTCTTGTCTGTCGTCATGTAAGTGCTCCTTGTGCCCACCCCCACCCCTCATCCCCTGGTAACCACTGAACTGTTCATTTTGTCTATGTGTTTGTTTATCTTCCACATATGAGTGAAGTCATACGGTGTTTGTCTTTCTCAGTCTGCCCTATTTCACTTAACATAATACCCTCCAGGTCTGTCCATGTTGTTGCAAATGGGATGAGTTGTCTTTTTTATGGCTGAGTAGTATTCGATTGTATGTATATATCACATCTTCTATATCCAATCATCGTCGATGGGCACTTGGTTTGCTTCCTTGTCTTGGCTACTGTGAATAGTGCTGCAGTGAACATAGGGGTACATGGGTCACTTTGGATTGTTGATTTCAAGTTGTTTGGATTGATACCCAGTAGTGGGATAGCTGGGTCATATGGTATCTCTATTTTTTAGATTTTTGAGGAAACTCTATACTGTTTTCCATAGTGGCTGCACCAGTTGGCATTCCCGCCAGCAGTGTATGAGTGTTCCCCTTTCTCCACACTCTCTCCAATATTTACTATTTTTAGTCTTAGTGATTATAACCATCTTAATACTGAATGCATTATATCAGAGATTTGATAGGTTAACTTATAAACGCAGCCTAGCTGCTAGATCCGGAAGAATCAGCAGTAACCCATTGCATATCAAAACAGCTTAAAGAAGTATCTCAATCTGATGGAAGAATGGTCAGCAATAAACCCAACCAGTGTTTATTGACTGCCTGCTTGCCCAAAAACTGGGTGCAATTCACGTAAAGCCCAATAATCTGAAGTCTTCTTGTTACAATGCAAATATATTTTTTTGGTGAGAGATAGAAGGCTTTTTAAAATTTCACTTAAAAAATTATCATACAGTAAAATTAATTTTGCCTCTTTTATCATACAGCTCTACGAATTTTAAAACATGTATAGATTCATGTAACTATCACCATAATCAGGACATAGAACTCTTGTATCACCCTAAAAACTCCTTGTGCTGTCTTTTTATAGACATCCCTTTCACCTACTCATAAATCCTGGCAAAGACTAATATGCTTTTTATCCCTATAGTTTTACCTTTTCCAGAATGTTATATAAATGGAATCATATGAGCCATTCATGTCTGGCTTCTTTCGCTTAGCATAAAGCCTCTGAGATTCCTGCAAGTTGTTACTGCTGAGTAGTATTCCATTGTATGGATGCACTACAGTATGTTTGTCTATTGACCTGTTGAAAGACATTTGGGTTCTTTCCAATTTTTGGCAATTATGAATAGATCTGCTATAAATATTTATGCCCAAATGTTTGTGTGAACATAAGGTTTCATTTTTCTAAGGTAAATATCCAGGAGTGGTAGAATGGATGATATCAGACATGAATATGTAAGTTTATAAGAAACTCCCAAACATTTATCCAGAGTGGCTGTGTCATTTCTCCATTCCAATCAAAAATGTATGAAAATTCAAGTGTTTCCTATCTTGATCAACACTTGGTATTGTCAATATATATCTTTTGTACCTATTCTAATAGGTGTGTAGTGATAGTTCATCAGGATTTTAATTTGCATTTCCCTAATAACTAAGGTTTGGGGGTTTTTTTGTCATCCTTCTACTTTCTTCAGTAAACTGTCATTCATATCTTTTATCCATTTTTAATTGGGTTGTTTGTTTTCTTATCGATGAGTTTTGAGAGTTCTTCCTATATTCTGCTATGAATAATTTACTGTATATATGACTTGCATATATTGTCTACAAGTCTGTGAATTGTCTTCTTATTCTCTTAATATAAACTGCTTTAATTGTCATTTTAATTGGTTGCTGCTTAAGTCCAATTGATGAGGACACACAGAAAGACTATGACGAATAAAACATCTTGCAACAGGGCAGTTCTTTGACACCTCTCATCTTGGGTAGTTCCTCAGGGAAATAGCCGGTGCCGTCACACATGGAGCAGAACCAGTAGGTTTTGCACTCAAAGACCTTGCCTCATAAAGTCTCAGGCCATTCCTTGTAGTTTTTCCTCAGAAAAAGCTCCTCCCCCTCCGTACACACACACACGTCTTTCCAGTAATATCCTTATCAACAGACACAGAATCCACTGAAAGTACTCTAATTAATTCACAAAACAGTCACTTAGTGTGGACCATTTCTCCTTATTCAGGAAACTTGGGACAAATTTTAGCTCTGAACTGAATCCTTTGGACCTATCTCAGCCAGCTTCTAATCACCTCTGTCAGCCTTTGGCCATTATTAGCCTACTTCTTATTACATCCTTTTTTACCCTTAGTTTTACCAGCTCCACCTTTTATACTTGGGATTCTTTTATACACTAAAGAACCAGTAGCCTACCAGTTCCACTCCTCAGAGGTTTGACTATGTCACTCAGCTTTTAATTCTGGTAAATGAATGGTGCTGTCATGTCTTTAGTCTTCCTTGAGGTATCTTTGAAAGCAATGAATCTAATCTATTTTGGTCGTGCTGGGAAATCCCGTCCTCATCTCAGTAATTAGCGATGGTTCTCACTTGCACATGCATGTGTATTTCTTCCTCTGTAATCCTTCCTTCCTGGACATTTGCAGCACAGGCTCCTGTATCCCACCAATTCTGGACAGCTTCCTGACAGTAAGGAAAAGCATTTCCTTCTTTGGGTGCATGGTGCAAATGTTTCTCTCTTTTGCCATGGGGGCCACAGAGTGCATGCTTTTAGGCATAAGGGCACTTGACTGCTATGTGGCCATGTGCTATCCACTGAGATACCCTGCCATCATGAGAAAAGATGCCTACGTACCCATGGCAGCTGCATCCTCGGTTGCTGGGCTTGTAGACACAGTGGTGCAGCCATCTGTAGCAATGCAATTACCATTCTGTGCTAACAATGTCATTAACCTCTTTTTCTGTGAAATTCAGGCTATCCTAAAACTGGCCTGTGCTGATATTGCAATCAATGTGATCAGTATGGCAGGCTCAATGCTGATTCTTCTGGTTATTCCATTGCTATTAACTTCCTTCTCCTACATTGTTATTGTTGCCACTATTCTGAGGACCCCTTCCACTGAAGGAAAACGTAAAGCATTCTCCACCTGCTCAGCCCACCTGACAGTGGTGATTATATTCTATGGAACCATCTTCTTCACGTACGCAAAGCACAAGTCTAAAAGCTCTGTTGATCCAGATAATCAAGACATTGTTGAGGCCCTCATCTCCCTCTTCTATGGAGTGATGATTTCCATGCTCATTCCTCTCATCTATAGTCTGAGGAACAAAGTTGTGAAGACTGCTGTGAAGAACATGCTTTGGGAGGAAAAACTTTAGTGAGGAATATGGACACTGATTTTCACCACACGACTCGGTATTTAAAGCCACTGCAGACACAAAATTCAAATGGAGAACATCACACTATGAAAAAAATTGACCATGTGTTGTTGAAAACTATATGATCAAAATATTTTGGTTGCAGTTGTTACTATTAGTTTTTGTTCTCACTGCAGAAATAAATCATGCTTTTGATTTTACAAGATACTATTATGGAAATGAAAAAATTTGAAAATCTCTTATGAAGTCCAAGAAAAACATAAGCACTCTTAAACCTTCAGAAAATAATAAAGGCAAAAGGTGTTCTAAAAAGCAGTTTGTCATCTAAAATAAGGACATTATTAATTAGTGATTTAAAGTGATTATTAATCAGTACATGACATATTGTATATTCATTTTTAACTTCTTCATTTATTTACTGTTGTGTCCACCACACGTATAAGCTCTCTGAAAGTAGGAACTTTCCTGTTCCTTACCCTTCAACATCCCAAAGACCTAGAATAGAACGTAACACGTAGTAGATGCTCAATAAATATCCTTTGAATAAATAAGTGAACTACAGCGTGTATAAACTTAGAAAGGTATATTTGTCATATCTGAGGTAAAAAAGATTGTTCAAAAAGAAATTTGATTCAATGTAGTATTTTCTAAATAAACTATATTGGCATTTTGGCAATATGAACTTCCCTAATAAAGTACTTATCTTTTCTTTGTTATGTGATGTGTATTATAATGTAGAGGAACAGGTTTTATTACCAGCTGCCATAACTTTTCTGGATATGGTACATAATGAAACAAAGATAACCAAGATATTTCCCTACTAGTGACCCCAACATTTTAACCTAATAAAATAGAGGTAAAATGTGACATGTCTGTGACATGGTAACAGAGGATTTCTCTGGGACTTTGAGACTAGGTTTTAATGAAGACTTCTTTCCTTCTCTGCATTGTACCATACAGCTTGTAGTAGGAGAGCTAAACAGAACTGGTAACTGAGAAAAATTGGAGTAAGAGGATAAGAAGTGGCAAAAGAGAAAGAGTCGAGTTGTTCAATGAACTGAGGAGCTACAAGGTTTTGGGTATTGGGGATAAGACAAAGATGACGCAAAACTGAGATAACCTCTATTGTCTGAAGAGTGCAGCCAGGTGGAGCAGTGTCAACAAGAGGAATGGAAGCCCCGTTTCCATTGAAGAAATTGAGTTAGATATGTCAGTAGAGGAAAGCATTCCTGTTTTCCAGCCCTTTGAAGAGTCTATGAGAGTTGAAATACAGAACACAAGTCTAAAGAAGAAGACTGTAGCTTCTTTCAAATTGTAAAAGCAATACCATAATATCTTCCTTTCTTGTTAACGTGTAATTATGGTTTCTTCATAAGATTAAATAGCTTAATTCATACATAGTGCTAAATAGTGCCTAGAACATCCTAGATGTTCAATAAACATTGGCTGATTTTTTATTAGTACTGTTGGGTGCACTTTAATAAGTCATAATGCTTGGAGTAAGCACAAGATTTTCATCGTTACTTTTTATGGAGTAATTTTGATGCTATGAAACTATTGTCTCTCAGCTTCAAATCGACTTTTCTATGCTCTGCTTTGTGAGTCAGGATTGGGACACTGAAAACCACATTTCTCCTTTGCTAGTAGGCTTCTGTTAAATCCTTCAAAAGAGTTGGTAGAGAGAAAAAGGAAGGTTGGAGGAAGACAGGGGCCTTGAGCCTGCTTATTTGCTTCTTGTTCCCATCAGCATCACCCCAGCTATGGGTCTTCACCATGACAATGGCAGCTCCTCAGCTGCTTCCAGTATTGGTTTCAGTTTTTATATCTTCCTTTCTGTAACCCAGAACTATTAACCTACCCATGCCATCTCCTCAGAGGTTTGAATCTTTCACTCAGCTTTTACTTCTGGTAAATAATAGACCTGTCAAACTTTTACTCTGTCTTGAGGTATCTTGAAAAGCAATGACATATGTAATTTTATGCATGAGAAATGTAGTGAATCAAGTAGAGCATAAGCGATACTTTTGGTCAGACTATCATTTCCATACACAACTAAATAACAGAACGTTCTGTGAAAGACATTTGTGTTTCTTCTGCAGTTGCTTTCTTGTGTCTAAAATACAGATTATGAAAATCTCTTTGATATATTCTAAATTTGCATAATAATCATCATATGATCCTATGAAAGGAAAACCTTCAGTAGTTTATCAAACTCTGAAATACATGTGACAAGGGATAAACAGGACCCTGAGAGAAAGTCACATAAGTGCCTTTTCTTTCGCCAATGCATGCCTAGCACCCACCTAAGCTCTCTGCTCGGCACATAGTGTGCTATTTCCATAAATTTGTTGAATTAATGCATAAGTAAGTAAATAAATGAATGAAAAAATATTTTCAGTAGGGTGCATATAGGTTTGAAAAGTAATTTATCAAGATCATATTATTGGACGCTCATGATAACACTTCAAAGAGCTAATATTTTCCCCAACTTTGCAAACAGAAACCTCTTCCAAAAACTTAGGAAATCTGAAGTCACAACCAGGATGTGGAATTCGTTGATTTGAATAAAATAATTAACAAACTTGACGACCTAACTATTATGGAACACAGATTCTTCTAAAGCACATATGGAATGTGCATAAAAATTGGCAGTTTGTTAGGCTGAAATCAAGAATCAGCAAATTGCAAGGAAATTATATTAACCAGTCCATATTCCCTCAATTAAATTAACAGTAATTAATGAATTAAAAAGCTCCATAACATGAGATAATTAAAACACACTTCTAAATGACTTATAACTAGTGTGATACTCAAAACATTTAGCAACAACTAAGGCAAGTGCTCGAATAAATTAGAATGAATGCCTACCATAAATAATCAATGCAGTCTTAGTAATGTACGCCAGTTAAATTTCAGCTTTGCATATAGATAAAAGAAAAAATTACAACCAAAAATTAAAACCAGACCTGAGCGTGTAGTCATTGTTATAGTTGTACTGGTTGTTTAATGTGGTTAGTGTTCTTTCTGGTTGGGTGATAGCTCTAGCATATTCTTTGTAAAATATTTTCAATAGCAGCCCTGCTAAGAAATGAAATCTAATTAAATACTGCAAATCAAAATGTAGTGGATACAGTGAAAATAATTTTCCATGGAAATGTTCATACTTCAATTCTATGGGGAACTTGGCTTCATAAGGAAGAGAGAAGGAAGGAAACAAAAAGAAAAAGAAGATGAGAATAAGAAACTGTCTAGAGAATTTTAATGCAGAGGCATTCTGTAAGGTAGTGTGCTATACAGTCGTATCTAATTATTTCTTATTAAATCTTCACAATAATCTTAAAAGGTCTACGTCCTTGTTTTTAATTTATAGATGAAGACCCTAAGATTCATAGAAGTTAAGATCATACAGGTTCTAAGTGGGAAAGCTAGTTTTCAAACCATAGTCTTTTAAAGACATTATTTCCTTTACTGCCCACTAGTCAGGAGGGAAATATCCTGAAGTCCATTTGCATCTAAAACAGGAAAATGAATCCAAAAATACTACAGGACAACAAGGTTAAGATATCCTAACTGGATGTAACCTCAGAATTTCTCCAGAGCTGTTAATTGGATATATAGGCGAATACAGGGGACTATGGTGATCAAGTCCTCAATGATTGTGGCAAAGGCCCTGAATAAGAGTGGACAACAGTATGGCATGGTCTTGAGCACAGTACTGAATTGACCGCCTGAGAAAATCATAGATATACTTACAGGTAACAGACAGTAATCACCAGGAACCAAGTGTTTTAACCAACAGGAAAATTGCTGAATAAACCTAGGGTCATGGGTTTTCAATGTGATGCACTTTAGGAAAGATGAATTTTTCCGGTGAAGAATTTTTGGTTTATTAAGGGAAGCAGAAAACATTACTGGTTAGGAGACTGGATGTAAAGTCAAACTGTTTAGATTGGAATCACACCTCCACATCTGCTCTGCTAATCTAAAGCCTATGCAAGTAATATAATCTCTCTGAACCTCAGGGTCCCATCTGTTGTGAGGATTAAATGTAGAAGTTCATTCATCCACATTTTACAGCATTTCTGTTACTCTAGAGACAGAGTCTTATTTGGAAGAAATGAAGGAGCTGGAGGAATAAGGAGGATTCAATTATAAGCAAGTTTGCTTGTGGTGATGGTGGATAACCAGGTTGATGGCATCTAGCTAGTATATGAAGATGCAAATTCAATTTGATGCTGTAGATGGTGTGATTTTTTATTTTATTTTTTATTTATTTTTTATTGACTATGATACTTTATAACCTTGTGAAATTTCAGTTCTACATTATTATTTGTCAGTCATATTATAGGTGCACCACTTCATCCTCTGTGCCCATCCCCCACCCCCTCCCCACTGGTAACCACTAATCTGTCCTCTTTGTCCATGTGCTTGTTTATCTTTCACATATAAGTGGAATCACACAGAGTTTGTCTTTGTCTATCAGGCTTATTTCGCTTAACGTAATACAGTCAAGGTCCATCCATGCTGCTGTGAATGGGACAATTTTATCCATTTTTATGGCTGGGTAGTATTCCATTGTATATATACACCATATCTTCTTTATCCAGTCATCAGTCAGTGGGCACTTAGGTTGTTTCCATGTCTTGGCTATTGTGAATAATGATGCCATGAACATAGGCGTACATGAGTCCCTTTGAATTGCTGATTTCAAGTTCTTTGGATAGACACTCAGTAGTGGGGTGGCTGGGTCATATGATATCTCTATTTTTAATTTTTGGAGAAATCTCCATACCATTTTCCATAGTGGCTGCAACAGTTTTCATTCCCAACAGTAGTGTATGAGGGATCATTTTTCTCCACAACCTCTCCAACATTTGTTAGTTTTTGTCTTGGTTATTTTAGCCATTCTAATGGGTGTAAGGTGATATCTTAGTGTAGTTTTCATTTGCATTTCCCTGATGATCAGTGATGATGAGCATCTTATCATGTGCCACTTGGCCATCCCTATATCTTCTTTGGAGAAATGTCTGTTCATGTCCCTTGCCCATTTTTTGATCAGGTTGTTTGATTTTTTGTTGTTGAGTTGTGTGAGTTCTTTATATATTATGGAGATTAACCTTTTGTCAGATATATGATTCGCAAATACTTTTTCCCAATTGGTGGGTTGTGTTTGAGTTTCAATTCTGTTTTCCCTTGCCTTGTAGAAGCTCTTTAGTCTGATGAAGTCCCACTTGTTTATTCTTCCTATTGATTCCCTTGTCTGAGAAGACATGGTGTGCAAAAATATCCTTTTAAGACTCACGTCAAACAGTGTACTGCCTATATTTTCTTCTAGAAGCCTTATGGTTTCAGGGCTTACCTTTAAGTCCTTGATCCATTTTGAGATTATTTTTGTGAATGCTATAAAAGAATGGCCCATTTTCATTCTTTTACACGTGGCTGTCCAGTTTTCCCAACTCCATTTCTCAAAGAGACTTTCCTTTGTCCATTGTATGTTCTCAGCTCCTTTGTCGAAGATTAGCTGTCCATAGATGTGTGGTTTAATTTCTGGGCTTTCTATTTGGTTCCATTGATCTGTGTGCCTGTTTTTGTGCCAGTACTATGCTGTTTTTATTACAATAGTTTTGTAGTATATTTTGAAGTCAGGGATTGTGATGCCTCTAGCTTAGTCCTTTTTTCTCAGGATTGCTTTAGGAATTCAGGGGCTTATTTTGCCCTCATAACAATTTGAGGATTCTTTGTTCTATTTCCATGATGAATGTCATTGGGATTCTGATTGGGATTGTGTTGAATCTGTAGATTCCTTTAAGTAGCATGGACATTTTAACTATGTTTATTCTTCCAATCCTTGTGCATGGAATATCTTCCCATTTCTTTATGTAATTGTCAATTTTTTTTTTCAGGAAAGTCTTGTAGTTTTCATTGTATAGGTTTTTCATTTCCTTGGTTAAATTTATTCCAAGATATTTTATTCTTTCTGTTACGATTGTGAATGGGATTGTGTTCTTGAGTTCTCTTTCTGTTAGTTCATAATTAGAGTATAGAAATGCCACTGATTTATGTAAGTTGATTTCGTGTTGTGCAACTTTGCTGTAATTGTTAATTACTTCTAGTAGCTTTCCAATGGATTTTTTAGGATTTTCTATACATAAGATCATGTCATCTGCAAACAACAAGAGTTTCACATCTTCATTGCCTATTTGGATTCCTTTTATTTCTTTTTCTTCCCTAATTGCTCTGGCCAAAACCTCCAGTACTATGTTGAATAAGAGAGGTGAGATTGGGCATCCTTGTCTTGTTCTGGTTCTCAGAGAGATGGCTTTCAGTTTTTCCCCATTGAGTATGATGTTGGCTGTAGGGTTGTCACATATGGCTTTTATCATATTGAGGTACTTACCTTTTATTCTCATTTTATTGAGAGTTTCTATCATAAATGGACGTTGGATCTTGAATGCTTTCTCTGTGACTCTTGAGATGATCATGTGGTTTTTATTCTTCATTTCGTCAATGGGGTATATCACATTGATTGAATTGTGCATGTTGAACCATCCCTGTGCCCCTGGTATAAATTCCACTTGATCATGGTGTATGATCTTTTTAATGTATTGTTATATATGGTTTGCCAATATTTTGTTGCAGATACTTGCATCAATGTTCACTAGTGATATTGGCCTGTAGTTTTCCTTCTTTTCTTGTCCTTCTCTGGTTTTGGGATCAGAGTGATGTTGGCCACATTGAATGTGTTAAGAAGTGCTCCATCTTCCTCAATTTTCTGGAATAGTTTAAGAAGAATAGGTGTTAAATCTTCTTTGAACGTTTGGTAAAATTCTCCAGAGAAGCCGTCTGGTCCTGGACTTTTATTTTGGGGGAGGTTTTTCATTACTGTTTCAATCTCTTTACTTGTGATTGGTCTATTCAGATTCTCTATTTCTTCTTGATTTAGGTTTGGGAGGTTGAAGAATCTAAGAATTTATCCATTTTTTATAGGTTATCCAATTTGTTGGTGTATAGCTTTTCATAGTATTCTCTTATAGTTTTTTGTATTTCTGTGGTATCTGTTGTAATTTCTCCTCTTTCACTTCTGATTTTATTTATTTGAGTCTTCTCTCTTTTTTTCTTAGTGAACCTGGCTAAAAGTGTGTCAATTTTGTTCATTTTCTCAAAGAACCAGCTCTTTGTTAGTTGAGCCTTTCTAATATCTTTTTTGTTTCTATTGCATTTATCTCTTGTCTAATTTTTAATATTTCCCCCTTCTACTGACTTTGGGCTTTGTTCGTTCTTTTTCTAATTCTGTTAGATGTCATTTGTGGTTGTTTATTTGAGATTTTTCTTGCTTATTGAGGTGAACCTGTATTGCAATGAATTTCCCTCTGAGGACTGCTTTTGCTGCACCAAATGAGTTGATGTGGTGTGTTTTCGTTTTCATTTGTCTCCAGAAAATATTTGATTTCTCCTTTGATTTCTTCAATGTTGTTTAATCTCCACATCTTTGCCCCTTTCCTAGCTTTATTCTTGTAATTGATTTTTAATTTCATAGCATTCTGGTCATAAAAGATACTTGATATTATTTCAATCCTCTTAACTTTATTGAAGCTTGCTTTGTTTCCAAATCTATGGTCAATTCTTGAGAATGTTCCATGCACACTTAAGAAGAATGTGTATTCAGCTGTTTTTGGATGGAGTGTTCTATCTATCTGTCTATCTATCTATCTATCTATCTATCTATCTATCTATCTATCTATCTATCTAAAGTCCATCTGATCTAGCTTTTCCATTTAATTCTACAATTTCATTGTTGACTTTCTGCCTGGATGATCTATCCATTGCTGTTAGCGGGGTGTTGAGGTCCCCTACTATTATTATATTGTTGTTGATATCTCCTTTTAGTTTTGTTAAAAGTTGCTTTATTACTTTGGTGCTCCTGTGTTGGGTGCAGATATATTTATAAGCATTATATGTCCTCTTGATGGAGTGTCCCTTTTATCATTAGGTACTGTCTCTCTCTGTCTTTCTTTACATGTTTTGCCTTGAAGTCTACTTTGTCTGATATAAGTATGGTGACACCTTCTTTATTATGTTTGCTATTAGCTTGGAGTATCGTCTTTCATCCCTTCACTCTGAGTCTGTGTTTGTCTTTGGGGCTGAGGTGTGTTTCCTGGAGGTAACATATTGTTGGGTCTTTTTTTAAATCCATCCTGCCACTCTGTGTCTTTTGATTGGAGAACTCAATCCGTTTACATTTAGAGTGATTATTGAAATGTGGGGCCTAATGCTGTCATTTTATGGCTTGTTTTCCAGTTCTCCTGCATTTCCCTTGTTTCTTGTCCCATGTATTTCAGATTATCAATTGAGTTAGGTAGTTTTCTATGTTGACTTTCTTACTTTTCTCTTTCTTTGTAATTTGTGTCTCTGCTCTAATTGTTTGTTTAGTGTTTACCATGTGGTTTGTGTAAAACATCTCATAGAGGACATGGTCTATTTTCAGATAGCCTCTTATTTCCTTAGACTGAGCCAGTTCCATCTCTTTCCTCTTCCCCTTCTAAGTTGTTATTTTCACACCTGGTTTTTCTTCTTGCATTGTGAGTTTGTGGTTAAAATGACAAGATTATATTTATTCTTGGTGTTTCCCTTGCTTTTATCATAATGTTATAATTAAGCATTTGCTAACCTGTTCTGATGGAGAGCTGCAATTTTCTGATTTTGTCTTTCTACATATCTCCTTACTAAGGGTTTTGTAACCCTTTTTCTTTTTTTTTTTCCCCAGTATGAGGGTTTTCCTGGATTTCTTGTACAGGGCGTCTCATGGCAATGAACTCCCTTAACTTTTGTTTATCTTGGAAAGTTTTTATTTCTCCCTCATATTTGAAGGATTTTTTTGCTGGATAGAGCATTCTTAGTTGGAAGGTTTGTGGGGTTTTGTGTGTGTGTGTGTGTGAGGAAGATTAGCCTGGAACGAACATCTGCTGCCAATCCTCCTCTTTTTTGCTGAGGAAGTCTGGCCCTGAGCTAACATCCATCTTGGCTGAAAGTTTTGTCTTTCAGAATTTTGAATATATCATTCCACTCTCTCCTCACCTGTAAGATTTCTGCTGAGAAATCTGCTGATAGCTTGAAAGGGGTTCCTTTGTATGTTATTTACTTCTGCCTTGCTGCCCTTGATATTTTCTCTTTGTTGTTGACTTTTGCTAGCTTCACTACCATATGCCTTGGTATTGATCTTTTAACATTGATAAAGTTTAGAGATCTATTGGCTTCTGTCACATGGATTTCCAGCTCCATCCCCAGGTTTGGGAAGTTCTCAGCTATTATTTCTTTGAACAGGCTTTCTGATCCATTATCCTTCTCTTCTCCCTCTTGGATACTTAGAGTCTGTATCTTGCATTTCTGAATTGAGTTGGATATTTCCTAGAGGGTTTCTTCATTGATTTCTAGTCTTAGTTCTCTCTCCTCTTCTTTCTTTTTTTTTTTTAAAGATTGGCACCTGGGCTAACAACTGTTGCCAATCTTTTTTTTTTTTCTGCTTCTATCTCCCCAACCCCCCCTCCCCCCCCCGTACACAGTTGTATATCTTAGTTGCATGTCCTTCTAGTTGTGGGATGTGGGATGCCACCTCAACATGGCCTGACAAGCAGTTCCATGTCCGCACCCAGGATCCGAACCCTGGGCCACCGCGGCAGAGTGCACGAACTTAACTCAGCCACGGAGCCAGCCACAGCTCTCCTCTTCTATCTTAGCATTTACATATTCCTATCCTCTAGACTGCTAATTCTGTCCTCCATATTATCAGCCCTACTGTTTAGGGAGTCCAGATTTTTCTTAATATCCTCCATTGTGTTTTTCATCTCCTGCATTTCTGATTGGTTCTTCTTTATAGTATCAAACCCTTTTGTGACATGTTTCCTGAACTTGTTGAGTTGTCCATCTGTATTTTCTTTTACTCATTGAGTTTTTCAATGATAGCCATTTTTAATTATTTGTCATTTAGGTTATAGATTTCTGTGTCTTTGGGATTGTTTTCTGGGTACTTGTCATTTTCCTTCTGTTCTGGAGATTTAATATAGTTTTTCATACTGCTTAATGGCATGGATTTATGCCTCCGCATGGAGAGAGAATTTGGTTACTTCTTCCACTTGCTGACACAGGGGGTAAGGGGCAGGTGCTGTGTAATCTGCACCTGCTGGGATCCCTGTCAGCTGTTCCTGACCAAGCCTGGGCTACTCCTTGTGATCACAGTGGCCCTGTGGGGTCTCCTGTAAACCGTGGGAACACTCACACAGGGGCTTCAGGTTGCTGCTGCCTGCTCCCACAGACCTGCCTAGACATGCTCCTTCCCCAGGGACTGCAGTGGTATTATGGGCTTTTGTGGCAGCTGGGAGCTTGTTCACCCAGACTCACACTCTGCCACCATCTGATCCTTTTGGATCTCACTAGCCCCCCTGGGGCCACAGCAGAGCTATGGGCATCTAATGCAGCTAGTGGTTGGCTCGTCCAGCCATGCCACGTCTGTTCCTAGGTGGCCCAGCTTTTGTGTTTGGTGGGCAGGGGTCTCTCCACCAGAGCCAAGCAGAGACTCTCCCTGGGGCTGCTGTAGGACTGTGGATTTTCCCACTTGTCCAAGTAGAGATCATGCTGGGTCTCCAGATTGTGACTGCCCACTCGTGCAGTCCTGCTGGATTTCACTTGCCCTCTCGGGGCTGCAGCAGAACTATAGGTGTTTAATGCAGCTGGCAGGTATCTCACCTGGAAAAACCACTTCTGTTCCTAGGTCATCCAGTTTTTGTGCTTGGTGGGTAGGGCCTCTCCATTACGGCCAAGCAGAGGATCTCCCTAGGGCCACCATGGGACCGTGGATTTTCCCACTGGACCAAGGAGCAATCAAGTGGGGTTCTGTATTGTCACCACCCACTCACACGGTCCTGCTGGATCTCATTTGCCCACACAGGGCTGCAGCAGAGCTATAAGTTTTTAATGCAGCCAGCAGGTAGCTTGCCCAGCCATGCCACGTCTGTTCCAAGGTTGCCCAGCCTTTGTGCTTGGTGGGCGGGGCCTCCCTACTGAGCCTCAGCCCAAGTCACTCCCTGGGGCTGCAGTGGGACTGTGGATTTTCCCATTGGTCCACAGAGCAATTGTGGGGGTGCTTAGGGCTGTCATCATTTGTTTCCACAGTCACACCAATGTGCACATGACCCTCAGGCCCACGGTGGTGCTATGAGCACATCTGCCTTGAGTCACTCATAGGTACTAGGCTTTCTGGGGGCCAGAGAATTCTCACCTATATACACCTCCTCGCCCCGGGGTGGTCCATCCACCTTCTGACGTATAGTCACATGGGGGTCTCAGGCACACTGAGGTGTTGTGTGAGTATCCTCCATTGATCAAGAATGTCAACTTAGTTATAGCTAAATGAGGGAGAGACAAAGAAAACTGCTCACTCTTCCATGTTGCTGACATCACTCCATGGAGTGATTTTTGAAGTCAATATTGGAGGTAAACTCTTTGCAATATATGAGAAAAGCAGAGCCACCGTTACTAACTGTGCCCCACTTTTTAGGGAAGAAAGAAATAGAATCACTAAAAGGAGAGGCAAATAGGCACCCAAAAGGTAGAAAGAGAGGCATGGCTATGTAAAGTCACCAAAATCACAAAAGAGAGAGCTTCAAGAAGCCTAAGAGGGAAAATCCTAACTCCATGAAAGGAAATTGGAGATATGGACATTGGAGATATCAGAGATATTAACAGGGAGAAGAGGGAAGATGATCCAGTTTGTTCAGAAATGGCTCCTGTAGGACAGGCTAAAGAGGCACCAGTGGTAAATCCAAAATTGTCACAGGATCAGTAGGACTTTAAATAAAGATAAAAGAGCAACAATGTACAGAGCCCAGATAGGAAATTCTTATGACTATCTCTGAACAAGACCCATGAGTCTTCCAAAGCAATGGGAAAAGGAAGGAAGAGCCCTCTTCCATGTTGTAGATTAATTAAAAATGAAGCGACCACTTCAGTGACTGCTGTCTTCCTGTAGCTCAGGGAAGGGAACACACTAAACATCACTTAATGTTGCAGATTAATTTAATCCTCACAAAAAACCTGAAGATACACATGATTTTGTACAATAAGGAATGTGGAGTCTAAAAAAGTTATACAAATGGCCCTAGGTCACCTAGCTAGGATGTGACCCAGTGGGGACTGGAGCACAACTAACAGACTCCAAAATTCATACACTTCCCATCACCTCATCATATATCTTAATTTTTTTGACTGCTAAAAGGTCTTCCTGTCCATTTCTTTAACTAATAGACAAAGGACAATTTTCAGCTCTATATGAATGCTAGTCATGTAAATCATGGTGGTTCCAAAGAGGCCAGTTGACCTAGGAAGACACCATTTCTTTTCTACTTGCTATCTCATAGCCTGGTAATCTCCTCTCACAGGAAAATAAAACACAGTCTGAGATTTACACTGAGCATGGAATTACATCTCAGAGGACATCATTGAAAGTTGACTGACCAACTTCTCCCTATTAACGTACAAATAGGTTACATAGGAATAGCATCCCATGTGCTTGCAACAGGTTAAAGTCAAGTGTGTTGAAGTAAACTTGTAACTTTTTAAAACCAACACTCTTCCTTCCACAAACTTTCTGAAGGGAATATGGAGCTGTTCCTAGGAGATTCATTATTCTTCCTTGGTTACAACTAAACAGGAAAGTAAACAATGTATGAGATTATCATGTGGAAAATTGAAAAAGTAGAATAATTTTATTCTGTAGAGAGAAAGCACACCTCTATGCACTGTCATTCATAAAATGCAATCAGACAGGGCAAAAAAGCCATAGTCTAATGAAAACATCGAGTAGACTGTCAGAGGTGACAAACTTGTGGGAAAGGGAATATGATAGCACAGGCATTTTATTGAGTCTCACAGAACTAATGAGATTTGCCACAATCCTCATCCCTCCATATTGCTTTAGACCCAGCTTGTTTTACTCAGGTACATTCACTGCATAACACTGAAGATATTTGAATTGGTGACTCCCAGAAGACATGAAATCATGCAGATAGTCCCTTTTCATCCTGGGAAATTAATTGGGAGCCCATAAAGTTAATGTTGTGACTTAAAAACAAAAAGTTACACTTGTTTGGAAATAGAATGATCTAACTCTTAAAGTGTAGAGTTCTTTTTCTCCAATATTCATATAAATCCAGGACAACCATGCATCAGGACACTATCCAGGAGAATCCTGAGTAGGAGTCCTCCTACCTAGAGTAGGATTCAATAAATATTAAAAAAAAATTTTATAACTTCCAATTTACATAGTGTACAGTTATATTTAAAAATGGCACAAGTGCTCACCTCAAGGCCAATAAGATGATAAATGTCTAATAAACAAAGAAGGGTAAATAAATAATCATACTACTCAGCACACTTTTGTAACAGGACTGTTCATCATGTTGATGCAGAATCACTGTGGAATAGTCATGACCACTCCCAAAGAGAAACCTGTTCTATTAGGGTCCATTTGGGAGATAAGATGAACAAACTCTGCTCATCAGCATCTAAATAAGTGAGCATTTATTACAGGAAATTTAATATGTGCATGCCCAAGATTTCTGAGAGTGTCTATATGATTAGCTATCCATGAGATGATCCATGGAGAGCATACTTGTTCTGACTATAACACAAAGGTGAGTAAGGACACTAGGGTTGATCAAACCACTTGATATTTTGATGAGAATTTTTCATTATTGCTCAAATTTGGAATGTTATTTTAGAGAACTCATATATGAAACTCTCAAATAAATATGTCATTTTTAACTTTATCTAGCATTCATCAGAACTAAAAAGTTATCAGAATCTGTCCCTTTGGTATCTGGCAGCATTGGACACAGGCATCTGCAGTAAGAAGGGAATCAGGCCACGCTGACCTACCAACTCCTCTGTTCCTGTCATACCCTGCTCTTCACTCACTAACACTCTACACAGAGCTCCAGAAAAAGTGAAATGTGCTACCTTATCGCTGGCTGCAAATGAAATACCCAAAGATGAGCATGGGAATGACAGCCCTGACCCTTGAAAGTATGGGCTTTGCTTCTTGGGAATATTTTCCACTTTCTTCTTTAGGAAACTGTGGTGCACGTGAAAGTAGAGAACATGTAGTCAGACTGAAGCATCTTCTCTCATCTTAAGACAAGCTTTACTGTCCACAAGATAGTCCTCACAAGATACCAAGTTGTGGCCATTTCTCAGTTAATATGAATGTGAAACTGGGCCCTGAAAAGGGATGATTCAAAAAAATATTTAACAAATAAGGCATAGGCAAGAACAGAGACCCAGCTGGAATGACATATTAGGCTCTAAGCAGAGCAGTGGTTTGTGCTGTATCACATCGTAAGAAGATCCCAATCACTGCTGTTTGGAGAACATATTGCAGGAGGCAAGAGAGAAGCTGAGAGACCAGTTAGGGATCTAGTGTAGAAATGCAGTCTCTCATGATTTGTCAGGACTGTGCATTACTCATCTCTGTGTCTCTCATGGATTTTTGGCCTGCCAATGTGCAGTTGAGTTCAATTGACTTGAATACACTTATCAAGAAAAAGGAGACTTCTCTAATTTAAATTGAATTATCTTAAATGACTTGTCAAGACTTTGTGTAATCAAAGTAAGTTATGTAATTTGTGTCTTACAAGCAACTCATATTTTCCTCAACTCATCAAGAAACAGATTCCATTCTTTGGTGGCAGTGGTTCGTTTTGATATTCTTTCTATTGATTTTTATAGCTTCATATTGAAGCAGAATGATTATGTTTCTGTTTTATTTACCAAAATCAACAGGAAGTGATTATTTATAGCCTCAACAGTAGGCAAACTAGAAAAAGATTCACTGATTCATAGTCAAATATAATCATGCTGTCTTTTACTGAGTGCCTATTCAATAACGTTATAAGAAACCATGATAAGTACTCTTTATCACACAACAGTCCTACAAGGTAGTGATAATACTGGCTTTACAGATTAAATAGCTTACTCAAGGTCACCAAGCTACAAGTCAGGAAACTAGGGTCCTAACACATGTGTATCCAACTCCAAAGCCATCATTTTTTATAAGAGCAAGATGAATATTTGAAATCACCAATATGATTAGAGTAGCAAGCGCATTTAGGGAGTACCTACTAAATATCCATTACCATCTTAAATTCTTCATATGCATTGCCTCAATAATTCTCAGACTAAAAATATCAGATATAAATTTTTAATTTCCTCATTTTACAAACATGGAACCTAAGGTTTAGAGAGGTGCAGTGACTTTGCCGAGGGCATAGAGGTAGTGTTTGACAAAGCTGGGCTGCCTAACCCCAGAATCCAATGTTCTCAACCATCTCACTCTTCTGCCTTCTAAATAACAGAGAATGCTTTGTGCCTGTAGAATCAGGCAAAATCAGTAACCAGAAACATAATGCAAAACAGAGATCCTTATTTACAACAGAAAACCTCACGATCCTAAAGTATTCTCTTCAGCAATACATGTTCTTAATTATTTTAACAAAACACATGGGGAATGGCTGAAGGAACAAAGAATTGTAGCCTGGTACAAGAAAGACTCAGAAAGAGCAATCTGTAAATGAAACTTGAAATGTTGTCACACAAAAAGGAATATATGCTTAGTTTTTGTCACTCCACAGGGAAAGATGAGAGTTCGATTCAGAGAGATATATACTGTTAAATGTAAAGAACACTATAATAATGAGAATTCTCCCCAAATAACCTATGTGGCCTCATAAAGTGCTCTAACTGTCACTGGGTTAGGGGGCAGAAGCAAGCTAAACATCAATCATGTTGTAGATATGTTTCTATTGTCTCATAAGGGTTTGAGCTAGATTAATTTTAAGATAATTGCTAGCTTGTAGATTCAATCTTTTGGAATTTGACTATTTCACTGGCGTGATTGTATAGAGTATGCATTTATTATCTTTGCCTCCACTTTCATAACTTATGATGAAAGTGATGAGATTATTCCAAAAATAAATAAATATAAGCATTCCCCTTAAAGAAAACATTATAATTATTTTGCAGCATTACTTATAATAGTAAGAAAAAAAAATGAAAGCAAGGTGAATCCCCTTTACTTGAGAATAGATTAAATAAATCTTGAGACATTAATATAATACAGTACTATACAGCCATTAAAAACATGTGTTCTGGGGTGGCCCTGTGGCAGAGTGGCTAAGTTTGCGTGCTCCATGTTGGTGGCCCAGAGTTTCGCTGGTTGGGATCCTGGGTGTGGACATGGCACCATTTATCAGGCCATGCTGAGGCAGAATCCCACATAGCACAACTAGAAAGACCATATGACTAGAATATACAACTATGCACTGGGGAACTTTGGGGAGAAGAAGACAAAAAAAAAAAAGAAGATTGGCAACAGATGTTAACTCAGGTGCCAATCTTTAGAAAAAATAATGTGTTCCCTGAGTATGTGATGATATGTGAAAACCTACTTATGATATAGTGGTAAGAATAAGAAGATACAAATTACAGATAAATGTAGAAATTTTATGATCTATAATATAATGCTTCTCAGGTTTATTTTTAAAAGTTTTGAACCTATACCTTTCCATCAATTATGTCCAAGTTGATCTCAATGTTGACCATAATGCCTGGCCCATAACAAGTGCTCAATAAATACTTGGTGAATGAATAAGAGGGGAAAGGGTATGACACATTTGTAATAAAGAACGTTAGAAAAATTAGTTACTATTTTTAAAATATCAATCTGCTCCATGTCTTAGATATATAACCACATAGTTATCAGATGGAAGAAAAAAATATCGTCATAAAAAAATTTCATGCATATATTTTTCAAGAATCATATGAAAATCTTACCTCAATGAAGATTTAAAAGTATGTCAAATTGAGAAGGAAAACTACAAGTTGGAAAAGTATATACAGAAAATTTGAAGGCCAAAGTGTTAATCTATTGTGTTTATACAAATCAAGAGGAAAACTGTCAAAATACCAACCGACAGTTAAGCAAAGAATGTGGATGGAAAATAAAAGTAGTAAATAAACATAGAGGAAATGTTCTATCTAACTAGCATTCATGGAAATTAAAAACTCAAAGTAATGTTTTATGCAAATATGAAAGAATAAACAACTTCTCAAGTTATAGAAAAGATACGAAAAATGGTTTGTGCAAATACTTCAATAGCAGTGTAAAGCGTTAAATTTTGGAAAAATAATTTTACATGTGTGCTAAGAATTCTCCATTCACATCCTTTCGTTCTATGATCTTATCTCTAGAGATTTACCTAAGTTATTTCCAGTAGAAGGAAAAGCAGATTAGATAGCCAGATACATAGATATCAATGGTCTTTATATCAAAATCTCAAAAAATTAGAAACAAATTCAAATGTATAATAATATTGAAATTGTAGGCTACATTATAGTAATTACACTTAATAAAACACCCTTCAAATATTAAAAGAGAATTTTATAAAAACTAAGAAAAATCACAGAAAATTATTGACATAAAATGGTAAATACTAATTAAAATTTATCTAGACTACAAGTATACTGTTATAAAGAAAAATTGTGTTTGGTGTAGAATTAACAAAAGTATGAAAGATAAAAGTTTAAAGAGGTGGAATGACTTATTTATGATTCTATCAGGATTGGTCTGGTATTATTTGTGGAATAAAAAGAAAAATAAATTCTTGGAAAAAGTTTAACATTTCTGGGAACTTTTGGACATATTCTGATTCCAGCTCCAGCGTAGGTTGAGGCCATCAAATACAGACATATTCAATAAATACTCCGAGAAATGTATGACTGGAGAAGGTTTTCATTAAGTCAGGATAATTGGGTCTTTGGAATGTGCAGAAGCCAGGGACTTTTGCTCTAGAGAATCGTACGTGTCTGACTCACAACCTTTGGGAGTGAAGAAGTTTGTAAAAATGAACGCTAAGGAGCTGGCCTGGTGGCATAGCAGTTAAGTTCATGAGCTCTGCTTCGGTGGCTCAGGATTCACAGGTTGCCATCCCAGGTGTGGACCTAGCACCACTTGTGAAGCCACACTGTGGCAGCATCCCACATAAAACAGAGGAAGATTCACACAGATGCTAGCTCAGGGACAATCTTCCTCAAGCAAAAGGAGGAAGACTGGCAACAGATTTTAGCTCATGGCCAATCTTCCTCACTAAAGAAAATAAAAGTAAAAAGAGAAGAGCTAAGTCGACTTCCAAAAAAAGGTGAATCTCTCTGGAGCAAATGTCAATATTTTTTTTTTCTTTTCTTTGAGGAAGATTAGCCCTGAGGTAACATCCACCACCAACCCTCCTCTTTTTGCTGAGGAAGATTGACCCTGAGCTAACACCCACACCCACCTTCCTCTATTTTATAAGTGGGATGCCTGCCACAGCATGGTTTGATAATCAGTGCATATGTCCACACCCAGGATCAGAAACAGCAAATCCCCAGGCCGCCTAAGTGGAGTGGGTAAACTTAACCACCATGACACCATGCCAGCCACACAAATGTCAATTTTAAGACAAATCATGGGAAACTAGAGTTGCATCATTGGTCATTATTTCTAATATGCTTTATTTCCCTGACACCCTCTTAAAAAGATTCATATATAAACAAGTTCTCTTATTGAGGCAATTCTTTCTCATATTTCTTTTTAAGAAGAAGGAGCAACCATCTTTCAAATTGAGAATCTTCTGGTCTCATCTGAAACATGCAAATGAAATTCAAATTCTAGGAATTTTTCTCTTACTTAATAGAATGGAATGCTGTGGATGATTTTAAAACTCAGTCAGGAGGTACGAAAAAGAGAGAAGTTTTTATTAGAATTATTTCAAAAGGAAAACATCCTATCAATAATATAAAGATTTTTGAGTTGAGGTGATCAGTGCTCATGGAATTTTGAAATACATATAGATATATGAAGAAAAAAATACAAAAACCCAGGCATCATCTCTAAAACTTGGATATTCTTTATTTTTTTAATTCTAAAACAGTCCATGTAAAAGACTAGTGAGGAAAAGAAACTTGTTTGCAGTGCAGCAGACACTTATAAACAATAGGCTAATGGCTACTATATTTAAGTATCTGGTTTACCATACTCTTAAGTACAAATTATCTGGAGAAAGACCTCATGGCGATTTATATATTATTCACACATAAACTGTGCCCAATAAGGGTTTAAAGAAACATCTCATTAAAGATGCTTATGGTAAAAATTGCATTAGAAATGAAAAAATATGTAACAGAGGGCAGAAGTAATTGTAACTGAGTGTTAGTCTGAGCCACAGGCAGCCAGGGCAAAGGAAAAAATATTCTCATTTATTTGATAAACCAAAAAACGCTACCCTAGACCTTAATTCATGATACTACACATAAAAGGAAATTGGGGCATATTTTTCATTTGAATTCATTGTTATGAATAATGTCTTCCTAAGTGGAGGACAGTCAACTTTTTCAAAAGAGGTAAATATATTTTTATGTGTATATTTATCATATGGATCCTTGATGAAACTTAAGTGTATTATATTAAATTTTGGCTTTATAGAAAACTTTATAAATAAGTAAAGGTTGTATTATAATTGTAAAACTTGGGGCTTGGGGATCATAAAGATAAGGTTTTTAATCATAATTCTGGTATTTACCAACTATAAGATATTGAAAATTGTACTTCACCTTTGAAACATCAAATCAATTTACCTATAGGTAAAAATTTCCTAATGATTTTGGGTTATTTTGAAGATTAAATGATAAAAATTATATGAAGTTCCTAATACATACTAGGATACTAGGACCACATGTTGTCAATTACTCTTCTTGTAGTGAGCTAAAATAATACATCTTTCCTCATGGTATATTAATTGAAGATTAGAGTTCATAAAAATCTGTCAGTTGAGAGTCGGGAAGTCCATTAACCTTTGTGCAATATCACTTGTCTTAAAGGATCTTTTTAGAAGAGCTGGAGAGGATAACAGGATTATTTTCTCTGGTGAGAATTTAGAGTATGATGCCATGTGTTTTTCATTGAAAAATCTTAGTACTTTAAATATTAGATCTTCAAGTAGCTAAGTTAATAAAACAAACTAAAACAAAAACTTATAGGAAGTTAGAGGGCTTCACTTCTGTCTTGGATAAAAAAGTCACGAACTTTCCTTAGGTCTTTTACAATATGAAAACAGTGGCCGGATGAAGTCCCAGAGCATTGAACTACAGAGTGCTTATTTCTTTCAAAAGACCAGGGATTGGAAGACAGGAATTAGAGGATAGCCAGGATCCAGGCCAGTTTAGAGCCTTTACAGATAAGAATTCCATCTTCTAGTGACAATTCTGTTCTAGGCATCAATGATCTGTGACTTCTTTTGAGGTCATATGACTAAGTCAAGAACTCAAGTTCTTTATCTTGGGGTCCCTCCTAAACACAATAAACATGGTGACCTGGAAAATTTTGAGAATAGGGATTATCAATACTCTGGGTCCACCAGAAATAGTGGATTCCTATGGATAACTGGACAGGCACACCAGTACAACTCAACCTCAGTGTGTAGTTCTAGACACCTAAGATAAATGCTGTACTATTTAAATTGTTTTCACATTTTTTACTCTGAGTTAATCTTCCTTACATAATTGGACACCTGTTTCAGGGGTTTTTCTATTTTTTATTATATTTTTTCCTTTATGCATATTTATTTTAGACAGGGTAATTCAGAAAAGTAGGAAAAACGTCTCTAGGATAATCATTAATATTTTGTATATTTCTTTCCATTCTTTCTACTTTGGATAAGTTTTCTTGTTTTGGCTTTAGTTTTGCAAACAATGTTGTAACTGTGGTTCTGTTTCTGTTTTCACTTAATCATTTTAACATAATTTAAATATCATTTTTCTGTTATCACAAATTTCTCACAAATGCCATATTGATAAGTGCATAATGGCCCATTAAGTGAGTGTGCTATGATTATTTAACAATTTCCCTTTCACTAGCCAAGAGTGAAAAACTGTTTTAAAAGATAATATCCAATAATGGCAAAGATGTAGTAAAAATGGAATTATCCAATATATAGATCCCATGGAAAGTGATTTATTATAAAATATCAAGAATCTTAAAAATCTTCATTCCCCTGGTGGTGGCCCTGTGCCATGGTGGTGAAGCCTGTGTGCTCCACTTTAGGGGCTCAGAGTTCACCAGTTCAGATCCCAGGCACAGACCAGCCATTTTGTGGCAGGCATCCCACATATAAAATAGAGGAAGATGAGGAAGGATTTTAGCTCAGGGCCAATCTTCCTTGGCAAAAATAGGAAGATAGGAGGCAAATGTTAGCTCAGCACAATTTTATTCAAAAAAGAAAAAAAAAAAACTTCATTCCTTTGTTCCCAGATTCTTGGGATCCATTTTAGAGAAGCAAACTTAAATGGAGAAAAATTCCAGGCACAACACTGTTTAACAGAGTGTTTGTTGATTGCTTCTTAAAAACTACAAGAGCGTTGCAAGAGTAGTGAAAATGATTTACTCTCTACTGTCCATTATCTGTTTATTCTCCACTTGAAAGCATTAAAGTGGGTTGGCAGTTTCTCTTATAAATGTTTATAAGTGAAATTTTTTTGCACCAACTCTCTCAGGGCTGTTATAGTACCAAATGGACATAATAATTATTTTCTGCAAGTAATTTCTAAATAGGAATCAACTTTTAGGAGATGTTCCTAGAAAAGAGAAGAGAGGACGTTTGACCTGATTCACATCTTCCCTGCAAAAACTTCAGTTCAGATCCTAGACAACTGAAGTTCCCTCAAAGTCTCTATCAGAATTTTATTCCCTGATTGAGCAGGGTGATATGTGCCCCTACAGTCAATCAAACTCCAATCTCAATACCAAATAGAAACATATCGTGGCCTACTCAACACTTCCTACCCTCTTTGGAATGTATGCCTACAAAGTAAGGTGCTGCTTAAATGGATGAGAGTCCTCATTTCCATAACCAATAGATATGTAAACATTCTATTATGCTGATTAAATTGTTTCACCATTGTAAACTGGAGTTTTCTCTTTGTTTTTGAAGATTGGCACCTGAACTAATATCTGTTGTCAACCTTTTGTTTTTTCCTTCTTCTTGTCTCCCCAAAGCCCCCCAGTACACAGTTGTATATTCTGTTTGTGAGTGGCTCTGGTTGTGCTTGGAGTTTTCATAGAAAGCAGCACAACCTGTTGGCAAACAGCTATCACAGACAGAAATCGCAAACCATACACCAGAAGCACAGCCATTGTTTGAAAACACTAAGTAGAGACCCATTTATTGGGTCAATCGCTTTTTCTTCTAGGAATATTTTTAAACATTTTATTTTTTCCTTTTTCTCCCGAAAGCCCCCCGGTACATAGTTGTATATTCTTCGTTGTGGGTCCTTCTAGTTGTGGCATGTGGGACGCTGCCTCAGCGTGGTCTGATGAGCAGTGCCATGTCCGCGCCCAGGGTTCGAACCAACGAAACACTGGGCCGCCTGCAGCGGAGCGCGCGAACTTAACCACTCGGCCACGGGGCCAGCCCCTCTAGGAATATTTTTAATGCTAAGTAGAATAACTTGAGGATCAAAAGGTGTTTTCAAAATTATATTCTTTGATGTATTTAATATGAAGAAGATCAACTACTAATATTTCCTTTTTAATTTTTTTCAAAATAAAATCATTTCCTCCATATTCTTTGGTACAAAACTCAGATGACTGAATTGACCTCAAATTTCCTTTTTGGAAAATATTCACCCTAATTGAAAATTCAAAAATTAGAAGAAAAATGACTTTCATTGACTTTCATATGGATGGAAATAAAAAGGCAGACTCTTCTGTATGCAGTTTGGTTGCTTGTGTATCTAAAAGTCTAAAGAACACAAAACTGATTGCAATAAATTTAGACAGAAGTCTCACCAGAATGTTTTGCATTGTCTACTGTTCAATAACAATCCTACACACAACTAAAGCACTAATGGCACTCTCCAATGGCATTGGAGGTAGATGGTCTGAAAGGCCTTCCTACTCATGTGTTTTCTATAGACAAACAGCATCAGCAGCATCTGGGAACATGGTAACAAATGCAGATCTTACAAACCTCTTCAGACCCATTGATTCAGAGTCTTTTACAAAGATTCCCCGTGTGATACATCTGCATAACAAAATCTGGGAGCACTCCACGAGATGAGTAGTTCTCTTTCTCGGTTGCACATTAGAATCACCCGGAGGGCATTATTAGAAAAAGATGCCTGACTCCCACTCCTTAGACAACATGCATAATTCTGGGAGAGCAATAAGAGTGTAGTTTAAAAAGAAGGGATTTAAAATCAGAAAACACACATTTGAATAGTAGCTCGCTCATTAAATGTGTTTATATATATACTTTACACCTATGAAATTCATTTTCCTTAGAGAATTATAGAGATTATAAAATAAATAATACATGTGAAATATTTGTAAATTATAAAAGCCTAAAGCAATGGTATTGTTAATGATTGGAGTGGTATAAAATCAAATAGATTTTTAAAAATGGATTAAATATGCCTTTCTACAAAATAATGATATTCAAGGTGGCATCTGTGTTTCAACTGAATTGGAAATAACACATGCATGTTAAAAATGCAAATAGTTCTTCCCTGCCTCAGAACTTGTGCATCACAATGTCAGGAACTGGAATACAGAAGCCAGTATTTTCAGTGTAATTATTACTTGTCCTCAATCTCCTGCCTCATGAGCTAGAAGAGAAATTCAAAAAGCTAAACTCACAGCTTTGACCACCACTCCAACCAGTGCTGATAATACTTGTTGCTCTTTCTACTCCAGTGATCTCTTTCTTCATATGATAATACTGTACAGACTCCTTAACTTCACATCCAATTTTTCTCTTCTGAATTACTGCAGGTCTAAAAAAGTAAATGGAAAGGACCAACTGGACAGAGATTGAGTTTATTCTGCAGGGACTTCCTGAGTACCCAAGAGCTGGAAAACTCCTTTTTGTGATGTGTTTAGTGATGTACCTGGTGACCCTCCTGGGGAACAGCACCTTGATTATCCTAACTCTCCTGAGTTCCTGCCTCCACACACATGTACTTCTTCCTTGGTAATCTTTCCTTCTTAGATATTTGGTACACATCCTCCTTCATTCCCTGAACAATGATATACTTCCTGAGAAAAAAATATCTTATTCACTACATGAAAATTTCTGTCTCTTACACAATGGGGTCCACAGAGTGTGTGCTCCTAACAGTGATGGCATATGACTGTTACATGGTCATCTGCAGCCCTCTGAGATACCCTATCATCATGAGCAAAGCCCTTTGCATTCAGATGGCAGCTCTCTCCTGGGGATTGGGTTTTCTCAATTCATTGAGAGAAGCTCTTCGTGAAATACAGTTGCCCTTCTGTGGAAAAAAATGTCATTAATCAGTTTATTTGTGAAATATTGGCCTTTGTCAATCTGGTTTGTGCAGACGTTTCCTGGAATGAGATCTATAACGTTGCGCGTAATATGTTTGTTTTCCCCATTACTGCTGATTTGTATCTCATACGTTTTCATCCTTTCCACTGTCCTAAGAATCAATTCAGCAGAAGGAAGAAAAAAGGCCTTTTCCACCTGCTCAGCCCATGTAACAGTGGTGATTGTGTTTTATGGGACAATCCTCTTCATGTATATGAAGCCAAAGTCCAAAGACTGCTTTTGACAAACTGATTGCTCTGTTCTGCGGAATAGTCACACCCATGCTCAATCCTATCATCTATAGCCTGAGGAATACAGAGGCGCATGGAGCTATGAGAAAATTGATGACTAGACACTGGTTCTGGAGGAAAGGAGGAGAAACTTACATCTTTTGGTTCATGCACAAAATAAGCTCGTATATTAGAGGCAAATATTTTTAATATAAAGAGAGGAAAAGAAATAAAATTAATATGTACAATCACAGAATTTGAGAGTTGGAAAGTAATTTCAAGGTGATAATCTAAGTTTATCTTTTTGTGAAATTGACTGTTATAAAAATGTAGAAACAGTTGGTCTAAGAAGCGAGAGCAAACTTTTAGAAACAAGAAAAAATTGAAATTAAGCTTTTCCGAGAAAACCCAGTGCATATGTTTATTTCACAAGTGTTTTTCAGTCCACTTTTTGAGAGAACTATCTGAGTTCATGTTTTTCTGTTTGTTTATTATTGATTTGTTTTATTTCAGGAACTTCATCTGGTCCCTAGCCAAATTTTTAAGGTACACATTTCCCCATCTTCTTCCCCTCTCCATGTTTCCCCCACACCCTTGGCACATGCTGTGCTCCATTCACTATGTAGTTATCCAATTATATTATGTTCTTTTACAACTAACGACAATAGCATACGCCACTTCATCCCCATCATCACATTTCTCCTTCTATAGTAACTTTCTAACAACCTCGTTAAAGACAGTTCAAGTGTCATTTCTTCTGCAAATCCTAAAACTTACCCAGACTTAATTATTACCTCCTCCAAGCTGACTTGAATGTTATCTCCACTATAGCAGTTTTCCTTTTATACTATAATGATTTGTTACCTTCTAAAATCTCCCCAATGGCAGAATTACCTGTTCTCTGTATGACCCCAATGTCACATTAATTAAAACAGTACATAGCAATTAACTGTTGGATTAATTAATTAACTAAAGTTTTAAAAGGATAGTAAAATATAGCCCAAGTACTTGACATAATACAAGGGGATAAGTGAACATTAATTCATGTATTATTCATATACCAATTGACCAATCGAAAAGCTTTTGTAAACCATCAGCTAATTTTAAATGTATGGCAAAATAAGTGCAGAAAAAGGATTGAGTAAAATATTTTGAAGAGGTCATTTGAGCTGGATCAGACAAACATCATATGAGTGTATTTTATTCTCTAATAGGCCATTGCTAAGAAAAATGTATCAATTGTATAAATCCTTTTTTTTTTTTTGCAGGGAAATATTCTCCCTGAGCTAACATCTGTTGCCAATCTTCCTCTTTTTTTTTTTCCTATTTTGTTTTCCCCCACCAAAGCCCCAGTACATGGCTGTATATCCTAGTTGTAAGTCGTTCTAGTTCTACTTATGTGAGCTGCTGCCACACTGAGGCAATTAAGAGACAGGTGGTGTGGGTTCTGTGACACAGGAAGCGAACTTGCACTGCCAAAGCAGTGAACACCAAACTTTAACCACTAGGCCATCAGGACTGGCTCTATAAATCCATCCTAAAGAACATTGGCAATTTCACTCTTTCAGAAGCAGTAGTCTCATTTAAAACATTTCCTTTAAAAAAAATCCCCTTGAAATTGCTAGTGGGCAATAATATATAGTTGTATTTTCTTGTATAATCCCATATCACATATATTTGTGTGATATATAGCTGAGCTGGCCTGATACATTGTCATAGCCTGTGCTGGATGAGAAGAGCATCTATGCTCGATGGCTGCCAGGCAAAGGTTCTAGTAACCCGATAGTGTTCAGGAGGGCATCCTTGCTTGTTCTTTTATTTTTGGTGAGGAAGACTGCCACTGAGCTAACATCTGTGCCAGTCTTCCTCCACTTTATAAGTGTGTCACCACCAGAGCATGTCTTGATGAGTGGTGGTAGGTCTGCACCCAGGATCAAAATCTGAAAATCCTGGGCTGCCGAAGCGGAACACATGAACTTAACCACTATGCAAGCAGGCCAGCCCCCATCCTTGCTTGTTCTTGACAGCGTGATGTTTTGGAGACTGATTGGAGTAAGGGAAATGAAAATGTGGAAGAGAATGGCTCAGCTCAGGTTGTGAGAGTCCAAGAAGGATGAAAGGGGCATACACACAAGAGAGTGATGTGGATGACAGCACCTAGTTGAAGATCACATCTGCAAAGGAAGGCACCTGGCAGAACATATTAGAACACAAACAGGGAAAATGTCAGGCTGCCAGGGGGAGCAGGGCAAGTGGTCAGGCATGAGTTGTCAGAGCCTGAATAGGTGAGAAAGACGTCCACAGGGGAATGATTCAGATCACAGATGTCTAAGCCTGAGAGGGGTGTAGAAGGAGTCCCTGAAGAAAGACCTAAATGGAGTGAGAAGGGCACACCTAAGGAGGAGAAAATAGTCAAGTCTGTCAACGCCAGATCAGGCTGAAGCAGGCATCCCTGAAGTGGGATGCCTTGACTGAAGTGTCAGATTTCAAGTAACTATAATGGATGCTAGTCCAGGGACAATGGAGTGATAGAGGGTAAAGTGAAGCAAATAAATGGGAGATTAGTTACTTATAGGAAATAAAACAAATAAGCGAATATCTTAGGTATAATGAGAGCCAGATTTCTTACTGTCAGAGAAGGAGGTAAAAATATGGAAAAGGGGAAAACTAGAATAAAACCTTTGGTATTGGGTTAGAATTGGAGAAAGTGTGAAGTCATGGTTTTCAAAATATATATAGAATGAAGTACATATACATATAGAAAGATAAATAGAGATGATAGCTAGATATAGGTATACATATAGAAATTAATATGGATCTAAATGTGTGTGTAAATATATACATCCATATATACATACAAAATCATACATTTATTCTGCACATATGCCCACTGAGAAGGCCTGGGAGCCATGATATGCTAACAGTAATTGTACATCTATTGTACATCTGTACAGGTGATGCAGTAAATGTAGCACCAGATCTCGATTTCTAAATCTACTTTTCCACTAAAAAGGAACCAGGACTGATTCTAGAAATGGTGAAAGGAAAAATCTTGATTTTGGAAGGTGTGGACATTGGGTATAGAACTCTAGATTGACAGTTTGTTCTCTCAGAACTTTAATGATGCTCCTCCATTGTCTCTGGGTTGCACTGTCCAAGGGGAAGTCCTGTCATTTTAGAGAAGAACAAAGATCTCTTCCAAGAAAATAATATATCTCTTTTTCTGATTTTAAGCAACATGATTATGCTGTCCGTTGGTGAGATTTTCCTCATGTTTGTTATTCTTTTGGTTATTGAGCTTCCTATGTCTGTATGCTTATTGTTTTCATCAAATTTAGAAAATTTCCATCCATTATTTCTTTCTTTAAATTTTATTCTGCCAAAACTTTCTCCTTTTTGGACTCCAATTACATGTATATCAGACCACTTAAAGTTGTCTGACAACAATTAATGGTCTGTTCACTCTTTTTTCAGTCTTTTTTCTTTGTGTTTCATTTTGAAGAGTTACTATTGCTCTGATTCCAAGTTGACAAATCTGTTCTCCTCAATGTCCAATTATTTTAATTTCATGCAAAGTATATTTGGTTTATTCATCTAGATGTATTCTTCATTTCTAGATCTTAGATTTTGTCTTTTTAAAATATCTTCTATATCTCTAAATGTAATCTTTTATATCTCAAAAGACAAGCTTGAATATTCCTCTGCCTTCTTGACTATATGGAATATAGTTAGAATGATTTTTAATGTCTATCAAGTAATTCTATCAGTGTCATTTCTGGGTCTGTTTTTTTTTAAAATGTTTTCTCTTTTCCAGCTTTATTGAGGTATGATTAACAAATAAAAATTGTATTTATTTAGGTTATACAATGGAGCTTTTTTAAAGTGGAAGATGTGCTAACTTTATTCCCAACCTTGTTTGAGCTCTGAAAATGATTTTCTCTAGTCCCCTTGAGTGATTCTTTCCCAGGCCCAGTTAGTTTCCTCACACACCTGCAATGATCAAGACTCAGTTGAAGACTCGAGGGGCATCCTCTTAGATTTCCAGAGCTCTTTTTGTGCAGCTTCCTCCTCCCTGGTATTTTGTTCTTGAAACCTAGCTGCCTTGCTCTCCCTGGCCTCTCAACTCCATCCTCTAAACTCAGGGAGACTCCATGTGGTTCCCTCTCCTTATATTCTTACCTGGAAACTCACTCAAGGAAGCAAACTTGGAAAATTATAGCGCTCATTTCATTTGTTTATCATCTCTGAGGGAGCATTGGCCTATGTTGCTTGATGTCCAATATCATAAAATTAGTTTTTCATGTATTTCTTCTGTTTTATTTTTATTTTTTCAGGTAGAAAGGCAAATCTGATCCCTGTTATTCCATATTGGTCAGAAGCAGAAATCGAAATCCTCCTCATTTAATCTGTTTTCCCCAAGAGGAATTTTTTTAGTATAATAGTGTTGGTGACTATGGAGTAAAGCTGGAAGAGAGAAAGAGAAAGAGACAGAGAGAGAGAGAGATCTTGGGGTACTTTATACTTATATCCTTAAGTACGGCCAGAGTGATAGGCCTAGCCTTGTAATACACTAATAGACATTGCTCCACATATTTGAAATAACAGGTAAATTCAAACTAACTGAAGCTAGAGTCTAGCCAGAAGAAAAAGATCAAAAACTGATTGTATCAAAGTGATAAGCCCCGCTCTCTAGCTGATTGAGAGGTGTTTTTTTGGTACTTGCAAGCAAGAACTTTAAAATAATTATTATAAATATATTAAAATAATTATTATAAACATAGAATATAAATTATTACTATTTCATAGAAGATGAAATTAGACTAGATATTAATGAAATTTCTTAAGATCACTCAGCTCATACAGAAAAACCAAATTTGAATTCTTTACTCCAGATCCCACGTGTACTCTTCTTTTCCCTATACCACAGCTCAGACCAATTATACGAAGCCATTGCCAACCATTTTGTAGACATTTGTCCTAAACTTCTCCCTAGACAACATCATTCACACTTAGGGCTCTATTTTCATCACTGTGCAAAGGAATTCCCAATGTATAGCTTTACTCCTGATTTCTATTCTGGACGTCACTAGTCTGTCTTCAGCTGGAAGTCTGATCATCAACATAGAGTCAACCAGTCAACCAATGTACATCCTTATCTTTGTGAAGTCGTCATCCGTATGCTTCTCCTCTCATCCATCAATAGCTACACTGTAACATCTTTACTTAGACTAGTGGAATAATTTTTGATGACTGTCCATATCTGAGAGATCCTCAAATCCAATCCTACAACCCTGTAATTCCCGTATTCATCCTATCTTCTTCATGCCATTGCTTTCTTCATAGCCTCTGTGGGCACTGTTGCAATGGACCGCTAAGTCATCTCTCCCATTCTCAATCAATCCTCCATACTGTCACAAGCCCAGTCTTTCCAACCTAAGAACTTAACCTGATCATACCACAGGAGTGTGAGAAAATCTTCACTGACTTTCCATTTTCTACAGAATAAAGCTCAGTATTACAAGATTCTTGACAATCTAGCCTCGTCAAACCATTTTACTTCTGTCTTTCAAGTGAATGCTAATCAATAGTCCTGAAAAGATCTCTCCCTTCCCTTGCTTTTGATAACAAATATTAGTAGCAATTGGCTGCTGGTTTTGAATTTATTTTCTCATTTGATTGTTAGAACAATCTTTTCATTTACACATTTCTGTATCCATCTTCCAAATGAAGTAATCAAAGCACAGAGAGGTCACATTCAGTTTTCCAAGGTCACAGAGCTAAGAAGCAGAAGAATAGGAATTCAATCCTGAGCTCTTTGGTTGTAAGGCTCATGATCTTTCATAACACCACATCACCATTCCTCCTGAAGTAATAACTAAATTGACAAGTATTGACATTTTAAATGGGGACAATATTTTTCACAAATTTTTGTTTTTCCAATGAGAGTATGTAGAATATTAGGTAGAATAATATGCTCTGTGATTTTAATTGAGAATCAAGTTTTCATACACTTATTTTATTGTGCTAATGAGAGTTCAGTAGAAAGGAAAATGGACAGAATTTTTAAAATTAATATCCATTACCATATGCACATTGCTTCTCACTTTGTTTACAACCCTTTTTATTTATCATGATATGCCCCTATTGCTTCTTCAATATAGAGGCATTCTAAGTGTTGACTTTAAAAGCATTATTTCTTGTATGGAATATACCATTAACCTTGACTTCTAATCTCTCCTTTTCATTGTATTAAAAAACAATAAGTAATCCTAACCCCAGCCTGATACTATTTGTATTAAAATAACCAATTATGAAATATGAAAAAGACTAGTTATGGGCAATAAAAGAATGAGAGATCCATGGTGATCTAGTGTCTGTGCTACTGAAGTTGACTAAAATCAGGCAGAGCAAGCCACAACACTAATTCCTATGATCCTATCAAAAGCCCTAAGAGGTCTTCACAAAGTGAAGGCATCATCATAAGCTTATAGATAGTTAATGAAGTAAATTTCAGAAAAGTACACACTTGGAGATAATAAACCCAGGGCCAGACAACAGAATATTTTAAAAGAAATACAACTTTAACTTAGGAAGCCACCATATAGAAATAGAAGCTTGTGAGCCTTAAATACTTTCTACCTCCTCATGCATAGATCAAATTCACCCTGCCCTTATGCAGGCAGTCAAGGTGAAATCTCTGAATGAGAGAAGAATGAGTGAATATTGCTAGCTGGAATTCATAATTACCTTAAGTCTAATCACTGGGGTAGCTGTTCCATACGAACACTTATGTATACTCCCCTTCTATTTATTACCTCTACTTTCTCACCTTTCTATTACTCTTCCAAAGGCCATATATCACTGCCTTCAATGATTATCATCGGATAACGATTGGTCAATCCTTTGGCCCCAGTCTAACTACTGTCTTGATGAGGTTGTCACGTTTGGACAGACTAGATAAATCTTTGGTATGACTTTCCCGTGTGCCCTAAAATTAACCCCAGAACTTCTGCTATATCTTTCTTCTTCACCAGTAGGCAACCATCGACCTGGGCCCAAGCCATCAAAACAATTCTATTGACTATGGTGACCACTCTATGATAAAGAGCATATAAATTTTGCACATTGATCTCACATGTAGTCTTCTGGTCCAGAGGGATATGCAAACACTATGAAAGCTGCTGAGTGTACATTTTTTTAATTCTTTGCATATTGTGGTTTACATAGTAAGATATAGTCATATATTTCAATAATTTATACAATTTAGTGGGTTAGAGGTATCATAAATTCTATAATATAGATATCACGTCTTTTCTTTCAAGTGCTGATGGGTTTATTTATACCCATGGATTCAAGGAACCAGGTGTCAGGGAAAAGCACAATTAAAAATGGTGCTAGTAATTTCATTGAAACACCCTGTAGCCTCTTAGAATTTACAAAATAATGTCAGCATTCTAAGACCAACAACATATCAGTAAATTCTGACTTTTTTTCCTGACTGGCACTCCTCCTCCCACTTCTATTCAGGATATATTTGTGCAGACCTTTAACTTTTGTACATAGATATCCATGTCACACGCATCTATCTGCATGCACAAATATGTCCACACTTAGAAACACAGCCACACATTTGCAGAATATGTGAAAAAGAGACTGCATTAGTTTTCTAGGGCTGCTATGATAAAATACCACAGTTTGGGTGGTTTAAACAAGATAAATTGATTTACTTTCAGGTCTGGGAGCTAGAAATCCAAGATTAAGGTATTGGCTGGTTTATTCCATTCTAAGGCCTCTCCTTGGCTTGCAGATAGCCACATTCTTGCTATGTCCTTTCCTCTCTGTGTGAGCATTCCTGGTGTACCCTTTGTGTGTCCAAATTTCTTCTTCTTATCATGACACAACTCAGATTGTATGAGGGCCCACTTGAGCAGCCTCATTTTAACTTGTTCACCTCCTTAAAGGCCATGTCTCCAAATATAGAAACTTTCTGAGATACTATGGAATAAGAGCTTCAACATGAGAGTTTTGGAGGGACACAATTCAGCTTAAAACAGAGGTTAATCATAAATCAGTTTAAAAATCTACTAGAGTTCTTGCATTTGTACATTACACGTACACACTTTTAAATACTGAACAATACACTAAAATGCTTAAAGTTATATCTGTAACTCAAAACAAAAATTAAAATTTTCATCATGAGACATAAGATTTCAGATATGCTTATGAAAGACATATCTATATTATCTTAGGGTTTCACTGACCAGTCGAGGAGGAGACTTAGGACTCACACATCTCATTTAAAATAAATGTTTTCTCTCATTATCCCAATATTCTGTTGTATATTGACCACTAACCATTACTTAGATAAATGTTTATTGGCTAGGGATGAAAAGAGCACCAAGAGGGCTCCTAATCAGCCATTTTTTCACAGTCACTTTCACCTCTTTGTTACATAGACTATAAATGGCAGGATTCAACATGGGGTTTAATCCAGTATACACCAAAGGCATAAATTTATCTATTTCCTGTGAAGCTACAGCCCAGGGCTTCAGGTACGTGGAAGTAGCTGTCTCATAGAACAAAACCACCACCACAGTCAGGTGGGCTGCACACATTGACCATCCACTGAGCTGATTCTTAGGATGTTGGAGAGGATGAATGCATAAGAGATACAAATGAGGAGCATTGGCATCGGAAGAAGGAGCACGCTGACCACCAGCATGATTAACTGCGCCTTGGAAGCATCCACACAAACCAGTTTCAAGACAGCCAGAATTTCACAAGTGAAATCATCGTTGATGCTATTTCCACAGAGATACTGATGCAGCACAGACATGGTTTACATCAGGGCAGTGAGGCAGCCTGTCACCAAGGAGACAGCTGCAATCTGTACACAAAGCCTCTTGTTCATGATGACAGGATATATCAGGGGGTTTCAGATGGCGACATACTGAGCACACGCCATCATGGACATGAGCACACACTCAGTGGAGCCCACAGCAAGAGAAAAGTACATCTGAGTGGCACATTTTGAGATTGAGATGATATTTTTCCCTGAAACAAAGTTTGCCAGCATTGGAGTGAGAGCAGAAGAAGTATTCCAGATGTCCAGAAAGGAGAGGTTGCTGAGGAAGAAGTACATGGGTGTGTGTAGGCGGGAATCCAGGATGGTGATGGAGAATTATGTTACTCAGCAAGCTGATCAAGTATATCAGCAAGCACAGCACAAATACAGTGATTTCAACTTTGGGGTAGTGAGTAAATACCAGGGAAACAAAATATGAAATGTGGTCAAATTTGTCTTGACCATTGTATTCCTTCTTGTTCATCTGTAGTAGTGAATGAAAGTAAACATTGTAAATATTTAAATAAACTTTACCAAGTTTCAAGAGGTTTATGTTAGGGATACCTTAAAAAGATCATTATCCTGGCAGTACCATATGGATTTTTCATTCATGTATCTACATTTACTGAATACGCTATAAGTCACTGATGATCTAGAGCTGAATTACCTAAAAGCACTCTCAGACAACTCACAATAAAATACAAGACCTAGTCAAGTAATAAACAATCGCAATAACATAATATAAGCATGTTTCATGGCACTAGGCAGATACAGAGTAAGTATCCTAACTCTATGTTGGAGGCACTTCTCAGTGAGGCATTTTAAGACTTGGCTCAATAAAAACATGCATTGGACCTAATAAAGTTAAGGACCAGGGGAGGTTTGCTAGGCAAAGAAAAATTCTTTGTAAAAGTTGCAGTGAGAAAGGATTTGGTTGCAATTCATAAACCTGTAAATTATGTAAGATAACAGATGGGTATGCTGCAAACTGAGGAGCAAAAATAGAAAATGGGGGCTGGCCCCGTGGCCGAGTGGTTAAGTTCGCGCGCTCCGCTGCAGGCGGCCCAGTGTTTCGTTGGTTCGAATCCTGGGCGCGGACATGGCACTGCTCATCAGACCACGCTGAAGCAGCGTCCCACATGCCACAACTAGAAGGACCCACAACGAAGAATATACAACTATGTACCGGGGGGCTTTGGGGAGAAAAAGGAAAAAAATAAAATCTTAAAAAAAAAAAAAAAAAAAAACAGAAAATGGACAAGAGGCCTATCACTACAACACTACCTCATTTCTGTCTCCAAGAAGGTGTTTTGGAATATGGAATAACCTTGAAGTCATACTGTCTTAGGAAGAAAATCATTTTCAAATCTAAGTATTTTAAAATACAAATTGAATTACTTGCAATATATCTGACAATTGATCACATATGGAGACATGTTTAAAAACCAATGTCCTACCAGATAGAGTTCACATGAAATCGTCGCAAATGTACACACCTAACATTCTCACGGTTGCCTAATTCTCCGACCTTATCTCCCAACACTCCACCTCCACACTCTGGTCTGAAACAACAACCAGCTTGTGGTTCCTCATACTTACCATGCCATTTTACATGTTTATGTCTTTAACCTACAGTTTATCTAGCTGGAGTGCCTCTGCTTCCCAGCTCCAATCTTGTCTTTCTTGAATATTTTATCCAATCATAAGAACTGTATGTCATCATCTTAAATATGACTTCATTGTTTGTACATAATTATGTTGCTCAAGTATCACACTGAACCATAGCCATATGTGCACATGCCTATTGCTCCTACCACTGGACTGTGAGTTTCTAAAGAGCTTGTTCCCCTTAGTACTGGCAAAGTAATAACTCACATTTAAGAGTTCTAATAATAATCGCTGCCTTGAACACGGTAAGTTTTTGATACATGTTCAGATAAGTACATTTTCAATATAGTTCTGTTTCAACATAAAAGCTTGAAGAATTCTCAACTTCTCACATATATCTGCAATCTGATCTGTGACATTAAAGAATTAGCTGATTACGAAACAAAGCTGATGAGCTCTTAGCTTTAAATATTTGATGTAGAGTGAGAGGGGGAAGACAATGGCCACTTGCACTCAGGAGAGGTAGAAATCATTCCCAAACAATCGTCCTCTGTAGGGAATTAGAGCACTGTCCTCAGAGTCTGAGACCTGGACTCCAGATCCAACCGTGCTACTTACTGGCATGCAAAGTTAGGCAAATCACTTGGAATCTTTGAAACTCAGTTGTCCAGTCTACACAAGGAGGATGATAATTCCTATCTTGTGCAGATCTCAGAGATCTAGATTCACTTGTTTTAAATTCTCCCTCCACCACCCCAATTCCACAGCCTCTCTAATAATTCAGAGAATCACAAAGCATTCATTATTTCATGGTCTCCCTGCTTTTCAGAACCACAATTGCCTGTACACTGCTTCAGTCTGGCCCACATTGACTCAGATAAAAAACTTCACACCTTCTTCATAATCTACTAAAATTTCAACCCTCAATCCATGGGTGAGTGTGAAACACTTTACTGATTATTTCCAGAAAGGTGAAAGTTAGACATTTCTGGTCACCAAAGTCCATTTTGGTCAGCACACACCACCACTTCCATTGAGGGTTTCTCTAGTGGCCTTTCCCACCCAGCACCCAGTGTCCTTGCTCCAGCTCTGGCTCCTCTCTTGCCCTCCCCTTTCTCTTCTCTCTTCACCACTCTCTTGTCCTCCCTTTCAGAAACAAAACACTGGATTCTTCTCCTTTTCTCATGCAGATTGAGTCCCCATCATTCCCTTATCCTCGTCTTACATCTCTGTCAGAGTTTCACCTATCCCAAGCCATTTTATGCAGATACTTTCTTTTTTAAAATAATCTCCAATTTCAGTACTAAGATAATTGTTTTTCAACACATTGCATTCCTTCTTTTCCAGAATATCAGAGCCAGTAAAAACTCAGAGACCTTCTGAGCCAACCTTCTCATTTTAAAGTTGAAAGATGCTTAGAGGGCTTTATGACTTGTTTGATGTAAATGAGAAAATCTGGAACTTACAGCCAAAAGTTGTATCCCATATTCAGGACCCATTTTTTTCAACCCAATATTTTTCATATGTACTAGTACTTCTTTTTAATGTAAATATCTCTATTCTGTTTCCTAACCTAGATGAGACCCATCAATAGATTTTGTAAATCTGAGAATACAGAAAAAGATGAATAATGTCTGCTTCCATTTACCTCAGCACATGTGATGAGCATCTTCCTTCTTTTAGAGTTAAAATTCATCTTCAGCACAGTGTTTCTTGTGAATCTGGTGCAGTACTCAAAATAGTAAAATATTCTGAATTTTTTAGCTATGATCATATTCTATGAAAACTATTTTAAAGTTGGTTGTGCAGACATATGCTATTTAGAAGACTGCAATGAAAAAGGATATGGATGTTCTTGATTTGCAAAAATCAACCCAAATCTTGCCTGATTCACAAATCTCAACATACATAGTTCCTATTAATTAAAAACTTAAAAATTATTTCTTAACAGGAATCACGACAAGAAGATTTGTTCTGCCAAAACCATGAGCTATGATCTGCTCCAAAAAATTTCCAAAGCGTTATCCATGGAACTAAGACTACTAAAATCTCCTGTTGCTACTAGGAACCTTCCAATTCCCTAAACGATTTAATGTTGTGATTCTGAAACATAAAGAAGACAAGAATCTTTCCAGTTCTCAAGGGTGTGATTCTCCAAGTTACACTCACTAATTCAAAACAAACAAACAAAATAAGTAAAAAGTTTTAAATTATTTCAAGTCATTTAGCCCAGTAAAAAGCCTGATTCTTGAGCAGCATCTGTGCAAGCAGAACTGGAGGAGAGGATTTGCCTGTTCCATTCCTTCTGCAATTTGCCCTTGAATTACACAGCAAACATTGCAATTAATAGAACTGCAGGAATGCCTTCCCATATGGCCTCTGAGCTTGTAAAGTGACCTATTTACTTTCAGAAATCTCTCCAATTATCTCCGTTATCTAAATAATAAAAGATATAACATCCTTTTTGAGCTTTTAAATGCCCACGACATAAAGAGAGAACGTTGATCAATCAGATATCTATGATTATCAAATGCCCCTTGAATAGACTAAGTTCCTAACACAATGTCTTTGTTTTTATAGGTTACATCACTATCCCTGAAGAAGTAATACATTGGAGTGAGTGCTGGATTTAAAGTAAAACAGTTGTGGATTGGACCTCAGTTCAATTATTGATTAGCCAGGATATCTTATATAGTATATAGTTGCTGTATATTAATTGCCTTAATGACCTAAATTGTTCACGTCTTTCTAGGTCCACCTATTCTGATTTTGGCTCTCAGCGTGTGACCTGATTTGGTCACTGGGCATTTTCAAATATAATGCAAGCAGAGACCTGTAAAGCATTTACATAATTAGATTAGCCCTCTCTCTTCCATCTGTACTGTTGTTCATGAGAATACGTCCACATTAGCCAACTAGAGGATGAAATGCACATTAAGCAGAACTGAGTTGTCCCAGTTGCCAAATCCAAGGTCATCATAGGTGAGCCAGTGGTCAATCAATTCCCAACAAATAAGTGAGCCCAGAAACAATCAATGAGCCAACTTGTAGCTGATTTGAGATGCAAGGATAATCTAGTTGAGATCACCTGGCTTCAGCCCAGATACGCTGTATCTTGTTGACTTTAATAAATGTTTATTTTGGTATACTACTGAGATTTTATGATTATTTATTTTGCTGCATCATTGTGCCAACATAAGACTGAGGTAGCAATAGATGCTTGCATTTGTATCTAACATTGACTCACCTGGGCCTTTACCCATCTTAAAAGAATCACAATTTTATTCATTTGTCTATCCCATTTTATCCATAGGGGAATAGCCTGAGTAGTCCAAGCTTCTTATCTTACTTTCTAAAAGCCTTACATTTTTTGCCTTCATATTGAGAAATGGAATTAATACAATCCATCTGGAATTAATTTTTGTGTAAAGAATGAGGCAAGGGTCAAGATTTATTTTTTACTATGAGGATACTGTTTGACTTAACATGACTTATTGAAAAGATCCCTTCCCTTCTGCACTGCTGTGTCACTTTTGACATAAACGAATTGATCATGTATGTGTAGATCTGTTTTGGGCTTCTTCTGTTCCACTGATCTATTTTTTCTATCCTCACACCAGTACTACATTGTCTTATTAGCTATAGCTCTGTAAGTCTTGATTTCTGGTCTGCTAAATTTTTTCTTCTTTATGGATGGTTTGGCTGATGTTGGCATTTTTATATTTTAATATCTGCTATCAATTTTCACAATATACCTCCTAGAATTTTGAGTGGGATTGCCTTGAACCTTCATGTCAATTTAGAGAGAATTGATCTCTTTATCTTATTGAATCTTCCAATTCATTAGAAAGATGGAAACTTCCATTTACTTCGGTCTTCTTTAATTTCTCTCAATAATGGTATGTTGGTTCTTCTTGTGTAAATATGTTATTGCATTAGATTTATTCATATATTTTCATGTTTTTAGTGCTATGATAAATTGTGCTTTAAATTCCATTTTCTGCTTTTTTGTTATTGGTATGTAATGATTTTTCTATGCTGAATTTGTATTCAGCAATTTTGCTACATTCACTCTTTAATTCCAATAGTTTGTAGACCATTTGGAGTTTCTCTGTACATCGTGTCGTTTGCAAATAATGACAGACTTATATTGTGTTTTATGTCATTTGTCATTAATTGTAGTACCGATTATGAATTCCAGTACAGTATAAGGGAATATAAGTGATGACAGTATGCATTCTAATCGTTTTACTTTGTTTATTGTAAATACTGATATATATGAATTTTTATCTAACACTTTACTTTTTTTCTATTCATCCCAAGTGTTCTCTGTTATCCTTTGTCTCTCCTTCCTTGCTTTCTTTGGAGCAATTTGTCATTTCCCCTTCATTTATTTATTTATTTACTTATTTATTTATTTACTTTTTTGGGAGAATGCTATCCTTAGAGATAAAAAATACATATCCCTGACCTATAAAGTTATAATATATATAGATACTTTTTATCACTTTCTACAAAATACTAAACCTTTAACTCCACTTAACCACTCTTAGTTTTTGTGTTATTGTTATTAAGTTTTAATTCTACATATAACTTAGACACTGAAAACATTATGATAGATGTTTGTATGACTTGACATTCATTTAGATTGACCCATACATTCATCCATCCCCATACTTTTATTACTTACTATTTGTTTCTATCTGAGCTCATTTTCCTTCCACAAGAGTAGTTATCCCATTAGGATTTCTATCAAGGCAGGCCTGCTAGAGGTGAATGATGTGTGTGTGTGTGTGTGTGTGTGTGTGTGTGTGTAGGCAGATTTGGAAGAAGGGGTCTGGAAAGGTTTTCATTTTGTTTTCACTTTTGAGAGATATTTTCGCTGTGTATGTAATTATTGGTTGGCAATTATTTTCTTTCAGGGCTTTAAAAACCTTTGCTTTATATTCTGGTATCCATGGTTTCTGTTAAGAAGTCACCTCTAAAGCTTGCTGCTGCTGCTTTGAGGAAATGTCTCTGTTTTTTCCTTTAGCTGCTTTTGATATTTATCTTTATTGTTGGTTTCTGAAATTTTTCAATGAGGTTCTTAAATGTGGCCTTGTTTTTGCTTACCTTCTTGATCTTGTAGATCTCCTTGAGTTTTTGGTTTGATGCCTTTCATAAATTTGACAAAATCATTCAGTAATAGCTGTTTGCTCTTCTACCTCATTTCCTCTTTCTCCTCTCCCTCTGAGTTTTCAGTTATACATATGTTAGACTTTTCCAGTATGTCCCATATAGCTCTTACAGCCCTTTCTGTGTTTTCCTTCCTTTTTCTTCTCTATGTATTAGTTGGGACATTTTCTATTGATCTATATTCCAGTTTGCTAAGCCTTTCTTCAACATTGTCTAATCTGTGGTTAAGTTCATCTACTTACTTCCTAATTACAGTTGTATTTTTCAGCTCCATAGTTTCTATTTGATTTATATGTAGGTATATGATTTCCAATTCTCTGGTGAATTCCCCATCTTATTATCTGTGTTGAGGGACATGTTAACATCAGTTATTTTTAAATCTGTGTATGATAACTCCTGTATTTGGATTATCTGAGGGTCTTTCAATTGTCTCTTTTTGTCTCTTAGTCTTATACCATAGCATGCCTAGTAATTTTTTTATTAAATATCAGATATTGTATACCAAAAGAATGCACAACGTCTGGATGATGTTTTATTTACACAAAGAGAATTCACTTTAGCCTCTGATAGGAACCTGGAGTAGGGAAGATTGCCTTATATCAAAGAGGGACTGAGATAATTTAAAGTTGGATTTCAGATTTTGTGAGGCTTACCCAAAATCTGGTCATGTCCTTTTATTTAGATTTATCCCTCTATGGTTTGAGCTGAGACCTTGGAGTTTAGATAAGGCAGCTTTCACCCTCATGGGTCTCAGACTTTAATTGTTATCTCATAATCACCTGGGACTGCTGATCCCACCTAACATGTTTAGTCCCTTTTTGCTCAATTTCCAGACTTCTTACTCTGAGAAGCCTAAGAATCAGTAATTGCCTCATGTGGAGAACGGATGACAGCTGTTGGGATCACTTATCTGTACCACCTTTCAGTTTGGGACCTTGGTCTCCCTTTAGTTCAGCATGTGATATCTTGGCACATCTAAAATCCATGATTTTCTTTCCAGATCCATGAGATTGCCAAAATCTATTCTCACTTGTCTACTTCTAAGCAGCATCCCTCTGCCCAGTTTCTAGCCTGTTAACAGGCAACAATGAAGAATCAGCAAATGCCCCAAAATACAAAAGTGCAGCACACAATGTTTGCCTCACTTAAATGAGCCTCCCTTCTCTCCAGAATCTTAGCTTTTGATGTCCTGACTTCCTCAGAAGTGATCTCATTCATTAAAAATACATATTATCCTATCTAGCTTTTCTAGTTTTCTTAGTGGGACCAATAGCTACTCCCCTCAGATGTTCAATATTCTTAACTGTTTTTTTACATTTTTTAATCTGCCTCCCTACTAGAGTGTAAGCCCTATGAGGGCAAGAATGTTTATCTGTTATGTTTACCAATGTATTATGTGTGCCTGAAAGAGTGCCAAGAAACTATTAGGCACAAGAAAATATATTTGAATTGAATTGAATATCTTTGGGAGCCCAATATATGATCTATTGTGAAAGAAAGATTTCCTCCAGCTTACTGCTCTGCAAACATCTACTAATTTAGAGTATATGAGTGTTTGCTCCCTTGTGCTACCCTATTCTGCTTACAATGGATATTCCAGATTAGGAAGAAATGTTAACCTTGGGTATAGTTGTTGAAGAGCTGATCAATATTTATTATTACAGTGGAGTATTCAGGAGCTGAGAAAAAGTAAGGTAAAATGAGATAATTTCATTTGAAAAATTTATTGTTGCCTGCAAATGGCTCTGGACTATTTAAAACTAGGTTTTGGCTTCCTTAAATATCAAGATTCACCTTGAAATACAAACAAGCAGACTGCAGAAAATATAAAATATTTCTAGTTCCAAAATATTATGGCAAATTTAAAGTCTATTTTCTTAGTACCAGTTATAAATGAGCTTCCAGGAATCCTATAAAACATACTTCTAATTATTTTAGTGAGACAGAATAGGTAAAATAAAAATAAGTAAAAAAAATCTGGTCACTCTCTAGTGTCTAATACATGTAAAGAAAATTACAAATTTCAAAGTAAATTGTGGAGAACATTGTTATAATAGAGTATCTAGGTAGACCTGATCTGGCCAGTATATCTACAACGTGACCAAGTCTGAGACAGAATTACTTCTTTTAAGGTGATGGAGGGCCAAGATCTCAGTAGAAAGCTTCACATACTTTAGCGCAGACCAACATCAATTGTCCTGATGATTTTATGTCCCAAGCTACTCTCTGCCCAGGGTCCAGTTAATGGGTGCTCATATATTGTAGAGATTGTTTAAAAACTTAAGGTGAAAACAACGTATCTGAGGACAAAACTCTTTATTCCTTGGGGAGATGAGAAACTGCTCTGATGTATACTAATTGAGACAGTGTTATTAACGATAGGCTGACATCTCTTCTAACTGGATCCGAATCTTAAAAAATGAGCACATCTATACTGCTCAATATGTATGGATCTATTAATTTATTAAATTCTAATAAATAGAGAACTAACATTTGATCCAGCAATCCCACTTCTGAGTCTATATCCAAAGTAGATGAAAACAGGATATCAAAAAGATATCTGCACTCACATAATCATTAGAGCATTATTCACAATAGCCAAGATATAGAAACAACATCAGTGCTTGTCAATGGATGAATGGATAAAGGAGATGTGGCATATATATATATGGAATATATGGCATTCCATACACAATGGAATATTATTCAGCCATGAGAAAGAAGGGAAACTTGCTATTACTATTTGGGACAAAATGGATGGGCCTTGAGGGAATTATGGAAAGTGAGATATGTCAGAAGAGAAAGACAAATAACTGCATGACATCACTTACATGTGGAATCTAAAAAGTCCAAAGTTATAGAAACAGAGAGTAGAATGGTGGTTACCAGAGGCTGGGTGGTGGGGGAATTGGGGAGATGCTGGTTAAACGGTACACACTTTCAGTTAGAAAATGAATAAATTCTGAGCATCTAATGTCCAACATTGTGATTATAGTCAACAGTACTGCATTATGTAATTGCAAGTTGTTAAGAGGTGAGATCATAACTGCTCTTGGCACAAAAGAGAAATGATAATTATGTGATGTGCTGGAGGTGTTAGCTAACACTTTGGTGGTATTCATATTGTAAGATATATATGTGTATCAAATGTACACAGCATACGCTGTAAGCTTAGACAACGTTATATATCCATAAAAAAATATAGAATAGCACATAAAACATATAGCTTCCAAGTTTCTCAGGTTAAAAGGACAGAGAAAGAGGTTAGGGAAAGAGGACTCAAGCTCTGCGTGCTTTCACGATCCTTTATTTCTTCAGTGGTCCTTCAGTGAAAACTAACGCTGCAAACAACATCTATAAATACTAAAGCAACGTATAATTTCACAGTGTACAAAATATACAGCAGCCTTTGAGGAACTAAATGTATATGGTAAAACTATCAATCTTCCCACAAGTATATATGTTGAGTGTCTACCATGCTCAAGGCACATGTTGAGATGGTGCTGTGACGCAGAAAAGTAAAAGTTTTATGCCATAAAGTAGTTTTCAGTCCCCTTAGGGAAACCTGTTGCGTATACATATCACAGGCAATGAATAATATCATCTTGCTCTTCAGTTACTCAGTCTTTAAAATGAAGATAATAGCATATTTCAAAAGAATGTAATAAGTATTATATGAATCAAATACATGTAAAGTGCATAGAAAAATTCCCCCTCTCCCACTCAGTTGCTATCATCTATTATTATCTGGCATTAAATGTCAGATGCCTGAACAGCATAATTTACAGCATTTAGAGTGAACTAAAGAAGAAATATGTAGAAGGTTAAAAAGGATTACCAATTTGGAAAAGTAAGCTTGTCCTAAAAAGCTTTAATAGAAAAATATTGAGAAAGCAAGATTCATTTCTGTGACAAAAGTTGAGTTTGAATGCAGACCTTTGCTATTAGGGTCAAAAAGGAATTGTTTTTGAGAAAAATTACATTCTGTTCTACATGCTTCAACTCTGACTTGGATCTAGAGGGAACATAAAGCCCAGTTTTGATTTTTTATTGATATTTAATTGTCAGTTTGAATTATTTACATTCTTCTAACCTAACTTTCCTGAATTCATTGCAGAGTGGAGATGAAATACTCTAAAACCTCATTACAGGTTCTTATCTGTGAAAGACGGGACAGTGCTGCAAATAGATGGCAGGAGCTGGAGTCACAAAAGCTGGCTTTGAGATCTATTTTACCTTTTCATATGCTGGCTGGACAACCTTTAACAAATAGGTTAACTTTCAGAGTCTCAGTCGTTCTATGTCTGTATAATAGGAATAATTGTAGTAATTTACGGTAGTATTGTGAAACCACTTAAGATATTTGAAAATATCATGCAAATGAGGCAATTTATCCTACTAATTAGGGAAGTTTTCAGATACTTTCAGAAAAAAGTACAAAACTTACTAAAGACTTTTTTCCGTTTATTTGAGTCTTATTTTCAAATATTGTGGTAGTGTAGATGGTGACAAAAGTTTGTTATTTGAGTTGCATTACAACAAGAATATACCAATTATTTGATATAATTGGATCTAACTACATTCTCCCTGGAGTTTTGGAAAGTTTTCAGTCCTCCATGTTTACATCCTAACTCTAGTTTATTACAAATATTGAACTCCTCCCTGGCTCGCTCCCCCCAAAATTTAAATTGCCTTCTTGTGCTAATGGCTGGTCCTTTGGAGGATGTTTCTGGAGCTCAAACTTAGAGAAGCCCTTAGGTAACCACAAAGGCCCCAAGAACCTATGGGTGACCTTACATATTTTTTTCTGAGATTGAACTAGAAACTTTGGGCCTGAGAGTCAATATTTTAAATAGACTCATCTATCAATTTTACTTGAGAAGTAAATTAGTAGTAGGTCGAAACTGGGAGCAAAGAATGATAGTTCTGTGCTTGCTTTCAGAATCTCACTAATATCCCCTCACTTTATCCTGCAAATTATTACATAAAATACAGAGCATTTCTTCAGGCTGTAAAGGAAAGCAGCTGTTAAGGAAAAAGACTGGTCTCAAATCAAGAAAAGGAAACTGTTCCTGAGGCTCAGAGGTACATAAATGACATCATATTCCATCTTCTCTTGTAAATATTGTTTTTCAAATTATGGGTAAAATATCAATTTTATGCACTTTAACTGGATGTATCTACTTTTCTCATGTGTCAAGTTTGCATCATTTAGTTCATAAAGCTTTGCATGATATTTTAGACCATTGCTGGGTAATTTTCACAACAAAATCTTAGGTAGGAATTGGCCTCATTTAAAGAAGAGAAAACAGGGTATTCCAAATCTTTGAATTTTAATTCTAGGTACTGTAAAATTCTTTTGCCTCACCTACCTCTTCAAAAACATATTTTCTGCCTCTCCTGCCCAGCTCCAGCAGAAAGAATGAGAACCTTAGAGTCCTCTGTTTGCTGATCTTAGAGATGTCATTGCAAAATAGGTATGTTATCTCTCATTTTCTTCAGTAACCAAGCAATTTGAATACCATTTTTGGACCTATCATCTGCTGAAAGAACTAATTCTCTGTCTGAAATAGATGGAACTGCAACACAATTATTTGACCTTCTTCAACAGTTGCTATGACTGCCATGTTTAAAAAAAGATTTTAAAAATAGCTGACATATATCACCAGTATGGTTATGTTCAAAATAATTGTTAAAGTGAAATTAACCAAGACAAACATATGATTCCTATATCTAATTCTGTAAGTATGAATAAACATAAACAAACTCTTCCATTAACCCTTTCTGGAAGCTCCTTGTGCCAGGATCACTGTAATCAGTACCTCTTTCTCCTAGTGTCCCTAAGTTCCAGAGTGAGTTTTAATTCCGGAGAGTAATTGTGTGAAAGCAGAAATTCACCACAGGCCCCTTATTTCTGTCTTGTGTTGATTCCACTGACCTGGATTATCTTGCCTAACAGAAATGTTCCAGAAAAAAAAAATCTGAGCCTCTCTTCCATCCATTCCTACGTTGTGCTAAGTGCTTTCATTTGTAGCAGAAACTTGGCTTAGTGGATCAAACCTGTGGATGCCACATTCTTCATGTGTCTGTTGTTCTGCTTGGATTCCAAGTTTGCTTAATTGAGACTCTCTCCAATTGTCACTAAAACTAAGAAGACTTAGCACGTGTTTCCCCATCTGACATAATATAGTGTTTTGGAAAGAGTGTGAGCTTTAGAGCCAGTCAGCACTTGCATCCTACACAAAATTAATTAGGAACAGAACACTAAGTCATTGACCTTCTCTCAGCATTGCTTTCCTTGTTTCTCAAATGAAAAGGCAGCAGCTTAAGACAATTCCTTTTCAGCCTCAAAGTTGGAAAATCATATGGAACAAAAACATTAAATTGTTTAACAAATACTGAAATATTGTACAAAGAATTATTCTTTGGCCTTGAGAAAAATAGACATTACAATGACTTTATTTGCTCACCACCATCTCCTCACCACCAACTCTAGTTATATTGCCTAAGATACACGAGGCTACTGCTACATATGCGTTGAATGAATGAACAAGCATTTGGATATTACATTTAGCTGGCAAAGCACTTTCATTGTATCATATCATTGCTTTCTATCGTTACATCTATGAAGAACCTATTGGTAATTTCACACACAAGGAAACCTAGACTCTGAAAAGTAGTGCAGCCTGAGGTCACCAACCCTGCATGTGGAAGATCCAGCAGTTGGGCTTGGGTTTCCTAAGAATGTCATTTGGAGTCTCATATACTTTTAACTGAAACTAATTATGACCCAAGGAAGAATAAAATGTATTTTAAGTTCCTACTCTACACCATAAACTGATAATATATGATAACAATTAACTCAGACCAGGCTGCCCCAATACATAGGTGAGCACACAGTTCCTGAGAGAGGCTAGAATGAGCATAATGTCACAGAGTTCATAAGAGATGCAGCCAAGAACTTTTTCAGCTCATCTACATTTGACTACTATTGTTTACAATGTCTGGCACACTCTGGGGCATCTAGAGGAAAACTGAGGACAAATGAATGTATCCTTTTTTACTCAGCGAAAAATGCCTTAATAAACTCATTATTTCTAGACGTTTTCTAGGGATTTGAGGTGAAGGCTCTCTTAAAAAAAAAGTCATAAATAGTAGGAGGTTAGATTCCTATGACCCCCAGGGCATCAATCTTTTAACTTATTAATGAAGATGTTTTTATTTTCCTCTGGGCATGTGTTGGAGTACCCTTCATACTTGGAAATGAAAGAAACTGGAAACCTGGGCAAAATGCAGCAGGTGATATTACCTTAGTTAGTTAATAACTGAAGCAATTAGTTAAGACCTTGCTGTGAAGGACCCATAGAGCTTTGGTCTTCACTTCAAACTGAAGGCAGATACGCTGGAGTTTTCCCAACTACTACAAGACTGAGTTGAGAACCCAGAGGAACCGGGAGGATTGTGTTTTTGCCAAGGGCAAGAAAAATTTTGACATCAGTTTGACCTAAAATGAACTCCTGTGTGTCTAATTCCAAAAGAAGATGAATTTTGAGTCAGGTTCTCTACAAGCTAGAGGCGGAGCCAATGATAGCCCTGAAAAATGATGGTTACAGACCTGCTAAGCACAGGTCACAGTTCAATATTGGTGAGAAAAGTACATGATCCTGAAGATCCTCTACATTAATCTTTTTTTGTGTTTTCCTCCTTAGAATTCCCTGCTGAAAATTCCAAAGGTTCCAATTGCCTACAGAAATTATGCTTCCTTAATACTACGTTTAATATACCTCACAAATTGGCAAATATTTGTCACTCTTTTTTTTCTTTTTCTGACTATTGCACCACTATACATTGTTTTCTTGTCTACAAGCCCCACTGATGCACTTTCACCTCAGCCCATTACCTAAGACTATTCCCCTTCAGTTCATGAAGGCCAGATTCAACTGATGTGATGAAATCTTGTCCTAGGCCTCTCTCAGATCATCTCACCTTCTTTGAAGTCTGTTTGTACTTACTTCTGGAACTTGAGAGACCATGTGTAGTGATTCAGAGGTTTCCCACAAGGGAAGCTGGCTGGTTTTCTCATCACACAGCAATACTACAGTGTGTTTTTGTTTTTGTTTTCACCAAGGTGCGCATTCTGTTCCTTAGCCCCAGAAACTCAAAATTGATTTGTTAAAACAAGAAGAGCCCGGATCTCATTCACACGGATTGATACTCCTATGAAGCAGTCTGCCATGCTTTCCAGTGAGAAACAGAAAGGCCAGTGGGGAGCAGCCACTTAATTCCTCTGCTTAGTCCATTCCTTCGTTCTATGCAAGTGACCTAGATGCTGGCTTCTCATCAGAAGGGGAAAATTGGGTCAAATCAAAGGGGTTACTTATATGAATAGCATATTTAGGGGAATTTGGATAATAGAAATGCCAGATTCATCTCATAATGGATAACCTTTCCAATGGGATCACAAGACTTGAAATCTGTTGTATTAGCACTGCCTCTCACTGACCCTGGGAACCTCCTTTCATTCTCTGTTGCTGACCATTTTATGACTGACTTTTTTTTTTCTTTAAATAGACTTAAAACTATTTTTTTAAAATATCTGGTCTAACTAAGCTGTAACCCATTTTTTTCATTTTAGCGACTTAAATTATTTTCCTCTGATCCATTATGTGTTGTTTTTATAGTGTCAGAAGTCAATTTTCCTTTTTTTTTACATTTATGATAGCCCCTTCTATTAAACTACATTTCTTTATATTATTGAGTTCATAATAGATTACATCAATGTGAGATTTCAGTTGTACATTATTTCTTGACTGTCACCACATAAGTCTTCCCCTTCACCCCTTGTTCCCACCCCCTACCCCCTTCCCCTGGTAACCACTGAGCTGTTTTCTTTGTCCAATACTTGTTTATATTCCACATATGAGGGAAATCATCTGGTGTTTGTATTTCTCAACTGGCTGATTTCACTTAGCATAATTCCCTCTAGGTCCTTCCATGTTATTGCAAATGTGATGAATTTGTCTTTTATTCTGGCTGAGTAGTGCTCCATTATATATGTATATACCACATCTTCTTTATCCATTCATCAGTCATTGGGTACTTGGGTTGCTTCCATGTCTTGGCTATTGTGAATAGGGCTGCAATGAACATAAGGGTGCATATGTTACTTTGGATTGTTGATTTCAAATTGTTTGGGTAGATACCCAGTAGTGGGATAGCTGGGTGATATGATAATTCTATTTTTAGTTTTTTGAGGAATCTCTATACTGTTTTCCATAGTGGCTGCACCAGTTTGCATTCCCACCAGCAGTGTTTGAGGGTTCCCTTCTCTCCACACCCTCTCCAACATTTGTTATTTTTAGTCTTAGTGATTATAGCTATTTTAACAGATGTAAGGTGGTATCTTAGTGTAGTTTTGATTTGCATTTCCCTAATTATTAGTGATGTTGAACATCTTTTCATGTGTTTATTGGCCATCTGTATATCTTCTTTGGAAAAATTTCTGTTCACATCCTCTGCCCACTTTTTGAGCAGGTTGTTTGCTTTCTTATTGTTCAGCTGTGTGAGTTCCTTATATGGTATGGAGATTAACCCCTTGTCAGATATATGATTTGCAAATATTTTCTCCCAATTGATGGGTTGTCTCTTTGTTTTGATCCTAGTTTTTTTGCGTTGCAGAAGCTCTTCAGTCTGATGAATTCCCACTTGTTTATTTTTTCTTTTGTTTCCCTTGTCTGAGAGGACATGGTATTTGAAAAGATCCTTTCTAGATCCATATCAATGAGTATACTACCAATATTATCTTCCAGGAGTTTTATACTTTCAGGACGTATCTTCAAGTCTTTGATCCATTGTGAGTTTATTTTTACATATGGCATGAGGCAGTTGTCTACCTTCATTCTTTTGCACGTGGCAGTCCAGTTTTTCCAACTCCATTTATTGAAGAGGCTATCTTTTCTCGATTGTATGTTCTTGGCACCTTCATTGAAGATTGGCTGTCCATAAATGTGTGGTTTTATTTCTAGGCTATTAATTCTGTTCCATTGATCTGTGTGCCTGTTTTTGTACCAGTACCATGCCATTTTGGTCAGTATGGCTTTGTAGTACATTTTAAAGTCAGGGATTGTGATACCTCCAGCTTTGTTCTTTTTTCTCATAATTGCTTTAGCAATTCGGGGTCTTTGGTTGCCCCATATGAATTTTAGTATTCTTTGCTCTATTTCCGTGAAGAATATCATTGGGATTCTGATAGGGATTGCATTGAATCTGTAGATTGCTTTGGGTAGTATGGACATTTTAACTATGTTTATTTTTCCAATCCATGAGCAAGGAATCTCTTTCCATCTCTTTACGTCATTATCAATTTCTTTCAGATAGTTTTCATTGTATAAGTCCTTCACCTCCTTGGTTAAATTTATTCTTAGGTACTTTATTCTTTTAGTTGCGATTGCAAGGGGAATTATATTCTTGAGTTATCTTTCTGTAAGCTCGTTATTGGAGTATAGAAAAGCAACTGATTTTTGTAAGTTGATTCTGTACCCTGCAACTTTACTGTAGTTGTTAATTATTTCTATTAGTTTTCCAATGGATTTTTGGGGGGTTTCTATATATAAAATCATGTCATCTGCAAACAGTGAGACTTTCACTTCCTCATGTCCTATTTGGATTCCTTGTATCCCTTCCTCTTGCCTAATTGTTCTGCCCAAAACCTCCAGTACTATGTTGAATAAGAGTGGTGAGAGTGGGCATCCTTGTCTTGTTCCTGTTCTCAGGGGGATGGTGTTCAGTTTTTGCCCATTGAGTATGATGTTGGCTGTGGGTTTGTCATGTATGGCCTTTATTATGTTGAGGCAATTTCCTTCTATCCCCATTTCGTTAAGAATTTTTATCATAAATCGCTGTTGGATCTTGTCAAATGCTTTCTCTGCATCTATTGAGATGATCATGTGGTTTCTATTCCTCAGTTTATTGATGTGGTGTATCACGTTGATTGATTTGCAGATGTTGAACCAATCCTGTGTCCCTGGTATGAATCCAACTTGATAGTGATGTATGATCCTTTTGATGAATTGATGAATTCGGGTTGCCAAGATTTTGTTGAGAATTTTTGCATGTATGTTCATCAGCGATATTGACCTGTAGTTCTCCTTTTTCGTGCTGTCCTTGTCAGGCTTTGGTATCAGAGTGATGTTGGCCTAGTAGAATGTGTTAAGAAGTGTTCCGTCCTCCCTAATTTTTTGGAATAGCTTGAAAAGGATAGGTGTGAAATCCTCTCTGAGAGTTTGGTAGAATTCCCCAGGAAAGCCATCTGGTCCTGGGGTTCTTTGGGATGCTTTTGATTGCTGTTTCAATCTCTTTCCTTGTGATTGCTCTATTCAGATTGTCTGTTTCTTCTTGATTCAGCTTTGGGAGGTTATAAGAGTCTAAGAATTTATCCATTTCCTCTAGGTTATCCATTTTGTTGGCATACAGTTTTTTGTAGTATTCTCTTATAATCTGTTGCATTTCTGTGGAGTCTGTTGTTATTTCTCCTCTTTCATTTCTGATTTTGTTTATTTGAGCTTCTCTCTTTTTTTCTTTGTAAGTCTGGCTAGAGGTTTGTCAATGTTATTTATCTTCTCAAAGAACCAGCTCTTTGTTTCATTGATCCTTTCTACTGCCGTTTTTGTTTCAATAGCATTTATTTCTGCTCTGATTTTTAGTTTTCTCTCCTTCTGCTGACTTTGGGCTTTGTTTGTTCTTTTTCTAAGTCAGTTAGGTGTAATTTGAGATTGCTTATTTGGGATTTTTCTTGTTTGTTAAGGTGTGCCTGTATTGTGATGAATTTCCCTCTTAATACAACTTTTGCTGCATCCCATATGATTTGGTCTGGTATGTTATCATTTTCATTTGTTTATAGATATTTTTTGATTTCTCCTTTAATTTATTCAGTGCTCCATTGCTAGTTCAATAGCATATTGTTTAGTCTCCACATCTTTGTCCCTTTCTCAGCTTTTTTCTTGTAATTAATTTCTAGCTTTATAGCATTATGATTGGAGAAGATGCTAGGTATTATTTCAATTTTTTAAAATTTATAGAGGCTTGCCTTGTTTTCCAACATATGGTCTATCCTTGAGAATGTTCCATGTGCACTTGAGAAGAATGTGTATTCTTCTGTTTTAGGATTGAGTGTTCTATATATTTCTACTAAGTCCAACTGGTTTAGCATTTCATTTAATTCCACTGTTTCTTTGTTGATTTTCTGTCTGGATGATCTATTCAATGATGTGAGTGGGGTCTTGAGGTCCCCTAGTATTATTGTGTTCTTTTCAATATCTTCTTTTAGGCTTGTTAATAGTTGCTTTATGAACTTTGGTGCTCCTTTATTGGGTGCACAGATATTTATAAGCATTATTTTCTTGATGGAGTCTCCCTTTGATCATTATATACTGCCCCTCTTTGTCTCTCCTTACTGCCTTATCTTGAAGTCTACTTTGTCTGATATAAGTATTCTGACACCTGCGTTCTTTTGTTTGCCATTAGCTTGGAGTATCGTCTTTCACCCCTTCACTCTGAGCCTGTGTTTGCAATTGGAGCTGAGATATGTTTCCTGGAGGCAACAAATTGTTGCATCTTGTTCTCTAATCTATCTTGCCACTCTGTGTCTTTTCATTGGAAAATTCACTCCCTTTACATTGAGGGTAATTATTGATGAATGAGGGCTTAATGCTGTCATTATATCACTCGTTTTCTGGTTTTCCTGCATTTCCTTAGTTTCTCGTCCTGTGTGTTTTGGTCTACCTACTGAATAATGTAGTTTTTTTATGATGTGTTTCTTTGTTTTTTCCTTATTTATTTTTTGTGTCTATTCTGCTTTTTAGTTTAGTGGCTACCCTGAAGTTTGTAGTCAGAATCTCGTGTATAATAGTCCATTTTCTGATGGCTTCTTATTTCCTTAGTCGAAACTGATTCAGTCCCTTTCCTCCTCCCCTCCTAAGTTATTTTTCTCATATCTTATTCCAACTTGTGCTGTGAGTTTGTGGTTAAAGCAACAAGATTGTCTTTGTTTTCGGTGTTTTCCTTCCTTTTAGCCTAATGCTATAGTTGAATATTTACTATCCTATTCTTATCTGACTACCTATTTATCTCTTTAATCTGTGTTTTATGACTCATTTCCCCTTTTTTTTTTCTTTTTTCAGGTATGAGAGCCTTCTTGAGGATTTCTTGTAGTGGGGGTCTAGTGGCTAAAAAGTCCTTTAGCTTTTGTTTGTCTGGGAAAGATTTAATTTCTCCCTCATATCTGAAGGATATTTTTCCTGGATAGAGTATTCTTGGCTGAAGATTTTTACCTTAAAGTTTTGAATATCTCATTCCATTCTCTCCTAGCTTGTAAGGTTTCTGCAGTGAAATCTGCTGAAAGCCTGATAGGGATTCCTTTGTAGGTTATTTTCTTCTGCCTTGCTGCCCTTAGTGTGCTTTCTTTGTCATTCATTTTTGCAAGTTTTACTACTGTATGCCTTGCCATAGGTCTTTTTACATTGACAAGTCTAGGAGATCTGAGAGCTTCCTCCACACATATTTCCGTCTCTTTCCCTACTTTGGGAAGTTCTCTGCTATTATTTCTTTGAACACACTTTCTGCTCCATTCTCCTTCTCTTCTCCTTCTTGAATACCTATAATTCTTATGTTGCATTTCTTCATTGAGTCGGATATTTCTTGGAGACTTTCTTCATTTCTTTTTATACTTAGTTCTCTCTCCTCTATGCCTGGAGCATTTCAACATGCCTATCTTCAATTATGCTGATTCACTCCTCTATGATATCCACACAAGCATTCAGGGAATTCTTATTTTGTTTTATCTCTTCCATTGTGTCTTTTATCTCTAATATTTCTGATTGATTCTTCTTTATAGTTTCAATCTCTTTTGTGAAGTAGCTCCAGAACTTGTTGAATTGTTTTCCTATATTCTCTTTTTCCTGGTTGAGTTTTTTGATGATAGCTATTTTGAATTCATTGCCATTTAGATTGCATATTTCTGTGTCCTCAGGACTGAGTTCTGGGTGCTTGTCATTTTTCTCTCAGACCTGGAGATTTGACATAGTGCCTGATGTTGGAAGGTTGGGTCATTGTCATTCTATTATTCAGTTAAAGTTACAGCCTATCACCACTGGGTGGGGGTCAAGAGCCACATATTCTGATCCCTCTGCCTTCAGCAGAGATGGCATGGTGCGGGTTGTGGGAGGGGCCCTTTCTCCTGCATGCAGTCCCAGGTTTCCTGATCAATTCTTGCTATCTGGTCTCCTGAGGTCTTGGCTTGATGAAGTCACCCACGTGAAATCTTTCACCCCGTTAGTGGGCTTCCTTCTAGGCTGCAAGGGCCTAGGAAGTCCTGGGTGATTCCGTGGCTGCGTGACCCCTCCCCCACTCTTTCCCTCACAGAGCCTCCTGCAGCAGTGACCATAGTATTTAGGGAGCCAAGTTCTTTCTTATCCTTTTCCAGCTCCTCCAAGGGGGCTCCAGCCTCTCCATCCTCCATTGTGTGGCTGTGTGTCCCTCTAAGGTTTTTGTGCTGTTAGGATATTTTCTGTTGAAGTATGGTTGTTCCTTTTTGTTGTATGTTGAAGGTGAGATAATTATGGGCAAGTTCACTCCACCATGATGCTGATGTCACCCTCTCTAAACTACATTTCTGATCAGAGATCCTTCATTGTCATATGCTTTATATTGCTCTCTATGGTTTTTACATGCATTTTTCTTTTTCTATTTCCTTTTAAACTTAGGTGTTAGTTAATCATGCTCCTCTGTATTTTGCTTTCTATTCCTCTGTACAGTATTCTCCTCAGTCCCTAAAGAGCCACTTATATTCTCCCATAATCACTAATTCTGCAACATTCCCTCCCCAGCCCACACTTATGTGTTTGATTTGCCCCTAAATATGCATGGACCCATGTAAAATACATATTTTAATTTTATATGTAAATTTTATTGTGTTATAAATCACATTATTGCTTAATTTTCCACATTTTTTCAGGGATCTATTTAGGTTGCTGTATGGACATCTAGTTCATTTGCTTCTCACTTCTGCAGCCTTTCCATAAAGAAAGCTCACATGTGATAGAACCATTCTCCTGATGATGGACTTCCAGGTTGCCTCCCACCTCCCCTTGCCACAAACAATAGTTGAAGACCATCCGCATGCTTGTCCCCTTATAGTCCTGGGCAAGAATTTATCTAGTACATATTCTCAGGAATGGACTCACTGGGGTCTACTCAATTTTAATACAGTCAGGGAGTTTTCCAGTATACCTGTGCACACTCCCACCAGAATTCTACCACCCCACATGCTTGCCAACTTTTGGTATCATCTACTTTTCTAATGAAGATGATGATATCTCATGGCTATTTTAATGAACATTTTTTTTTTATTTTGAACATTTAATGAGCATTTTTTAGATTTCCTAACTGTGAGAATCTCTCTATATACCTTTCAGGCACATAGGAAAATCCCTACTGTGAATCGCTCATTCATACCCTTTGACTAACTTTCTATTGGCTTAAAGCTTTATGTTTTGAAAGTTTTTTCATCCAGTATAAGTTCACAAGATTTCCTATATTGTCTTTTACTAACTTTATAATTTCTTTTTTTCACATGTAAATTGTTGCTACTTCTGATTCCCACTGTTTTTTTTAAAGATTACCTCTAAGCTAACATCTGTTGCCCATTTCCCTCTCCTTTATTTTACCCCCAAAGCGACAGTACATAGTTCTATACTTTAGTTGTGAGTCCTTCTAGTTCTTCTATGTGAGCTGCTGCCAAATCAGGGCTACTGATAGACAAATGGTGCAGTTCCATGCCCGGGCACCTATCCTGGGCTGCAAAAGTGGAGCATGCTAAACTAATAAGCCATCGGGGTGGCCCTGGTTTCCACTTTTATGCATGGCAAACTAAGGATCTAATTTCATCTTTTTTCATGTATAAAGACATTTTCCTAACGTGATATACTAAGCTGTCACTTCCACTTGGTTTGGGGGTGATAGTTTTATGACAATCAAATTCACATGTAAACACATGTCTATACTGAGATCTCTTTTCTTTTCCACTGGACTGCTTAAAAGTCCCTGAACCATTACCGTAATATTTGGATTACTACGACTTTGTAGTGTCTTTCCAATATGGAAGCTCCCCTACTTTTCTTTTATAAAATTCACTGTGCAAGTTGTGTATTTCTATTCTTCAATATAAATTGTAGAATGAGTACTCATATTCATTTTTAAAAAGCAGGATAAAATTTTGAATGGATTTAATTAAATATATAGACTTATTTTGGGGAGAAATAGCAGCCTTATATTTTTATCCCACCTATTAACATGTTGTACTTTTTCAGTTACTCATACTGTTATGCTATGTATTAGAATTTTTAAATGATTTCTGTAAAGATCTTGTGCATGCCCTATTTTGTTTTAATTGTATTTTAAAAGCAATCAAAACATTTATGTAGGCTCTTACCAGTATAGTGGGCTTACTGGGTCTAGTGGATAAGTCAGTCCTGCAGTCATGGGTCAAGAATTCACATATATATACAATTCTGTTAGGTAATATAAATGTTTGAAATTAAGGAAGAATAACATGTTAATTGACAACTAATATTCGTATCCAGTGAGAGGCAGATAAGAGAGAGAGGAGGGTATTCTGGGAGAATGGAGAACATGCTTCAAATTCAATGGGTCATGTGTAACTGAGCTCCATGATGGAAATGGGTCCAGTGTTTTCAAATATTATCATTTATTTGATGACTAGCTGAAAGTATAGGTTTTTATCCCATTTCCCCTACTTTTAAAATGTTGACCTCTAGTTCAAATTTGAAATATGGTGCAGGTGTCTCTGCCAAACAAAGCCTATCTTTCTGCTGCCTCCAGGCTGTGGGCCACTGATTTGCAGTCACTATGTTAAGAGGCAGAACTAGTATGTATGGTAGTAAACTGGTTTAGGATCCAAATGTCCTATGATCAAATAACTTTTCTCTTAACCGTGAGAAAATTAGGTTAGTATTCCCCGTCTAGTGGCCTGGATCCACAGTAAAAAGTTTGTCTCGGAATTATATGGTTGCATCCAAATAGAGAAATACAATAACACAGAATATGATTCTTAACAAGGAGCTCTTGAGACACTGTATTAACAAATTTCTGTTCTATTATCCACAGAGTGCTGCTAGAGAAAGGTCATATGTAATATGGAGAGGACCAATGATTCCATGTTGACAGAATTTGTCCTAGTTGGTCTTTCTGCCCATCCAAAGCTCCAGACAGTTTTATTTTTGCTAGTTTTGTGGATGTATCTGATGATCCTGCTGGGAAATGGAGTCCTCATCTCAGTAAGCATCCATGATTCTCACTTGCACACCCCAATGTATTTCTTCCTCTGTAATCTTTCCTTCCTGGACATTTGCTACACAAGTTCCTCTGTCCCACTAATTCTGGACAGCTTTTTGACAGGAAGCAAAAGGATTTCCTTCTCTGCCTGCATGATACAAATGTTTCTCTCCTTTGCCATGGGGGTCACAGAGTGTGTGCTTCTAGGCATGATGGCACTGGACCGCTATGTGACTATCTGCTATCCACTGAGATACCCTGTCATCATGAACAAAGGTGCCTATGTGCCCATGGCAGTTGCATCCTGGGTTTCTGGGTTTGTGGACTCAGTGGTGCAGACAGCTCTTGCAATGCAATTACCGTTCTGTGCTAATAATGTCATTAACCACTTTGTCTGTGAAATTCTGGCTGTACTAAAACTGGCCTGTGCTGATATTTCAATCAATGTGATCAGTATGGCAGGCTCAACGCTGATTCTCCTGGTTATTCCATTACTGGTAGTTTCCATCTCTTACATTTTTATTATTGCTACTATTCTGAGGATTCCTTCAACTGAAGGAAAACGTAAGGCCTTCTCCACCTGTTCAGCCCACTTGACAGTGGTGATTATATTCTATGGAACCATCTTCTTCATGTACGCAAAGCCCAAGTCTAAAAGCTCTGTTGGTCCAGATAATGAAGACATTGTTGAGGCCCTCATCTCCCTCTTCTATGGAGTGATGATTCCCATGCTCAATCCTCTCATCTATAGTCTGAGGAACAGGGATGTGAAGACTGCTGTGAAGAACATGCTGGGTAGCAAAAACTCTTCTGATGGAATATGAATACTGATTTACACCACATGACAGTATTCAAAGCTACAGCAGACACAAAATTCAAGTGGAGAAAATCACCATGTGAAAAAACATCGACCACATGTTATTCAAAACTATATGGTAAAAATATGCAATATGAATACTGATTTTCACTATGTGACTCAGTATTCAAGGCTACTGCAGACACAATTCAAACTCAGAAAACAATTGTGTGAAAACAAATTGATCACGTGTCATTCAAAGCTATATACAGAAGGATTTTTGTTGCATTTGTTACTATTAGGTTTTGTCCTAACTGCAGAAATAAAACATGCTTGTGGTTTTCAAAAAAAAAAATACTATTATGGAAATGTAAATGATGAAAATCTCTTAGGAACTCCCAGCAAAACATAGTTACTCTTTAAAACTTTAGAAAATAATAAAGACAAAAGGTGTTCTAAATAGCACTTTGTAACCTAAAATAAGTATACAATTAATCATTCAAAGTGATTATTTATCAGCACATAACATATTTTGTATTCATTTTTAATTTGTTCATTTATTTACTGTTTGTGTCCACCACACATATAAGTCCTCTGAGAGTAGGAACTTCTCTATTTCCCTACAACATCCCAAAGTCCTAGAATATAATGTTAAACATAATAAATGCTCAATAAATATGTTTTGAATAAATAAATGAACTACTGCATTTATAAAAGCAGAAACGTATATCTGAGGCAAAAATGTTATTCAAAAAGAGACTTGATTCAATGTAACATTTTCTAAATAAACTTAGATTGGCATTTTGTCATGTGTGCTCCCTTAATAAAGCACTACCTTTTCTATTTTACATTATGTGTATTATATTGTAGAGGAATAGGTTTTAGTTACCAGGTACCATAACTTTTTTGGGATTTGGTACATAATGAAACTAAGATAGCTGAAAAAGTCCCTTAGTAACACACGCTAAGTTTTAACCTAATAAAATAGAGGTGACATGGTAGCAGAGAATTCCTCTTAGACTTAGAGATCAGGTTGTACTGAGGACTTCTTACCTTCTCTGTATTGGACCATAAAGCTCCCAATCAGTAGGACAACTACACGGATTTGGTGACTGACAAAAATTGCAATAAGAGGATAAGAAGTGGCAAAAGAGAAAAAGTCAAGTTGTTCAATGAACTGAGGAGCTACAGGGTTTGAGTGTTGGGTGATAGGACAAAGATGGCACAAAACTGAGATAATCTCTATCATCTCAAAAGTGCAGCTATGTGGAGCAGTGTCAACGTGAGGAATAGAAGCCCCATTTCCATTGAAAGAATTGAGATAGATATCTCAATACAGGAAAGCACTCCTTTTTTCTAACCCTTTCCTGAGTCCATGAAAGTTGAAATATAGAACACAAATCTAAAGTAAAAGACTATAGCTACCTCCAAATTGTAAAAATAAACCCATAATATCTTCCTTTCTTTTCAACAGGTGATTATTGTTTCTTCATAAGACTAAGTAAGTTATTCCATGCATAGTGCTAAATAGTGCCTAAAACATCCTAAATATTTATTAACATTGGCTGGTTTTTTAATTAAGAGTTCTGGGTATACTTTAATAGGTCATAATGCTTTGAGTAGGCACAAGATTTTCATCCTCACTTGTCTTTTGGTGAAGAAGATTGGCCCAAAGCTAATATCTGTTGTCAGTTTTCCTCTCTTGTTCGAGGAAGATTGTCACTGAGCTAGCATCTGTGCCAATCTTCCTGTTTTGTGTATGTGGGATGAAACCACAGTATGGCCTGATGAGTAGTGTGTAGGTCTCTGGCAAAGATCTGAACTGGCAACCTCCAGGCTGCTGAAGTGGAGCCCATGATGCCACTGGGCCAGCCCCTCTTCCTTACTTTGTATGGAGAAGTTTGATGCTATCAAAATATTGTTTCTCAGCTTCAAATCCATTTTTCTATGCTCTGCTTTGTGAGTTAGGACTGGGACACTGAAAACCATAATTCATCTTTCCTAGCAGGACTTTGTTAAATTCTTCCAAAAGAGTTGGTAGAAAGAGAAAGGAAGGTTAAAGGAAGATAGGTGCCTTGAGCCTCCCTATTTGCTTCTTGTTCCTGTCAGCATCTCCCCAGCTATGGTTCTTCACCATGACAATGGCTGATCCTTAGCTGCTTCCAGTATTGATTGCAGTTTTTACGTCTTCTTTTCTATAACCCAGAACCAGCAGCCTACCAGTACCACCGCCTCAGAGGTTTGAATCTGTCACTCAGCTTTCACTTCTGGTAAATGAATAGACCTGTCAAATTTTTACTCTGTCTTGAGGTATCTTTAAAAGCAATGAAATATGCAATTCTCTACTTGAGAAATGTAGTGACTGAGATAGAGCATAAGACTAGTTTTGGTCAGACTATTATTTTCATACACAAGTAAATAACAGAAGGTCCTTAGCAAGACATTTGTATTTCTTCTGCAGTTGATTTCTTGTGCTTGAATCTTAGATTACGAAAATCTCTTTAGTATACTGTAAAATGATGTAATAATAATCATATGATCCTATGAAAGGAAAACATTCAGTAGCTTACCAAACTCTGAAATACATGTGAGAAGGGACAGACGTAGGACCTTGAGAGAAAAAACCATAAGTATAACTCTTTTCTTTCACCAGTGCATACCTAGCACCCACCTAAGTTCTCTATCAGCACATAGTGTGCTATTTCTATAGACTTATTGAATTAATGCATAAGTAAATAAATAAGTGAATGGAAAAATCTTCAGGAGGCTACATATAGTTTCAAAAATAATTTATCAATATCGTATTATTGGACCCTCACAATAACTCTTCAAGGAGCTAATATTTCCCCAACTTCACAAACAGAAAATCTATTCCAGAAACATACAAATATCTGAAGTTGCAACCAGGATGTGGGAAGTCTTTGATTTGAATCAAACAATTAAAAAGCTTAACAACCCAACTATTATGGAATACATATTCCTCTAAAGCACATATAGAACATGTGCAAACATTGATACTTTGTTAGGCTAAAAGAAAAAAGAACAAATGGTAAAGAAACTATATTAGACAGTACAAATTATCTCAGTTAAATTAAAAGTAATTAATTAATTAAAAATCTCCATAACCTGAGGTAACTAAGTCACACTTCTAAATAACTAACAAGTAGCAGTGATATTCAAAACGTGTAGCAACTTCTATGGCAGGTGCTCCAATAAATCAGAAGGAATGCCTGCCATAAACAATCAATGCAGCCATAGTAATGTACTCCAGCTAAATTTCAGCTTTCCTTATAGATCAGAGAAAAAGTTTCAACCAAAAATTAAAACCATACCTGAGCTCGTAGTCATTGGTACAGTTGTACTGTTTGTTTGTAGTCAGTGTTCATTCTGATTGGTTGGTAACTGTGCTATAGTCTTTGTAAATTATTTTCAAAACCAGCCCCACTAAGAAATGAAATCTAATTGAATACTGCAAATCAAAATTTACTGGATACAGAAAAAACAGTTTTTTGAGAGAAATGTTCATACTTAAATTCTTTGCGAGTCTTGGCTTCTTAAGGAAGAGAGAAGGAAAGAAACAAAAAGAAAAGGAAGGTGATAATAAGGAGCTAGCTAGAGAAGCTAAATGCAAAGCCAACATGCAAGGCATTGTGCTATATATTCACAGCTAATTATTTCTTACTAAATCTTCTAAAGAATCTTAAAAGGTATATCTCCTTGCTCTCAATTTATAGATGAAGAGACTAAGACTAACAGAAGTTAAAATCATACAGGTCCTAAGTGAGAAAGCTAGTTTTTAAACCATCGTCTTTTCTATAAAGACATTATTTCCTCTATTGCCTCCTAGTCAGGAGGGAAATATCCTGAGGTCCAGTTGCACCTGAATCAGGAAAATTAATCCAAAAATATTAGAGAGTAAGAGAGTTAAGATACTCCAGCTGGATTTAACCTCAGAATTTCTCCAGAGCTGTTAAAAGGCTACATAGGTGAATTCAGGGAACTATGAGGATCAAACCCTCAATGATCACGGGAAAGGCCACGAACAAGGGTGGATACTAGTTTGACTTGGTCTTGAGCCCAGTATTGCATCATCCTCCTGCGAAACTCATTGATGTCCCTGAACTTGCAGGTAACAGACATTAATCACCAGGAAATGAGTATTTTAATAAAAAAGAAAATTGCTGAATAAACCTAGGGTCATGGGTTTTCAGTGTGTTGCACTTTGGAGAAGATGAATTTTTAGGGTGAGAGAATTTTTAGTTTATCAAGGGAAGCAGAAAACATGAGTGGTTAGGAGACAATGCAAAGTCAAACTGTTTAGATTGAAATCACACCTCCACATCTACTCTACTAATCTATAGCCTATGCAAGGAAATTAACTTCTCCAAACCTCAGTTTCTCATCTGTGGCGAGGATTGAATGTATCAGTTCATTCATCCACATTGTACAGCACTCTAGAGAAAGGGTGTTAGTTTGAAAAACCAAAGATCCCAAGGAAAAGGGAGAATTTAACTATAAGCATGTTTACTTGTGGTGATGGTGGATTGCCAGGTTGATGGCATCTAGCCAGTATAAGAAGATGAAAGTTTAAACACTAATCATGGACATTTCAATTGATTCTGTAGATGATTTTATTTTTGATGCAAACATTAGAGGTAATCTCTTTACATTATATGAGAAAAGCAGAGAAACTTAGTAAATGCACCCCACTTTTTTAGGCAAGAAAGAAGTAGAATCACTAAAAGGAGAGGCACATAGGCACCCAAGAGGTAGAAAGAGAGGCATGGCTATGGAGAGTAGCCAAGATCACAAAGGGAGAATATCAAGAAACATAAAAGGGAAAATCCTAACTCCATGAAAGAAATTGGAGATATAGACCTTGGCAATATGAGAGGTATTAATGTGGTGAAGAGGGACCGTGACCCAGTTCACTGGGAAACAGCTCTTGTAGGGCAGGATGGGAGGCACCAGTAGTAAATCCAAAGTTGTCATAAGATCACTAGGACCACAAATAAAGATAAAACAGCAATAATTTTACTGAGCCTGGACAGGAAATTCTTACAAATGTCTCTGAACATGCATGAGGTTTCCAGAGAAATGAGAAAAGAAAGGCAGAGCCCTCTTGCCTGTTGCAGATTAATTAAAAATGAAGAAACCACTTCAGTGACTAATGTCTTCCGTAGCTCAGGAGAGGGAACACATGAAATATTACTTAATGTTGCAGACAATTTTAATACTCATAAAAACCTGAAGAGATGCACGATTTTATACAATAAGGAATGTGAAGTCCAAAAAGTTACGCAAATTGCCTAGGTCACACAGCTAGGAAGTGTCACACTGGGGACTGGAGCTCTAAATAGACTCCAAAATTTATACACTTCCCATCACCTCATCATATATCTCAATTAATTGACTGCTAAAAGACCTTACTATACATTTCTTTAGCAAATGGACAGAGGAGAATTTTCAGCTCTATATGACCTCTATCCATGAAAACAAAGTGGTTCCAAAGAGGCCAGTAAACCTAGGAAGACATCAACGTTTTTCCACTTCGTATCTGTTAATCGCCTCTCACAGGAAGATGAAAAAACAATCTGAGATTTACACAGAGCAGGGAGCTACATCTCAGAGGACATCATTAAAAGTTGACTGACATACTTCTCTCTGATATTAAGGTACAACTAGGTTACATAGTAATGGGAGCCCATGTACTTGAAACAAGCTAGAGTCAAGCTTGTTAAAGTAAACTTGCAACTTTTTAGCAACAAGACTTTTCCCTCCACAAGTTTTCTGGAGGGAATATGGAGCAATTCCTAGGAGATTCATTTCTCTTCCTTGGTTGCAAATAATAGGAAAGAAAAGAGTATTTGAGATTATCATGTAGAAAATTCTAAGACTGGAATTATTTTATTCTGTGGAAAGAAAGCACTGCTCTATGCACTGCCATCACCCATCATTCATAAAATGCAATCAGACAGGGTAATGAAGACAGTCTGATGAAAACATTGAGTAGCAAGTCAGAGAGGATAAACTGGTGGGAAAGGGAATATGATAGTACAGGCATTTTGTTTGGTCTCATAGAATTAAAGAGATTTGCACAGTCCTCACCCCTACATATTGCTTTAGACCCAGTTTGTTTTACTCAAGTACATTCACTGCATAGCACTGAAGACATTTGTGTTTGTGACTCCGAGAAGACTTGAAATCATGCATATAGTCCATTTTCATCCTGGGAAATTAATTGAAGATCCGTATAATTGATGTAGTGATTTTAGAAAATAATTATGCTTGTTTAGAAATAGAATGACGGAACTTTTGAAGCGGAGAGTTCTTTTTTCTCCAATATTCATATAAACCCAGGACAACCATGAGTCAGGAAGTATAAAGGAGAATCCTGAGTAGGAGTCGTCCTATGTAGAGTAGGATTTAATAAGTATTAAAATTTTGTTCTAACTCTGAATTTACATAATCTACAATGATTTTTAAATATAGCACCAGTGCTCAACTCAGGGCCAATAGGATGACAAATGAAAAGTAAACAAAGAATGGTAACTAAATAATCATACCAATCAGCACACTTTTGTAACAGGACTTTTCATCACACTGAGGCAGAATCACTGTGGAATGGTCATGATGACTCTCAAAGAGCAACATGTTCTACTAGGGTTCTTTTGGGGGATACAGATAAACAATTTATCCAGCTGCATCTAGATATGTGAGCATCTGTTATGGAAAATTTAATATGTGGATGCCCAACTTTTCTGACAGTGGCTATATGATCAGAGATCCACGAGATGATCCATTGCGAGTATATTTGTACTGAATATAACACAAATGTGAGTAAGGGCACTAGGGTTGATCAAACCGCTTTATCTTTTGTTGGGGATTTTTCATGATTGCTCAAATTTGCAATATAATTTTAGAGAGCTCATATTCAAAAGTCACAAATAACTATGTCACGTTTCACATTATCTAGCAGTCATCACAACTAAAAAAATTATCAGAATCTGTCCCTTTGGTATCTGGTAGCATTGGACACAGGCATCTGCAATGAGAAGGGACTTGGGCCATGCTGACCTGACAACTCCTGCGTTCCTGTCATACCCTGCTCTTCACTCACCCCCACTCCATACAAAGCTCCAGGAAAAGTAAAATGCGGTATCTTATCCCTGGCTGCAAATGAAACACCCAATGATGAGCATGGGAATGACAACCCTGACCCTTGAATGTAAAGTATGGGCTTTGCTTCTTGGAAATATTTTCCACTTTCTTTTTTAGGAAACTGTGCTGCACGTGAAATAGAGTACACGTAGTCAGACTGAAGCATCTTCACTCATCTTAAGACAAACTTTACTGTCCAGAAGGTAGTCCTCACAAGACATCAAGTTGTATCCATTTCTCAGTTTAGCATAAATGTGAAACTGGGCCCTTATAAGGGATGATATTCAAAAAAATTTTGACAAATAAACCATAGACAAGAACAAATCAGAACAGAAACCCAGCTGGAATGACATTTAGGCTCTAAGGGGAGCAGTGGTTTGATCTGAATCACAATGTAAGAAGATTCCTCACACTACTGTCCAAAGAATATATTGAAGGACAAGAAGAGAGAAGCTGAGAGACGAGTCAGGAAGCTAGTGCAGAAATGTGATCTCCCATGGCTTGATCTTTCAGGGCGAGCATTACTCATCTCTGTGTCTCCCATGGCTTTTTGGTCTGCCAAAGTGCGGTGGAGTTTAATTGACTTGAATACACTTATCAAGCAAAAGGCGTCTTCCCTAGTTTAGACAGAATTATCTTAAATGACTTGTCAAGACTTTATGTAATCAAATTCAATAAGTTATATAATTTGTCTCTTACAAATGATTCATATTTTCCCCAACTCATCAAGGAATAGATTCTATTCTTTGGTGGCAGTGATTTATTTTGATATTCTTTGTGTTGATTTTTATAGCTTCCTATTGAAGCAGAATGATTACATGTCTGTTTTATTTTCTAAAACCAACTGGAAGTGATTATTTGTAGCCTCAACAGAAGGCAAACTAGACTCAGATTCACTGATTTGCAATAAAATATAATAATGCTGTCTTTTATTGAGTGCCTATTAAATACCAAGAACCATGATAAGTATTCTTTATCACATAACAGTCCTACAAGTTAGTGGTAATACTGATTTTACAGCTTAAATAGCTTACTCAAGGTCAGAAAGCTACAAGTCAGGAAACCGGGGTCCTAACACATATGTATCCAACTCCAAAGCCATTCTTTTTCTATAATAGCAAGATGCATACTTGAAATCATCAATATAATTAGAGTAGGAAGCACTGTTATTGAGTATCTACTATGCATCTGTAACTATATTAAATTCTTTATATGCATTATCTCATTAATTCTCAGACTAACAACATCAGGTAGGGATTTTTAATTTCTCCATTTTATGGACATGGAACCTGAGTTTTAGAGAGGTTCAGTGACTTCACTGGGCTTGTAGAGGTATTGTTGGACAAAGCTGGGCTGTCCAAATCCAGAATCCACTGGTCTCAACCATCTCACTTTTCTGCCTCCTAAATGACACTGGATTCTTTGCTACTGTAGAGTCAGGCAAAATTGGTAACCAGAAACAATGTAAAAGAGTGATTGTTATTTACAACAGAGAACTTCACAATCCTAAAATATTCTCTTCAGCAATACATGTTCTTAATTATTTTAACAAAACACATGGGGAATGGCGAAGGAACAAAGAACTGTAGCATGTACAAGACACAGAAACAGCAATCTGTAAATGAAATGTGAAAAGCTGTCACAAAAAAAGGAGTATACACTTACTTTTTGTTATTCCACAGGGAGAGATGAGAGTTGCATACAGAGTTATATATATAGTTAAATATAAAGAAATTTCTAATAATGAGAATTTCCAAAATTAAGCTATGTGGCTGTATATGGTGCTCTAATTATCACTGTTTTGGGGGCAGAAACAAAATAAACATCAATCATACTATAGATGTATGTCTACATTTCTGTGTTATTTCTGTTATCTCACAGGGGTTAGAACTCGATTAATTTTAAGGTAAGTTCTAGTCTGTAGATTCACTTTTTTACAATTTGTCTATTTCACTGATAGGATTGTAAAAAAGTATGTATTCAATTATCTTTACCTCCACTTTCATAATTCATTATGAAAATTTCGTAATTCATCTGAAAATGATTGATTATTCCAAAAATAAATAAAATATAAGCATTCTCCTTAAAGAATATATTAAAATTATTATTGCAGCATCATTTATAATACCAAGAAAAAATGAAAGCAAGGTAAATGCCCATTATTTGAGAATAGAGCAAATAAACCTTGAAACATTCATATAATAGAATACTATATAACTATTAAAAACGTGTCCCTGAGTATTTGATGATACCTGCAGAACTGCTTATGATGTAGTACTAAGCATAAAAAGACACAAATTACCGATAAATGTAGAAGTTTTATGTCCCATAATATAATGCTTCTCATGTTTATCTTTAAAATTTTTGAACCTATACTTTTCCAACAACTATGTCCAAGTTGATCTCAATGTTGACCATAGTGCCTGCCCATAACAAGTGCTCAATAAATACCTGGTGATTGAATAAGAGGGGAAAGGGTGTGATACATTTTTAATAAAGTGTTTTGGGAAAATTAGCTAATATTTTTAAAATATCAATCTGTACCATGTCTTAGACATATAACCACATAGTTACCATATGGATGAATCAAAGAAAATCAAGTCATAGAAAAAAAATTCATTCATTTTTTTTCAGGAATCATATGAAAATCTTACCTCAATGAAAATTTTAAAAGGAAAACCACAGATCATAAAAGTATTTGCAGAAAATTGGAAGAACAAAGCGTTAATCTTGGAAGAACTAGGTGTTAATCTATTAATAGTTCAAACAAATTGAGGAAAACTATCAAAATATCAAGAAATAGTTAAGCAAAGGATGTGGATGGACAACAAAAGAGAAAATAAAAGTAATAAACAGACATAGAGGAAATGTTCAATCTAACTAGCAATCATAGTAATGAAGAACTAAAAATAATGTTTTGTGCAAATAGAAAAGAATAAACGCCTCTCAACTTCTAGAAATATACAACAAATGGTCTGTACAAATACTTCATTAGTAGTGTAAAGTGCTCAATTTGGGAAAAATTATTTTGCATGTGTACAAGAATTCTCCATTCACATCCTGTCTTTCTATGGTCCTATCTCTAAAGATTTACCTAAGTAATTCCCTGTAGAAGGAAAAGCAGATTAGATAACGTGACCCATAGATATCAATGGTCATTATACCAAAATCTCAAAAAATTAGGAACAAATTAAAATAACCAAAAACATTAAAATTGAGACTAGATTATAGTAACTCCTCTTTATAAAACAGTCTTCAAATATTAAAAGGGAATACTACAAAAACTTTGAAAAATCACAGTAAATTATTGATATAAATTGGCAAATACTAATTAAAATTTATCTAGAGCACAATTATATTGGTATAAAGAAAGATTGTTTTGTGTGGTGTGGAATTAACAAAAATTTGAAACATAAGAAGAGTTTAAAGTGGCAGAATGACTTATTTAGGATTCTACTGGGATTTGTCTAGTATTATTTGTGGAAGAAAAAGGAAAGCAAATTTTTGGGCAATGGTTAATGAGAACTTTTGGACATACTCTGATTCCAGCCCCAACTTAAGTTGAGGCCATCTAATACAGACGTATTCAATGAAAACTCTAAGAAATGTATGGTTGGAGAAAATTTTCCTTTAGTCAAGATAATTGGGTCTTTGGAACGTGCAGAAGTCAGGGACTTTACCTCTAGAGAATCCTAATTTTCTGACTCACAACCTTAGGGACTGAAGAAATTTGTAAAAATGAGTATGAGCTTGATTTCCAAAAGAAGCTGAGTCTCTCTGGAGTAACTGTCAGTTTTAGGACAAATCATGGAAAACTAGAATTGCATCATTGATCATGATTTTTAATAGATGTTATTTCTTTGACATCCTCTTAAGAAAACTCACATACAGACAAATTCTCTGATTCTGGCTGTTCTTTCTCATATTTCTCTTTAGGAAGAAGGAGGAACCATCTTTCAAATTGAGAATCTTCTGGTCTCATCTGAAACATGCAAATAAAATTCAAATTCCTAGGAATTTTTCTCTTACTTGATAGAATGGAATGGTGTGGATGATTTTAAAACTCAGTCAGGAGGTAAGAGAAAGAAAGAAGTTTTCATGAAAATTATTTCAAAAGAAAAATACCCTATCAAAAAAATAAAGATTTTGAGTCGTGATGATCACTGCTGGTGGGATTTTGAAAAAAGAAGAATATGTATATATTCTTTATATACATTATACATACATCTATATTCTTTATATATGTATATAAAGATAGAAATACAAAAACCCAGGCATCATCTCAAAAACATAGATATTCTTTAAATTTTCTAAAAAATTTTAAAATGGTCCGGGAAAAACACTAGTAAGGACGGGAAATTTGGTTGTAGTGCAGCAGAGCCTCATTAATAACAGGCTAACGGCTACTGGATTTAAGCATCTGGTTCACTAAACTCTTAAGTAAAAATTATCTTGAAAAAGAGCTCATGGTGATTTATACATTATTCACACATAAACTGTGCCCGATTAGGTTTTGAGGTGTTTATGGTAAAAATAGGATTAGGAAGAAAACATGTAACAGTGGGCAGAAGTAATTATAATCAGAGCCCTAGGCAGCCAGGCCAAAGGAAAAAAGATTCTCATTTATATAATGAATCAAATAACATTGTCTTTGACCTTTATTTTCCAGACTACACCCAAAAGTAATTCGGGACATATTTGTCACTTGAATTCATTGTTATGGATAATGTCTTCGTAAGTGGAAGACAATCAATGTCTTCAATTTTTCCAAACGAGATAAATATATTTTTATGTGTATATTTATCATTTGGATCCTTCATGAAACTTAAGTGCATCATGTTAAATTCTGGCTTAATAAAAAACATTTATAAATAAGGAAACATTGTATAATAGTGGAAAAAATGGGAGCTTGGGGATCATAAAGATAAGATTTTAAATCATCGTTCTGGTATTTACAAACTATGAGATATTGAAAACTGTGATTAACCTTGGAACCTCATATCAATTTACCTATAGATAAAAATTTCATAATAATGTTTGGGTTATTTTTAAGATTGAATGATAAAAATTATATGAAGTTCCTAATACATATTACGATACTAGGACCACACATGTTGTCAATTACTCTTCTTATAGTAAGCTAAAATAATACATCCTTCCTCATGGTGTATTAATCGAAGATTAGAGTCTATAAAAACCTGTCAGTTGAGAGTCGTCAAGTCCATTAATCTTTGTGCAATATCAATTGTCTTAATTGATCTTTTCAGAAGAGCTGGAGAGGATAACAGGATTATTTTCTCTGGTGAGAATTTAGAGTACAATGCAATGTGTTTTTCATTGAAAAAGCTTAGTACTTTAAATATTAGATCTTCAAGTAGATAAGTTAATAAAACAAACTAAAACAAAAACTTATAGGAAGTTAGAGGGCTTCACTTCTGTCTGGGATAAAAAAGTCACGAACTTTCCTTAGGTCTTTTACAATATGAAAACAGTGCCCAGATGAAGTCCCAGAGCATTGAACTACAGAGTGCTTATTTCTTTCAAAAGACCAGGGATTGGAAGACAGGAATTAGAAGATAGCCAGGATCCAGGCCAGTTCAGAGCCTTTACAGATAAGAATTCCATCTTCTAGGGACAATTCTGTTATAGGCAACAATGATCTGTGACTTCTTTTGAGATCATAGTTCTTGACTAAGTCAAGAACTCAAGTTCTTTATCTTGGTGTACCTCCTAAAAACAATAAACTCTCTGACCTGGAAGATTTTGAGAATAGGGATTTGTGAGTGTTCTGGGTCCACCAGAAATAGTGGATTCCTATGGATAACTGGACAGGCACAGCAGTACAACTCAATCTCAGTGTGTAGTTCTAGACACCTAAGATAAATGCTGTACTATTTAAATTGTTTTCACATTTTTTTACTCTGAGTTAATCTTCCTTACATAATTGGACACCTGCTTAAGGGGTTTTCTCCTTCTTTATTATATTTTTCCCTTTTGCATATTTATTTTAGACCTGGGTTAATTCAGAAAAGTAGAAAAAAGGTCTCTAAGATAACCAATAACGTTCTGGATATTTCTTTCCATTCTGTCTAGATTTTCCTGTTCTGGTTTTGATTTTGGTTTTGCAAGCAATGCTGTAACTGTTGTTCTGTTTCTGTTTTCACCTAGTCATCTTAACATAATTTAAATATCATTTTTCTGTTAACACAAGTTTCTCACAAATGTCATATTGGTAGGTGCATAATAATCCATCTAATGAGTGTGTTGTGATTATTCAACAATTTCTCTATAATTAGCCAAGTATGAAAAACTGTTTTAAAATATAATATGTTATGATGGCAAAGATCTAGTAAAAACGGAATTGTCCAATATCCAGGCACCATGGAAAGAGATTTATTAGAAACTATCAAGAATCTTAAAAATCTTCATTTCCTTCTTCCCAGATTCTTGGAATCCATTTTAGGGAGTAAATGTAAATGGAGGAAAAATTCTAGGCACGATACTATTTAACAGACTGTTTGTTGATTGCCTCTTAAAAGTTACACCAGCATTGCAAGAGTAATGAAAATAATTTGCTCTATGCCGTCCATCTACCTGTATTTACCCCTCACTTGAAGGCATTAAAGTGGACTGGAGGTTTCCCTTACAAATATTTACAAGTGAAATTTTTTTGCAGCAGCAGCTGTCTCAGGGCATGTACAATACCAAATGCACATCATAATTATGTTCTGCAAGTTGTTTCTAAACAGAAATCAACTTTTAAGATATTCCTAGAAAAGAAAAAAGGAGCATTAGACCTGATTCACATCTTCCCTGCAAAAACTTCAATACAGACCCTAGACAACTGATGCTCCTTCAAAGCCTCTATCAGAATTTTCTTCCCAGATTGAATAGGTTGATATATGCCCCAACAGTCAATCAAATTCCAAACTTTTTATTTTTTTTAAAGATTGGCACCTGAGCTAACAACTTGACAATCTTTTTTTTTTCTTTTTTGCTTTTTCTCCCCAAATCCCCCTAGTAGATAGTTGTATACCCTTAGTTGTGGGTCCTTCTAGTTGTGGCATGTGGGGTGCCGCCTCAACATAGCCTGATGAGTGGTGCCATGTCAGCGCGCAGGATCCGAATCAGTGAAACCCTGGGCTGCTGAAGCAGAGCGCCAGTGAGAACTTTACCACTCGGCCATGGGCCCGGCCACCAAATTCCAATCTTAATACAAAATAGAAGTATATCCTGGTCTACTCAACCCTTCCTATCCTCACTGGAATGTATGCCTACATAGTAGAGTGCAGCCTAATTTGGATGAGAGTCTCCCTTCCACAGCCAATAGATATACAAACATTGCATTATGCTGATTAATTGTCTCACCAATGTAAACTGGAGTTTTCATAGAAAGCAGCATAACCTGTTGGCAAATAATTATCATAGACAGAAATGGCAAATCCTATACCAGCCATTGTTTGAAAACAGTAAGTAGAAACTCATCCATTGGATCAATTATTTTTTCCTCTAGGAATATTTTTAAAGCTAATCAGAATCCCTTTAGGATGAAGAGGTGTTCTCAAAATTATATTCTTTGATTTATTTACTATAAGAAGAAGATCATCTACTAATATTTACTCTTCGAATTTTTTCAAAATAAAGTCATTTGCTCCATGCTCATTTATGCACAACTTAGACGCCAGAGTTGACTTCAAATTTCCTTTTTGGAAAATAACGACCTTAATTGCAAATTCAACAATTAGTAGAAGAATGACATTCATATGGACAGAAACAAAAGTCAGGCTCTTCTGTATGCAATTTGATTGCTTGTAAATCTGAAAATCTAAAGAACACAAAACTGATTGCAATATTTAGACAGAAGTCCCACCTCCAAGTCTCACTAGAATGTTCAGTTTTGCATTATCTACTGTTCAATTATGATCTTACACACAACTGAAGCACCAGTGGCATTCTCCAATCAATTGGAGTGAGAGAGTCTAAAAGGCCTTGCTACTCATGTGTGTTCTGTAGACAAACAGCATCAGCAGTACCTGGGAACAATGTAATAAAGGTAGATTTTATAATACACTCCAGATCCACTGACTCAGGATCTTTACAAAGATTCCCCACATGATTCATCTGTATACTAAAATTTGGAAGCGCTCCACAAGATGAGTGGCTCTCTTCCTCAGTTGCACATTAGAATCATCTGGAGTGGATTATTAGAAAAGATGCCTGTTCCCACTCCTTAGAAAAAATGCATATTTTTGGGAGAGCAATAAGAGTGTAGTTCAAAAATAAGTGAGGATTTAAAGTCTGAAAATGCACATTTGAATAGTAGCTCGCTCACCTTCTGTGTTTCTACACATATTTTGCCTCGTTGAAATTCATTTTCCTAGGAGAATTGTAGAGATTATACAATAAATAATATGTGTGAACGTATTTGTAAATTATACGACCTTAAACAAATGATACTGTTAATGATTGGCATGGTATAAAATCAAATAAATAGGATTTTTTAAAATAGATAAATTTCTCTCTCACATAAATTATGATATTCAAAGTAGGTTCTCTGGATCAAGAGAATTGGAAATAACAGATGCTTGTTAAAAGTGCAAACAGTTCTTCCCTGCCTCAGAACTTGTTCATCACAATCTCAAGAAATAGAATACAGAAGCCTGTATTTTAATAAGCTACCAATGTAATTATTACTTGTGTTCAGTCCACTGCTTCATGAGCCATAAGTGGAATTGAAAAGCTAAACTCAACACTCCTGCTAGTGCTGGCATACCTGTTGTCCCTCCTACTACAGTGATCTCTTTCTTCATGTGATAATACTGTACAGACTCTTTCAACTCACATCCAATTTTCTCTTCAGAATTTCTCCAGGTATAAAAAAGTAAATGGAAAAGACCAACTGGACAGACATTGAGTTCATTCTGCAGGGACTTTCTGAGTACCCTAGAGCTGAAAAACTCCTTTTTGTGATGTGTTCGGTGATGTACCTGGTGATCCTCCTGGGGAACAGCACCTTGATCATCCTAACTCTCCTGGATTCCCACCTCCACACACCCATGTACTTCTTCCTTGGTAATCTTTCCTTCCTAGATATTTGGTACACATCCTCCTTTATCCCCACAATGTTGATACACTTCCTATCCAAGAAAAAAACCATCTCCTTCACTAGATGTGTTGTTCAGATGTCGGTCTCCTACACAATGGGGTCCACAGAGTGTGTGCTCCTAGCAGTGATGGCATATGACCGTTACATGGCCATCTGTAACCCTCTGAGATACCCCATCATCATGAGCAAGGCCCTTTGCATTCAGATGGCATCTCTCTCCTGGGGATTGGGCTTTCTCAACTCATTGACAGAAACGATTCTTGCAATACGGTTGCCCTTCTGTGGAAAAAATGTCATTAATCATTTTGTTTGTGAAATATTGGCTTTTGTCAAGCTGGCTTGTACAGATATTTCCTTGAATGAGGTTACTATAATGTTAGGCAATGTAATATTTTTGTTTTCTCCATTACTGTTGATTTGTATCTCATACGTTTTCATCCTTTCCACTGTCCTAAGAATCAATTCAGCAGAAGGAAGAAAAAAGGCTTTTTCCACCTGCTCAGCCCATGTAACAGTGGTGATTGTGTTTTATGGGACAATCCTCTTCATGTATATGAAGCCAAAGTCCAAAGACTCTGCTTTTAACAAACTGATTGCCCTGTTCTATGGAGTAGTCACGCCCATGCTCAATCCTATCATCTATAGCCTGAGGAATACAGAGGTGCATGGAGCTATGAGAAAATTGATGACTAGACACTGGTTCTGGAGGAAAGAATGAGAAACTTATATGTGTGAGTTCAGGCACGTATATTAGAGCTTGTATGTTAGAGGCAAAGATATTTTAATATAGAGAGAACCAAACAAATAAAAGCTATATGTAGAATCAGAGGATTTAAGAGTTGGAAAGAAATTTCAAGGTGTTAATCTAACTTTATCTTTTTTGAAAATGACTGTTATAAAAATGTGGGGACAGCTGGTCTAAGAAGTGAGAGCAAATGTTTAGAATAAGAAAAACATGAAATTAAGCTTTTTCAACAAAATCCAGTGCATATGCGTACTTAAGTAAAACACATATTTTTCAGTCCCCTTTTTGAAACAACTATTTGAGTTCATGATTTTCTGTTTGTTTATTGATTACTGATTCTTTTCTCACCCAGGGACTTGATCTGGCCCTAATCTTATTTTTCAGTTATATATTTTCCCTTTGTCCTTCCCTCTCCATATTTCCTTCACCCCCTTTGGACATATTGTGCTCCATTCACTGTTCAGTTATCCCATTATATCATGTTCTTTCACACCTAAGGACAATAGCATATGCCACTTCATCCCCATCATCACACTTCTCCTTCTATGATGATATCCTACTAACCTTATTAAACACAATTCAAGTGTTATATCTTACGTAAATCCTTGCAAATTTACCCAGAGTAAGTTATTCCTTCTTCTAGGCTGCCTTGACCTTTATCTCCATTATAGCAATTTATCGTTCATAATATAATAATTAGATAGCTTCTGAAATCTCCCCAATGGCAGAACTCACTTTTCTCTGTATGAAGCAATGTCAAGTTAATTAAAAACATTAGGTAGAAATTATCTGTTGAATTAATTAATTACTTAAATTGTAAAAGGTTACTAAACTATAGTTCAAGTACTTGATATAATAAAGGGAGGGAAGAGAACTTGAATTTATTATTTAATACACCAAGTGACAAATCCAAAACCATTTGTAAAATGTCAGCTAATTTTAAATGTATGGAAAAATAACAGCAGATTAAAGATAGACTAAAATATAGTGAAGAGGTCATCTGAGCTGGACAAGACAAAAATCATATCACTGTATACGTTATTCTCTAATAAGCAATTGCTGAGAAAAATATATCAATTATATAAATCCTTCTTAAAGAACACTGACAATTTTACTCTTTCGGAAGCAATCGTCTCATCTTAAATATTTTCCTTTAAAAAAATGCCCTTGAAATTGCTAGTGAGTAATTAAATATAGTTGTATTTTTTGTGTAATATCATATTGCATGTATTTGTATGATATATGGTTGAGTGGTCTGGTATATTGTCATAGCCTGAACTGCATGAGGAGAGCATCTATGCTCAAGGACCATTCAGAAAAAGTTTTAGTAACCCAATAGTATTCAGGAGGGCATCCTTGCATGTTCTGGCCAGCATGATGTTTTGGAGCCTTACAGGAGTAGCGAAATGTTAATCTGGAAGGGCGGCCCAGTTTACGATGTCAGAAGCCGAGCAGAATGAAGAGGATGTCCACACAGGGAATGGCTCAGCTCAGGTTGTTATAGCCCAAGCAGGATGAAAGCGGCATGCACATAAGAGAGGCATGTGGATGCCAGCACCCGGTTGAGGATTGCATCTGTGAAGGATGGCATGCAGTGGAACATATTAGAACACAAGCAGGGTAACAAAATGTGGGGCTGCCAGCGGAAGGAGTCAGGGAGGTGGCCAGGCATGAGTTTTCAGAGACTGAGTAGGTGAGGAAGACATCAACAGGGGAATGATTCAGATCATGGATGCCTAAGCCTGAGAGGGGTGTAGAGGGAGTCCCTGAGGAAAGACCTAAATGTAGTGAGAAGGGCACACCTGAGGAGAGGAAAATGGTCAAGTGTGTCAGCACCAGATCAGGCTGAAGCAGCCATCTCTGAAGTGGAACAGCCTTGATTGAAGTGTCAGATCTCAAGTAACTTAAAAAGGATGCTAGTGTGGGGACAGTGGAGTGATAGAGGGTAACGTGAAACCAAAAAATGGGAGGTCAGTACAAAAAGGGGATAAGACAAGTAACTAGCAAGCATTTTAGATATGAGATCCCAGTTTCTTGGTGTCAGAGAAGGTGCTAAAAATACGGAAAGGGGGAAAACTAGAATAAAACCTGTGGTATTGGATTAGAATTGGAGATAGTGTGAACTCATGGTTTTCAATATATACAGATAGATAGAGTGATGTACATATACAAATAGAAAGACAGAGAGATTATGGCCAGATTTAGGTATACATATAGAAACTACTATGGATGTAAATGTTTATAATTGTGTGTGTGTATATATATATATATATGTCCATAATACATACACATAAAATCATACATTTATTCTGCATATATGCCTGCTGTGAGAGCCTGGGAACAGTAATTTGCTAATAGCAATTGTATATCTAGTACCCAATTTTGATTTCTAAATGCAGTTTTCCACTAAAAAAGCAACCAATGTCAATTCCAGAAATGGTCAAGGGAAAAATCTTGAGTTTTGAAGGGCATGAACATCAGGTGCAGATTTCTAGAATTGACGGTTTTTTCTTTCAGTACTTCAATGATGCTGCTCCATTGTCCCTGGTTTGCAGTGTACAAGGGGAAGTCATGTCATTCCTAGAGAGGAACAAAGATCTCCTTCAGGGACATAATATATCTTTTTGTTCTGATTTTAAGCAACATGATTATGATGTGTCTTGGTGTGGTTTTCTTCCTGTTTGTTATTCCTTTGGCTATTGAGCTTCCTGTGTCTGTATATTTACTGTTTTCATCAAATTTAGAAAATTTCCGTCCATTATTTTCTTCTTTATATATTATTCTGCCAACACTTTCTCCTTTTTGGACTCCAGTTACATGTATATCAGACCACTAAAAGTTGTTTCACAGCAATTAATGGTCTGTTCAACTTTTTTTCTTTCTGTGTTTCATTTTGAAGAGTTACTATAGCTCTGATTTCAGGTTCTTTTCTTTTCTTCTTCTTTTCTTCTGCAGTGTCCAATTATTTTAATTCCATCCAAAGTGTATTGGGTATATTCATTTAGATGTATTCTTCATTTCTAGATCTTAGATTTTGTCTTTTTAAAATGTCTTCTCTATCTCTAAATATAATCTTCCATATCTCAAATGACAAATCTTCTATATCTCCTGAGTTTTCTATACCTTCTTGACTATATGGAATATAGTTAGAATAATTTTTAATGCCTTGTCTAATAATTCTATCAGTGTCATGTCTGTGTTTTTTAAAATTCTGCTTTCTTTTTTTAAGCTTTATTGAAGTGTGATTAACAAATAAAAATTGCATCTATTTCGGTTGTACAACATGAACTTTTAAGTTGTACAATATGCTAATTTTATTCTCAGCCATATGTGACCTCTGAAAATCATTCCCTCTAATCCTCTTCAGTGATTCTTTCGCAGGCCCAGTTAGTTTCCTCACAGACCTGCACTGATCAGGACTCAGTTGAAGACTCAAGGGTCATCCCCTTAGATCTCCAGAGTTCTTTTTCTATGCACCTTCCTCGTATCTGGTATTTTGTTCTGAAAACTAGCTTCTGTGCTCTCCCTGGCCTCTCAACTCCATCTTCTAAACTCATGGAGACTCCAAATAGGTTTGAAACTGGCTCAACATAATGTTGACATAAGGGAAGCCATATCGCAGAAAAGAGATCATGTTCTAACTTTGAATGACCTCTGACTAACTAACCCAGCTGGATTTGCACCCTCTGGGAGATCCACCTGTTCTGTAGGTTTTATGATCCCTGCTTGTGCATATACCTCCCAGCTGGGATAAGATGATAACTTCATCCTTTTGAGTTCCTTAGAAATGTGATGACCCCCAAACAGAGAGTCTATGCTGGTAGCCATCATCAATGAAAACTGAAAGATCTGGTGTGGCAAGTCCTAGTTTGTCAACATTCCTAACCCCCTCTCCTATAACCAACTGGCCTATATAGCTGCTTCCAGATTCTGTTCCCCAATAAGATGGTTCCTTTGGACATTAGTCAGCCATCCTCCCTCTTGCTATCAAGCTGTAATAAAATGCTCTTTCTCTGCCACCATCTTGCCTCTTGACAATTGGCTTTTGTCTCACGGCAAGCATATCGTGCCCTTTGTGCGATAACAGGTTCCCTCTCCCTATCTTCTTACTTGGAAATTCACTCAAGGAAGTAAGCTAGGAAAATTGTGGGATCACTTCGTTTGTTTCTCATCTCTCAGGAATCATTGCCCTATGTTGCTTGATGTCCAATATCTTAAAATTAGTTTTTCAAGCATTTGCTCTGTTTTATTTTTATGTTTGCAGGTAGAAAGGCAAATCTGACCCCTGTTACTCTATATTGATCAGAGGCAGAAACTGAAACTTTCCCCACCTATCTGTTTTCCCCAAAAAGAATTTTTTAGATATATATTCTAGTGTGAGTGGATATGCAGTAAAGCTGGAAGAGAGAGAAAGAGAAACAGAGAGGGAGACAGAGGTTGGGGTACCTTATGCTTATATCCCTAATTACTACCAGGGGATAGCCCTAGCCTTGTAATACACTAATACGTCTTGCTCAATATAATTGAAATAACAGGAAAATTCAAACTAACTGAAGCTAGTCTAGCCAGAAAAAAAAGATCAAAAACTGATTATATCAAAGTGATAAGCCCATCTCTTTAGCTGATTGACAGGTGGTCTTTTGGAGGTAGAAAGCAAGAACCTTACAATAATTATTATAAATATATTAAAATTATTATTGTAAGCATATTAAATAAATTATTCCTGTTTCATAGAAGAGTAAATTAGACTAGAAGTTTAAGAAATTGCCTAAGATTTCTCAGTTTTTATAGAAAAAACAAATTAGAATTCATTACTCCAGATCTCTCGTGTACTCTTATTTCCCATATACCACAGCTCAGACCAATTATAGGAAAACATTGCCAACCATATTACAGACATTTGTCCTAAATTTCTCCCTAGACAACATCCACACCTAGGGTTCAATTTCTATCTCTGTGCAAAAACTTCCCAATGTATAGCTTTAGTCCTGATTTCTCCCTGGACTGCATTAGTCTGTCTTCACGTGGAAGTCTGACCATCAATATATAGTCACCAGACAACCAACTTACATCCACATCTTTGTGAAATCTACATGCTTAAGCTTCTGCTTTCTTCCCATCAATGGCTTTGCTAAAGTTCTTTATTTAGACCAATGGAATCATCTTTGATGACTGTCCATATCTGAGAGATCTTCAAATCCAATCCTACAACCCTGTAGTACCTATGTTCATCCTATCTTTTTCATCCCATTGCTTTCTGTTTAAGTCTTCATTGCCTTTATGGGCCCTGTCGCAATGGACCACTAAGTCATGTCTCCCATTCTCAATCAATCCTCCATACTGTCAAAAGACCAGTCTTTCTAACCTAAGAGCTTAACCTTATCACATCATAAGAGTGTGATAAAATCTTCACTAACTTTCCATTTTCCACAGAATAAAGCCCAGTATTACAAAATTCTTGACGATCTGGCCTTCTCAAACCATTTCACCTTCATCTTTTACATGAATGATAATCAGTGGTCCTGAAAAGATCTCTCCCTTCTCTTGCTTTTGGTAACCAAATTAGCAGCAATTGCTTGCTGGTTTTGAATTTATTTTCCCATTTAATTATCACAACAAACATATGACGTAGATATTGCTGTGTCCATCTTCCACACAAAGTAACCAAAACACAGAGAGGTCAAGTTCAGTTTTCCAGGTCACACAGCTAAGAAGCAAAAGAGTAGCAATTCAATCCTAAGTTCTTTGATTGTAAAGCCCATTATTTTTTACAATACCACATTACCACTCCAGTTACAGCAATAACTAAATTAACCAGTATTGACATTGTAAATTTTCCACAAATTTCCATAATTTTTTTCTTTTTCAACAGGAGTATACAGAACATTATGTAGAATAGTATGCTTTGAGATTTTAATGGAGAATGAGGCTGTTGAATATTTTATTTTATTGTGCTAATGAGGGTTCCTTAGAAAGGATAACGAATAGGATTCTTTGAATTAATATTCATTACCATCTGAACATTGCTTCTCACTTTGTTGACAAACCGTTTTGTTTGTCATGAAATGTCCCTATTGCTTCTTCAATACAGAGGCATTCTATGTGTTGAGGCATTGATTATTTCTTATATGGAATATATCATTAACCTTGACTTCCAGTATCAGCTTTTCATCATATTTAAAAAGTAATAAATAATGCTAACCCCATCCTGTTATTACATTCATTAAAATAACAAATTGTGAAATGTAAAACGACTAGTCATAGGTCATAAAAGAATGAGAGATCCTTGGTGATCTAGTGTCTGTGTTGACTCAAATCAGGCAGAGAAAACTACAATACTAATGCCTATGATCCTATCAGAAGCCTAAGTGGCCCTCACAAAGTGAGGTCACCATCATAAGCTTTGAGATATTTGTTGAAGTCAATTGCAGAAATGTATCCACTTGGAGATAGTAAAACCAAGGCCAGATAACAGAAAATTTTAAAAGGAATACAAACTTTCCTTAAGAAGACTCCATATAGAAATGGAGGCTTGTGAGTCTTGGATACTTTTTCCCTTCTCATCCATAGATCAGATTCACCCTGCCCTTATGCAGGCAGTGAAGGCGAATCTCTGAATGAAGGTAGAACAAGCGAATATGACTAGTTAGAATTAATAATTGCCTTAAGTCTTATCACTGTGTTAGCTGTTACTTATGTATACTCTCTTATTCTTTCTATTATCTCCATTCTCTTACTGTTTTATTACTCTTCTAGTGGCCATAGATCATTGTTTTCAAGGATTATCATTGGATAGTGATAGGTCAATCCATTGACTCCAATCTATCTGCTGTGTTGATGTGGCTGTCACCCTTTGGACAGACTACATAAATCTTTGGTATACTTTTCTCCATTGCCCTAAAGTTATCCCAGAACGTCTTCTGTCTCTTTCTTCTATACCAATGGGCAACCCTCATGTGGGTCCAAGCCATCATGATTCTATTGACTTGGTGACAACTCCATGATACATAGCAAACAAGTTTTGCGCATTGAATTCATGTTTACTCATCTGGTCTGGAGGGGATATACAAACACTATGAAAGCTACTGAGAATACATTTTTTAATTCCTTCTATACTGAGGTTTACGTAGTAAGATATATTCATATATTTCAACATTTTATACCAATTTAGTGGGTTTGGGGTATTACAAATTATTTAAATGTAGATATCATATCTTTTCTTTCTAAGTGCTAATTGGTTTATTTATACCCTTGCATTTAACGAACCACGTGTCAGGGAAAAGCACAATTAAAAAGGGTACTAGTAGTTTTACTGAAACATCCTGTAGCTTCTTTGAATTTATAAAATAATGTCAGCATCCTAAGACCAACAACATACCACTTAATTCTCTGATATTTTTTCCTGACTTACACTCCTCTACACCAATTCTATTCAGGATATATTTGTGCAGACCCTTTACATTTGAACATAGGCATTCACATCACACACATATATCTACATGAACAGATATATCCACATACGTAAAACACCACCACAAATTTACAGAATATGTGACTATTCCTATTAAATTGAGCTATGCTGAAAACAGGTTGTATTAGTTTGCTAGGCTACCATAACAAAATACCACAGATTGGTTAGTTCAAACAACAGAAATTCATTTTCTCATAGCTCCAGGGACTAGAAATCTAATGTGTTGGCAGGTTTGATTCTGTCTAATTCCTCTCCTTGACGTGCAGATAGCCACCTTCTACGTCTTTCCTTTGTTTGTGTGCATCCCTGCTGTATCTAGGCGTGTTCAAATTTCTTCTACTTATAACAACACAACTCAGATTGTATGCAGGCCCACACTAGCAGCCTCATTTTAACTTAATCACTCCTTTAAAGACCATATCTTCAAATAGAGACACATTCTGTCACAATGTGTCTAGGGACACAATTCAGTCTAAAACAGAGGTTAATCATAAATTAACTAAAATATCTACTAGAGTTCTTATATTTGTATATTACATTTATACAATTTTAAATACTCAACAATACAATAACTTAATGTTTAAAGTTATATCGACACTCTATAACTCAAAACAAAAATTTAAATTTGTCGTCATGAGACCTATTTGTATAAGATTTCAGATATGCTTATGTAAGACATATCTATATTATCTTAGAGTTTCAGTGGTCCTTCAAAGAAGAGCTTAGGAAATCACACATCTCATTTAAAATGAGTGTATTCCCCCATTATCCCAATATTCTTGTGTATACTGACTGCTACATAGCTTTTAGATAAATGTTAATTGGCATTATTTGCTATTAGGGCTGAAAAGAGCACAAAGAAGTTGCCTAATCAGTACTTTCTTCACAGCTGCTTTCACCTCTTTGTTACGTAGACTATAAATGATAGGATTCAACATGGGGGTTAATGCACCATACACCAATGCCATAAATTTATCAATTTCCTGTGAATCCACAGCTGAGGGCTTCAGGTACATGGAGAGAGCTGTCCCATAGAACAAAATCACCACAGTCAGGTGGGCTGCACATGTTGAAAAGGCTTTTCCTCGACCATCTGCTGAGCTGATTCTTAGGATGTTGGAGAGGATAAATGCATAAGAGATACAAATGAGGAGCATCGGCATAGGAAGAAGAAGTATGCTGATCACCAGCATGATTAACTGCACCTTGGAAGTGTCTGCACATACTAGTTTCAAGACAGCCAGGATTTCACAAGCGAAATGATTGATGACACTATTTCCACAAAGAGGCAGCTGTAGCACAGACATTGTTTCCACAAAGGCAGTGAGGCAGCCTGTCACCCAGGAGCCAGCTGCAATCTGCACACAAATCCTCTTGTTCATGATGATGGGATATCTCAGGGGGCTGCAGATGGCCACATACCGGTCATATGCCATCATGGACAGGAGCACACACTCAGTGGAGCCCACAGCAAGAGAGAAGTACATCTGAGCGGCACATCCTGAGAATGAGATGGTGTCTTTCCCTGAAACAAAGTTTGTCAGCATTGGAGTGAGTGCAGAAGAGGTGTACCAGATGTCCAGAATGGAGAGGTTGCTGAGGAAGAAGTACATGGGTGTGTGTAGGCGGGAATCCAGGATGGTGATGGAGATCAGAATCATATTACCCAGCAAGGTGATCAAGTACATTAGCAAGCACAGCACAAATACAGTGATTTCCACTTTGGGATACTGAGTAAATCCCAGGACAATAAAATATGAAATGACAGTCAAGTTTGTCTTGATCATCTTATTCTTTCCTGTTCTTCTGTAGTAGCGAATAAAAGTATACAGTGTAGATATTTAAAATTGTAAACTCTACCAACTTTCAAGAGGTTTTCATTTGGGGTACTTTAAAAGGATCATTATCCTGGCAATATCATATTAATTATTCACTCATGCATCCAGTATTTATAGAATACTCTACAAGTCACTGAAGATCTAGAGCTGAATTATATAAAAGTGGCTCCCAGGGAACTCACAGTAAAATATAAGACCCAGTCAAGTAATAAATAATCACAATAACGTGATATAAGTATTCCCCAGGGTACTCGGCAAACACAGAGTAAGAATCCTAGTTCTTTCTTTGGGGTGCTACTCAGTGAGATATTTTAAGACTTGGCTCAATAAAAATATGCATCATATCTAATCAAGTTAAGGACCAGGGAAGCTTTGCTGGGCCAAGAACAATTTTTTGTAAAAGTTGCAATGAGAAAGGATTTGGTTACAATTCATAAACCCACAAATTATGTAAGATAACACAGGGATATGCTGCACAGTAAGGATCATAAATAGAAGATGGACAAGAGTCCAATCACTACAACGTTGCCTGCTTTCTGTCTCCAAGGAGGCATTTTTGAATACGGAAAATTCTTGAACCCATACTTTCTCAGAAAGAAAATCATTTTCAAAGCTATGTATTTTAAAGTACATATCTAGTTACTTGCAATATATCTGACAATTGATCACACATGGAGACGTGTTTAAAAACCACAGTCCTACTAGATAGAGTTCACATGAAATCAATCACAAATACAGATACCGCACATTCTCATTGTTGCCTAGTCCTCCAACCTCATCTCCCAACAGTCTGCCTCCACACTCTGGTCTGCAACAACCAGCTTCTGCATCCTCATACTATGATCCTTCTATCTTATCATTTAAAATGGGATGAGTTCAAGAAACAGAGTTTGTCTTGGTTTGCCTCCCACAAGACCTGAACTACCAGCAGCAATGGTGCCATCCTAATTTGGTTTTGGTTCACTGAAGAAAATGCTACTGAGATGTCATAGTAGGCACAGTGGCAAATCCAGCTGGAATCAGTGAGAGCCGTGTTTGAATAAGGACTTATTTTATATTTTTATTTAAAAATATAATTTAAAATTTTTATGTCTATAATCTACAGCCTGTCTACCTGGAGAGCCCTTCCTTTCCAGTTCCCATCTTGTCCTTCTTGAATATTCTATCCAGTCATCAGAACTGTATGCCATAGTCTTAAGCGCGACTTCATTCTTTGTACATACTTATTGTTATTCAAGTGTAACACACTGAACTATACCTATATGTGCATATCCCTATTGCTGGCTCCACTGCACTGTGAGCTTTTCAAAAGCTTGCTCCTCACAATACTAGCAAGGTAATAACTCACATTTAGGATTTTTAAAAACACTTTGCTGCCTTGAAAATGGTAAGTTTTTGATACATGTTAAAAATAAGTACGTTTTCACTATAGGTCTCTGTGTCAACATAAACCCTGAAGAATTCTCAACTTGTCATTTACATATGCAATCTTATCTACAACATTAAAGAATTAGCTGCTTAAGAAACAAAGCTGATGAGCTCTTAACTTTAAATATTTGATGTAGAGTGAGGAGGAAAAGACAATGACCACTTGTACTCTTAAGAGAGGTAGAAATGGTTTCCAAACAATTGTCCTCTGTAGGGAATCAGAGCTCTGTCCTCTGAGTGTGAGACCTGGACTCCAGATCCAACCGTGCTACTTACTGGGGTGCAAAGTTAGGCAAATCACTTGGAATCTTTGAAATTTGGTGTCCAGTCTACACAAAGAGGATGATAATTCCTATCCTGTACAGATCTCAGAGATTTAGGTAAACTTGTTTTAAAATCTCCCTCTACCACCCCAACTCCACGGCCTCTCTAATATTTCAGAGAATCACAAAGCATTTGTGATTTCCTGGTCTCCCTGCTGTCTAGAACCACAATTGCCTGTATACTGCTCCAGTGCTCGCCCGCAGTGACTCAGATAATAAACTTCACACCTTCTTCATAATCTATTAAAATTTCAACCCCCAATTCAGAAGAATGAGAGTTAGACATTTCTGGTCACCGAAGTCTATTTTGGTCAGCACACACCACCACTTCCATTGAGGGTTTCTCTAGTGGTCTTCCCACCCAGCACCCAGTGTCCTTGCTCTAGCTCTGGCTCCTCTCTTGCCCTCCCCTTTCTCTTCTCACTTCACCACTCTCTTGTCCTCCCTTTCAGAAACAAAGCTCTGGAGTCTTCTCCTTTTCTCATGCAGATTGAGTCCCCATCATTCCTTACCCTTGTCTCACTTCTTTTTCAGAGTCTCACCTGTCCTGGATCATTTTATGTAGTTACTTTCTCTTTTTCTAAAATAATTTCTGATTCCAGTGCTGAGATAATTAAATGTTTTCTAACACATTCCACTCCTTCTTTTCTAGATATCACAGCCAGAATAAACTCAGAGAACTTCTGATCCAAACGTCTCATTTTAAAGTTGAGAGATGCTTGAAGGGCTTTGTGATTTGTTTGAGGTGAATGAGAAAATCTGGAGCTCATAGCCAAAAGTTGTATCTGACATTCAGGACTCATTTCTTCAACTCAATATTTTCCCTACCAACCAGTACTTCTTTTTCACAGAAATACCTCTATTCTGGTTTCCTAACCTAGGTGAAACCCATCAATAACTTTTTTTATGTCTGAGAATAGAGAAAGAGATAAATAAGGTCTGCTCCCATTTACCTCTTCACATGTAATGAGCATCTTCTTTCGTGGTTAAAGTATGCTTCAATTTTTAGTATTAAAATTGATCTTCAGCACAGTCTTTCTTCTGAGTCTGGTGCAGTGCTCAAAATAGTAAAAGATGCTGAATTTTGTAATTATGATCATATTCTATGAAAATTGTATTAAAGTCAGTTGTGCAGAGGTATTTCTATTCAGAAGATTCCAAGAAAAAAGCATATGGATGTTCTTGATTTGGGAAAAATCAACCCAAACCTTGCCTGATTCACAAAGTCTCAACATACATAGCTCCTATTAATTAAAAGCTTAAAAACGCTTTCTTAAGAGAAATCATGACATGAAGATTTCTTCTGCCAAAATCACCAACTGTGATCTGCTCCAAAAAACTTCCAAAGGGTTATCTCTGGAACTCAGACTACTAAAGTCTCCTGTTGCTGCTAGGGACCTTCCGAATCCCTTAACAATTTGATGTTATGATTCTGAAACATAAGGAAGTTAAGAAATTCCCAGTGCTCAAGGGAATGATTCTCCAAGTTACATTCACGAATTCAGGACAAAAAAAAAAAAATAGGTAAATAGTTTCAAATTATTTCAAGTCATTTAGCCCAGAAAAGGGCCTGAACTTGGGCAGCATACTGGAGGAGACAATTTGCCTATTCCGTTTCTTCTGTAGATTGCCTAAATTACACAGCAAACATTGCAATTAATAGAACTATAGAAATGCCTTCCCCTCTGTCCTCTGAGCTTGCAAAGTAACTTATTTATTTTCAAAAATCTCTCCAAATATCTCAGTTATCTGAGTAATAGAAGACAAAACATCCTTACTGAGCATTTAAATGGCTGCAAAGTAAAGGGAAAGCATTAATCAGATACTTTATGACTATGCAATGCCCCTTGAATACACTAAGTTCCCAGCACAATATTTGTGTTTTTATAAAAATTATATAATAATCACTGAGAGAGTAATGCAATAGAATTAGCACTGGACGTAAAGCAAAGGAGTTGTAGATTGAACCTCATTTCAACTATTGACTAGCCAAGCAATCTTATATAGTTGTGGTACACTAATCACATTAATGACTTCAATTCTTCACTCCTTCCTAGGCCCACCTACTCTGATTTTGGCCCTCGGAATGTGACTTGATTTGGTCACTGGGCATTACCAAATATAACGCAAGCAGAGACTTGCAACTCACTTACACCATTAGGTTAACCCTCTCTCTTCCATCTCTACTATTGTCGTGAGAATATGTCCTCGTTAGCCAACCGGAGGATGAAATGCACATTAAGCAGAACTGAGTTATTCCAGTTGCCACAGCCAAAGCCGTCCCAGGTAAACCAGGAGTCAGTCAATCCCCGACAAATGAGTGAGCCCAGAAACAATCAATAAGCCAACTCATGGCTGATTTGAGAAGCAAGTATAATTTAGTTGAGATTGCCTGGTTCCAGCCCAGATAAGCTGTATCTTGTCAACTTTAATAAATGTTTATTTTGGTATGCCACTGAGATTTTATGATTGGTTATTCTGCTGCATCATTGTACCAATATAAGACTGAGGTGTCAATAGATGCTTTCATTACCAATCCAACATTGACCCCCCTGAACATTTCTCATTCTTAAAAGAATCACAATTTTATTCGTCTATCCCATTTTTATCCATAGAATATTCTGAGTAGTCCGAGCTTCCTACCTTACTTTCTAGAAGCCTTACATTGTTTACCTTCATATTGGGATATGGAAATAACTCAATCCACCTAGAATTAATTTTTGTGTGCAGTATGAGGCAAAGGTCAAGATTTACTTTGTACTGTGTGGATACCATTTGACTCAACATTATTTATCAAAATGATCCCTTCCCCTCTGCACTGCAGAGTCACTTTTGACATAAACGAATTGACCAGGTATGTCTGGATCTGTTTTTGGCCTCTTGATCTGTTCCAGTAACCTATTTTTCTATCCCCACACCAATACTACATTGTCTTATTGGCTATAGCTCCGTAAGACTTGATTTCTGATCCTCTGCATTTTTTCTTCTTTATGGATGGTTTGGCTGGTTTGGGCATTCATAATTTTAACATCTGCTTATCAATTTTCACAATATACCTGCTGTAATTTTTATTGGAATTGCCTTGAACCTACATGTCAATTTAGAGAGAATTGACATCTTTATATTGTTGAATCTTCTAATTCATCAGGAAGATGTAGCCTTCCATTTACTTTGGTCTTCTCTAATTTTTCTGAATAAGGTTGTATTGGTTTCTTTTCTATAAATGTCTTGCATATATTATGTGAAATTTATTCACATACTTCTATGTTTTTGGTGCTATGATAAAGTGTTTGTGCTTTAAATTCAATTTTCTACTTTTTTGTTACTGGTATGTTATGATTTTTCTATGCAAAATTTGTATTCAGAAATCTTGCTAAATTCACTTATTAATTCCAATAGTTTGTAGGTCATTTGGATATTCTCTGTATGCATAGTGTCATTTGTAAATAATGACAGATTTTACTTTCTCTTGTTTATAGCCTTTGTCATTACCTATAGTACTGATTATGAACTCCAGTACAATACTGAATATAAGTGATGACAGCATACATTGCAACCATCTTTTATTTCATTTATTATAAATACTGATACATATGAGTTTTTATCTAGTGTTTTACTCTTTCTTTTCTATTAATCCTAAGTGTTACCTTTTATCCTTTATCCCCCCTTTCTTGCTTTCTATGGAGCAAATTGTCATTTCCCTTTCATTTGTTTATTTTTTTTTTTTTTACTTTTTTGGGGGCAATGCTAATCTTAGAGATAGAAATATACAACCCTGACTTATAAGCTTATAATATATATATTGATACTTTTATCACTTTCTAGAAAATGCCAAACCTTTAATTCCACTTAACCATTTCTAGTTTTTGTGTTATTTCTATTATGTCTTAATTCTACATATAACTTAGAAGCCGAGAACATTATGATTATTGTTTGTTATATTTGATATTCATTTAGATTGACCTATATATTCATCTGTCCTCATGTTTATTATTCCTTACTGTTGGATTCTATCTGAGCTCATTTTATTTCCACCTGAATAGTTCTCCCTGTATGGTTTCTTTCAAGGCAAGCCTGTTAGAGACAAACGATTTGTGTGTGTGTGTGTGTGTGTGTGTGTGTGTGTGTGTGTGTGCTTGGAGAGGGCTTTGGAAGAAGGGGTCTGGAAAGATTTTCATATTTTTTTTCACTTTTGAAGGATATTTTCACTGAGTATATAATTATTGGTTGGCAATTATTCTCTTTCAATGCTTTAAAAAGTTGTTCTTTATATTCTAGCATCCATTGTTTCTGTTAAGAAGTCACCTTTAAGTTTCTTGCTACTTCTTTGATGAAATGTCTTTGTTTTTTCCTTTGGCTGCTTTTGATGTTTATATTTATTGTTTGTTTCTGAAGTTTTACAATGAGGTTCATAAATGTGGCTTTCGTTTCACTTACCTTTCTCAACATAGTAGATCTCCTTGAGTTTGCGGCTTGATGCCTTTCATAAATTTGAGAAAATTCAGTTTTAGCTATTTGCTCTTCTACCTCATTTCCTCTTTCTCCTCTCCCTCTGAGTGTTCAGTTATACATATGTTAAACTTTTCCAACATGTCCCATATAACTCTTAACTTCTTTCTATATTTTCCTTCCTTTTTCCTCTCCATGTATCTGTCAGGATACTTTCACCTGGTCTATATTCCAGTTTGCTAAGCCTTTCTTCAATGTTGTCTAATACATGGTTAAATTCATCTATTTAGTTCCTAATTCCAGTTGTATTTTTCAGCTCCATAGTTTATACTTGATGTTTTAATATTATTTCCAATTCCCCAGTGAATTCCTTATCTTGTTTTCTGTGTTGAGGGACATGTTAACATCAGTTGTTTTAAAATCTGTGTATGATAACTCCTGTATTTGAATCATCTGAGAGTCTTTCAATTGTCCATTTTTATCTCTTGACTATGTATCTTTGCATGCATGGTAATTTTTTATTAAGCGCCAGATACTGTATATGAAAAAATGCAGAATCTCTGAATGACATTTTATTTACACAAAAGGAATTCACTTTATCTTCTAATAGAAACCTGGAGAAGGGGAGATTGCCTTATGTAAAACAGGGATTGAGAAAATTTCAACTTGGATTTCAGATTTTGTAAGGCTTAGCTAAAATCTGGTTCATCTCCTTTTTTAGATTTATCCTTCTAAGTCTGACATGAGACCCTAACATTTATATGAGGGAGCTTTCTCCTTCATGGGTCTCAGACTGCAACTTTTATCTCATAAGCTCTTGGGACTGCTGGTCTCATCTAACATTTTAATCCCTTTTTGCTTGATTTCCATGTCTCCTACTCAGAGCAGCCTAAGAATCAGCAAATGCTTCAGGCAGAGAACCAATGATAACTGTTGGGCTCACTTATCTGTACCTCCCTTCAATTCAGGACCTTGGCCTCCCTTCAATTCAAAATGTGATGCCTTGGTAGATCCAAAATTCAAGTTTTTCTTCCCAGACCAATGAGAATGCCAAAATCTATTCTCACTTTTCTGCCTCTTAGCAACATCTCTCTGCCCAGTTTCTAGCCTGCCAACAGACACAATGAAGAATCAGTAAATACCAAAGATAAAAAAAGAAGAGAACATATCATTTGGTTCACTTAAATGAGCTTCCGTTCTCTCCAGGATCTTAACTCTTCATATCCTGATTTTTCCATTGATCTTACATACAGAAGTTTTACTAATTTTTCTCATCAGATCTTATAAATTTTTTAGTCTCTTTTTATTGCTACTTCTGCCATTTTCTTGTCTTATGATTTTGACCAGGACTACCAAGTCTATGTTAAATAGTCACTGTAAGAGTGGGCATCCTTATCTCTTAGTCTAGATCTTAATAAGAATGTATACACTGTCTCTATTAATTTTTAGTAAATAGTAGTAACTTGCCATAGGTTTTTGGTATATAGTTTCTTTTCAAGATTAGGAAGTTAACTTCAGTTTGTGAACTGCAAATAATTTACATGAAAATTATGAATTGAACTTCACCAAAATTATTTCCTACATCTCTTCAAGTAATTACTTTTTATTTTCTTGATTTATTGGTGATGTTTATCAAATGTTTACAGAAGGATAATCCGTATGTCAAACAACAGTAGTTCTTACTTCCTTGGCTTCTTATGAATAAAAGCATTTAAAATATATCTGGCATAGAGTAATCAATACACGTATAACTATTACTATTGTTGCTAATAAAATTCTTAAAAATGAGGATTGTTATTAATATTGCTTCTTATTTATTGCATTGGTGGTTTTCAAAGTATGCCCCTTGGAATCCTCTAACAACTGAATTGAGGGAGGAAGAGTGAATAAGGTGCTAAAGGGAAATGCTTTTTCCTTCCCTGCAAACCATTGTAACTTCAACCAGAGAAACTTTTGTTTGTTTTATATATTTTTCTTCTGCATAAATTTTATTTGCTAAAAAATAATGGTTAAATATAATTGGTTTAGTTAAATGTATATATTTTGAATAAAAACACTGTTATTACAGTTGATCCCTAAGTGATAGTTCTCTCATGAGGTGAAAATAAACAAATTAAGTGGGGCCTACAATACACAACATTACATATCTCTATTAATGATAAAATTAGCTTTGTAAATACTTTTGATTCATTTCTATTAAATAAAGCACATTTATTGAGCAACTACTTCCACATCATATTAAGGTACATACTGGAGTGATGTAAAGATATGTCCCTTCAATGGGGCTACTGTCTTCAATGAGGCTATCTGCAAATAGGTAATGACTGTGTATACTACTAGCAGACCATAATGAGCAACAAAAAGAGACTCAACTACACAGGACTGCATTATGACCTGTTGAGTGCTAGACACTTTTGCCTTCATGGGCCCTTTCTTCCATCAAATAATATTAAAAGTTATATTTTACATCTGCATTGGTATAAAGATATATATGCTAATATTATATATTAAAACTTAAAAATTCACTGTTTTACTTGGATTTTAAAAGAAATCAAACATTTTCATAGGCTCCTAACAGTATACTAGGCTTACTGGGCCTAGGGGATAAGTCAGCCCTGCAGCCAGGGGTCAAGAATTCACATACATATAAAATTGTGTCAGGTAATATAAATGATGCATACTAACCAGGAGTAACATGTTAATTGGCAACTAATATTCATCTCCAGTGACAAGCAGATAAGAGAGAGAGGAGGGTACTCTGGTAGAATGGGGAACACGCTTCAGATCTAATGGGTCATGTGTAACTGACCTTCATGATGAAAATGGGTCCAATGTTTTCAAATATTATAATGTATTTGAAGACAAGCTGAAAGCATAGATTTTTATCCCATTTCTCCTGCTTTTAAAATGTTGTCTTCTAATTCAAATTTAAAATATGGTGCAGGAGTCACTGCCAAAAAAAGTCCACCTTTCTGCTGCCTCCAGGCTCTGGGGCACTGATTTGCAGTCATGTGTTAAGAGGCAAAACTAGTAGGAATGGTAATAAACTGCTTTAGGATCCAAATGTCCTATAATCAAATATCTTCTCTCTTAACCCTGAGAAAATCAGGTTAGGATTCCTGCTCTACTGGCCTGGATTCACAGAAAAAAAAATTTCTCTCATAACTATATTGTTGTATCTAAATAGATAACTATGATAACACAGAATATGAATCTTAAAAGAGAAGTTCTTGCAGACACTGTATTAACAAATTTCTGTTCTGTCATCCACAGAGTGCTGTTGGAGAAAGTTGGAGAAAGGGCATATGTAATATGGAGATGACCAATGATTCCATGTTGACAGAATTTGCCTTAGTTGGGCTTTCTGTCCACCCAAAGCCCCAGACAGTTTTTTTTGTGCTAGTTTTGTGTATGTATGTGATGATCTTGCTGGGAAATATAATCCTCACCTCAGTAATTGTGATTCTCACTTGCACACGCCCATGCATTTCTTCCTCTGTAATCTTTCCTTCCTGCACATTTGCTACACAAGCGCCTCTGTCCCACCAATTCTTGACAGCTTCCTGACAGGAAGGAAAAGGGTTTCCTTCTCTGGGTGTATGGTGCAAATATTTCTCTCCTTTGTCATGGGGGCCACAGAGTGTGTGCTTCTAGGCATGATGGCACTTGACCACTATGTGGCCACCTGCTACCCACTGAGATACACTGTCAACATGAGCACAGGTGCCCACATGCCTGTGGAAGCTGGATCCTGGGTCGCTGGGCTTGTGGACTCTGGTACAGACATCTCTCGCAATGCAATTACCATTTTGTGCTAACAATGTCATTCTAAGTAAACTATGTAGGCATTTTGTCATATGAACTCCCTTAATAAAGTACTACCTTTTCTTTTTCATGCAATGTGTATTATATTGTAGAGCAACAAGTTTTGTTTGCCAGCTACCATAACTTTTCTGGATTTGGTACATAATGAGACTAAGATAACTGAAAAAGTTCCCTAGTAATGCACCCTAAGTTTTAACCTAAATAAACAGAGGTGGCATGGTAACAGAGAATTCCTCTGGGACTTTGAGGTCATGTTGTAACGAAGACTTCTCTTCTCTGCATTGGACCATACAGCTCCTAATCAGTAGGAGAACTAGAAAGAACTGGTAACTGACAAAAACTGCAATAAGAGGATAAGAGGTGTCCAAAGAGAAAGAGTCAAGTTGTTCAATGACCTGAGGGGCTACCAGATTTTGGGCACTGGGGGATAAAACAAACATGGGGCAAAACTGAGATAATCTCTATTGTGTGAAGAGTGTGGCCATGTGGAGCAGTGTCAAAATGAGGAATAGAAGCCCCATTTCCATTGAAGGAATTGAATTAGATATGTGAATAGGGGAAAGCACTCCTTTTTTCCAGACTTTTGAGAATGAGAATCGAAATATAGAACACAAATCTAAAGTAAAAGATGACAGCTACTGACAAATTGTAAAAGTAAGCATATGATATATTCCTTTCTTGTTAACAGGTAATTATGGTTTCTTCATAAAATTAAATAAGTTAATTCATACATAGCACTAAATAGTGCCTAGAACATACTAAAGGTCCACTAAACATTGGCTAGTTTTCATTATTAGCATTGGATGCACTTTAAGAGGCCATAATGATTTGAGTAGGCACAAGATTTTCATCCTTACTTTTTATGGAGTAATTTTGATGCTATGAAGCTATTGTCTCTTAGCTTCAAATCCTCTTATCTATGCTCTGGTTTATGATTTAGGATTGGGATACTGAAAGCAGTATTTCTCCTTTGTTTTCAGGCTTCTCTTAAATTCATCCAAAAGAGTTGCTGGAGAGATAACGGAAGGTTGGATAAAGATAAAGGACTTGAGCCTCCCTATTTCCTTTTTGTTCCTGTAATGGTCACCCAAGCTTTGGGTCTTCACCATGACAATGATAGCTCCCTAAGTACTTCCAGCATTAGTTTCAGTTTTTATTTCTTCTTCCTGTAACCCAGAACCAGTAGCTTACCAGGGCCCCCTCCTCAGAGGTTTGAATCTGTCACTTAGCTTTTACTTCTGTGAATGAATAGCACTGATCAAGGCTCTAGTCTGTCTTGAGGTATCTTTAAAAGCAATGAAATATGCAGTTGTCTGCTTAAGAAATGTAGTGAATCAGATAGAGCATAAGCAATACTTTTGGCCAGACTATGATTTCCATACACAATTCAACAACAGAAAGTCCTAGGCAAGACATTTGTATTTCTTCTGCATTTGCTTTCTTGTGGCTAAAATGTAGATTATGAAAATCTCTATATTATACTCTAAAATGGCATAATAATAATCATATGATCATATAAAACAAAAACATTTAGTTTACCAAACCCTGAGATACATACGAGAAGGGATAAACTTAGGACCTTGAGAAAAAGAAACATAAGTAAAATTCTTTTCTTTGCCAATGCATACCTAGTACCCACCTAAGCTCTCTGCTTGGCACACAGTGTGCTATTTCTATAAACTTGTTGAATTAATGAATAAGCAAGTAAATAAATGAATGAAAAAAATCTCCATAAGGGTACATAATGGTTTCCAAAATAACTTATCAAGATCATATTACTGGATCCTCATGAGAAATCTTCAAGGAGTTAATACTTCCCCAACATTACAGAAGAGAAGATCTAGTTCCAGAAATGTAGAAATATCTGAAGTCAAACCAGGATGTGGGAAGTCTTTGATTTGAATAAAACAATTAACAAACTTAACCTAACTATTATAAAATACACATTCTTCTAAAACACATATATTTTGGTAGCTGAAAGCAAGAATCAGTAAATTTCAAAGAAATTATATTAAGCAGCCCATATTCTCTCAATTAAATTAAATGTAATTAATTAATTAAAAAGCTCCATAAACTGAGATAACTAAAACACACTTCTGAATGACTAATGAGTAGCAGTCATATTCAAAATATTTAAAATTTCTATGGCAAGTGCCTTAGTAAAATAATGAATGCCTGCCATAAACTAGCAATGTGGCCATAGTAACATATGCCAGCTAAGTTTCAGCTTTGCTTATCGAGCAAAGAAAAAATTACAACCAAAAATTTACAACCAGACCTGAGCTTGTACTCGTTGGTATAGCTGTACTGGTTGTTCATATTTAGTGTTCATTCTGATTGGTTGGTAGCTGTGCCATAGTCTTTGTAAAATATTTTCAATAGCAACCTGCTAAGAAATGACATATAATTCAAGACAGCAAATTAAAGTTTACTGGATACAGAAAAAACAGTTTTTGGAGAGAAAGATTTGTACTTAAATTTTATGGGAAAGTTGGTTTCATAAGCAAGAGAGAAAGAAAGAAAGAAAAAGAAAAGGAAAATAAGGATAAGGAACTATATAGAGAATTTGAATGCTAGAATAATATGCAAGGCATTGTGCTATATATTCACATCTAATTATTCCCTACTAAATCTTCACAATAATCTTGAAAGGTATATCTACTTACTCTTAATTTATAAATGAAGAAACTAAGACTCATAGAGGTTAAGATCATACAGACACTAAGTGAGATCTAGTTTTCAAACCATAGTCTTGAGTATAAAGACATTATTTCCTTTACTGCCTACTAATCAGGAGAGAAATATCCTAAAGTCCATTTGCATCTGAATCAGGAAAATTAATCCAAAAATATTAGAGGGCAAGACAACTAAGATTTCCTAACTGGATTTAACCTCAGAATTTCTCCAGAGCTGTTAACTGGATATATAGGTGAATTCAGTGAATTTTCATGATCAAGTCCAAGATGATTATGGCAAAGGCTGTGAATAAGAGTGGATAGTATGTTGACTTGTTCTCGAGCCCAGCGTTGCATCATCCTTCTGAGATACTCATTGATATCCCTGTACTGACATGTAACAGACAGTAATCACCAGGAACAAAGTGTTTTAACCAACCAGAAAATTGCCAATTAACCTTGGGTCTTGGGTTTTCAGTGTGATGCACTTAGGGAAGATGAACTTTTAGTGTGCAAGAATTTTTAGTTTATCAAGGGAAGAAAATATTACTGGTTAGGAGACTGGATGTAAAGTCAAACTGTTTAGTTTGGAATCATGCTGTTGCAGGAGAGCATAGCAACATTATTGCAAGGCTTTAAGCTTAGCAAGAACAAATTACAAAATGGATGACTGAGAAATATGCAACTTGCTAATTCTCAGAAATTACTGTGTTAGATTGTTTGTGCTTTGGAATCAAAGGCCAGAAGGTAGTATCTTATCAAACATGAAGACAAGGGACTTAAGAACGCTGGGCCCTTGTAGGAACGGAATGCCGTCTGCATAACTTGCCAGATTGTTTGTTCCCAGGATACTCCCTCAGAGAATGGCCTTGTGTAGGGCCAGGTACATTGAAGGGGGGAAGATTAAAACTGCTGAGCTTTCACTTGCATATACCTGCTGGCATGAGTTCCTGCTATGCTTGTACTTCTTGGCCTGCAAATAAATACGTGGCGATCAGAGGGATGTCACCTCAGTCCTAGAGGATGATGGTCCCCTGTCCCATTAAATAATATAGAATGTGTTGTGCCTATTATATAGACGTGTTCTGTACATTCATTCTGCCCGCCCCTTCAGCTTGCTGCCTAGCTGGTCTTGGCAGCATCATGCCTCCAATTCTGCTTTACTAATCTATAGCCCATACAATTAACTTAATTACTCCGAACCTCAGTGTATCATTTGTTGTAAGGATTAAATATACCAGTTCATTCATCCACATTTTACAGCACTTCTCTCATTCTAGAAAAAAGGTCTAGTTTGAAACACCAAGGAGGTAGAGGAAAAGGGAGAATTCAACTATAACCAGGGTTGCTTGTGGTAATAGTTGATGGCCTGGTCAATGGCACCTAGCCAGTATATAAAGATGCAAATTTAAAGATTTTTAAAGATTTTTTTCCTTTTTCTCCCCAAAGCCCCCCGGGACATAGTTGTATATTCTTCGTTGTAGGTCTTTCTAGTTGTGGCATGTGGGATGTTGCCTCAGCGTGGTTTGATGAGCAGGGCCATGACCGGACCCAGGATTCGAACCAATGAAACACTGGGCCGCCTGCAGCGGAGCGAGCGAACTTAACCACTTGGCCGTGGGGCCAGCCCCATAAAGATGTAAATTTAAAAACTAATGATGAGCATTTCATTTGATGCTGTAGATGGTGTTATTTTTGGTGCAAATATTACTGGTAATCACTTTGCAGTATAAGAGAAAAGCAGAGCAACCATTACTAAACAAACTCCACTTTTTTAAGGAAGAAAGAAGTAGAACCACCAAAAGGAGAGGCAAGTAGGCACCCAAGAAGTAGAAATAGAGGCATGGCTATGTAGGATCACCAAAAACACAAAAGGAAAAGCCTCAAGAAGCCTAAAAGGGAAAATATAACTCTAGAAAAGAAATTGGAGATATGGACATTGGCAATATCAGAGAGATTAATGTGGAGAAGAGGGACTAAGATCCAATTGGTTCATGAATGGCTTCTCTAGGGCAGGCTGGAAAGTCAATAGTGGTAAGTCCAAAGTTGTCATATGATCAGTAGGACCCTAAATGTAGATAAAAGAGCAACAATTTTCCTGAGCTCAGATGGGAAATTCTTATGACTATCTCTGAACAACAACTATGAGGTTTCCAGAGAAATGGGAAAAGACATAAAGAGCCCTCTTCCCTGTTGCAGCTTAATTAAAAATGAAGCAACCACTTCAGTGACCAATGTCTTCTGTAGCTAAGGGAAGGGAACACATTAGACATCACTTATGCCGCAGACACATTCAATCCTCATAAAATCCAGAAGTTATACATGATTTTATAAAATAAGGAATGTCTAGTCCACAAAAGTTATACAATTTGCCCTAGGTCACACAGCTAGGAAGTTGAACACTGGGGATTGGAGCTCTAAACAGACTCCAAAATTCATACACTTCCCCTCACCTCATGATATATCTCAATTTTTTTCAAAGCTCAGAGACCTTCCTATCCATCTCTTTAGCAAATGAACAAAGGACAATTTTCAACTCTATATGATGTCTACTCATGTAAAATATGTGGTCCCAAAGAGGCCAGTCGACCTAGAAAGACACCGTTTCTTTTCTACTTGCTATCTCATAGCCTGATAATCTCCTTTCACAGGAATACAAAACACAGTCTGATATTTACGCCTGAGTAGAGAACTACATCTCAGAGGACATCTTTAAAAGTTGACTGACCTACTTCTCTCTGATATTAAGGTACAATAGGTTATACAGGGTTGGGGTCCCAGGTGCTGCAACAGGCTAAAGTCACTCGTTAAAGTAAACGTAACTTTTTAGCAACAACACTGTTCTCTCCACAAGTTTTCTGGAGGGAATCTGGGACTGTTCCTAGGAGATTCATTTCTCCTCCTTAGTTAAAACTAAACTGGAAATAAAAGAGTATATGAGATCATCATGTGGAAAATTTAAAAAGTGCAATCATTTGATTATGTAGAAAGAAAACACTCCTCTATGCACTGCCATCACCCTGTCTTTCATAAAACGCAATCAGACAGGGCAAAGAAGACATATTCTAATGAAATATCGAGTAAAGAGTCAGAGGTGATGAACTGGTGGGAAAGAGAATTTTATAGTGCAGGCATTTTGTTCATTCTCAAAGAATTAAAGAGATCTGCCACAGTCCTCATCTTTCAATATTGCTTTAGACCCAGCTTGTTTTACTCAAGTACATTCACTGCAGAGCACTGAAGATATTTCAGTTTGTGATTCCCAGAAGACATGAAATCATGCAGATAGTCCAGTTTCATCCTGGGAAATTGAGGACCCATATAATTAATTTTGTGATTTAAAAAAATTATTACAGTTGTTTGGAAATAGAATGATCTAACTTTGGAAATGGAGAGTTCTTTTTCTCCAATATTCGTATAAATCCAGGACAACTATGGGTCAGGACAGTATAAAGGAAAATCCTGAGTAGGCCCCTCCTGCCTAGAGTATGATTCAATAAGTAAGAAGATTTTTTTCTAACTCTGAATTTACATAATCTACAATGATATTTAAATATAGCACCAGTGCTCAACTCAGGGCCAATGAGATGATTTATGGCAAGTAAACAAGAATAGTAAGTAAATAATCATGTTAATCAGCTCACTTTTGTAACAGGACTATTCATCACGTCGATTCAGAATCACTGTGGAATAGTCACGACTACTCCCAAAGAGCAACCCGTTCTACTAGGGTTCTTTGGGGAGATAGAAATGAACAAACCATGGGTTCACCTGCCACCAGATATGTGAGCATCTATTACAGAAAATTTAATATATGCATGTCCAAGGATTCTAACAGTGGTTGTAGGATCAGATATCCATGAGATAATCCATTGAGGGTATATTTGTACTGACTACAACACAAATGTGAATAAGGGTACTAGGGTCAATCAAACTACTCGATCTTTTTCTTGGGGATTTTTCATGAGTGCTCAAATTTGCAATGTAATTTTAGAGAGCTCATATTTGAAAGTCGCAAATAAATATGTAATTTTTCACATTATCTAGCACTCGTCATAACTAAAAATTTACCAGCATCTGTCCCTTTGGTATCTGGTAGCATTGGACACAGGCATCTGCAGTGAGAAGGGAATCAGGCCATGCTGACCTGCCAACTCCTGTGTTCCTGTCATACCCTGCTCTTCACTCACCTCCACTTCACACAAAGCTCCAGGAAAAGTAAAATATGCTACCATAGCCCTGGCTGCAAATGAAACAGCCAAAGATGAGCATGGGAATGACAGCCTTGATCCTTGAAAGTATGAGCTCTACTTCCTGCAAATATTTTCCACTTTTTTTTTAAGAACCTGTGCTGCAGGTGAAAGTAGAGAACATGTAGTCAGACTGCAGCATCGACTCTCATCTTAAGATAAACTTTACTGTCCAGAAGATGGTCCTCACAAGATCTCAAGTTGCGGCTATTTTACCGTTAGTACGAATGTGAAACTGGGTCCTGACAAAGGATGATATTCAAAAGCATGTTTAACAAATAAGGCAAAGGCAAGAGCAAATCTGAAGAGAAACCTGGTGGGATTGACACATTAGGCTCTAAGCAGAGCAGTGGTTTGATAGGTATCACATTTTAAGATGATCCCCCAGGCTGCTGTCTGAAGAATACATTGAAGGACAGCAAGAGAGAAGCTGAGAGACCAGTTAGAAAGCCAGTGCAGAAATGGGATCTCTCAGTACTTGTCAGGGCTGTGCATTACTCATCTCTGTGTCTCCCACAGCTTTTTGGTCTGCCAATGTGCAGTTGAGTTCAATTGACTTGAACACACTTTTCAAGAAAAAGGAGCCTTCTCTAATTTAGATGGAATTACCTTAAATGAGTTGTCAAGATTTTGTGTAATTAAATTCAATGTTACATAATTTGTGTCTTACAAACAATTCATATTTTCCTCAACTCATCAAGGAATAGATTCCAATCTTTGGTGACGGTGATTCATTTTCAGTCTTTCTATTGATTTTTATAGCTTCTGATTGGAGCAGAATGATTTTATGTCGTTTTTATTGGCCAAAATCAACTGGAAATGATTATTTTTAGCATCAACAGTGGGCAAGCTAGCCTCAGATTCACGGATTGACAAGCAAATATAATCATGCTGTCCTTTACCAACTCTCTATTAAATACCAGGAACCATGGTAAGTACTTTTTATCACATAACAGCCCTACAAGGTGGTGATAATACGGATTTTACAGCTTAAATAGCTGAGTCAAGGTCATCAAGTTACAAGTCAAGAACCAGGGGTGCTAAGGTGCAGTGACTTCGCTGAGGTGGTAGAGGTTGTACATGACAAAGCTGGGCTGTCTAATTCCAGAATCCAATGTTCTCAACCATCTCATTCTCCTACCTCCTAAATGGCAGAGAATGCTTTGGTCCTGTAGAGTCAGGCAAAATTGGTAACCAGAAACAGAATGCAAAAGAGCAATCTTTATTTACAATGGAGAACCTCACAATCCTAAAATTATTCTCTTCAGCAATGCACATTCTTACTGGGGAACGGCTGTAGGAACAAAGAATTGTAGCCTGGTACAAGAAAGACTCAGAAATAGCAATCTGTAAATACTAGAAAAGTTGTCGTGAAAAAAGGAGTATATACTTATTTTTTGTAGTTCCACAGGGAAAGATGAGAGTTGCATAAAGAAGCATATATACATTTAAATGTAAAGAAATTTCTAATAATGAGAATCGTCCAAAAATAACCTATGTGGTCTCATAAAGTGCTCTAACCATCACTACGTTTGGGGACTGAAGCAAGATAACTATCAACCATACTGTAGACATGATTTTATTTTCTCACAGGAGTTAGTTAGAACTAGATTAATTTTTTTTTTTTGAGGAAGATTAGCCCTGAGCTAACTGCTGCCAATACTCCTCTTTTTGCTGAGGAAGACTGGCCCTGAGCTAACATCATGCCCATCTTCCTCTACTTTATATGTGGGATGCCTACGACAGCATGGCTTGCCAAGTGGTGCCACGTCCACACCCAGGATCCGAACCAGCAAACCCTGGGGCCACCGAAGCAGAACGTGAAAACTTAACAGCTGTGCCACCAGGCCGTCCCAAGAACTAGATTAATTTTAAGATAATTCTGGCTTGTGGATTCAATCATTTAGAATTTGTTTATTTCACTGGCATGATTGTATAAGAGTATGCATTTATTATCTTTACCTCCACTTTCACAATTATTCCAAAAATAAATAAAATATAAGAATTCCCCTTAAAAATACACAATGACTATTATTGCAGCATTGTTTGTAATAGTAAGAAAAAAATGAAAGCAAGGCAAATGCCCATTATATGAGAATAGATTAAATAAATCTTGAAACATTAATATAATAGGATAATATACAGCCATTATAAACATATGTTCCCTGAGTATTTGATGATATGTGAAAAATTGTTTATGACCTATGTCAAGCATTAGAAGATATAAATGATGGATAAAGGTCAAATTTTTATGCCGTATAATATAATGCTTCTCATGTTTATCTTTAAAATTTTTGAACGTAAATTTTTCTGTCAATTATGTCCGAGTTGATCTCAATGTTGACCATAATCCCTGGCTTGTAACAAGTACTCAGTAAATAATTGGCAGATGAATAAGGAGGAAAGAGAGTGATGCATTTTTAATAAAATATTTTGGAAAAATTAGTTAATATTTTTAAAATACCAATCTGTTCCATGTCTGAGACATATAACCACATAGTTATCATTTGGATGAAACAAAAAAAAATCCATTCAGAGAAAAAAATTCCATTCATATTTTTTCAGGAATCATATGAAAATCTTACCTCAATGAAAATTAAAATGTCATGTCTATAATGAGTAGAAAAATCATAAGTTGGAAAAGTGCAGAAAATTTGAAGAGCAAAGTGTTAATCAATTAAGAGTTCATACAAATCAAGAGGAAATCTGTCAAAATACCAAGTGAGAGGTAAACAAAGGATGCGGATGGACAACAAAAGAAAAAATAAATACATAAACATAGAGGAAATGTTCAATTTAACTAGCAATCATAGAAATGAAAAACTAAAACTAAATCATGTTTTATGCAAAGAGAAAAGAATAAACACCTTCTCAAGTTCTAGAAAATATATGAAAAATGGTTTGTGCATTTACTTCAGTTTAGCAGTATAAAGTAAGTTTGAAAAAATAGCTTTGTATGTGTACTAAGAATTCTCCATTCACATCCTTTCTTTCTATGATCCTATCTCTAGAGATTTACCTTAAGTTATTTCCAGGAGAAGGAAAAGCAGATTAGATAGTCTGATGCGTGGATGTCAATGGTCATTATAACAAACTCTCAAAAAATTAGAAACAAATTAAAATTTCCAATAATATTAAAATCACAGGCCAGATTATAGTGATTCCACCGTATGGAATTATTGAATGAAACAGTCTTCAAACATTAAAAGGGAATATAACAAAAACTACGAAAAATCACAGAAAGTTATTGATATAAAGCGGCAAATACTACTTGAAAATTAACTATACTATAATTATATTGGTATAAAGAAAAATTGGTTTTTGTGTGGTATAGAATTAATAAGAATATGAATCATAAAAATAGTCTAAAGAGGTGGAATGACTTACGTAGGATTTTATTAGGATTGATCTGGTATTATTTCTGGAATAAAAAGAAAAAAAATTGGGGAGAAAGTTTAACATTTCTGAGAACTTTTACACATATTCTGATTCCAGCCCAAACTTATGTTGAGGCTATACATTACAGACATATTCAGTGAAAGTATGAATTTCCGAGAAATGTATGGCTGGGGAAGGTTTTCTTTAAGTCAAGATAATTGGGTCTTTGGAATGTGCAGAAGTCAGGGACTTTATCTCTAGGGAATCCTGAGTCTCTGACTCACAACCTTAGGGATCAAAGAAGTTTGTAAAAATGAGTGTGAACTTGACTTCCCAAAAAGGTTGACTCTCTCTGGAGTAAATGTCAACTTTAGGAAAAATCATGGGAAACTGGAGTTGCATCATTGATCTTTATTTTTAGTATGTTTTATTTTCTTGAAACCCTCTTAAGAAGATTCACATACAGACAAATTCTCTGATTGTGTCTGTTCTTTCCCATGTTTCCTTTTAGGAAGGAGGAGCAACCATCTTTCCAGTTGAGAATCTTCTGGTCTCATCTGAAAAATGCAAATGAAATCCAAATTCCTAGGAATTTTTCTATTACTTAATAGAATGAAATGGTGTGAATGATTTTAAAACCCAGTCAAGAGGTAGGAGAAAGAGAGAAATTTTTATTAAAATTATTTCGGAAGAAAAACATCCTATCAATAAATATAATGATATTTGAGTTGAGGTGATCATTGCTGGTGGGATTTCAAAAATACGTATGCATGTATATATACTTTTCTATATGAAGGAAGAAATACAAAAATCCAGTATCGTCTCCAAGACAAGGATATTATAATCTTTTTTAATTCCAAAATAGTCCGTGAAAGATACTAATGAGGAAAAGAAAGTCGTTTGCAATGCAACAGACCCTTATAAACAATAGGCTAATGGCTAATGCATTTAATTATCTGTTTCACCAAAATCTTTGGTAAAAATTATCTGGAGAGAGAGCTCATGGTGATTAGCTCTTTATAATTCACACATAAACTCTGCCAAATAAGGTTTTGAAGAAACTGTAATTAAAGGTGTTTATGGTAAAAATTGGATTAGAAATAGAAAAATAAGGGGTCGCCCGGTGGTGCAGCAGTGAAGTTCAAATGTTCAGCTTCTGGGCAGCATTCGCTGGTTCGGATCCTGGGTGCGGACATGGCACCACTTGGCAAAAGCCATGCTGTGGTAGGCGTCCCACATATAAAGTGGAGGAAGATGGGCATGGATGTTAGCTCAGGGCCAGTCTACCTCAGCAAAAAGAGGAGGATTGGCAGTAGTTAGCTCAGGGCTAATCTTCCTAAAAAAAAAAAAGAAAAGAAATTAAAAAATATGTAACGGTAGGCAGAAGTAATTATGACTGAGTGTTAGTCTGAGCCTCAGGCAGCTAAGCAAGGGAAAAAATATTCTCATTTATATAATAAATCAGGTAACACTACCCTGGACCTTAAGTCTCCAACTGCACCCAAAAGGAATTTGGGGCATATTTCTCATTTGAATTCATTATTGTGGATAATGTCTTCACAAGTGGAAGACAATCTATGTCTCCAGTTTTTTCAAAAGAGGTAAACACATTTTTACATGTATGTTTATCATACGAATCCTTGATGAAAGTTTAGTGCATCATATTCAATTGTGGCTTTATGAAAAATTTTACAAACTAGTAGACATAGTAATACAGTAGTACAAATGGGGGTCTAGGAATCATAAAGATAAGGGTTTAAATCATAGTTCTAGTATTTACCAACTATAAGATATTGAAAATGGTACTTAAACCTTTGAAATTTCATATTAATTTTCTTATAGGTAAAAAACTCATAGTAACATTTGGGTTATTTTGATGATTAAATGATTAAAATTATATGAAGTACCTAATACATAGTAGGATACTAGGACCACACATGTTGTCAATAACTCTTCTCATAGTGGGCTAAAATAATACATCTTTCCTCATAGTAGATTGAAGATTAGATTTTATAAAATCTATCAATCTTTCAATCTATCAACCAAGCGGATTGCTCTTTGTACAAATCAATTGTCTTAATCGATCTTTTAAAAGAGCTGGAGAGGATATAGGATTATTTCCTCTAGTGAGAATTTAGAGAACAGATGCCTTGTGTTTTTCATTGAAAAACCTTAATACTTTAAGTACTAAGTACTTAGTGCTTTAAATACTTTATATTAGATCTTCAAGTAGCTAAGTTAATAAAACAAAACAAAGCCCAATACTATAGAAAGTTAAAGAGCTTCACTTCTGGCTTGGATAAAAAGTGATTTTTAAGTAAAGAAGTAACAGATTTTCCTTAGGTCTGTTAAAACATGAAAATAGTACCCAGATGAAGTCTCGGAGCATTGAGCCATAGAGTATTTATTTCTTATAAAAGACCAGGAGTTGGAAGACAGGAATTAGAGGATGACTAGGATTCAGGCCAGTTTAGAGTGTTAAAAAATAAGACTTTCATCTTCTGGTGACAATTCTGTTCTAGGCATCAATGGTTTGCAATCTCTTTCGAGACCATATGATTAAGTCAAGAACTCAAGTTCTTTATCTTGGTGTACCTCCTGAAAACAATAAACACTGTGACCTGGAAGCTTTTGAGAATAGGTATTATAAGTGTTCTAGGTCCATCAGAAATAGTGGGTTCCTATGGATAACTGACAGGCACACCAGTACAACTCAGCCTCGGTGTGTGGTCTCTAGACACCTAATACAATCGCTCTCCTATTTAAATTGTTTTCCCATTTCTTACTCTGAATTAATCTTCCTAACATAATTGGACACCTACTTCAGGGATTTTCTCTTTTTTTACTGTGGTTTTTGCTTTATGCATAGTTATTTTAGAATTTGGGTAATTCAGAAAAGTAGAAAAAAGGTCTCTAAGATAATCATTAATGTTTTGGATATTTCATTCCATTATTTCTATTCTGCCTAGGTTTTATTCTTTTGGTTTTGCAAACAATGTGGCAACTATTATTTTTTTTTGCCTTCACTTAAGCATTTTAAGATAATTTAAAAATCATTCTTATGTTAATACAAATTCCTCACAAATGCGATGTTAATAGGTGCAAAATGGCCCATCAAGTTAATGTGCTGTGATTATTTAACAATTTCCCTAGAATTAGCCAAGAATGAAATACTGTTTTAAAAGATAATATCCAGTAATGACAGAGATCTAGTAATTATAGAATTATCCAATATACAGGTACACTGGAAAGTATTTATTAAAAACTATGAAGAATCTTAAAATCTTCATTCCCTTATTCCCAGATTCTTGGAATCCATTTACAGAAAGTAAACTTAAATGGAGAAAAAAATTCCAGGCACAACACTGTTTAATAGAGAGTTTGTTGATTGTTCCTTGAAAGTTACACCAGCATTGCAAGAGTAATGAAAATAATTTCCTCTATACTGTCCATTATCCATTTTTTCCCCATTTGAAAGCATTAAAGCAGATTGGTGGTTTCTGCTATAAATTTTTATAACTGAATTTTTTTTTGCAGCATCTATCTCAGATCTGTTAAAATACCAAATGCACATCATAATTATTCTCTGGAAGAAATTTCCAAATAGGAATCAGCTTTTAGGAGATGTTCCTAGAAAAGAAAAGAAAAGGAGTTTGACCTGATTCACATCATCCCTGCAAAAACTTCATCAGAGACCCTGGACAACTGACGCTCCTTCAAAGCCTCTATCAGAATGTTATTCCCAGATTGAGTAGGGTGATATGTGCCCCTACAGTCAATCAAATTCCAAATCTTAATACCAAGTAGAAGTATATCCTGGCCTACCCACCTCTTCCTACCCTCTTTGGAATGTATGCCTACAAAGTAGGATGAAGCTTGAATTGGAAGAGAGTCCTCATCTCCATAACCAACAGATATATACATATATATATTCTATTATGCTAATTAAATTGTCTCGCCATTGTAAACTGAAGTTTCATAGAAAGTAACAGAAGCCGTTGACCAATAACTGTGACAGAGAGAAATGGCAAATCCTACACCAGAAGCACAGCCATTGTTTGAAAATACTAAGTAGAAACTCATCCATTGGATCAATCATTTTTTCCTCTAGAAATACCTTAAGGCTGGGTAGAATACCATGAGAATGGAGAGGTATATTCAGAATTATGTTCTTTGATTTACTTACTATAAAGAAGATTAACTACTAATATTTACTCCACATTTTTTCAAAGTAAACCTGTTTGCTCCATGCTCCACTAAGATGCTTGAACTGACTTTAAATTCTCTTTTTTTGGAAAATATTGACCCAAATTGCAAATTAAACAATTTGAAAAGGAATGACTTTCATATAGATAGAAATAAAAAGCAGGCTCTTCTGTATGTAATTTGGACACGAATATCTAAAATCTAAACACAAAACTATTGTAATATACTTAAACAGAGGTCTCACCTCCAAGTCTCAGCAGAATGTTCAGTTTTGCACTGTCTATTGTTCAATTACTATCCTACACACAATGGAAGAACCAATGGCACTCTCCAATTTTATCTGAGAGAGATGGTCTAAAAGGCGTTGCTATTCACATGTGTTCTGTAGATAAACAGCATCCAGGAACACTGGAATAATGCAGCTCTTATAAACCACTTCAGATCCACTGATTCAGAATCTTTTACAAAGATTCTCCAGGTGATACATATGCATACTAAAATTTGGGAGCACTCCATGAGATGGGTGGTTCTCTTCCTCAGTTGCACATTAGAAGTGCCTGGATGGTATTATTAAAAAACGATGCCTGATGCCCATTCCTTAGACAAAATGCATAATTTTGGGAGAGCAATAAGCATGTAGTCTTAAAAAATGGGGGATTTAAAGTCAGAAAATGCACATTGGAATAGTAGTTCGTTCACCTACTGTGTTTTTATACATATTTTACCTCTATGAAATTCATCTTACTCAGAGAATTATAGAGAATATAAAATCAATAATATGTGTGAACATATTTGTAAATTGTAAAACCCTAAATCAATGATATTGTTAATGATGGGCATGGTATAAAATCAAATAAATAGATGTTTGGTTTTTTAACAGATTAAGCATTGTCTCTCCAAAACAATGAGACTCAAAGTGGTCTGTGGGTCAACTGAATGGGAAATTACAGATGCTTGTTAAAAATGCAAATAGTTTTTCCCTGCCCCAGAACTTGAGCATCACAACCTCAGGAAATGGAATACGGAAGATCATATTTAATAAGCCACCAATGTAATTATTACTTGTCTTCTAATAATAATAATTATTATTATTATCTCCTGCCTCACGAGCTAGAAGAGTAACTTCAAAAGCTAAACTCACAGTGGTGACCACCACTCCAACTAGTGCTGACATGCTTGTTGCCCCTCCTACTCCAGTCATCCCCCTCTTCATATGATAATACTGTATGTACTCCTTACATTCACATCCAATTTTCTCTTCTGAATTACTCCAGATATGAAAACATAAATGGAAAGGACCAATTGGACAGAGATTGAGTTCATTCTGCAGGGACTTTCTGAGTACGCAAGAGCTGAAAAGCTCCTTTTTGCAATGTGTTTGGTGACGTACCTGGTGACCCTCCTAGGGAATAGCACCTTGATCATCCTAACTCTCCTGGATTCCCACCTCCACATACTCACATACATTTTCTTTGGTAATCTTTCCTTCCTAGATATTTGGTACACATCCTCCTCTATCCCCACGACACTGATACACTTTCTATCCAAAAAAAAGAAAATACATCTCCACTAGATGTGTTGTTCAGATGTCTGTGTCCTACGCAATGGGGTCCACAGAGTGTGTGCTCCGAGCAGTGGTAACATATGACCATTACGTGGCCATCTGCAACCCTCTGAGATACCTCATCATCATGAGCAGGGCCCTTTGTATTCAGATGGCAGCTCTCTCCTGGGGATTGGGCTTTCTCAACTCATTAACAAAAACTATTCTCGGAGTACGGTTGCCTTTCTGTGGGAAAAAAAAATGTCATTAATCATTTTGTTTGTGAAATATTGGCCTTTGTCAAGCTGGCTTGTACAGATATTTCCTTGAATGAGATTACTATAATGCTGCGTAGTGTAATATTTTTGTTTTCTCCATTACTGTTGATTTGTATCTCCTACATTTTCATCCTTTCCACTGTCCTAAGAATCAATTCAGCAGAAGGGAGAAAAAAGGCCTTTTCCACCTGCTCAGCCCATGTAACAGTGGTGATTATGTTCTATGAGACAATCCGCTTCATGTATCTGAAGCCAAAGTCCAAAGACTCTGCTTTCGAAAAACTGATTACCCTGTTCTATGGAGTAGTCACACCCATGCTCAATCCTATGGTCTACAGCCTGAGGAATACGGAGGTGTATGCAGCTATGAGAAAATTGATGACTAGACACTGGTTCTGGAGGAAAAGATAGAAACTTACATCTTGGAGTTCATGCACAAAATAAGATCATATTTTGGAGGCAAAGTTTTTAATATAAAGAGAACAAAAGAAATAAAAGTGATACATAGAATCACAGAGTTTAAGAGTTAGAGAGAAACTTCCACATACTAATCTAACTTTATCTTTTTTGAAATTGACTGTTATGAAAATGTAAAGACAGCTAGACTAAGAAGTGAGAGTAAACTTTTAGAAATAAAAAAATTGAAGTTATGCTTTTCCAAGAAAGTCCAGTTCATATGTCTACTTAAGTATTTTTCAGTTCCCTTTTTGAGAGAACTATTTGAGTTTGTGTTTTTCTGTTTGCTTATTATTGATTTTTTTTTTTCACCCAGGAACTTGAGCTGGCCTCAACCTTATTTTCAGGTACATATTTCCCCTTCTTCTTCCCCCTCCATGTTTCTCCCAAATCCTTAGTACATGCTGAGCTCCACTCACCATGTAGTTATCCAAAAGTATCAAGTTCTTTCACACCTAAGGACAAGAGCTTATGCCACTTCAATCTCATTATCATATCTGTCCTTCTATGGTAACATCCTGCAACCTCATTAAAGATAATTCAAGTGTTATATTTCCTGGAAATCCTTCTAAAATTTACCCAGAGTTATTTCTTCCATCTTTTATGCTGCCTGGAACTTTATGTTCATTATAGCAATTTTCCTTTTACACTGTAATCATTTGTTAGCTTCTGAAATCTCCCCAATGGCAGAACTCAATTTTCTCTATATGAAGTTCAATGTCAAGTTAATTTTAAAAAGTAGCCATAATTAACTGTTGAATTAATTAGCTAATTAAAATTATAAAAGGATAATAAGATATAGTCAAAGTACTTGACATAATACATGGAGATAAGTGAACTTTAATTTATGTAATATTTCATACACCAAGTGACAAATCCAAATGCTTTTGGTAAACCACCAGCTAATTTTAAATTTATGGAAAAACAAGGGCAGGAAAAAGATTGAATAAAATATACGGAAGAGGTCATTTGAGTTAGGTAAAACAAAAATCATATCAGTGTATATCATTTTCTAATAAGCCATCACCGAGAAAAATACACCAATTGTATAAATTCTTAAAGAACACTGACAATTTCACTTTCAGAAGAAATAGTCTCATTTTAAATATTTTCCTTTCAAAAAATCCCCTTGAAATTGCTAGTGAGTAATAATACACAGCTGCATTCTTTTTGTATAATATCATTTCATATACATTTGTTTGGTATATAGTTGAGCCACCTGGTTCATGGTCATAGCCTGAACTGGATGAGGAGAGCATCTCTACTCAAGGGTCACCCAGCAAAAGATTTAGTAACTCAATATGGTTCAGGAAGGCATCCTTGGTTGTTCAGGCCAGCATGGTGCTTTGGAGCTTGACTGGAGTAAGTGAAACGTCAATGTTGAAGGGAAGCCCAGTTCAAGTTGCCAGAACCGAGCAGAATGAAGAGGACATCTACACAGGGAATGGCTCAGCTCAGGTTGTCAGAATACAAGCAGGATGAAAAGGGCATATATACAAGAGAAATGTGTAGACACCAGCACCAGTTGAGGGCAAATCTGCAAAGGAAGACTACCCAGAAGAACATATTAGAACACAGCAGGATAAAGAAAATGTCGACTAGCCAAAGGAAAGAGTGGGGCAGGTGGCCTGGCATAAGTTGTTAGTGCCTGAATAGGTGAGGAAGGTGTCCACAGGGGAATGATTTAGATCATGGACGTCTAAGGCTGAGAGAGGTGTAAAAGGGAGTCCCTGAAGAAAGACCAACTTGAGTGAGAAGGGCACACCTGAGGAGAGGAAAATGATCAACTGTGTCGGTGACACAGATTTCTCACTGTCAGAGAAGGAGCTACAATTGTGGAAAGGGTGAAAACTAGAACAAAACCTGTGGTGTTGCATCAGAATTGGAGTTAGTGTGAACTCATGGTTTTCAATATATAGAGATATATAGAGTGATGTACATGTACATATAGAAAGATAAATATAAATGATGGCTAGATACAGGTATATGCATATAAATTAATATGGATGTAAATGTTTATATATGTGTGTGTATATACACATGTTCATACATACATATAAAACCATATATTTATTCTGCAGATATGCCTACTGGCAGTGATATGCTAATAGTAATTGTACATCTAGTATCTGATCTTGATTTCCAAATGCAGTTTATCACTAAAAGGAACCAGGGCTGATTCCAGAAATGGTGAAGGGAAAAATCTTAATTTTGATAGGAATGTACATGGATATAGAATTCTAGATTGACAGTTGTTTTGCTTTCAGTACTTTAATGATCCTGCTCCATTGTCTCTGCCTCGCACTGTCCAAGGGGAAGTCCTGTTGTTTTAGAGAAGAACAAAGAATCTTTCAAGAACTTAATCTATCTTTTTTTCTGATTTTAAGCAACATGATTATGATGTGCCTTGGTGGGGTTTTTTTCTCGTTTGTTATTCTTTGGTCGTTGAGCTTCTTGTGTCTGTATGTTTATTTTCATCAAATTTAGAAAAGTTCCATCCATTATTTCTTTCTTTAAATATTATTCTGCCAATGCTTTTCCTTTTCGGAGTCCAATTACATGTATACCAGACCACTTAAATTTGTCTCCCAGCAATTAATGATGTGTTCACTTTTTCAGTCTTTTTTCCTCTGTGTTTCATTTTGAAGAGTTACTATTGCTGTGATTCCAAATTCATCAATCTTTTCTTTGTAGTGCCCAATTATTTTAATTTCACCCAATGTATATTGGGTATATTTATTTACATGTATTTTTCATTTCTAGATCTTATATTTTATATTTATTTCTCTATCTCTAAATGTAATCTTCTATATCTTAAATAACGTGCTTTAATTTTTCTCTATCTTCTTGAATGTATGGTATGTAGTTAGAATAATTTTTAATGCCTTGTCTAGTAATTCTATCAGTATCAGTTCTGTGTCTGTTTTTCTTTTTAAATAGACTTCCTCTCTTTTAGTTTTATTGAAGTATGATAAACAAATAAAAACTGTTTTCTATTTAGGTTGTATAACATGTCTTTTTTAGGGTGTAAGGTGTGCTAAGATTCCAGGCCTTGTATGAGCTCTGAAAATCATTCCCTCTAATCCTCTCGAGTGACTCTTTCCCAGGCCCAGTTAGTTTCCTCACACACCTGTGCTGATTAGTACTCAGTTGAGGACTCGAGGGACATCCCCCTTGGATCTCAAGAGCTCTTCTTTCTGTAGCTTCCTCCTCCCCCCTGGTATTTTGTTCTTGAAAACTAGCTGCTGTGCTCTCCCTGGCCTCTCAACTCCATCCTCTAAACTCAGCGAGACTCCACATGGTTCCTTCTCTCTATCTTCTTACCTGGAAACTCACTCAAGGAAGTAAGCTGGGAGAATTATAGGGCTCACTTCATTTGTTTCTCATCTCTCAGAAATCATTGTCCTATGTTGCTTGATTTCCAATGTCTTAAAATTAGTTGTTCATGTATTAGTTCTGTTTTATTTTTATTGTTTCAGGTAGAAAGGCAAATCTGATCTCTGTTACTTCATCTAGGTTAGAGGCAGAAATTTAAATCCTACTCACCTATCTGTTTTCGCCAAAGGGAATTTTGTTTAGTATATTCTAGTATGGGTGGCTATGGAGTAAAGCTGGAAGAGAGAGAGAGACCATGGTGTACTTTATGCTTATATCCATAAGTACTGCCAGGGTGATAAGCCTAGCCTTGTAATACACTGATAAATGCTTCTCAATTTAATTGAAATACAGGAAAATTCAAAATAACTGAAGCTAGAGTCTAGTCAGAAAAAAAAATCAAAAATGGATTGTATCAAAGTGATAATCCCATCTCTCTAGCTGATTGACAGGTGGTCTTTTGGAATTAGCAAGTAAGAATTCTTAAATAACAATCATAAGCATATTAAAATTATAAAAATATTAAATAAATTTTATCAATTTCAAAGAAGACAAAATTAGACTAGATGTGTAAGAAATTGCCTAAGATCACTCAGCTTGTATAGAAAAAGCAAATTAGAATTCTTTCCTCCAGATCCCAACTGTATTCTTCTTTCCCCTATACCACACCTCAGACCAATTATTAGAAAACAGAGCAAACCATTTTAAAGAAATTTGTCCTAAATTTCTCCCTAGACAATATCATCCACACCTGGGGCTCTATTTTCACCTCTGTGCAAAGGACTTCCCAATGTGTAGGTTTAACTCTGATTTCTCTCCTGGCCTGTACTAGTCTGCCTCCACATGGGAGTCTGACCTTCAATGAGTAGTCACCAGAAAACAAATGTACATCCTTATCTTTGTGAAGTCATCATCCTTAAGCTTCTCCTCTCATCCAACCAATGGCTGCCTTGTATGTTCTTTCTTTAGACTATTGGAGTAATCTTTGATGACTATCTGTCCATATCTGAGAGATCCCCAAATCCAATCCTACAACCCTCTGATTTCCTTGTTCATCCTATCTTCTTCATTCCATTCCTTTCTGTTTAAGTCTTCATCACCTTTACGGACACTGTTGCAAAAGACCCCTAAGTCACCGCTCCCATTCTGAATAAATCCTCTATACTGTCACAAGCCCAGTATTTCTAACCTAAGAGCTTAACCAGATAACATCACAGGAATGCAAAAAAATCTTCATTGATTTTCCATATTCTATAGAATAAAGCTCAGTAGTAAAAGATTCTTAACAATCTGGCCTCGTTGAGATAATAAACTGGAGGAGAGATAACAGGACATTTTAAGAAGAATAGAAATTTTCCTTAGGAAGACTACATATAGAAATAGAGCCTTGTTGTTCTTGGATACTTTCTCCCTCCTCACCTTAGATCAGATTCATCCTGCCCTTATGCAGGCAGTGAAGGTGAAATCTCTGCATGAGGATAGGATGAGTGAATATGAATAGTTGTAATTCAAAACTGCCTTAAGTCTAGTCAGAGCATTAGCTATTACTTATGTATACTTGTGTATACTCCCCTTCTGTCTATTACCTCCACTCTCTCACCCTTCTATTACTCTTCCAATGGCCATAGATCATTGCCTTCAAGGATTATCATTGGATAATGATAGGTCAATCCATTAACCCCAGTTTAACAGCTGTCTGGATGAGGTTGTCACCTTTGGACAGACTAGATAAATCTTTGCTATGATTTTCTCACATGCGTAAAGTTAACCCAAGAACATCTTCTGTCTTTTTCTTCTACACAAATGGGCACCCCTCAACCTGGGTTCAAGCCATCACAACAATTCTACAGACTCTGGTGACAACTCTATGATAAACAACAAATAAGTTTTGCAAATCGACCTCACATTTAGTCATCTAGTTCAGACGGGATATACAAATACTGTGAAAGCTGCTGAGTGTACATTTTTTAATTCCTTATATTCTGTGGCTTATATAATAAGATATATTCATATATTTCATACCACTTTATTGATCTTGGGGTATTATAAATTCTATATGATAGATATGTCTTTTCTTTCTAAATGCAACAGGTTCACTTATACCCTTGATTTTAAGGAACCAAGTGTCAGGGAAAATCACAATAAAAAAGGGTAATAATAGTTTCACTGAAACACCCTGTGGCTTCTTTGAGTTTACAAAATAATGTCAGTATCCTAAGACCAACAATGTATCACTAAATTCTGATTTACTTTTCCTGACTGGCACTCTTCCATCCTACTTCTATTAAGGATATATTTGTGCATACCTTTCACATTTGAACATAGACATTCACATTGCACGTATCCATCTGCATGAACAGATATGTCCACACATGGAAAATACAGCCACACATTTACAGAATATGTGATTATTTCCATTACATTTATCAAGTTGAAAAAGTGATTGTATTAGTTTGTTTGGGCTGCCATAACAAAATACCAGAGATTGTGTGGGTTAAAAGACAGAAATGTATTTATTCATGGTTCTGGAGGCTAGAAAATCCAAGACAAAGGTATTGGCAGGTTTGATTTCTTCTAAGCCTTCTCCTTGGCTTGCAAATAGCCACCTTCTCACTGTGCCTTTTCCTCTGTGGGTGAGCATCCGTGGTATATCTGGTGTATTCCTGGTGTATGTCCAGTTTTCCTCTTCTTATAATGCCACAACTCAGATTGTATGAGGGCCCACACTAACAGCCTCATTTTAACTTGTTCACCTCCTTAAAGGCCATATCTCCAAATATAGACACTTTCTAAGGTACTAGGGGGTTAGAGCTTCGACATGACAGTTTGGGAGGGACACAATTCAGCCTAAAATAGAGGTTAATCATAAATTAGCTAAACAATTGACTGATTTATTACATTTGTACATTAAATGTACACAATTTTAAATATTCAACAGTACACTTACAATGCTTAAAATCATATTGACACGTATGCAGGAGAGAAACATCTGAGGGCTGAATTATGGGGCTCAGGGAGTCGAAAGAACATGCGAGCAGCCAATGGCAGGACAGATGTATCCTTTATTTACTTCACTCTGGCTGACAGACAGTGGAGGCAAGCACACTAGTTCCCCTTATGGCCACTTTTATATGATTACTAGACAAAAACAGCATACAGCCAATGGGCAATGTTTACATTATGTAGGTGCAGGTTACATAAGGTAATTACATTATGGTGGGAGCATGCACAGCCTGCAGCAGACATGCTGAGTCACATCTGCCCTGAAGCTGTTCCAGTCTGATTGTCCAGAGTACCTCCATTTCTCTTCAACACTCTATAACCCAAAACAAAAATTAAATTTTGTCATCAGGAGAACCACTTGTATAAGATTTCAGATATGCTCATAAAGACAATTTATATTATCTTAGATTTTCAGTGGTCAGTCAAGAAGAGACTTAGGAAGTCACACATCTCATTTAAAATGAGTGTCTTCCCCCATTATCCCAATGTTCTGGTGTATAATGACCACTAAACATCCCTTAGATAAATGTTTCTTGATGTTATTTGCTACTAGGGATGAAACGAGCACAAAGAGGGTGCCTAATCAGCAATTTCTTCACAGCCACTTTCACCTCTTTGTTGCATAGACTATATATGATAGGATTGAACATGGGGGTTAATGTATCATACATCAAAGCCATAAATTTATCTATTTCCTGTGAATCTACAGCCAAGGGCTTCAGGTACATGCAGAGAGCTGTCTCATAGAACCAAACCACCACAGTTAGCTGGGCTGCACATGTTGAAAAAGCTTTGCCTCAACCATCCACTGAACTGATTCTTAGGATGTTGGACAGAATGAACGCATAAGAGATACAAATGAGGAGCATCAGCATAGGAAGAAGTACACTGATAAGCAGCATGATTAACTGCACCTTGGAAATGTCTACATGAACTACATAAGACAGCTAGAATTTCACAAGCGAAATGATTGATGACGCTGTTTCCACAGAGACTGATGCAGCACTGCCCTGTTTCCACCAGGCCAGTGAGGCAGCCTGTTACCCAGGAGACAGCTGCAATCTGCACACAAACCCTCTTGTTGATGATGATGGAGTATCTCAGGGGGTTTCAGATGGCCACATACCTGTCATATGCCATCATGGACAGGAACACACACTCAGTGGAGCCCACAGCAAGAGAAAAGTACATCTGAGTGGCACATCTTGAGAATGAAATGGTGTTTTTCCCTGAAACAAAGTTTGCCAGCATTGGAGTGAGCACAGAAGAGGTGTACCAGATGTCCAGCAAGGTGAGGTTGCTGAGGAAGAAGTACATGGGTGTGTGTAGGTGGGAATCCAGGATGGTGACAGAGATCAGAATCATATTACCCAGTAAGGTGATTAAGTACATCAGCAAGCACAGCACAAAATTGCTTATTTCCACTTTGGGGTAGTAGGAAAATCCCAGAAAAGTAAAATTTGAAATGACTGTCAAGTTTGTCTTGACCATTTTATTCCTCCTTGTTCATTAGTAGTAGTGAATAAAAGTATACATTGTAGATATTTAAAATTGTAAACTCTACCAACATTCAAGAGATTCATTTTAGGGATACTCAAAATATCATTATCGGGGAATACCATATTAATTATTCATTCATGTATCCAGCATTTACTGAATATGCTATGAGTCACTGAAGATCTAGAGCTGCTTTACATAAAAGGCAACTCACAATAAAATACAAGACCCAGACAAGTATTAATCAATTACCATAACATAAGTATGCCCCAGGGTACTAGGCAAACATAGAGTAAGAATCCTAACTCTTTGTTGGGGGTGCTTCTCAGTGAGACATTTTAAGAACTGGCTCAATAAAAAAACACTTTGGACCTACTGAAGTTAAGGACCAGGGTAGCTTTGCTGGTCACGGAAAAATTTACTGTAAAATCTGCAATTAGAAACAATATGGTTGCAATTCATATAGTTGCAGATTATGTAAGATAACAGATGAATATGCTGCACAGTAAGAAACACAAATAGAAGATCTACAAGAGTCCAATCACTACAGCACTATTTGATTTCTGTCTCCAAGAAAGCATTTTTGAATATGGAATAATCTTGAACCCATACTTTCTTAGAAAGAAAATCATTTTCAATGCTAACTAGTTTATAATGCAAATCAAAATACTTGCACTATATCTCACAATTGATCACTCACTGTCTCACAAAATAGAGTTCAAATGAAATCAGTCACAAATACATATGCTTCACATTCTTATCGTTGCCTACTTCTCAACCTCATCTCCCAACACTCCACCTCCACACTCTGGTCTGAACAACAAAGAGCTTGTGGTTCCTCATACTTACCATGGCATTTTATATGTTTATGTCTTTAATCTACAGTTTATCTACCTGGAGTGCCCTTCCTTCCCAGCACCAATCTTGTCTTTCCTGAATATTTTATCCAATCATCAGAACTGTACGCCATAGTCTTAACTACGGCTTCATTCTTTGTACATGCTTATGCTACTCAATTGTAACACGTGAACTATACCCATATGTGCAGATTGCTATTGCTCCCACCATTGGACTGTGAGCTTCTCAAGAACATGTTCCCCACAACATTAGCAAAGTAATAACTTATATTTCAAATTTTTTTATAATACATTGCTACCTTCAACATTGTACATTTTTGATACGTTAAAAATAAGTACATTTTCACTATAGGTTTCTGTGTCAAAATAAAAGCCGGAAGAATTCTCAATTTGTCATCTACATCTGCAATCTTATCTATGACATTAAAGAATTAGGTGAATTAAGAAAGAAGGTGATGAGCTCTTAGCTTTAAATATTTGATGAAGAGTGAGAAGGCGGAAAAGACAATGATCACTCATACTCTTAAAGGAGATAGAAATGGTTCCCAAACAATCAGCACTGTCTTCAGAGTGTGAAATCTGGTATCTAAATCCAGACAGGCTACTTACTGCTGTGCAAAATTAGGCAAATCACTTGTCCTTTTTGAAACTTGGTTGTCCAGTCTATTCAAGGAGGATGATAATTCCTATCTTGTGCAGATCTCAGAGATCTAGATTCACTTGTTTTAAATTCTCCCTCCACCACCCCAACTCCACGGCCTCTCTAATATTTCAGAGAATCACAAAGCATTTGTGATTTCCTGAACTCCCTGCTGTCTAGAACCATAGTTGCCTGTTTGCTTCTCTGGCTCAGAGAAAAAACTTCACACCTTCTTCCTAATCTATTAAAATTTCAACCCCCAATCTACGGGTGAAGGTGAAACACTTTACTGATTATTTCCAGAAAGGTGAAAGTTGGACGTTTCTGATCACCAAAGTCCGTTTTGGTCAGAACACACCACCACTTCCACTGAGGGTTCATCCAGTGGTATTCCCACCCAGCACCCAGTGTCCTTGCTCTAGCTCCCGCTCCTCTCTTGCCCTCCCCTTTTCTTTTCTCTTTACCACTCTCTCGTCCTCCCTCTCAGAAACAAAGCACTGGAGCCTTCTCCTTTTCTCATGCAGGTTGAGTCCCCATCATTCCCTTACCCTTGTCTTACTTCTTCATCAGAGTCTCACCTATCACAAGTCATTTTATGTAGATACTTTCTCTTTTTCTGAAATAATTTCTGATTCCAGGGCTAAAGTAATTAAATGTTTTCCAACACATTCCATTCCTTCTTTTCTAAATATCAGAGCCAGTATAAACTCAGAGAACTTCTGATGCAACTTCTTATTTTAAAGTTGAGAGATGCTACAGGGGGTTTATTACTTGTCTGAGGTAAATGAGAAAACCTGGAACTTACAGGCAAAAGTTGTATCCCATATTATACACTCATTTCTTCAGTTCAGTGTTTTTCCTACAAACTGGTACTTCTTTTTAAGGTAAATATCTCTATTCTGGTTTCCTAACCCAGCTGAGACTCATCAATAAATTGTGTAAATCTGAGAAAGCAGAAAGAGATAAACAAGGTCTGCTCCCATTTACCTCTTCACATGTGATGAGCATCTTCCTTCTTGGTTAATGTATGCGTCAATGTTTACAGTTAAAATTATGTTCAGCACAGTCTTTCTTGTGAGTCTGGTGCAGTGCTCAAAATAGTAAAAGATGATGAATTTTGTAATTATGATCATATTCTATGAAAGCTATGTTTAACTTGGTTGTACACAGGTATTTTTATTCAGAAGACTGCAATGAAAAAGGATATGGATGTTCTTGGTTTGCAAAAATCAACACAAATCTTGTCTGACTCACAAACTCTCAACATACATAGCTCCTTTTAATTAAAAATTCAAAAATAATTTCTGAAGAGAAATTATGACATGAAGATTCATTCTGCCAAATCACCAGCTATGATCTGGTCCAAAAAACTTCCAAAAGTTATACCTGGAACTAAGTTTACGAAAGTCTCCTGTTGCTATTAGGGACCTTGCAACTCCCTTAACAATTTAATGTTGTGATTCTCAAAGTTAAAGAAAATGAGAAAGTTTCCAGTTCTCAAGGATCTGAATCTCCAAGTTGTATTCATTAATTCAGGACAAAAAAAAATAGGTAAAACGTTTTAAATTATTTCAGATCATTTGGCTCATTAAAAAGCCTGATTCTTGAGCAGCATTTTTGCAAGCAGAAGTGAAGGAGGTGATTTGCGCATTCTGTTCCTTCTGTAGGTTGCCTTAATTACACAGCAAACATTGCAATTGATAGAATTGTAGAAATGCCTTCCCATATGGCCTCTGAGCTTCTAAAGTGGCCTATTTATTTTCACAAATCTCTCCCATTATCTCTGTTATCTGAGTAACAGAAGATATAACATCCTTACTGAGCTTTTAAATGGCTGCACGGTGAAGCAAAAGCATTGATCAATCAGATATTTTATTCCTATCAAATGCCCTTTGAAAACACTAAGTTCCTAGCCAATAGTTTTGTTTTTATTAAGATTATATAATAATCACTGAAGAAGCAACGCATTAGAATGAGTACTGGACTTAAAGTAAAAGTGTTGTGGATTGAACCTGAGTTTAACTATTGATTAGCCAAGTGATCTTATACCGTCATGGTATATTAATTGGATCGATTCACTCCTTCCTAGGCCCATCTACTCTTTTTTTTTTTTTTAATTTTTTTTATTTTTTCCTTTTTCTCCCCAAAGCTCCCCTGGTACATAGTTGTGTATTCTTCGTTGTGAGTTCTTCTAGTTGTGGCATGTGGGACGCTGCCTCAGCGTGGTCTGATGAGCAGTGCCATGTCCACACCCAGGATTCGAACTAACGAAACACTGGGCCGCCTGCAGCGGAGCGCGCGAACTTAACCACTCGGCCACGGAGCCAGCCCCCCATCTACTCTTATTTTGGCCCTCTGCGTGTGACTTGATTTGGTCACTGGTCCTTAGCAAACATAATGCAAGCAGAGACTTGTAACTCACTTGCATAATTAGGCTGGCCCTCTGTCTTCCATCTCTGCTATTGTGATGAGAATGTGTCCAAGTTGGCCTACTGGAGGATGAAATGCACATTAGCAGAACTGAGTTGTCCCAGTTGCCACAGCCAAGCCCATCCTACCTAAACCAGGAGTCAGTCAATCCCTGACAAATGAGTGAGCCCAGAAACAATCAATAAGCCAACTCACAGATAATTTGAGACACAAGGATATCTTGTTGAGATCTCCTGGCTCCAGCAAAGATAAGCTGCATCTTATTGGCTTTAGTAAATGTTTATTTTGGTATGCCACTGACATTTTATGGTTGTTTATTCTACTGCATCATTGTAGCAATGTAAGACTGAGGTGGCAATATGCTTTCATTACCTATGCAACATTGTCTCACCTGGACCTTTATTCTTCTAAAAGAATCACAATTTTATTCATTTGTCTATCCCATGTTTATCCATAAGAGAATATCCAGAGTAGTACAAGCTTCCTACCTTACTTTCTAGAAGGCTTACATTGTTTACCTTCATATTGAGATATGGAATTAATACAATCCATCTGAAATTAATTTTTGTGTACAGTATGAGGCAAAGGTCAAGATTTATTTTTTACTATGCGGATACTATTTGACTCAACATGATTTACTGAAAAGATCCCTTTCCCTCTGCACTACAGAGTCACTTTTGACCAACTAATTGACCATTTACGTGTGGATCTATTTTTGTCCCACTGTTCTGTTCCATTAGTCTATTTTTCTATCCTTGCACCAATAGTACACTGACTTATTAACTATACCTCTATAATACATCTTGATTTTTGGTCCTCTAAATTTTTTATTCTTTATGGATGTCTTGGCTGGTGTTGGCATTCATATATTTTGGCATCTGCTTATCAATTTTCATGGTATACCTGCTAGAATTTTGATTGGGATTGCCTTGAGTTTACATGTCAATTTAGAGAGAATTGACATCTTTATATTATTGAATTTTCTAATCTTTTAGGAAAGAACAGCCTTCCATTTATTTGGGGCTTCTTTAATTTCTCTCAGTAGTGTACGGGTTTTTATTGTATAAATGCCTTGCGCATATTATATTACATTTATTCATATATTTGTATGTTTGTGATGCTATTATAAATTGTGCTTTAAATTCCATTTTCTACCTTTTTTATTGATATGGATGATTTTCCATGATAAACTTGTATTCAGCAATCTTGCTAAATTCACTTATTTATTCCAAAAACATTTAGACGATTTGGATTTCCTATATACACATAAGTGTCATATGTTAATGATGACTTTTTTTCTCATTTATGTCATTTGTCATTGACAACATGCATTCTTGCCATCTTTTACTCAATTTATTATAAATACTGACATATATGAGTTTTTTATCTAACACTTTACTTTTTGTGTTCTATTAGTCCCAAATGTTCTGTTATCCTTTGTCTTTCCTTTCTTGCTTTCTTTGGAGCAATCTGTCATTTCCCCTCCATTTACCTATATTCTTTTTTTACTATTTGGGGGGTAGATGCTAACAATAGAGGTAAAAATATATATCCTTGACTGTAAGGTTATAACATATTGATACTTTTATCGCTTCCTAGAAAATGCTAAACCTTTAATTCCACTTAACCACTCTTAGTTTTCGTGTTATTTGTAATGTAAGTTAAAATTCTACATATAGCTTAGAAGCTGAAGACATTATGATTGTTATTTGTAGACTTGAAGTTCATTTAGACTGAACCACATATTCATCCATCCCCATGCTTGTTACTCCTTATTATTTGTTTCTATCTGATCTCATTTTTTCCTGCTTGAATGGTTATCCCTTTACAATTTCTTTCAAGGCAAGTCTGCTAGAGATGTGTGATGTATATGTTGGTAGGGGGTGAGTGGTTGGAAGAAAGGATATGGAAATGTTTGCATTTTTATTTTCACTTTTGAAGGATATTTTCACAGAGTATATAATTATTGGTTGGTGGTTATTTTCTTTAAACACTTTAAAAATGGTGTTCTTTATAATCTAATTTGATTTTTTCTGTTAAAAAGTCAACTCTAAGTTTTGTTGCTGCCTCTTTGATGAAATGTCTTTGTTTCTTCCTGTGACTGTTTTTTATACTTATCTTTATTGTCAGTTTCTGAAATTTTACAATGAGGTTCCTAAGTGTGGCTCTCTTTTCACTTACCCTTCTTGACATTGTAGATTTCCCTGATTTGTGGTTTGACGTCTTTCATAGGTTTGAGAAAATCATTTGCTATTAGCCATTTGCTTTTCTACCTCATTTCCTCTTCCTCCTCTCCCTCTGAGTGTACAGTTATACATATGTTAGACTTTTACAACATCTCATATAGCTCTTACAGTCTTTTCTGTATTTTCCTTCCTTTTTCTTCTCCACGTGTTAATCTGGATATTTTCTACTGATCTATATTCCAGTTTGCTAAGCTTTTTTTCAATGTTGTCTAATCTGTGCCTAAATTCATCTATTTAGTTCCTAATTCCAGTTGTATTTTTGAGCTCCCTAGTTTCCACTTGATTTTTTGTATAATTTCCCTTTCTACAGTGAATGCCTCATCTTGTTATGTGTGCTGAGGGACATGTTAACAGCAGTTATTTTAAAAATCTGTGCCTGATAATTCCTATATTTGGATCACCTAAGAGTCTTCAATTGTCTCTTTTTGTCTCTTGATCCTGTATCTTAGTATGCTTGGTAATTTTTTTATTAAATGTCAGATATTGTATATGAAAAGATGCAGAATCTCTGGATGAGGTTTTATTTATACTAAGAGAATTCACTTTATCCTCTGATAGAAAATTGGGGTAAGAGAGATTGACTTATATAAAAGAGAGATGGAGAAAATTTAGACTTGGATTTAAGATTTTGTAGGGCTTAGCCAAAATATAGTCATCTCTTTTTTCAGATTTATCCTTCTAGGGTCTGACATGAGAACCCAGAATTTATGAGGGAGCTTTCTCCTTAATGGGTCTCAGACTTCAATTTTTTTCTCATAAGCACTTGCGACTGCTGATCTCACTATCACCCCTAATGTCTCTAGTCCCTTTTTGCTCAATTTCCAGACCTCTTACTCTGAGCAGCCTAAGTATCAGTAAATGCCTCATTTGGAGAACCAATGACAACTGCTGGGATCACTAATCTGTACTGCCCTTCAATTAAAGACCTTGGTCTCCCTTCAGTTAGGAATGCCAACCTCTTCACAGGTCCAAAATACAAGCTTTTTCTTCCCAGACCCATGAGATTATCAAAATCTATTCTCACTTTTCTGCCTCTTAGTAGCATTCCTCTGCCTAGTTTCTAGCCTACCAACAGGCACCAATGAAGAATCAGCAAATGCCCCAAAGAGGAAAAAAAGAGGAACATGCAATGTTTGGCTCACTTAAATGAGTTTCCCTTCTCTCCAGAATCTTATCTCCTCATATCCTGACTTCCTCAGAAGCAATCTCATTCACTAAAAAAGATCATACTATCCAGCTTTTCTAGTTTTCTTAATGCGACCATCAGATACTCCACTCAGACGTTCAATATTGTTAATAGTTTTTTCACATTTTTTTCTGTCTCCCTGACTAGGGTGTAAGTAAGCCCTCAGAAGGCAAGAATGTTTGCCTGTTCTGTTCAGCAACGTATCATGTGTTCCTGGAAGAGTCCTAAGAAAATATCAGACACCACAAAATTTATTTGAATTGAAGCAAATGTCTTTTGTGGACCCAAAACGTGAGTTATTGTGAAAGGAAGATTGTTTCCAGCTTACTGCTCTGCAAACATCTACTACTTTTGAGTATATTAGTGTTTTCCCTCTTGTGCTACCCTACTCTGTTTACAATAGATATTCTAGATTAGGAAAAAATCTTTACCCCAGGGTATAGTTGGTGCAGAGCTCATCAATATTTACTATTACAGTGGAATATTCAAGAGCTGAGAAAAAAATTAGGTAAAATGAGAGAATTTTATTTGAAAAATTTATCGTTGCCTCAAAATGGCAATGGACTATTTAAAACCAGGTGTTACATTCCTTAAAACTCAAGATGTCCCTTGCAGCACAAGCAAGCAGATTCCAGAAAACAGAAAATATTTCTAGCTCCAAAATAGTATAGCAAAGGTAAACTCCATTTTCTTATTACCAGGTATAAATGAGGTCCCAGGAATCCTATAAGATATATTTCTAATTATTTTAGTAAGACAGAACAGAGGAAATAAAAATAAGTAAAAAATGCCTTGTCACGATCTGATTTCTAACAAATGTAAAGTAAATTATAAATTTTGAATTAAACTGTGATATCATTATAAATAGAGTATCTGGGTGGATCTGATCTAGCCAATGGATCTGCAACATGAGCGATTCTGAGATCAAATTTTTACCAACCAAAGTGGGTTTGCTTCTGGTGAGTTGAAATCAAAGCCTTCCCCAGAAGTAGTTGTCACAGAAGGTACAATTTATTTGCAGCAAACAAGGAGACCACAGGGAATCACTTCAAAATCTGTGGCTCACCAAACAAGGAAAAGCAGGTGCCTTTTATTTCAGATGGGGAATGAATATTTGAAAGAGAACTTTCATCATCACATGTAGAGGTGAGTTTAAGCTTGCACAGGCATAGTCTGAAAACATGCTTTTGCATATATCACATGTTATACTATTAAGTCTTAAGCTCCTCCTGGGGCTAGATCTTAACATTAAAATAAAGCAAACTTTTGGGCACTACTTGACCAGTCTATGCAAATTTCACTCTTGTGGTGGGGTTTGGACCGGTTCAGGGTGGTTGGTGATTGCATCTCTTAACGTAACTGAAAAAAAACTTAGAGAAACAGTTAAGTGCTTTTGAAACCTCCTTTGAGTTACCCAAAGCAGTTAGTTGGTTACAGAATTACTTGTGTCAAGGTGATGGAGGCCCAAGACCTCAGTAGAAATCTTCATATATTTTAGTACAGACCAAGGTCAATTGTCCTGAAGATTTTATGTCCCAAGCTACTTGCCACCTGGGCTCCAATTAATGGCTTTCACATATCACAGAGCTTGTTTAAAAACTTAAGCTGATAAAAATATACCTGAAGATTTATATCAGGAGTAGATGAGAAACTGCTCTGATCTACACAAATTGAGTCAGTGTTATCAAGGATAGCCTGACATCCCTTCTAACTGAATCCAAACATTCAAAAATGAACACAGCCGTACTCATCAATAAGTAGGGATCTATTATTTCATTAAGTTCTATCAAACTCTACAAAAATTTAACAGTAGCTAAATGGCTTTTTGTTTCAGACCAATATTTTCCATGGTTATCCGGCAGGCTATAGATACAAACCTACACCTGTCCAGAAAAATGTTGTTTATGACTCATGGAAACATTCAGCAAGAAAAATTATTAGTTTACTTGTAGCCTTAGTTGATCTCTCCTTAGCACCCCTTCTCTATTCAGGGCATAATTTCCCCAGAGCTTCAGGGTAACCTAAAGAAGGCGGTTAATAGCCCATTCCTAGAAACTTGAGGAACTTGTTATCCTTCAGAATCAAGATATTTCATGGATGTGATAACTCAAGGTCATGTTAAATAAGTACATTTGTCCCAGGTTTATACAGATCCCAGAAACTCATTTCCCCAATCTAGTGGAGAGTGGAAAGTACGCTTTAGTGTCAGTCTTTTCAGAGCCATGGCAAACACATCTTAACATTTTCAAGCTACCTCAGAATTTATGGAATCACAAATGACATCTCATTTTTGAAGATTCTAAGTTATTTATCTTTTAAAATAATATACAAGTCTATCATGGCCTTCAAAGGCCATTACCAAGAATATCAAGGATGTCTGATGAAGGAATATCTTTAAACAATGAGATATGCAAATAGATAGGACAGAGGAAAAATATATGTGCAAATGTACGACTATTGGACAATTTTCACCTTAAGAGAATTGTTGAATCCCTAGCAATGATCAGAATAGGGAAGTATTTGAAATTATTCCTATTTGCCTGTAGGCACTACTCCATTATATTCTAATATTTAATGTTAAAGATGAGTAATAGGCCAAGGTTTAAAAGCTCAAAATAGATTTCCCATTCCATACTCCTCATCTCAGAAGAGGCAGAGCCAACAAGAGAGATCTTCTGATGAAAAAGCTAACATGTTCCAGGGGGAAAACACAGAGGTGCTTTGTTTTGTATCTTCATTTTTTCACTTGTTATTTAATGATCACATATCATTTTAGATGAGTTGGTTGCCAGTCCTCCACAATACAGAAGAAAAGGACAAACCAGTTTTTTATAAACAGAGGATACAGTTTTATTATCCTGAAAAGGAACTACCAGAAATAATAACCATTCTAGTTAATTATTGCCTGAAAGAAAGTCCACAGATCCAATATCGACTTGTTATGATGGGTGGGCGCTACACAATTTTTCAGTGGCGATTTAAAATGTAATTTGTAGCATGTTTTTTAAGGGAGTATCTCCAAACTTGATGAAAGACCCACCCACTTAATTTGAAGAGTCCCTAGGAGTATCTCACACATGCTGAATATTACACGTCCACTCTGTCCCCCTCAGGACACTGCCATCACGATGTTATTATCTGCTGTTCCCACAAGGTCCCTGGAATCTGATGCTCTTGCTGCCTCTAATAGGTCCCATTGTTTATGGTGACCATATGTTAGATGATCAAAACCAGGACAATTTTGACAATGAAAGGGAGAACTATTACTAATTACACCAGGGCAACTGGTGTTAACTAGACTAGTTTTGAGCAAATAGAGGCGTATGGTCACCATTTCAAGTTTGTTTCCACTAAAACCGTAATGTTCCCAAGTCACAAGAGGTTTTACAAAAATGTAGGCATCATACTTTGTTACCAGCATCCGAAAACAGTACTGTTCATGCACTGGCTGGCAACAACTACTTAAGCTTTGTCTTTCACCAGATCACTTCCAAGGACCAGACCTAAGTTCAGGAAGTCAGGCTGGGGAAATAATCTCTGGACAGATAACGCACTTCCCTGGGGCTCAAATTGATAACAAATTTAAGATATAACTCTAATCAGAGGCACAGTGAACCCTGTTAACATAACAGGAGACCAGGGGTTAAGGAGAGAGTTGGATGATAAGGAATCATCATGAAAACCCATGGTGGAGTTTAGGAACAGTGAGATCTGATGTCTAATTAGGGTTTTATTTTTTCCTTTTCTGCATTGTTATTCTCTTCTATGTCTCTTCCTTAAACCTTCTGTTAGTAAACAGAAGCCCAGAACTAGCTGTACCATGCAAAGTGGAAAAAGTACTGCATCAACATTGATGACATTGAAGAACAGGCAGGAATGACCAGCAGTGGAGCCTAAATAATGGTCCAGAACAAGGGATGATCAGTCACAACCAGGAGTCTCTAAAGACTCCCATTCGGTCACCCTCAGGTATTCTATCTCCCTCTTCATGGCACATTGTTCTCTCCTAAGAAAGTCAACTAAAGGTTAAAAATTGCTGGTCTCTCTTTTTCCTAAGTATTTTCCGAAGAAGGATCAATTTGTAATATGGCGGTCCCACTTTCTGGGCAGATGTAGAATGACCAGTCTGAATCCAATGAGGTCAGAAAATCGAGAATCAGTGGAACAATTCTGATGCCATTTTTTAAAAATCTTATTTTGGATAAACTGAATTCTAGTCAGCTTCTCATTGACCATTATGATGAAAGAAACTAATATGAAGGAAAAACACAAAAAAATAATATATATGACCTTTCCAGAAAAGATATTCCTAAGAACTTCATCTTGGGAATAAATATATTTAATATAAAACTAGGCTATGAACCTAGGTACAAAACCTCTGCTGTGGTTTGTCAATCAAATCTGTCATGACCACGTTGTGTATGCTGACAGCTTCTGTTTTGAGACTAATTTTTCCTCTGTTTATCCAAGTCTAACAGTTTTATACTATATTGGAGAAACTACATCTTAAAACATTTATCCCACACACAGTTTGAAAAAGCACATATTCCAAGAGGAAGCATCTTTTTTTTTAAGTGAGATAAAGGATCTGGAAAGGATTAACTTTTGTTCTTTAAATCTTGCGGGACATTCTCAGAAAACAATTACTAATAGAGCTAAAAGATTGATACAGAGACAGAGATAGGTAGAACGGCAATGAGATAAAGGAGCCATTCAACTTCCCTCTTTGTGGTGTGGTGTTCCATATAACACTCCTTGTTGCCTCATTTCTGAACTATAAGGAGGAAAATGGGTATCTACTTTACAGTTAAAAGCAAACACAAGATGGGCCACCCCGGTGGCCTAGTGGTTAAATTCAGCCCACTGGGCTTCAGAATCCCAAGTTCAGTTCCTGGGCACAGTCCTATACCGCTGGTCAGTGGCCATGCTGTGGGGCAACCCAAACACAAAATAGAGGAAGATTTTCCATACATGTTAGCTCAGGGCAAATCTTCCTCAAGCAAAAAGAGGAGGATTGGAAACGGATGGTAGCTCAGGGTGAACCTTCCTCAGCAAAAAAAAAAAGTAAACACAATATTAAAAAGATTTTGTAAATGATAAAACAGAAAAGCAAGAATATTATAAAATTTAAATAAAAATTAACAAAGTTGGATTTTGACTAGCATTAAAAAGCTAAAGCAATCAAACTGATATAAAAGAATAAAACCAAGTAACTTAATATCTTAAAGTTTTCTAAACTTCTGAAAGAAGGGGCCGGCCCCTTGGCCGAGTGGTTAAGTTCGCGCGTTCTGCTTCAGTGGCCCAGGGTTTCACCGGTTTGAGTCCTGGGCGTGGACATGGTGCCACTCGTCAGGCCATGCTGGGGCCATGTCCCATGTGCCACAGCTAGAAGGACCCACAACTAAAAATACACAACTATGTACCAGGGGGCTTTGGGGAGAAAAAGGAAAAAAATAAAATCTTAAAAAAAATTCTGAAAGAAACATAAGCTAAACAACATAAAAGTTAAAATAAAAAATTCTGAAGCTAATATGATAGCAGGTAAACAAAGAAAATACATGCAATATTAAAATCCAACATGAAAATTTGAAGTGTAAAATTCAGATCAAGAAGAAACGAAATGAAAAGAGGAAAATTTTTTTAAAAGCTGAAGGTTATCATATTGGAGAAAAGACATATAAAGCCCAGATAAAAATCAAACGTAAAAAACATATAAAAGGTAGATCCAGCATTCCCTAACAACAGATTCCTCTTGGATCAGCAAGAGACTTCATGGATGGAGAGCCAATGGGACAGAGAAAAAAATATAGCTCTATTTTTCTCAGTGGGTATTTGACTCAGAAGTTGTTTACATTTAATTTTCAAACAGCTTTAAAAATTAGTTATTTGGTTCCAAGTCCAAAGCATTAGATCCCATGTATCAAAAGTTCTTTGGAAAGAAGACTGACAAGTAGACATGTTGAAAGTATAAAAGCATAATAATTTAATGGCTCATAGTTAGAGATGAATAAAATGTTATAAAAATAATACTATTATAGAACCAGAAAGTTTAATAGTATGTAAATACCTAGCCAGAGGACAATTAGCATGACATATTTGAATAGACTCCAAGTAAACTAAATTATATTTTGGTAATTACAGTATTGCAAATTCATAATATAAGTTTTAAAAATCTGAAACCAGATTTCATGCTGTCTTGTAAAGGAAGTAAAGAAGTGTTAAATTAGTTTTGGAAATAATTTTATCAAAAAAATTTTCTTAACGTTTTAATACTAGTATAACTTTTCCTGTCTGGAAATCTCCCTGCCTATTACACTATTCCTCTAGTTGCCATCACACACAAGCTTTTCAACAATGACAACAACAAACTACAGTCACTGACTCCTAAAACAGAGATACCATTTATGTACTTTCACCATGTACTGAATCAAAAAAGAATATTTTAGAGCTTGAGAGATTCAAGAGATGAATTTGACATAGCAGCAAGAACCTATCTGTTTGGCTCTTTGGTTTCTCTAATTGATTTCCACATTGTAATTATAAAAATTTCCTGTCCCTTTCCTCTTTACTTGTTAAAAACTTTTCTTCTCAGTAGGTGTTTTGCTGCTTCCTTCACATCCTTGTTCCTAAGACTGTAGATTAAAGGATTCACCATAGGAGTAACAACCCCATAGAACATGGATATAAGTTTGTCAGTAGCGTCCATGTCACCTGAATTAAGTTTCTCTTTAGACTTGGGCTTCATGTACATGAAGAGAATGGTTCCATAGAATATTATCACCACAGTCAAGTGGGCTGAGCAGGTGGAGAAGACTTTGCTTCTCCCCTCAGAAGAACGAATTTTGAGGATGCTGACAATGATTAATGTATAAGAGACAATGATTAATAACAGTGGTGTCAATATGAACAATGTTGTGGCCACAAGCATGATGAACTCATTACCTGAGATGTCAGCACAGGCCAATTTCATGACAGCCAGAATTTCACAGGAGAAATGGTTGATGACGTTATTCCTACAGAAAGGCAATTGTACTACAAACACAGTTTGTACTGCAGAGTTGACAACTCCTATGATCCAGGACCCAGCTGCCATGGGCACATAGGATCCCTTGCTCATGATGACAGGGTATCTCAGAGGGTTGAAGATAGCTACATATCGGTCAACAGCCATCATGCCCAGGAGCACACACTCTGTTGTCCCCATGGCCAAGCCGAGGAACATCTGCACTGCACAGCCAGTAAAGGAGATGGTCTTTCTTTCTGAGAGAAAGCTCACCAGTGTGGAGGGGATGGAGGTGGTGGTGTAGGAAATGTCCAAGAAGGAGAGGTTCCCCAGGAAGAAGTACATAGGGGTGTGAAGGTGGGAGTCTAAGATGCTGATTAAAATAAGGGTGCCATTGCCCAGAAGGATGACCACATACATTATTAAGATGAGCACAAAAAAGAGTAGCTCAAGCCTTGGGTACCCAGAAAGCCCCTTCAGGAAAAATTCCACCAGAATGGTTTGGTTGTCCCATTCCATTTTCCTGTTTCTCTTTTACCTGTAAGACATTAGAGTATGTTGAAACAAAAGATGTATTCTACTATGATTACTTTCTACTGTGTGCCAACAAACAAGTACCATATACTCCCAGAGAAAAAAAGAAAATAAAAAAAGAAGAGACCAAGGAAATAAGAGAAGAAATAAAGAAAAGTGGACTGAAGAGAGGGAAGGCATGAATGGAGAGAGGGATGGGAAGAGGAAACTAACATGTTACAAGCTACATGCAGTGTGCCATGTAATTCGTTTAGTCTCATCACAGTTCTAGGAGAGAGGTATTATTATCCACATTTTACAGATAAATAAATCAAAGCAGAAATCTGAAGGAGGTTTGACTAACAGTATACATATAGCAGAGTTAAGATTCAAACCTAAATTTTCCTTGATGAATCCTGAGTTTTTTCTCATATTTTTCATCACAAACGTTAACTAGAGGTTATAATAAAAATGAGTATTGTGTTATGTGTAACTGAACAATAATCCATTTTTATTGGCTACAGACCGCCATACAATAGATAGTGATCTTGTCACTCCTTGAAATTATACGGTATTATGTTTATTATCTGTCTTGTCCAGTAGCATGTAAACTTTATATAGGCAAGTACTTTTTCTTCTTTACTGCCACAGTCCCAGTATCTACAATACAGCGGACACAGAGATAGATGCTCAAAAATATTTGTTAAATAAATGAATAAAATCAGTGACAAAATAATGACTCTCATTTCTTACTCTGTACCAATCCTTTACTGATTGTTTTCTTTGAGCATTATCTAATTTAGTCTGAAGAGCAACCCTATTAGGCAACTGTTATTATAAGCATCATCTTCCTCATCATATAGAGGAGGAAAATAAGGCACAGAAAAGTTAAGTATTGTGCTTAAGGTCATGGTCATGTAGCTAAATAAATTGTACGACCAGGATTTAAACCCAAGCCACATGGCTGCAGGTACAAGCTCTTAACTGTTCATTTTGCAGACAACTTGGCACACTTGCTACAATACCTTGTCATCTAATTGACAGTACTAGCATTTCAAAAGAAATATCCAACCAAAAAAGGTGATTGGTCAGAAAGAAGTAAGACTTCAACATGGCAATTTGAGAGCAGTTGATTTTGATCTTTTATGTTTTGCTAGGAAATTATTAATAGAATGACATTCATAGAATGACAACAAATGTGCTGTCATGGAGTCCCATTTAATCCTTATAATTCTGTGATCTCCCTTATATGAGAAGTTCTGTCTCCTTTTTCATTAGTATTCTTCACTGATTTTTTTTCTTTATTAGTGTCACAAGGGGCTTTCCTATATTTTAGGTCTTCTCCAAAAAAGAAAAAAAGGAAAGCTTTTGGATAGATTATCCCATGCACATTTTTCAGTTTCTTTTATGAGAGTATTCAGTCCATTCATTATAAAATACAACTATTAATGTACTTCATTTTATTCTTTCATATACTTTATTTTTATACCTACTTTTTTGGTATTAATGCATTCTCTTTTTTCCAACTTTCTTATTTTTGCTGGTTAAGTTCTCAGTCACTATTTGTTTTCATTAACTTGAACATTTTACTCATTTTTAACATTCCAAAAGTGGTACCATCTCTTTCTCTGCACTCAGAATTTGACTTACAGGACCCAACCATTTGCTCATAAAGATTACCTATTTTTTCCACTAGAATGTTGTCTAATCTCCTAAATTTTCCCTCAAACACTAAATGAAGATAGAACTACAGGAAAACTTTCATTCCTCCATTTTTATCTCCATCCTCAAAGTCCCACATGTTACTGAGATAATTCAGAAGTGTTTATAATTTCCTTACAATATACCTTTTTGAGAGTTCTTCATCGGCCCTTACATTACACGAACTTGGACTGTCAGTCTTTATTTATTCACCAATATACTACCTCTGTATGTATCTACTCATTGATCACCATTGGTATCTCTCTCTTCTCATTCTCTTTTCTTCTCTTGGGGACTGTATTTTAGTTTATGTTTGCTTCCTTAGAGTATATTTGCAGAATTTCCCTCAGATGAAAATGTGAGTAATATATTATCTAAATTCTTATAGATCATCAAATATCTTCCTTTTCATTTATTTATTTAGGTGCATGGCATTTGACCTACAAATTCTACATTTAAGAATATATGCTAAGGAAATAATACACATAATTATATACATTATATGCAATATATACTTACATATTATATATAACAAATACATGTATAATACACAATATATAAGTATATAAGTCAAAAATATATAATAGGTATATACATACATATGTGTATATGAATTGTGACTGTTACTGTTAGTTGACATTTTTCATTCTATTTGGTAGTTTAAAATTCATATCTATAAATAAATGTATATATATTAGCTGAAAAAAGTGTTAAAAAATCTCAGAGACCAAAATCCCAGGGAATTTCCAAATAGAGAAATTTCCTGACACCTCTTACTGTGACGTATTCTTCAGGTGACTATGCACTAATAGCTCACAGGGATGAGGCATGGTTTCATGTCTAAGGACTTTGCTTCCTAAGGATGAGGAAACAAGCACTCCTACACATTCTCAGTGGACACACAAATTGGTACATGCTCTGTGGAGGACAATTTGTCAATATTTATCAAAATCATAAATGCATACTTATAACTTTGACCACAGGTTTACTTCTAGGTAATTATCACACAGTCATGCTGGCACATGTGTAAACAGATTTACATACAAATTGATTCATTAAAGTATTGTTTGTAATAGTATGTATGAAAGCAATTTAAGTTTCCATGAGAAGGGGACATAGAAATAATGGAATTCTATTCTGCTATTAAAAAGAATAAGAAGCTTTTTGTGCACTGATATAGAAGGATCTTCAAGAAATATTAAGTGTAAAAGTAATGTTCAGAACAGATTATATGGCACACTACCATTAGTGTAAAAAAGATTATATATGTCCGTGTGTGTGTGTATATATATATATATATATATATATATATATATATATATACACATACATTTTTGCTCCCACATAGAATATCTTAGAAAAGTAAACAAGACTAGTTTCTCATATCTAAGAAAGGAAGTAGATAACTTATTGACAGGAATGGAAGATAGGCTGTTTACAGTATATCCTTTAGTATCTTTTTAAATTTTGAACCTTGTGGGTATATCACCTATTCATAAAATAAATAACATTTAAGCTAGAGTTCTTGCCTGTAAGATTCACAACCTTTCTCCTTTCACTTTTCCAATGGTACACCACATGAAAGCATCCATTGTCATAGGACAAAACCAAATATGTTTGAAAATTGGTCTCATTTGTTCAGTATCACACATTAAATGGGAATTGCTGAAGAATAGAAGATACTTTAAATGTAGTCACATTCTCAATTCTCCAGACTTGTCATGGTATCATTAGGATTTCCAGGCCCATAACCATCTTCTGTTCTGCCATCAAGCTGTAAACTGTTCTTTGAGCTGGTTGAAGGTCTATCCTTCCAAGTCATGTCATTTCTTTTCCGTTAAATGTGTTAGTGCTTTTATGAGCTAGTAAAATTCCTGGAACAAAATTACAGCTCAGCAAATGTTAGCTATTATTCTTGTTCCATTCTCAAGTCCCAAGAGCCTTCCCACTTCAGAATCCCTTGTCCATCTAACTTTATGAGGTACTTTGCTCTAAGTCTCAGGACCATCTTCTCAATTTCAGGACATAAGATCACTCCAAACCCAAACTGATTTCCCTATTCTAATCTTCTTCGTGGTCTAGCGGCTAAGATTTGGCACTGTGATTGCCTGTGGCTCAAGTTTGCTTCCCTGTCAGGGAACCACACCACCAATCTCTCAGTTGTCATACCGTGGCAGCTGAGTGTTGCTGTAATGCTGAAAGCTCTGCCACCAGTATTTCAGATACCAGCAGGGTCAGCCATGGTAGACAGGTTTCAGTGGAGCTTCCAGACTAAGACACACTAGGTAGAAGGATTGCCCACTCACTTCTGAAAAAATTGGCCATGAAAACCTTTTAAATAGCTGCAGAGCATTGTCTGATATAGCGCCAGAAGGTGAGAGGATGGCACAAAAGACCAGGTAGGGTTCTGCTTTGCTGTGCACAGTGTCACTAGGAGTCGGAATTGACTGGAGGGCACTAACAATAACAAAAACTCTTCCTATCCTCAGCTATTATCATTCTGTAACTTTATATCAAATTTGAATTTTAAAGAATTTTTCATATTTTCTGGGTTACAGTGTAAACCACTTGAGATCCCAAAGGGCATTGGGTACAAATGGAGTTCAATGAATAGCAGAGCTTCTACATACACCTGTAAAAGTCGTCTCTGCAAAAACCATTGTTCCATGAGCTACCTCCAGGCTACCTGATATTCTGTCAATCACATTCCATAATATTGTCAAGAGCATGGGCCTTGGAGGTAGGCCTAGTTCAAAGGTCATCTCTGCCACTTGTTAACTAGATGACCTGAGCATGTTCCTGATTATCACCTTCCCCAGCTATAGAATGACGATAAAGTTGTACCTATACCATATATTTGTTGATAAGATTAAATGATATGGTGTATGTAATTCAATTAGCACAATAACGGTTTCCATTGTTAATGGTTTCCTTTATGCCTTTCTTTGTGGTTCCTCCTGTTAAGAGTCTTTTGACATCTCTGAACCAGTCATCATTGTCTTTGCATGAAGTATATGAAGCTTAAAAGCTTAATCAGATCACACACAGTGTTCTGATAAATGGTAGTATTTTCATCTTACGTACAAATCCAAAAACACTTCATCACAGCCACTCCAATCCTTTGGATACCAACAAACTAGGCGGCAAGAAGGAAAAGTCACCGAAATGATTCAATTCACTCCATAAAAATAAAGTTTTAGAAAGGTGTCAATGTTTTCCTTGTCTTAAAATACACGGGTAACTTTTTTTTGACTAAGGGTATTTTAACATTTTTTAGCAAGCCTTTTAACATAAAGAAAGAAAAAGAAAATCACTCACCTTCACAATTATAAGCTTAATAATAGAAAAGCAGATATTCAAAATAGTCACCAGTTTTGCATGCAAACACAACAGGATAATGTCCAAGCGGGTCTCTTTCTGGCTGTCCATTGCTTTGGTAAATTATTTTTGTCAGATCTCAGGAAACGATTATGCTCATTTTCCTTTTTTAATCCATTTTGGTCATAGTATCCTCCTCATGAGTTAAGAATATAAAGAGTCTGTATAAAGAGTCTGCAGCACAGCACCTGACATAATTCACCTGGTTCTCAGTCGACTGAACCAAATGAAACTGAGTCGTTGCTGGGGACCAGCAAAGACTTGTTTGTTATGAATTTTATACTGCAGAACACAGAAGCAGCTGTCTACTGTGTAGTGAGCCTCAATTAGCTAAAGCAGATGACAGAGCGTCCAAATACTCGGTACTGCACTAGAAAGTTACACACTCACAAAAAGTAATTGACACCTGCAGGGCAAATGCCTTTCAGTTTGTTGCACAGCTGTCTCTGCATGCAGTCCTGCTCTTTTGGTCTCGTAGCTCTTTTTGTTCCTATTATATCTCAGTGAATAGACCCTTAAATTCCATTTCCAGTAATCAGTCTCTCCTCAGTGAGAAGAACATTCCATTTTCAAACTTGACACCTTTAACCTATCAGTCCAACTGTTACTTATAATTGATAAGAATTTGTTTCTTGTGTTTGCAATAACTTACCTCCAAACCAGAGGTTGCCTCTCTTTCTAGGTTGCAGCAACAACAGATATTCTCCTCTTGCTTTTCTCCTTGCAGCCAATCTTCATGACTCAGTAGTAGCTGAACCTTTAAAGAGGCAGCTACTGGTGAGTAATAATTTTGTCATGGAAATTGATAGGTTTGTTGACATTTATAGAAACAGGATTGTTATGGGTGTGATTACTAGGATAAATTTCTCTAGTTCAGGTAAAGCATCATTAGATTCCTTTAGTTCAAACCTGAAAGAAAATTGATATTTAGCGATAAATTCTGGGAATAGGGCAATTTGACCCTGAAGCCAAGACTGAAATCTTGTCCCATTGTGGAGATCCAGAAATAACCAAAGAATCTGCATCAGCCTTTAGGACACAATTTAAATGTTCTTAAGGATCTCTATAAACCTCCATGGACAACTTTAAATTGCTTGAGAGATGAAATATGTACAAAACTTATGAGACTTCGGAAACAAAGCCCTAAAGACCTAATTACAGCAGGCCTGCTATGCTATTTCATACCGAAAATTAGAAGGGGGCTCCTGTATTGTCATCAAAGTTTCCCCAGCTGAACTGTCTCTCAGTCTCTCAGTCTCTCTCTCTCTCTCTCTCTCTCTCTCTCTCTCTCTCTCTCTCTCTCTCTCTCTCTCTCTCTTTCTCTCTCTCTCACACACACATACAGTATTTTGGAAGTATTATTATTTACTGAACAGAAAAATTTTATATTCACTTTATGCATTTAGCTTATAGTAAATGTAGATTTTTTGAATCAATATTTTTATTGTAAATATTCTAAAAGTAATACATAGTCATTGTAAAAGAAGAAGGAAATTTTCTAAAGGAGGGAATGGGAGGGAAAGAAGGAAGGGGAAAAGAGAAGTGAAAAGAAGTTAAGACAAGGAAAGAAACCATATCCTCAGGCAGTATATAAAGGTATAAAGAACAAAGCTGAAGATAAATTATAATTAAACAACTTAGTGATAACCATTGTTCAAAAAGAAACTTATCTTCATTGTAAAACAATATAATAACTCAGGTTAAAATCATTTGCCCCTCTCTCCTAAGTATCCAATGAGGCACCTTAAGTATAGACACTTTTGAGCAATATTTTTTCTTTTTCTTCTCTTTTGTGTTTTTCTTTCTTGTTTTTTATTTTTTTTAATTTATTTTTAACAAAATAAGCTCAAATTATTTTGTTAGGATAGAATTCTAGACATAAAATGAGTGGGCCAAAATAAATGAAGATTTTAATGAATCCAAAGGATAATACTAACACTAAGTTGTTTAATTACGATTTCTCTTCAGCTTTGTTCTTTACACCTTTATATATTGCCTGAGGATTAATGAGTAAGTGATGACAATCAAAAGCAGGGACATCAATGTGAACAATGTCGTGGCCACAAGTATGATGAGCTCATTACCTGAGATGTCAGCACAGGCCAATTTCACGACAGCCAGAATTTCACAGGAGAAATGATTGATGGCTTTATTCCTGCAGAAGGTAAACTGTACCACAAATGCAGTTTGTACTGCAGAGTTGACAACTCCTATGATCCAGAACCCAGCTGCCATAGGCACATAGGAATCCTTGCTCATGATGACAGGGTATCTCAGAGGGTTGCAGATAGCCACATATCGGTCAACGGCCATCATGCCCAGGAGCACACACTCTGTTGTCCCCATGGCCAAGCCGAGGAACATCTGCACTGCACAGCCAGAGAATCAGATGGTCTTTCTTTCCAAGATATTAGCTCAGGGCCAATCTACCTCAAGAAAAAAGAGAAAGATTGGCACCAGATGTTAGCTCAGGGCCAACTTCCCCACAAAAAAAAAGAAAAGAAACAAATCCTAGAAAAGACTAGTATGACTTTTATCCCTATAGTTTTACTTTTTCCAGAACGTTATATAAATGGAATCATATGAGCCATTTCTGTCTGGCTTCTTTCGCTTAGCATAAAGTCTCTGAGATTCATCCAAGTTGTTACTGCTGAGTAATATTCCATTGTATGGATATGCTACAGTTTGTTTGTCTATTCACCTCTTGAAAGACATTTGGGTTCTTTCCAGTTTTTGGCAATTATGAGTAGAGCTGTTATAAATATCTATGCCCAGATATTCGTGTGAATATAAGGTTTCATTTTTCTAGGGTAGATATCCAGGAGTGGCAGAATGGATGATATGAGACATGAATATTTAAGTTTAAAGAAACCGCCAAACAGTTATCCAGAGTGGCTGTACATTTCTGCATTTCAACCAGAAATGTATGAAAGTTCTAGCTGCTTCATATCTTGATCAACACTTGGTATTATCAGTATATATTTTTTACCCATTCTAATAGGTATGTAGTGATATTTCACCATGATTTTAATTTGCATTTCCCCAATGACTATAGTTTGGGTGTTTTTTGTTTTATAGTCTTTTTGCTGAGAAAGATTCACCCAGAGCTAACATCTGTGCCAATCTTCCTCTATTTTGTATGTGGGTCGCCACCACAGCATGGCCACTGACAAGGGGTAGAGATCCATGCTTGGGAACCAAACCCAGGCCACCAAAGCAGAGGGCACAGAACTTAACCACTAGACCACAGGGCTGGCCAGGTTTGGGGTTTTTTGACATCATTCTACTCTCTTTAGTGAAGCATCATTCATGTCTTTTGCCCATTTTTAACTGGGTTGTTTGTTTACTTATTGTTGAGTTTTGAGAGCCCTTTATATATTCTGGCTATGAATTACTTATAAGATGTATGATTTGCGTATGTTGTTTATAAGTGTGTGACTTGTCTTCACATTATCTTAATATAAACAGCTTTAATTGACATTTTAACTGGTTGCTGCTTAAGTCCAATTGAAGGGGACACACAGAAAGAGTAAGACCAAAAGATATCTTCCAACAGGGCAGTTCTTTGACACTTCTCAGCTTGGGTGATTCCTCAGGGAAATAGCCACTGTCATCACACAGGGAGCAGACAGAGTAGGTTTTGCATTCAAAGATGTTGCCACATAAAGTCTCAGGCCATTCCTTTTAACTTTTCCTCAGAAAAAGCTCCTCTCTCTCAACACGCACACATTTCCAGTAATATCCTTGTTCACAGACACAGAATCCATTGAAAGTGCTCTAATTCATTCACAAAACAAACAGGCACTTAATATGTAGACCATTTCTCCTTATACATGAAACTTGGTGCAAATTTTACATCTGAATTGAATCCTTTGGACCTATCTCAGCCAGCTTCTAACTATCTATGTCTGCCTTTGGCCATTGTTAGGGTACTTATTTTTGATTACTATTTTGCCTTTGCCTTTATTTTAATCAACACCACTTTTTATACTTTGGGATACTTTTATACACTAAAGAACCAGTAGCCTATCAGTTCCACCTCTTCAGAGGTTTGATTGTGTCACTGCAGCTTTTATTTCTGGTAAATGAATAGCCCTGTGAAGTCTTTAGTCTGTCTTGACATATGTTTAAAAGAAATGAATCTAGTCTATTTTGATCCTGCTGGGAAAAGTGTCCTCATCTCAGTAATCCTCTGTGATTCTCACTTGCACACCCCCATGTATTTCTTTCTCTGTAATCCTTCCTTCCTGCACATTTGCTACACAAGTTCCTCCATCCTACTAATTCTGGACAGCTTCCTGACAGGAGGGAAAAGGGTCTCCTTCTCTGAGTGCATGGTGCAAATATTTCTTTCCTTTGCCATGGGGGCCACAGAGTGAGTGCTTCTGGGCACGATGGCACTTGACCGCTATGCTGCCATCTGCTGCCCACTGAGATACCCTGCCATAATGAGGAAAGGTGCCTACGTGCCCATGGCAGCTGCATCCTCAGTTGCTGGGCTTGTTGACTCAGTGATGCCAACATCTTTCACAATACAATTATCATTCCGTGCTAACAATGTCATTAACCACTTTTTCTGTGAAATTCAGGCTATTCTAAAACTGGCCTGTGCTGATATTGCAATCAATGTGATCAGTATGGCAGGGTGAAATATATTCTTATGGTTATTCCATTGCTATTAATTTCCATCTCTTACACTGTTATTGTTGACACTATTCTGAAGATCCCTTCCACTGAAGGAAAACGTAAAGCCTTCTCCACCTGCTCAGCACACCTGACAGTGGTGATTATATTCTATGGAACCATGTTCTTCCTATAGGCAAAGCCCAAGTCTAAAAGCTCTGTTGGTCCAGATAACCAAGACATCATTGAGGCCCTCATCTCCCTCTTCTATGAAGTGATGACTCCCATGCTCAATCCTATCATCTATAGTCTGAGGAACAAGGATGTGAAGACTGCTGTGAAGATCATGCTGGGTAGGAAAATCTCTGAGGGAACACATACTGATTTTCACTACGTGACTCAGTATAACAAAGTTGCAGCAGACACAAACTCCAAATGGAGAAAATCACCATGTGAAAAAAAATTCACCACCTGTCACCCAAAACTATATACAGGAATATTTTGGTTGCAGTTATTACTATTAGTTTTTTTCTAACTGCAGAAGTAAAGCATGCTTGTGATTTTACAAAATACTATTATGGAAATGTAAAAAGTTGAAAATCTCTTAGGAAGTCCCAGCAAAAAATAATCACTCTTAAACCTTTAAGAAATAAAAAAGGCAAAAGTTGTTCTAAAAAGCACTTTGTAAACTAAAATAAGTACATTATTAATTAATTATTGCAAGCAATTATTAATCAGCACATGACATATTGTATATTCGTTATTTATTTGTTCATTTATTTACTGTGTGTGTCCACCACACATATAAGCTCTCTGAGAGTAGGAACTTCTCTGTAATTACCCTAAAACCTCCCAAAGATCTAGAATATAACATGACACATAGTAGATGCTCAATAAATATTTTTTGAATAAATAAGAGAACTATAGCATTATAAAAGTAGAAATTTATATTTGATATATCTGAGGGGATAAAGGTTACTCAAAACGAAATTTGATTCTGTATAATATTTTCTAAATAAACTAGATTGGCATTTTATCATATGAACTCCTTAATAAAGTACTACATTTTCTTTTTTATGTGATGTGTATTATATTGTTGAGGAAATGGTTTTATTCACCAGCTGCCATAACTTTTCTGGATTCGGTACATAATGAAACAAAGACAACTGAAAAATCCCCTAGTAATGCACCTGAAGTTTTAACCTAATAAAATAAAGCTGACATAGTAGCAGAGAACTCCTTATGGACTTCAATATCTGGTAGGAATGAAGACTTCCTTTCTTCTCTTCATTGGACCATACATCTCCTAATCAGTAGGAGAACTAGAAAGAACTGGTAACTGACAAAAATTGCAATAAGAGGATAAGAAGTGGCAAAAGAGAGAGTCAAGTTGTTCAATGAACCTGTTACCGAACCTGAAGTGAGTTCGCTCACCCGTTGCTCAGCAAGCCAATTTCTGACACCGTGTGTGGTGGAAGAAAGTAGGAACTTTATTTTTGCACAGCGCTGAGCAAGGAGAGAGGGCAGCTAACGCTCAAATCCCAAACTCCCCGAAAAGCTAAAAGGAAGGATTTTTATTTGGGGTTTTAGGTAGGGGAGGGGGAGCATACGGCCTTGCTGGTCAGAGCTTTCCCACCAGCCTGTCTTTGGCCTTGAGACACTTGAAGAGAGGAGGGAGCTCATGACCTTGCTGGTCAGCAGCTTTCCCACCAGCCCATATCTCTTTGCGGGAGGAGATAGTCCAGGTGCTTGTCCTTGACGGTGTCTGTCTCCATGGAGGATAGTGGATTCTGGAGCCAGGAAGCCAGAGAGTAAGCAGGGAATGAGTGTTTTAGTTTTAACCTCATATACACTGGGTTTAATGTGGGGAAACTGATATCAGGGTCGATATCAAACCGAGGAGCTACAAGGTTTTGGCCATTGGGGGCTAAGACAAATATGGTGCAAAACTGACCTAATCTCCATTGTCTAAAGAGTGCGGCTTTGTCAATGTGAAGAATGGAGGCCCTATTTCCATCGAAGGACGTGAGTTAGATACATCAATAGAGGAAAGTATTCTTTTTTTCTAGCCCTTTGAGTAGTCTAGGATATTTAAAACACAGAACACAAATCTAAAGAAAAAGACTATAGCTACTTCCAAATTGTAAAAGTAAGCCCATAATATCTTCCTTTCTTGTTAACACGTAATTAGGGTTTACTCATAAGATTAAATAAGTTAATTCATGCATAGTGCTAAATAGCGCCTAGAAAATCCTAAATGTCTAGTAAACATTAGCTGGGTTTTTTAAACTAATAGCATTGGGTGCACTTTAATAGGTCATAATGCTTAGAGTAACCACAAGATTTTCATCCTTACTTTTTATGGAGAATTTTGATGCTATCAAAATATTGTCTCTCAGCTTCAAATCCACTTTCCTATGCTCTGATGTATGAGTCAGGATTGGGACACTGAAAACCATATTTCTGCTTTCCTAGCAGGCTTCTGTTAAATTCGTCCAAAAGAGTTGGCAGAGAGAGAAAGGAAGATTGGAGGAAGATAGGGGACTTGAGCCTCCCTATTTGCTTCTTGTTTCTGTCAGCATCTCCCCAGCTATGATTCTTCACCATGACAATGGCTGCTCCTTAGCTGCTTCCAGTATTGGTTTCAGTTTTTGTGTCTTCTTTTCTGTACCCCAGGACCAGTAGCCTACCAGTGCCACCTCCTCAGAGGTTTGAATCTGTCACTCAGCTTTTACTTCTTGTAAATGAATAGCCATGTCAACTCTTTACTCTGTTTTGAGGTATCTTGAAAAGCAATGGAATATGCAATTCTCTGCTTGAGAAATTTGGCAACTCAGATGGAGCATGAGCACTAGCTTTGGTCAGACTATCATTTCCATACACAACTAAATAACAGAAGGTCCTGGGAAAGACATTTGTGTTTCTTCTGCAGCTGCTTTCTTGTGTCTAAAATGTAGATTATGAAAATCTCTTTGGTATACTATAAAATTACATAATAATAACCATATGATCCTATGAAAGGAAAACATTGAGTAGCTTACCAAACACTGAAATACATGTGAGAAGGGACAAACGTAGGACCTTGAGAGAAACAAGCATGAGTATACCTCTTTCCTTTCACCCATGTATATGTAGCACCCACCTAATTTCTCTACTGGCACATACTATGCTATTTCTATAAATTTGTTGAATTAATGTATAAGCAAGTAAATAATGAATGAAAACAATTTTCAGGAGGCTACAAATAGTTTCCAAAATGATTTATCAAGATGAAATTATTGGAGCCTCATGGTAACTCTTCAAGGAGCTAATATTTCCCCAAATTTACAAACAGAAAATCTAGTTTCAGAAAACTAGAAATACCTGAAATCACAACCAGGTTGTGGGAACTCTTTGATTTGAATAAAACCATTAACAAATTTAACAACCCAACTATTATGGAGCACACATTCTTCTAAACCACACATGGAACATGTACAAACATTGATATTTTGTTAGACTAAAAGAAAAAATAAGCAAATCTCAAGCAAATTATATTAAACAGTCCATATTATCTCAGTTAAATTAAAAATAATTAATTTATTAAAAAGCCCCATAATCTATGATAACTAAATCGCACTTCTAAATGACTAATGAGTAGCAGTGATATTCAAAATATTTAACAGCTTCTATGGCAAGTGCCGCAATAAAAGTATGACTACCTGCCATATGCTATCAATGTGGCCATAGTAATACATGCCAGCTAAGTTTCAGTTTTACTTATAGATCAGAGGAAAAATTACAACCAAAAAATTAAAACTAGACCTGAGCTTGTACTCATTGATATATCTGTACTGGTTGTTCACAGCTTAGTGTCCATTCTGATTGGGTGGTAGCTGTGTCATAGTCTTTGTAAAATATTTTCAATAGAAACTCTGATAAGAAATGAAATATAATTGAATACTGCAAGTTAAAATTTACTGGATACAGGAAAATCAGTTTTTTGAGGGAAATGCTCATACTTCAATTCTATGGGAAACTTGGCTTCATAGGAAGAAAGAAAGAAAGAAACGAAAAGAAAAGGAAGATAAGAATAAGGAACTATCTAGAGAATTTTAATGCAAAGCCAATACACAAAGCATTGTGCTATATATTCATATCTAATTATTTCTTACTAAATCTTAATAATAATCTTAAAAGGTATATCTCTGTGCTCTCAATGTGTAGATGAAGAGACTAAGACACATAGAAGTTAAGATCATACAGGTTCTAAGTAAGAAATCTAGTTTTCAAACCGTAGTTTTTTCTATAAAGTTATTATTTTCTCTACTGCTTCCTAGTGAGGAGGGAAATATCCTGAAGTCCAGTTCCATCTGAATCAGGAAAATTAATCTACAAATATTAGAGGGAAAGAAAGTTAAGATTTCCTCTTGGATTTAACCTCAGTATTTCTCCAAAGTTGTTAATTGGATACAAGGGGAATTCAGGGGACTATGATGATCAAATCCTTGGTGATTGTGGCAAAGGCCATGAATAAGAGTGGATAATACTTTGATTTTGTCATGAGCCCAGTATTGCATCATCCTCCCTAGAAATTAATTGATATCCCTGTGCTTACAGATAACAGATAATCACTGGGAACCGAGTGTTTTAACCAACTGGAAAATTGCTGATTAAACCCAAGGTCATGGGTTTTCAATCTGATGTACTTTAGCAAAGATGGATTTTTAGGTTGTGAGAATTTTTAGTTTATCGAGGGAAGTGGGGAAACATTACTGGTTAGGAGACTGAATGTGATGTCAAACTATTTAGAATGGAATCACACCTCCACATCTAGTCTACTAATCTATAGCCTGTGCAAGGAATTCAACTTTTCTGAACCTCACTTTCTCATCTGTTGGGAGGACTAAACGTGCCAGTTCGTTCATCCACATTTTACAGCACTTCTCTCACTCTAGAGAAAGAGTCTGCATTTGAAAAACCAAGGTGCCTGAGGAATAGGGAGAATTCAACAATAACCAGGTTTGCTTGTGGTGATGGTGGATCACCAGGTTGATGGCATCTAGCCAGTATATGGAGATGAAAATTTAAACACTAATTATGGACATTCCATTTGATGCTGTAGATGATATTATTTTTGATGCAAATACTATAGGTAAGCTCTTTGCAGTATCTGAGAAAAACAGCACAACCATCACTAACTGCATCCCAATTTTCAGGGAAGAAAGAAGTGGAGCCACTAAAAGGAGAGGCAAGTAGGTACCCAAAAGGTACAAAAAGAGGCATGACTATGTAGACTCATCAAGATCACAAAAGGGAGAACCTCAAGAAGCCTAAAAGGGAATAGCCCAACTTCAATAAAGGAAATTGGAGACATGGGTCTTGGCAATATGAGAGATATTAATGTGAAGAAGAGGGAAGATGACCCAGTTGGTTCAGGAATGGCTCCTGTAGGACAGGCTGGAGAGCCACCAGGAATAAATCCAAAGTTGTCATAGGATCAGTAGGACCCTAAATAAAGAAAAAAGAGAAACAATTTTACTGAGCCCAGATAGTAAATTCTCATGGCTATCTCTGAACAACCCTCTTGAGGTTTCCAGAGAAATAGGAAAAGGAAAGAAGAATCCTCTTGACTGTTGGCAGATTAATTAAAAATGAAGCAACTACTTCAGTGACTAATGTCGTCAGTAGCTCAGGGAAGGGAACACACTAAACATGACTTACATTACAGATACAATGAATCCTCATGAAAACCTAAAGATGTACACAGTTTTATACAATAAGGAATGTGGAGTCTGAAAATGTTATCCAAATTGCCCTAGGTCACACAGCTAGGAAGTTGAACACTGGGGATTGGAGCTCTAAACAGACTCCAAAATTCATACACTTCCCCTCACCTCATCATATATCTCAATTTTTTTGACTGCTAAAAGACCTCCTTATCCATCTCTTTAGCCAAAGACAAAGGACAATTTTCAGCTCTATATGACCTCTAGCTGAGAAAAGACAGGAGTCTAAAGAGGCTAGTTGACCTAGGAAGACATCATTTCTTTTCTACTTGCTATCTCGTAGACTGGTCATCTCTTCTCACAGTAATATAAAACACAGTCTGATATTTACACTGAGCAGGGAACTACATCTCAGAGGACATCATTAAAAGTTGACTGACCTACTTCTCTCTGATATTAAGGTACAAATAGGTTACATAAGGATGGGATCCCATGTGCCACAGACTAAAGTCAAGCTTGTTAAAGTAAACTTGTAACTTTTTGGCAACAACATTCTTTCCTCCACAAGATTTCTAGGGGGGATCTGGAACTCTTCTTGGGAGATTCATTTCTCTTCCTTGGTTCCAACTAAAAGGAAATAAAAGAGTATATGAGATCATCATGTGGAAAATTCTAAGAGCAGAATCATTTGATTCTGTGGAGAGAAAGCATTCCTCTATGCACTGCCATCACCCATCATTCATAAAATGCAATCAGACAGGGTAATGAAGACACATTCTAGTGAAAATATTGAGTAGAGAGTCAGAGGTGATAAACTGCTGGGAAAGGGAATATGATAGCACAGGCATTTTGTTTAATCTCGTAGAATTAAAGAGATTTGACACAGTCCTCACCCCTCTATTTTGCTTTAGACCCAGCTTGTTTTACTCAAATACGTTCACTGCATAGCACTGAAGATATTTCATTTTGTGACTCCCAGAAGACATGAAATCATGCAGATAATCCATTTTCATCCTGGGAAGTTAACTGAAAGCCCATGTAATTAATGTTTTGATTTTAAAACATTATTACAGTTGTTTGGAAATAGTTCTAACTTTAGAAGTGGAGAGTTCTTTTTCTCCAGTAGTCATATGAATCCAGGACAATCAGTCAGGGTGCTATAAAGGAGAATGCTGAACAAGACTCCTCCTGCCTAGAGTAGGATTCAATAAGTATTAAGATTTTTTTCTAACTCTGAATTTACATAACCTGCAATGATATTTAAATATGGCACAAGTGTGCAACTCAGGGCCAATAGGATGATAAATGGAAGTAGGTAAAGAATGGTAAATAGATAATCATGCTAATTGGCACACTTTGTAACAGGACTGTTCATCACTTCGACTCAGAATCACTGTGCTGTAGTCATGACCATTCCCAAAGGGGAACCTGTTCTATTAGGGGTTTGTTTTGGCGAACAAATACTTTGTTCATCTGCATCTAGAAATGTGAGCATTATTATAGAAAATGTAATATGTGGATGCCCAAGGTTTCTAACAATAGCAATATGATCGGAGATCCGTGAGATGATCCATTGAGAGTATATTTGTACAGACTATAAGATAAATATGAGTAAGGGCACTAGGGTTGATCAAACCACTTGATCTTTTGTTGGGGACTTTTCATGAGTGTTCAAATTTGCAAGGTAATTTAAGAGAGCTCATATTTGAAAGTCTCAAATAAATATGTCACTTTTTAACATTATTCTAGCACTCATCACAACTAAAAATTTATCAGCATCTGTCCCTTTGGTATCTGGTAGCATTGGACACAGGCATCCGCAGTGAGAAGGGAATCAGGCCATGCTGACCTGCCAACTCCTGTGTTCCTGTCATACTGTGCTCTTCACCCATCCCCACTCCACACAAAGCTCCCAAAAAGTAAAATGTGCTACCATAGCCCTGATTGCAAATGAAACACCCAAAGATGAACACGGGGATGATAGCCCTGATCCTTGAAAGTATGAGCTCTGCTTCTTGCAAATATTTTCCGCTTTGTTTTTTAGGAACCTGTGTTCTAGGTGAAGGTAGAGAACGTGTAGTCGGATTGCAGCATCTTCTCTCATCTTGAGACAAATTTTCCTGTCTAGAAGATAGTCCTCACAAGATATCAAGTTGTATCCATTTCTCAGTTTAGTATGAATGTGAAACTGGGTTCTGAAAAGGGATTATTCAAAAAAATATTTAACAAATAAGGCACCGGCAAGAACGAATCGGAACAGAAACCCAGCTGGAATGACACATTAGGCTCTAAGCAGAGCAGTGGTTTGATCTGCATCACATTTTAAGTAGGTCCTCCATGCTGCTGTCTGGAGAACATATTGAAGGACGGCAAGAGAGACGCTAAGAGACCAGTTAGGAAGCTAATGCAGAAATGTGATCTCTCAGTACTTGTCATGGCTGTGCATTACTCATCTCTGTGTCTCCCATGGCTTTTTGGTCTGCCAATATGTAGTTGAGTTAAATTAACTTGAATACAGTTATCAAGAAAAAAGAGCATTCTCTAATTTAGAAGGAATTATCTCAAATGACTTAAGACTGTAATCAAATTCAATGTTATGTAATTTTGTCTTTCACAAACAATTCATATTTCCCCCAACTCATCAAGGAATAGATTCCATTCTTTGGTGACAATGATTCATTTTGATACTCTTTTTTTAAAGTCTTTTTTTTTTCTGCTTTATCTCCCCAAATCCCCCCGGTACATAGTTGTATATCTTAGTTGCAGGTCCTTCTAGTTGTGGCATATGGGATGCCGCCTCAACGTGGCCTGACGAGCGGTGCCATGTCCACACCCAGATCCAAACCCTGGGCCGCCGCAGTGGAGTGTGCGAACTTAACCACTCAGCCAGGGGGCCAGCCCCTTGATACTCTTTATATTGATTTTTATAGCTTCATATTGAAGCAGAATGATTACATGTCTGTTTTATTTACCAAAATGAAATGGAAATGATTATTTGCAGCATCAACAATAGGCAAACTAGACTCAGATTCACTGATTCATAGTCAAATATTATGCTGTCCTTTATCGAGTGCCTATTAAATACCAAGAACCATGGTAAATACCCTTTATCACATAACAGCCATACAAGGTAGTGCTAATACTGATTTTACAGCTTAAATAGCTTACTCAACATCCCCAAGTTACAAGTCAGGAACCTGAGGTGCTAACACATGTGTCATTCTATTTCTATAACAGAAAGGAGCATATTTGAAATCATCAACATAACTAGAGTAGCAAGCACTTTTATTGAGTATCTACTATGCATCCATAACTATATTAAATTCTTCATACATATTGCTTCATTAATTCTCAGAATAACAATATCGGTAGAAATATTTAATTTCCTCATTTTACAGACATGGAACCTGAGATTTAGAGAGGTGCAGCGACTTCACGGAGGTAGTAGATGTACTGTTTGACAAAGCTTGGCTGCCTAATTCTAGAATCCAATGTTCTCAACCTTCTCACTCTTCTGCCTCCTAAATGACAGAAAATGCTTTGCTCCTATACAGTGAGGCAAAATCAGTAACCAGAAATATAAGGCAAAAGAGTGATCCTTATTTATCACAGAGAAACTCTCAATCCTAAAATAGTCTCTTCAGCAACACATGTTCTTAATTACTTCAGCAAAACACATAGGGAATGGCTGAAGGAACAAAGAATTGTAGCCTAGGACAGCACTCTGTAAATACTTAAAAAGTTGTTACCAAAAAAGGAGTATATATTTATTTTTTATTGTTCCACGTGGAAAGATGAGAGTTGCATACAGAAAGTTATATATACAGGCAAATACAAAGAACTTTATAACAATGAGAATTGTCCAAAAGTAACCTATGTGGCCTCATAAAATGCTCTAACCATCACTGGGTTTGGGGACAGAAGCAAGATAAGCATCAACCATACTGTAGATACGTTTCTATCTCATAAGGGTTAAAACTAGATTAATTTTAAGATAATTTCTAGCTTGTAGATACAATAGTTTAGAATTTGACTATTTCACTGGTATGATTGTATGGAAGTATGCATTTAATTATCTTTACCTACGCTTTCAGAATTCATTATGAAAGTGATTGAGATTATTCCAAAAATAAATAAAATACAAGCATTCCCCTTAAAGAATATGTTATAATTATTATTGCAGCATTGTTTATAATAATAAGAAAAAAATGAAAGCAAGGTAAATATCCATTACTTGAGAATAGATTAAATAAATCTTGAAACATTCATATAACAGAATACTATGTGGCCATTATAAACGTGTCCCCTGAGTATTTGATAATACGTGAAAAACTGCTCATGACATAGTTTAAGCATGAGAAGTCACAAATTACAGATAAAGGTAGAAATTTTATCACCTATAATATAATGCCTCTCATGTATATCTTTTATTTTTCTGCTTTATCTCCCCAAACCGCCCCTGTACACAGTTGTATATCTTAGTTGTAGGTCTTTCTAGTTGTGGGATGTGGGACGCTGCCTCAACGTGGCCTGACGAGCGGTGCCATGTCCACGCCCAGGATCTGAACCCTGGGCCATCGCAGCAGAGCACACGAACTTAACCACCCAGCCACGGGGCCGGCCCCTCATGTATATCTTTAATATTTTTGAAACTTTACTTTCTATCAACTGTGTCCAAGTTGATCTCAATATTGACCATAATGCCTGACCCATAACAAATGCTCCAAAAAATACTTGGTGAATGAATAAGAGGTGAAAGAGTGTAACACATTTTTAATAAAATATTTTGGAAAAATTCGTTAATATTTTTAAAATATCAATCTGTTCCATGTCTTAGACATAAAAGAACACAGTTATCGTATGGATCAACCAAACAAAAGCAAGTCCTAGAGAAACCTTCATTCATATTTTTTCAAGAATCATATGAAAATCTTACCCCAAGGAAAATTAAAATAGTATGTCAAAATTTAGAAGGAAAACCAAAAGTTGGAAAAGTATTTCCAGAAAATTTGAAAAGCAAAGTGTTAATCCACTAAGAGTTCACACCAATTAAGAGGAAAACTATCAAAATACCAAGAGATGGCTAAGCAAAGGATGTGAATGCAGACAACAGAGAAAATAAAAGTAATAAATAAAGAGACAGGAAATAGTCAATCTAACTAGCAACTATAGAAAAGAAAAATGAAAACAAAGTAATGTTTTATGCAGATAGAAAAGAATAAATAGAAAATATATAAAATATACAAAATTTCTAATAATATACAAAAATATATAAAAAATATACAAAATATACAAAAGTTCTGGAAAATATACAAAGAATGGTCAGTGCAAATACTTCAGCAGCAGTGTAAAGTGCTAAGTTTTGGAAAAATAATTTTGTGTGTGCCCTAAGAATTCTCCATTCACATCCTTTCGTTCTATTGTCTTATCTCTAGAGATTTACCTTGTTTCCAGTAGAAGGAAAAGCAGATTAGATAGCCTGATACATAGATATCGATGATCATTATATCAAACTCTCAAAAAATTAAAAACAAATTAAAATATCCAATAATATTAAAATTGTAGGCTGGATTTTAATCATTGTAATTCCACTTAAGGAAGCAGTCTTCAAATATTAAAGGGGAGTATTACAAAAACTATGAAAAATCACAGAAAATTATTGATATGCAGTGGCAAATACCAGTTAAAATTTACATAGACTACAATTATACTGATTTAAAGAAAAATCATGTGTGGCGTAGGATTAACAAAAATATGAAAGATAGAGTTTAAAGAGGTGGAATGACTTATTTTGGATTCTATTAGGACTGATGTAGTATTATGCATGTAATAAAAAGAAACACAAACTCTTGAGGAAAGTTCAACATTTCTTAGAACTTTTAGACATACTTTGCTTCCAGTTCCAACATATGTTGAGGCCATCTAATACAGACATATTCAATGAATACTCCAAGAAATGTATGGTTGGATAAGGTTTCTTTAAGGCAGAATAATTGGGTATTTGGAATGTGTAGAAATCAAAGACTTTATCTCTAGAGAATCCTAAGTCTCTGATTCACAACCTTAGGGACTGAAGAAGTTTGTGAAAATAAGAGCTAACTTGATTTCAAAAAAAAACTAGTCTCTCTGGAGTAAACGTCAACTTTAGGATAAATCATGGAAACTAGAGTTGCATCATTGATCTATATTCTTAGTATGTAATATTTCCTTGAAACACTCTTAAGAAGATTCACATACAAACAAATTCTCTGTGTCTGTTCTTTCTCATATTTCCTTTTAGGAAGGAGAAGCAATCATCTTTCAAATTGAGAATCTACTGGTCTCATCTGAAAAACGGAAATGAAATTCAAATTCCTGGGAATTTTTCTATTACTTGATAGAATGGAATGGTGTGGATGATTTTAAAACCCAGTCAGGAGGTATGAGAAATTTTTACTAAAATTATTTCAAAAGGAATACAATCTATCAATAAATATAAAGATTTTTGAGTTGAGGTGATCATTGCTGGTGGGACTTTAAAAATACGTATATATACATATACATATACATATATATGTATATGTATATATATATAAAGAACAAAATAGAAAACCCCAGTCATCATCTCCAAGACAATGATATTATATTGATATCATAATGATATATATATTTAATTCCAAAATAGTACACGGAAGAGACTAGTGAGGAAGAGAAAGTTATTTGGGGGCCAGCCTGGTATTGTAGTGGTTAAGTTCATGCGTTCCACTTAGGTGGCCTTGGGTTCATAGGTTCAGATCCTAGGCACAGACCTTGCACTGCTCCCAAGCCACGCTGTGGTGGCATCCCACACAAAATAGAGGAAGATTGGCACACATGTTAGCTCAGCAACAATCTTCCTTAAGCAAAATAGGAAGATCGGCAACAGATGTTAGCTCAGTGACAGTCTTTCTCACAAAAAAACAGAAAACAAAAAGAAAATTGTTTGTAATGCAACAAACCCTTGCTAATGACTACTGTATTTAAGTATCTGGTGCACTAAACTATTAAGTAAAAATTATCTGGAGAAAGAGCTCATGGTCATTTATTTACTACATACACACAAACTGTGCCCAATAAGGATTTGAAGAACCATATAAATAAAGATGCTTATGATAATAATAGGATTAGAAACAAAAAGTATGTAACAGTGGACAGAAGTAATTATCACTGAGTGTTAGTCTGAGCCCCAGGCAGCCAAAGCGAATGAAAAGATATTCTCATTTAAACAATAAATCAAATAATGCTACCTACACCTTAATTCTCCAGACTGCTCTTAAAAGGAATTTGGGGCATATTTTTTATTTGAATTCATTATTTTGGATAATGTCTTCATAAGTGGAAGACAATCAATATCTTCAATTTTTTTCGAGAGGTAAATATATTTTCATGTGTATATTTATCATACGGATCCTTGATGAAAGTTAAGTGCATTTGTTTCAAAAAATTTCACAAATAAGTAAAATTTGTAATATAGTGGTAAAATGGGGACTTGGGGATCATAAAGATAGGGATTTAAATCATAGTTCTGGGATTTACCAACTATAAGATAACAAAAATCGTACTGAATCTTTGAAAGCTCACATTAATATCCTTATAGGTAAAAAACTCATAATAATATTTGGGGTATTTTGAAGACTAAATGATAAAAATTATCTGAAGTTCCTACTACCATACTAAAGCCACCCATGTTGTCAATTACTCTTCTCTTTGTGAGCTAAAATAATACATCTTCCTCATGGTATATTAATTGAAGATTAGAATTATGAAATCTAAATTGAAAGTTGGCAAGTCCATTAATCTCTGCGCAATATCATTTGTCTTAACTAATCTTTTTATAAGAGCTGGAGAGGATAACAGGATTATTTCCTCTAGTGAGAATCTAGAGTAGAGATGATATATATCTTTCATTGAAAAATCTTCAAAATATTAGATCTTCAAGTAGCTAAGTTAATAAAACAAAACAAAGCAAAAAACTTATAGAAGGTTAGAAAGCTTGACTTCTGGCCTGGATAAAAATGTCACAGATTTTCCTTGGGTCTCTTACAACATGGAAACAGTGCCTGGATGAAGTCTCAGAGCACTGAACCACAGAGTGGTTATTTCTTACAAAAGACAAGGGGTTGGAAGAAAAGAATTAGAGGATGGCCAGGATCCAGGCATGTTCAGAGCCTTTACAAATAAAAACATCATCTTCTAGTGACAATTCTGTTCTAGGCATCAGAGCTCTGGGATCTCTCTTGAGATCATATGATTAAGTCAAGGACTCAAGTTCTTTATCTTGGTGTACCTTCTAAAAACAATAAACACTACTACCTGGAAGATTTTGAGAAGCCGGATTATGAATGTTCTAGGTCCACCAGCAACAGTGTGTTCCTATGGATAACTAGACAGGCACACCAGTACAACTCAGCCTCACTGTGTAGTTCAAGACACCTAAGACAATCACTCTACTATTTAAATTGTTTTGACATTTTTTACACTGCTTCAGTGTCTTTTGCCTTTGTTATTATGTTTTTCCTTTATGTATATTAATTTTCAAAGTTTGGATAAATTCAGAAAAGTAGAAAAAAGGTCTCTAAGATAATCATTAGTATTTTGTATATTTCTTTCCATTCTTTCTACTCTGGGTAGGTTTTCTTGTTTTGGTTTTGCAAACAATGCTGTAAATGTTGCTATGTTTCTGTTTTCACTTAAACATTTTAACATAGTTTAAACATAATTTTTGTTTTAATACAAATTTCTCACAAATGCCATATTAATAAGTGCATAATGGCCCATCTGAAGAGTGTGCTGTGATTATTTAACCATTTCCCTAGCACTAGCTAAGAATGAAAAACTGTTTTAAAAGATCCAATAATGGCAAAGATCTAGTAAAAACAGAATCGTGCAACATACAGATCCCAAAGAAAGTGATTTATTAGAAACTGTCAAGAATCTTAAAAATCTTCATTCCTTGTTCCCAGATTCTTGGAATCCATTTTAGAGAAATAAACTTAAGTGGAGAAAAATTCCAGGCACAATATTATTTAACAGTGCTTGTTAATTGCTTCTTAAAAGTTACAACAGCATTGCAAGAGTAATGAAAATAATTTCCTCTATACTGTCCATTTTTCTTTTTTCCCCTCACTTGAAAGCGAGTGGATCGGTGGTTTCTGTTACAAACGTTTATAAGTGAAATTTCTTTTTGCAGCAACTATCTGAAAATTAGGATACCAAATGCACATCATAATTGTTTACTGGAAGAAATTTCCAAATAGAAATCAACTTTTAGGTTATGTTCCTAGAAAAGAAAAGAAAGAGTATTTGACATGATTTACATCATCCCTGCAAAAATTCCAGTACAGACCCTAGACAACTGACGCTCCTTCAAAGACTGTATCAGAATTTTATTCCCAGATTATTGAATAGGGTGATATGTGACCCTACAGTCAATCAAATTCCAATCTTAATACCAAACAGAAGTATACCCTGGCCTATCCAACCCTTCCTACCCTCTTTGGAATGTACGCTTACAAAGTAGAGTGAAGCTTAAACTGGAAGAGAGGCCTCCTTTCCATAGATATGTAAACATTCTATTATGCTGATTAATTGTCTCACCATTGTAAAGTGGAGTTTTCACAGAAAGCAGCATAACCTATTGGCCAATGACTATGAAAGAGAGATATGGCAAATCCTACACCAGGAGCACAGTCATTGTTTGAAAACACTAAGTAGAAACTCATCCATTGGATCAATTATTTTTTCCTCTAGGAATATTTTTAAAGCTACATAGAATACTTTGAGGATAAAAAGGAGTTTTCAAAATTATGTTCTTCAATTTATTTACTATAAAGAAGATCATCTACTCATATTTGCTCTTTAAAGTTTTTCAAATTAAAGTCATTTTCTCTATGCTCTTTGGTGCATGACTCAGATACTTGAACTGACTCAAATGCCTTTTTTTGGAAAGCGTTAATCCTAATTGCAAATTCAACAATTGGAAGAGGATTGACTTCCTTGTGGACAGAAGTAAAACCAGCCTTTTCTGTATGCAAATTCGTTGCTTGCTTATCTAAAATCTGAAGAATACAATACTGACTGCAATACACATAGACAGAAGTCTCACCTCCAAATACCACCAGGGTAGTTCAAGAACATTTAGTTTTGCATTGTCTACTATTCAATTACAATCCTACACACAATTGAAGCACCAGTGGCAATCTTCAATGGTATTGGAGAGGGATGGTCTAAAGGCCTTGCTACTCATGTGTGTTCTCTACACAAACAGCATCTGGGAACACGGTAAGAAATGCAGATCCTATAAACCACTTCAGACACATTGGTTCAGAGTCTCTCACAAAAATTCCCCACGTGATTCATATGTATCCTAAAATTTGGAAACACTCCATGAGACAAGCGGTTCTCTTCCTCAGTTACACATTAGAATAGCCTGGAGTGCATTATTAAAAAAACATTCCTGATTCGCATTCCTTAGACAACAAGTATAATTTGGGTAGAACAATAATTGTGTAGTTAAAAAGAAGGGATTTAAAGTCAGAAAAAACACATTTGAATAGCAGGTCCCTCACAAAATATGTTTTTACATATATTTTACATTTAAGAAGTTCATTTTCTTCAGAGGACTATAGAGAATATGAAATGAGTGATATGTGTGAACATATTTGTAAGTTATAAAGCCCTAAATTAATGATATTGCTAATAATTAGCATTGTATAAAAACAAATAGATTTTTTTAAACAGATTAAGCACTCTGTCTCCAAAATAATGAGATTCAAAGTGGGCTCTGTGGGTCAACTGAATTGGAAATAACAGATGCTTATTAAAAATGCAAATAACTCTTCCCAGCCTCAGAGCTTGTGCATCATAATCTCAGGAAATGGAATACAGAAGCCTGTATTTCAATAAACTGCCAATATAATTATACTTGTCTTCAATGCCCTGCCTCATGAGCAAGAAGAGGAATTCAAAAAGCTAAACTCATAGCTGTGACCACCACTCCAGCTAGTCCTGACATACTTGCTGCACCTCCTACTCCAGTGATCACGTTCTTCATGTGATAATACTGAACAGAATCCTTTAACTAACACACAGTTTTCTGTTTAGAATCACACCAGGTATAAAAATGTAAATGGAAAGGACCAACTGGACAGACATTGAGTTCATTCTGCAGGGACTTTCTGAGTACCCTAGTGCTGAAAAGCTCCTTTTTGTGATGTGTTCAGTGACGTATCTTGTCATCCTCCTGGGGAACAGCACCTTGATCACCCTAACTCTCCTGGATTCCCGCCTCCACACACCCATGTACTTCTTCCTTGGTAATCTTTCCTTCCTAGACATTTGCTACACATCCTCTTATATCCCCACGTTGCTGATACACTTGCTATCTGAGAAAAAAACCATCTCCTTCACTAGATGTGTTGTTCAGATGTCTGTCTCCTTCACAATGGCATCCACAGAGTGTGTGCTCCTAGCAGTGATGGCATATGACCGTTATGTGGCCATCTGCAACCCTCTGAGATACCCCATCATCATGAGCAGGGCCCTTTGCATTCAAATGGCATCTCTCTCATGGAGATTGGGCTTTCTCAACTCATTGACACAAACTATTCTTGCAGTACGGTTGCCTTTCTGTGGAAAAAACGTCATTAATCATTTTGTTTGTGAGATATTGGCCTTTATCAAGCTGGCATGTGCAGATATTTCCTTGAATGAGATTACTCTAATGTTGGGAAATGTAATATTTTTGTTTTCTCCATTACTGTTGATTTGTATCTCCTACATTTTCATCCTTTCTACCGTGCTACGAATCAATTCAGCAGAAGGAAGAAAAAAGGCCTTTTCAACCTGCTCAGCCCACCTAACAGTGGTGACTGTGTTTTATGGGACAATCCTCTTCATGTATATGAAGCCAAAGTCCAAAGACTCCACTTTCGACAAATTGATTGCCCTGTTCTATGGAGTAGTCACGCCCATGCTCAATCCTATCATCTATAGCCTGAGGAATACGGAGGTGCACGGAGCTATGAGAAAATTGATGACTAGATACTGGTTCTGGAGGAAAGGATGAGAAACTTACATCTGTGAGTTCATGCACAGAATAAGCTCATATATCAGAGGCAAAGATTTTCAATATAAAGAGAACCAAAGAAATAAAAGCTATATGTAGAATCGCAGAATTTAAGAGTTTGAAAGAAATTTCAAGATGATAATCTGACTTTATATTTTTATGAAAATGACTGTTATAAAAATGTAGGGACAGTTGGTCTAGGAGGTGAGAGTAAATTTTTAGAAACAAGAAAAAAATTGAAATTAAGCTTTTCCAAGAAAATCCTGTACATATTTCTACTTAACAAGGAAAACACATATTTGTCAGTCCCCTTTTTGAGAGACCTATTTGAATTCATTTTTCTGTTTATTATTGATTTTTTTACACCCGGGATTTGATCTGTCTCCAACCTAATTTGCAGGTAAATATTTCCCCTACTTCTTCCCATCTCCATCTTCCCCCGCCTCTGTGCACATGCTGTGCTCCGTTCACTATATAGTTATCCAATTTTATCATGTTCCTTCACACCTAAGGACAATAGGATATGCCTCTTCACTCCCATCATCACATTTCTCCTTCTCCGGTGACATCCTGAACCTCATTAAAAACAATTCAAGTGTTATTTCTTCTGCAAATCATTCCAAAATTTACCCAGAATTAGTTACTCCCTCCTCTATGCTGCCTTCAAATTTATCTCCATTATACCACTTTTCCTTTTATATTATAATCATTTGTTAGCTTCTGATATCTCCCCAATGGCAGAACTCTGCATGAAGTAATGTCAAATTAATTAAAACAGTAGGCAGTAATAACAGTAATAAAATGCTGAATTAATTACTTATAATTTTTAAAGGATAGTAAAATATATTCTGAGTATTTGAAGTAATAAAGTGATATAGGAGAACTTGGACTTATATATTATTTCATATACTAAATGACAAATCTAAAAGCTTTTGTAAAGTATCAGCTAATTTTAAATGTATGGAAAAATAAGGGCAGATTAAAGATTGAATAAAGTATACTGAAGAGCTCATTTGAGCTAGATAAGACAGAAATCATATTAATGTATATTATTCTCTAATAAGCACTTGCTGAGAAAAATGTATGAATTGCGTAAATCGTTCTTAAAGAACACTGACAATTTCATTCTTTCAGAAGCAATAGTCTCATTTTAAGTATTTTCCTTTTAGAAAAATCCCCTTGAAATTGCTAGTGAGTAATTATATATAGTTGCATTTTTTACATAATATCATATCGTATATAATTGTATGATATATAGTTGAGCATCCTTTACGTTATCATAGCCTGAACTGGATAGGAGAGCATCCACATTCAAGGGCCATCCAGCAAAGGTTTTAGTAACCCTATAGTTTTCAGGAAGGCATCCTTGCTTGTTCTGGCCAGCATGATGTTTTGGAGCCTGATCAGAGTAAATGAAATGTTAATGTGGAAGGGGGGCCCAGTTCATGTTGCCAGAACCCAAGCAGAATGAAGAAGACATCTACACAGGGAATGGCTCAGCTCAGGTTGTCAGAGGCCAAGTGGGATGAATAAAGCATACATATAAGAGAGGGGTGTGGATGCCAGCACCTGGTTGAGGATTGCATGCAAAGGAAGGCACCCAGCAAGACATATTAGAACACAATAGGGTAATGAAAGTGTCAACTTGCCAGGGTAAGGAGTGGGGCAGGTGGCCAGGCATGAATTGTCAGAGACTGAATAGGTGAGGAAGGCTTCCACAGGGGAGTGATTCAGATCATGGATGTCGAAACCTGAGAGGGGTGTAGAGGGAGTCCATGAAGAAAGACCTAAATGGAGTGAGAAGGGCACACCTGAGGAGGGGAAAATGGTCAAGTCTGTCAGCACCAGATCAGGCTGAAGCATGCATCCTTGAAGTGGGATGGCTTTGACTGAAGTGTCAGATCTTAAGTAACTTAAAAAGGATGTTAGTGTATGGACAGTGGGGTGATAGAGGATAATGTGAAGCAAAAGAAATGTTTACATACAGGAGATAAAACAAATAACAGGTTAAAATCTTGGGTATAATGAGAGCCAGGTTTCACACTGTCAGAGAAGGAGTTACAAATATGGAAAGGGTGAAAAGTAGAACAAAACCTATGGTGTTGGATTAGAATTGGAGATAGTGTGAACTCATGGTTGTCAATATATAAAGATACATGGAGCGATATACATATATAAAGATAAACAGAGAGATGATGGCTAGATGTAGGTATATGTATAGAAATTAATATGGACATAAATGTTTGTAAATGCGTGTGTATACATACACATCCACATGTACATATAAAATCATACATTTATATGTATGCCCATATATGCACTTAGAGGGCCTGGGAGCAGTGATATGCTAATAGTAATTGTACATCTAGTACCCAATCTTGATTTCTAAATGCAGTTTTCCACTAAAAAGGGACCAGGGCTGATTCTAGAAATGGTGAAGGGAAAAATCTTGATTTTGAAAGCTGTGTACATTGAGTATAGAGTGCTAGATTGACAGTTTTTTCTTTCAGTACTTTAATGATGCTGCTCCATTGTCTCTGGCTTGCAGAGTCCAAGGGGAAGTCCTGTCATTTTAGAGAAGAACAAAGCTCTCTCTCAGGGACATATCTTTTTTTTCCCGGTTTTAAACAACTTCATGTGATGTGCCTTGGTGTGGTTTTGTTCCTGTTTGTTATTCTTTCGGTTATTGAACTTTTTGTGTCGTATATTTATTTTTTTCTCAAATTTAGAAAATTTCTATCCACTATTTCTTTAAATATTATCCTGCCTATGCTTTCTCCTTTTTCGACTCCGATTACATGTATGTCACACAACTTAAAGTTGTCTCACAGCAATTAATGGTCAGTTCACTTTTTTTCAGTCTTTTTTTCTCTCTGTGCTTCATTTTGAAGAGTTACTGTTGCTCTAGTTCCAAGTTCAGCAATCTTTTCTTCTGCAGTGGCCAATTATTTTAATTCTATCCAAAATACAGTGGGTACATTCATATTAAATTTCTCCTTCATTTCTAGATCTTAGATTTTGTCTTTTTAAAATATTACCTTTATTTCTAAATATACTTTTCTATATCTCAAATGACATGCTTGAGTTTTTCTCAACCTTCTTGACTATATAAAATATAGTTAGAATAATTTTAATGCCTTGTCTAGCAATTCTATCAGTGTCATATCTGTGTCTGTTTTTTTTAATACGCTTTCTTTTTTCAGTTTTATTGAAGTATGATTAACAAAAAATGTATCTATTTAGGTTGTACAATGTGAATTTTTAAGTTGTAAATTTGCTAACTTTATTCCAAGCCTTGGGTGAGTTCTGAAAATCGTTCCCTCTAGTTCTCTTGAGTGATTCTTTCCCAGGCCCAGTTAGTTTCCTCACACACCTGCACTGATCAATACTCAGTTGAAGACTCAAGGGGCATCCCCTTAGATCTCTAGAGCTCTTTTTCACCGCAGCTTCTTCCTCTTTGATATTCTGTTCTCAAAAACTAGTTTCCTTTTTTTACTGGCCTTTCAACTACATCCTCTAAAGTCATGGAGACTCCACATTGTTCCCTCTCTCTATCTTCTTACCTGGAATTAAGCTTGGAAAATTATAGGACTCACTTAATTTCTTTCTCTTCTCTCAGGGATCATTGTCCTATGTTGCTTAATGTCAGTATATAAAAATTTGTTTTTCAGATATTTCTTCTGTTGTATTTTTATTGTTTCAGGTAGAAAGGCAAATCTGATCCCCATTACCCCTTCTTGGTCATAAGAAGAAATTTAAATCCTCCCCACCTATCTGTTTCCATCAAAAGGAATTGTTTTAGCATATTCTAGTGTGGGTAGCTATGGAGTAAAGCTGGAAGCACGAAAGAGAGGTAGAGAGAGAGAGAGACCTTGGGATACCTTAAGCTTGTATACCTAAGTACTGCCAGGTCATAGCCCTAGCTTTGTAATACACTAATAAATGTTTGTCAATATTTTTGAAATAACAAGTAAATTCAAACTAACTGAAGTGAGAGTCTAGCCAGAAAAGAAGATCAAAAACTAAGTGTATCAACCTCTGGTGGGAATGTACACTGGTACAGCTACTATGGAAAACAGTACGGCGACTTCTCAAAAAATTAAAAAGAAAAGTATCATATGATCCAGCTATCTCATTAATGGATATTTATCCAAATAACATGAAATCAACAATTCAAAGAGATATATGTACCCCTATGTTCATTGCAGCATTATTCACAATAGCCAAGAAGTGGAAGCAACCCAAGTGTCCATCAACTGCTGAATGGATAAAGAAGATGTGGCATACATAAACAATGGAATATTATTCAGTCATAAAAAAGACAAAATTGTGTCATTTGCAACAACACTGATGGACCTAGAGAGTATTATGTTAAGTGAAATAAGCCAGACAGAGAAAGTCCAACACCATATGATTTCAGTCATACATGGAACATTAATAAACACATGGATAAGGAGAACAGATTAGTAATTATGGGAAAGGAAGGGGTGGGCAGGAGAGTGAAAGGAGTAAAGGGGGACATATGTGTGGTGACAGATAGAAGCTAGACTATTGGGGTGAGCACGATTCAGTCTATACAGAAACTGACATATAATAATGTATACCTGAAATTATACAATGTTATAAACCACTATGACCTCAATAAAATAATTAAATTTAAAAAACTGAGTGTATCAAAGTGATAAGCCCATCACTCTAGTTGATTGACAGGTGGTCTTTTGGAATTCGCAAGCAAGAACTTTAAAATAATTACTAGAAATAGATTAAATAAATTATTCTATGAACATAGAAGAGGAAATTAGGCCAGGATGTTTAAGAAATTGCCTAAGATCATTCAGCTTATATAGAAAAACCAAACTAGAATTCTTTACTCCAGATTCCAAGTGTTATATTCTTTCCCCTACACCATAGCTTGGACCAATTATAGGAAAACATATCCAACCATTATATAGACATTTGTCTTAAATTTCTCCCTAGACAATATCATCCACACCTAGGGCTCAATTTTCACCTCTGTACAAAGGACTTTCCAATGCATAGCTGTAGTTTTGATTTCTCTCTTGGACTTCACTGGTCTGTCTTCACGTGGAAGTCTGACCCTCGACACTTAGTAAATCAATCAAGCAACTTACACCCTAATCTTTGTGAAGTCATCATCCTTAAGCTTCTCCTCTCATCCAATCAATGACTGTCTTGTAAGTTCTTTACTTAGACCAATGGAATCATCTTTGATAACTGTCTGTCCATATCTGAGAGATCCTCAAATCCAATCCTGTAACCCTCTAATTCCCATATTCATCCTACCTTCTTGATCCTATTGCTTTCTGTTGAAGTCTTCATTGCCTCTGTGGGCACTGTTGCAATGGACCTCTAAATCATCTCTCCCATTCTCCATCAATCCTTCACAATATCACAAGAACATTCTTTCCAGCCTAATGGCTTAACCTGATCACATCGTAAGAGTGTGAGAAAATCTTCACTGACTTTCCATTTTCTACAGAATAAAGCCCAGTATTACAAGATTCTTGACAATCTGGCCTCCTCGAACCTTTTAAATTTTCTCTTTTAAATGAATGATAATCAGTAGTCCTGAAAGGATCTCTCCCTTCTCTTGCTTTTTATAACAAAAATTAGTAGCAATTGATTGCTGGTTTTGAATTTATTTTCTCATGTGATTGTCACAACAATCTCATGATGTAGACATTGCTGTATCCATCTTCCAAAGGAAGTAACCAAAGCACAAGGAGGTCAACTTTGGTTTTCCAGGTCACATACCTAGGAAGAGGAGGAGTAAGAATTCAATCCTGAGTTCTTTGGTTGTACAGCCCAGGATTTTCCACAACACCACATTACTACTCTTGCTGCACCAATATCTAAATTGACAAGTATTAACACTGTTAATTTTTCCACAAATTTTTTTCCTCAAATTTCCACAAATTTTTCTTTCTTCAAAAGAAGTATGTAGAACATTAGATAGAATAATATGCTTTGTGATTTTAATTCAGAATGAGGCTGTTATATATTTTATTTTATTGTGCTAATGAGGGTTCAGTGGAAAGGATAACGAACAGGATGTTTTGAATTAATATCCATTACCATCTGAACATTGCTCCTCACTTTGTTCACAAACCTTTTTATTTGTCATGATATGTCTCTATTGCTTCTTCAATACAGAGACATTCTAAGTGTAGATTTTAAAAGATATTGACTATTTCTTATATGGAATATACCATTAACCTTGACTTCCAATATCTCCTTTTTATTGTATTTAGAAAGTAATAAATATGCCAAGCCCATCCTGTTATTAAATTTACTAAAATAACTAATTATGAAATATAAAAAAGACTAGTCATAGGCCATAAAAGAATGAGAGATCCATGCTGATCTAGTGTCTGTGCTACTGAAGTTGACTAAAATCAGGCAGAGCAAACCACAACACTAATGCCCATGATCCTATCAAAGCCCTACTAGGTCTTCACGAAATGAAGGCACCATCATGAGCTTTTAGATATTTGTTGAAGTCAGTTGCAGAAAAGTACCCACTTGGAGATAATAAGCCCAAGGCAAGATAACAGAAAATTTTAAAAGGAATACAAACTTAGGAAGACTCTATAAAAATAAAGGCTTGTGACTCTTGAATACTTTCTCCCTCCTCATCCGTGGATCAGTTTCACCCTGCCCTTATGCAGGCAGTGAAAGTCAAATCTTTGAATGAGGGTAGAATAAGTGAACACGACTAGTTGGAACTCATAATTGCCTTAAGTCCTATCACTGTGTTAGCTGTTACCTATATATATTCTTCTTCTTATTTCTATTATCTCCATTCTCTCACACTTTTATTACTCTTCCAGTGGCCATAGATCATTGATTTCAAGGATTATCATTGGATAATGATTGGTCAATCCATTGACCCCAATCTAACTATTTCTTGATGAGGTTTTCACCGTTTGGACAGACTAAATAAATCTTTGGTATGATTTTCTCATATGCCCTAAAGTTAATCCCAGAACTACCTCTGTCTCTCTCTTCTACACCAATGGATAACCCTCAACCAGGATTCAAGCTATCACAACAATTCTATTGACTCTGGTGACAACTCCATGACAAAGAGAAAATAAGCTTTGCACATCGACTTCATGTTTAGTCATCTGGTCAAGAGGGGATATACAGACACTATGAAAGCTGCTGGGTGTACATTTTTAAACTTCTTGTATATTTTGGTTTATTTAATAAGGTTGATAAAATATATTTCAATATTTTATACCAATTTAGTGGTTTTAAAGTATTATAAATTCTGTAATATAGATATCACGTCTTATCTTTCTAAGTGCAACAGGTTCATTTCTACCCTTGAATTTAAGGAACCAGGTATCAGAGAAAAGCGTAGTAACAAAGGGCACTAGTGGTTTCACTGAAACACACTGTAGCTTCCTCAGGTTTACGAGATAATGTCAGCATCCTAAGATCAACAACATGTTACTAAACCCTGATATTTTTTTCCTGACTGACTCTCCTCCACCCCACTTCTATTCAGGATATATTTGTGCTGACCTTTTGCATTTGTACATAGACATTCACATCACACACATCTATCTGCATGCACAAATATGTCCACACATGTAAAACACAGTCACACATTTAAAGAATATATTATTATTCCTGTTAAATAGAGCTATGCAGAAAAAGAGGTGGTATTAGTTTGCAAAGGCTGCCATAACAAAATACCACAGATTGGGTGGGTCAAACAACAAAAATTTATTTGCTTGCAGTTCCAGAGGCTAGAAGTCCAAGATTACAGTGTTTTCAGTTTGGATTTCTTCTGAGGTCTCTCCTTGAATTTCAAACAGCCACTTTCTGCCTCTGTAATTTCCTCCATGTGTGAGCATCCCTATTGTACCTAGTGTGTCCAAATTTCCTCTTCTTATCATGACACAACTCAGATTGTATGATGGCCCACACTAACAGCATCATTTTAACTTGTTCACCTCCTTAAAGGCCATATCTCCAAATACTGACATATTCTGAGGTACTAGGGGGTTAGAGCTTCAACACGAGAGTTTTGGAGTGACACAATTCACCTTGAAACAGAGTGTAATCATAAATTAGCTAAAAAGTCTACCGGAGTTATCTTCATATACTACATGTACGCAATTGTAAATACTTAAAAATACACTAAAAATGCTTAAGGTTATATTGACACGGTATAACCCAAAAGAAAAATGAAAATTTTCATCACAAGACTTATTTGCATAAGGTTTCAGATATGATTATGTAAGACATATCTATATTATTTGAGAGTTTCAGTGGTCATTCAAGGAAGAGAAGTAAGAAATCACACATTTCATTTAGAATGAGTGTCTTCCTCCATGATCCCAAAGTTCTAGTGAATACTCACTACTAAACATCCCTTAGATAAATGTTTATTGATGTTATTTGCTACTAGGGATTAAGAGAGCACGAAGAGGGTGCCTAATCAGTAATTTTTTCACAGCCGCTTTCACCTCTTTGTTACGTAGACTATAAATGATAGGATTCAACATGGGGGTTAATCCGGCGTATACAAAAGCCATAAATTTGTCTATTTCCTGTGAATCTACAGCCGAGGGCTTCAGGTACATGGAGAGAGCTGTCCCATAGAACAAAATCACCACAGTCAGGTGGGCTGCACACGTTGAAAAGGCTTTGCTTCGACCATCCACTGAACCAATTCTTAGGATGTTGGACAGAATGAATGCATAAGAGAGACAAATGAGGAGCATCGGCATAGGAAGAAGAAGTATGCTGATCACCAGCATGATTAACTGCACCTTGGAAGTGTCTGAACAAACTAGTTTCAAGACAGCCAGAATTTCACAAGTGAAATGATTGATGATGCTGTTTCCACAGAGAGACTGATGCAGCACAGACATAGTTTCCACAAGGGCAGTGAGGCAGCCTGTCACCCAGGTGCCAGCTGCAATCTGCACACAAACCCTCTTGTTCATGATGATGGGGTATCTCAGGGGGTTGCAGATGGCAACATACCTGTCATATGCCATCATGGACAGGAGCACACACTCAGTGGAGCCCATGGCCAGAGAGAAGTACATCTGAGTAGCACATCCTGAGAATGAGATGGTGTTTTTCCCTGAAACAAAGTTTACCAGCATTGGAGTGAGAGCAGAAGAGGTGTACCAGATGTCCAGAATGGAGAGGTTGCTGAGGAAGAAGTACATGGGTGTGTGTAGGCGGGAATCCAGGATGGTGATGGAGATCAGAATCATATTACCCAGCAAGGTGATCAAGTACATCAGCAAGCACAGCACAAATACGGCTATTTCCACTTTGGGGTAGTAGGAAAATCCCAGAAAAATAAAATTTGAAATGACTGTAACATTTGTCTTGACCATTTTGTTCCTTCTTGTTCTTCTGTAGTAGTGAATAAAAGTATACATTATAGATATTTAAAAGTTTAAACCTTACCAACTCTCAAGAGATTTTCATTAGGAATACTCAAAAGGATTATTATCCTGGCAATACCATTAATTATTCATTCATACATCCAACTTTTATTGAATACACTATAAATCACTGAAGATCTAGAGCTGAATTACGTAAAAGCAGCTCCCAGGCAACTCGCAATAAAATACTAGACCCAGTCAAGTAATAAACAATTATAATAATGTGATATAAGTATGCCCCAGGGTGTTAGGCAAACACAAAGTAAGAACCCAACTCTGTGTTGCTGGCACTGCTCAGTGAGACATTTTAAGACTGCTCAATAAAAAAAAAAAAATGCATCAGATCTACTCTACTTGAGGGCCAGAGAAGATTTGCTGGGCAAAGAAAAGGTTTTTGTAACATTTGCAACAAGAAAGGATGTCGTTGCAATTCAGAAAGCTGCAAATTATGTAATATAACAGATGAATATTCTGCACAGTAATGATCATAAATAGAAGATAGACGAGAGTCCAATTACTACAACACTACCTGCTTTCTGTCTCCAAGAAGGCATTTTTGAATATGGAAAATTCTTGAAATTTCAAGATACTTTCTCAGGAAGAAATACTTCCTTAGCAAGGAAATCATTTTCAAAGGTAAGTATTTTATGATGTAAATCAAATTACTTGCAATATAACTGACAATCGATCACATATGGAGACGTTTAAAACCACTGTCCTATCAGACAAAGTTCAAATGAAATCAATTACAAATACACACACCTCACATTTTCGTTGTTGCCTGCTTCTCCAGCCTCCTCTCCCAATACTCCACCTCCACGTTCTGGTCTGAAACAACCACCAGCTTGTGGTTGCTCATACTTACCATGCCATTTTATATTTTTATGTCTTTAGTCTACAGTTTATCTACCGGGAGTGCCCTTCCTTCCCAATTCCAATCTTGTCTTTAGTGAATATTTTATCCAGTCATCAGAACTGTATGCCAAAGTCTTAACTGCAACTTCATTCTTTGTACATACTTATGTTATTCAAGTATATCACACTGAGCTACAGCCATTTGTGCACATGCCTATTGCTCCCTCCACTGGACTGTGAACTTCTCAAGAGCTTGTTTGTTCCCCACAATACTAGCAAAGTAATAACTCACATTTCGGATTTTTAATAATACATTACTGCCTTGAACATGGTAAGTTTTTGATACACGTTAAAAATAAGTACATCTTCACTACAGTTCTCTGTGTCAACTTATGTCTCAGCTTTAAATATTTGATGTAGAGTGAGAGTGGGAAAAAGAAATTGGCCACTCGTACTCTTAGGACGGTAGAAATGCTTCCCAAGCAATCATCCTCTGTAGGGAATTACAGCACTGTTCTCAGAGTGTGAGACTTGGACTCCAAATCCAACCATGCTACTTACTGCTGTGCAAAATTAGGCAAATCACTTGGCCTCTTCAAAACTTGGTTTTCCAGTCTACTCAAGGAGGATGATAATTCATATCTTGTGCTGATCTCAAAGATCTAGATTCGCTTGTTTTAAATTCTCCCTCCACCATCCCCATTCCATGGCTCTCTAATATTTCAGAGAATCTCAAAGCATTTGTGATTTCCTGGTCTCCCTGCTTTCCATAACCATAATTGCCTGTATGCTGCTCCTGTGCTGGCCCACATTGACTCAGATAACAATCTTCGCACCTTCTTCATAATCTATTAAAATTTCAACCTCCAATCCGTGGGTGAGTGTGAAACACTTTACTTATTATTTCCAGAAAGGTGAAAGTTCGATGTTTCTGATCACCAAAGTCTGTTTTGGTCAGCACACACCACCACTTCCACTGAAGGTTTCTCTAGTGGTCTTTCCCACCCAGCACCCAGTTTCCTTGCTCTAGCTCTCGCTCCCCTCATGCCTTCTCCTTTCTCTTCTCTCTTTGCCACTCTCTTGTCCTCCCTTTCAGAAACAAAACACTGAAGTCTTCTCCTTTTCTCAGGTAGATTGAATCCCCACCTTTCCCTTACCTTTTGTCAGAGTCTCACCTATCCCAAGTCATTTTATGTAGATAGTTTCTCTTTTTCTAAGAAAATTTCTGATTCTGGTGCTAAGATAATTAAATGTTTTCCAACACATTCCACTCCTTCTTTTCCAGAATATCAGGGCCAGTATGAACTCAGAGAACTTCTGATCCAACCTTCTCATTTTAAATTGAGAGATGCTTAGAGGGCTTTATGACTTGTCTGAGGTAAATAAGAAAACTCATAGCCAAAAGTTGTATCCCATACTCAGGACTCATTTCTTCAACTCAATATTTTTCCTACCAACTAGTACTTCTTTTTAAGGTAAATATCTCTATTCTGGTTTCCTAAGCTAGCTGAGACTCATCAATAAATTTTGTAAATCTGAGGATACGGAAAGTGATGAATAATGTCTGCTACCATTTACCTCAGCACATGCGATGAGCATCTTCCTTTCTTCTTTCAACCCACTGTTCAAGATAAGAGCCCTCCTTTCCTGGTGCTACAACTTGAGAATTCTTGCCATGGTGCTATTGGGCAACACATTGTGCATGGATGATATTTTTCATTCCTACTGAACACAGGCCTCTAGGATAATACCAAATCATGTATAGTAATCAGCAGTTCTAAATAGGGCTGAACACTACACTTCAAGAATCCAGTTCTACTAAAACTAGGTTCTGTGTTTGTCTCTTAATTTTGCACATATCAATGATTCATCACGGACATGCAGCAGCTTCTGGTGAGGATCTAAAATTTTGCTAGCATAAAATAGCTATGATATGATGTCACTGTGGTTGTGCAAAAACCTATCAATTAGCCAACATCTCTAGAAATGTGAAGGCTCTTTCCTTCTAGGTTCTTAAATAGGACAATGGGGTGGTGGTGTGGGAAAACCTCTTTACATTTTACTCCTAGTCTCATGGTCCACAACATGGACCTTGTGAAAGTCCCTTCTCTATTCTAGTTTACCACTTTCCCATGAGTACAACAAGGAGTTTAGAAATCATGTGTCCTGACAATCTGGGATTCTGTGACAGTCACTCAGCTAAGTTTTTCAGACACACAGCAGCCTTCACATCTTTGTTTTTGAGGCTGTAGATGATTATGGGGTCGAGCTTGGAGGTCACCTCTCCATAGAAGAGGGAAATCAGCTTGTCTGAAAGGCCCTGTTTTTCTGTCTCCAGTGGGTCCTTATTCTTAGGCTTCCCATACATGAAGAGGATGGTCCCATAGAAGATAACCATGACTGTGAGGTGGGCAGAGCACCAGGAGAAGGCCTTTTGCTTCCCCTCTGCTGATGGAATTCTCAGGAAGGTAGCAACGATAAACATGTAGGGGACAAAGATGAACAGAACTGGGACCCCCAGGAAGATCACATTGGTCACCCCCATGCTGATCGCATTGATGGAGATGCCAGCACAGGCCAACTTCAGAACCACCAGGATCTCACAGATGGAGTGGTTGACCCCCACAGAAGGGCAATTGTACTGCTAGAGAGATCTGCACCAAGGAGTTGACTCCACCAGCCACGCAGGAGCTGGCAGCCATGGGCGCATAGGCAGCCTTGCTCATGACCATGAGGTGTCTAAGGGGATTGCAGATGGCCAAGTAGCAATCAAATGCCATCATGCTCAGGAGCACACACTCTGGCTCCAATGGCAAAGGAGAGAAATACCTGTCTAAAACAGACTGAGAAGGAGATGGCTTTCCTGTGGGTCAGGGAGCTGTCAAGAATGAGGGGTCTGCAGAGGTTGTGTAGCAGATGTCCAGGAAAGAGAGGTTCCCCAGGAAGAAGTACATGGGCATGTGCAGGTGGGAGTCAAGGGTTGTCACTAGGATGAGGACCCCGTTGCCCAGTAGGATCATCAGGAACATTGACAGAATGAGCACAAAGAACATTTTCTCTAGTTTTGGATAGGCTGAGAGGCACAGGAGAATGAACCCCACCACCAGGGAGGTCTGATTGGATCTGTCCGTGGTGAATCTGCTCTCTCACCTGCAGGAATTCAGAAGGTCAGTCTCAACATTCTCGAATTCTAAAGTGCTGGCTTGCCAGTAAGAAATGCACTTTCTGCTGAAAGGAAAACAGCTTTAATAATGGATGGTCTCTCCATGGTTCTAAGAAAAGTTCAAGGGACTAGAAAAGAATCTACTTTATGAACTTAAGCCACCTTGTGTATGCGACACATTTGAAACGTCCCAGTGGTGATTTAATTTACCTGATCAGACACACTCATTTCTACTGATAGGTACCCTGGATGGTGGACTTATCTTGGTAAACCTTGGTCACAAGAGTGAGACTAAGTTCACCTCATGTTTTCCTCTCTTGGTGCAATGATCAGACCTCAATCTTCAGCTGTTAGCAGACTTTCCTCTCTTCATGTCACCCTCCTAGAAACATCTTCTAACCTTCCTCTTATCCTCCTGCAATAAACAACCCAAGCCCCAGGGCCATCCTCTTATCCATACCTTTATCCCATCCTGTGTTCCTCTCTCCATTCATCAGCCATCATGATTCACTCACACATGGCTCTGAAAATCCACAGTCTTTCAGGGAAGGATGCATTGGCTCCACTGTAGGTCACAGTTCCAAGAAGTGGGCACTGATGGGTCATGTTTAGAAAACATGTTTCCCAAAATGTTTTTCTTTCAGTGGCTGTGCAAAAATAGTCATGGAAATAGTCACAGGGTGGATGCCACCTGCTTATTCAGGGCTTCCTAAAACATAATATTGGCCAGTCTTCAATTCTGGTTATCATTATGCTGACAGACAACTGTAGACCCAGGCTTGGAAAGGGGCTTAGAGTCCAACCAAGCCAACCACCTTGCAAAGCACATAGACCCACTACTTCCTGGATCATAGTCCTCCAGCCTTAGCTGGAATACTTGAGCAAACCAGGCTCTCTACTCACTGAGGAGGTTTGTTTCAGTTTAAAGTAGTTGCTATTGTTAGGGAATTCTGCCTCCTTGAACCTTCTAATAGGATCTGCCATCTGTAGCCCCCAAATGAAGTTAGTGCCTCTTCCCCGAGTCCTCCAAGTATTCCGTCCTCCAAATATTCAGAAATATCTTGATTTTGGCATTAATATGGTAGAGAATCAACGTTGTTACTCTTATAGCATCAAAAAAATAAAATGTCATATAGTGAGAGGAATTGTCCACAATTCCTCAATAATCTTAGGATGTCAGGGTATTATGACCCACTCAGTGGGGCTATGATGTATTCAATATTTACTATGCCACTGAAGTCACCTCCCTCTGCCCGTTTTGAGCCCTATCCCCCTGAATGATCAAATCTGTTCTTAGAAATGTGTTTGGGCTAATGAGAATTTCAGAGTCCTTTTATCAAAACCTTCACTTACCTTTATCAGAAACGTGAGATGAAAGAGTGATCACTCTCCTAAAGGGTGGAAAATACAGACACTGAATATGGACCCCCCCTTCAGGGTAGGGAGGGAGGCTTGTCATTCCCTACCATACCTGAAGGTCCAGGCCTCCCCACCCCCACTTGCCTTGGTGCTCCAGGAAACAATCTCCAAAGAACTGACCGTTGCCTATAGAAGGTAATTTAAGGTTCAATTTCCTTTTGGGGACCATTTTAGTCCCTGAAGTCATTTAAAGTTTTGAAAATGAGTTGTAAGCAGTTTAGACACTGTATTCTTCTGGGATAACATCCCCAAGATACAATTATGCTGAAGGCACTGGAAGAGGTTTGCTGCCTGCTACCTCGCTCCTTTTCGTGTTCTCTTTCCTTCTCTTTGGTCAACATATTTCTGTGAACGCATTACCCAGAACCCATAAATCTATTACTGGTCAGTCATCCTCAGCTCATTCAGCACCCAAGTCCTTTTCTATCAGCTGCTGATGAGCTCCATCCCAGCCCGCACTTTGTAGTGGTTTTGGGGGAAAGTTTGGTTTTAGGATGTATCATCCCCATAGTGATTAGGTTCCTTGAAGCAATGTACAGAGTTCTTTCTGGATCCTCATTCTGCCTACAGCAAGTCACTGTCCTTTTAGCTTCCTTTCCTCTGTGCATGCTCAATTCCTCATCTGAGTCACTGACTGGAGTGTAACACAGGACAGGAATGGACACAGAGCCCTGAGGCACTCTACGAGAGACCAGCTTTGGTGAACATTACTTTATTCAGGGCAGAGTGGGAGGCAGACATACGTAGAGAGGAGTAACACACTGGCTCGCTCTTCAGGGCACTCACCCTCTGTATCAAGAAAGGTAAATTAAAAGTTAATTACTGCTCTTCTTGAGCTGGGATATCCATCTTCTCTTGCCCTCAGACAACAGAGCTCCTGGTTCTTGGGCCTTCAGACTCAGACTGAATTTTACTACAGACTTTCCTAGTTCTCTAGCATGCAAACAGCAGACTGGGACTTCTTGGTTCCCATAACTTGTATCCAATACAGAACATTCCACCCCAAAGCAGCAGAATATACATTCTCTTCAAGCACACATGGAACTTTCCCCAGGATAGATCACATGTTAGGTCACAAAACAAGTCTTAAAAATTTAAGTATGAATAAAACTATACCAAGTATCCTTTCTGACCACCAGGAATGAAACTAGAAATCAATAGCAGGAAGAAAATTGGAAAATTCACAAATATATGGAAATTAAATAACGGGCTTGTGAACAACCATTGGGTCAAAGAAGAAATCAAAAAGAAAAGTAGGAACTACTTTAGACAAAAAAAACAAAACACAGTATATCAAAACTGATGGCATGCAGCAAAAGCAGCACTGAGCGATGTGCGGGAGGATATTGGTTGTCTTGGGCAACAACTGATCTCCAATGACACTAGAAACTGAGTGTTTTAGTTAACTAAAGAAATATAGGGAAATTGGATGTTCTTTCAAGTGCATGTTTCTAAACTTTCATGGTGTATGTGACAAATTCAGACAAAGTATAAGAGGAGAACTTTCTGAGTGTGAAAGACCAACAGAAAAGATGGAAGAACCTATGACTGTGATGTGAACTATGTGGATTCTGCCTTAAGTGTGGACCATGGGAACAGGGAATCACACTTCCCAACTATGAGGTAGCGTCAAAGAAAAGGGGCATCTGGGATTGTGAGTAACAAACAAGACTGGTAACAAGTCCAGAATGAAGGATGGAGGATGATTGTGGGCCTTTCTATGACAATGTTTATGTAAATGGAAAAAAGAGGCTGGAGTTGGCTGGATGAAGAAAAACGGATGAAGACAACAGCCTCTCAGCAGAGACATCTTATTCTGACAGCTAAAACTGACAGGCTGATAATAATTGTCTTGCTGTAACTTTGACTAATAAGAGCTAGATTAAAACTTCCTCAGATTATTTAGCCAAGGGTTACACAAATGCACTGGAGTAAAAAAAAAAAAAAACCAGTCAATTTAAAATCTTTTTCTCAGTTATAGTAGTGGCTAATATGCAGTGTGATGCCAGTGGACTGTTTTTGTAGAAAGAAAAAGCATTTCAGATACTATTTTATCAGGTATGGTTGCTAGAGATTCTGCTTTGCTCATATATTCTCTTCATGGCAGGAAGTCAAAACACATTGGAAATGACCGATTGGAATAAAGGTCTGTGTGTAGCAAATAACTGAGTTATGTTAGTAAACTGAGATACGGCTTAAATTAGGCAGTCTTAAATCCATCCATGCTATTAATCTTTTCCCATTCCAATTATAAAACCACACATAGACACACATATGTGCACACACATATACACCATTCTCAAAAGAGATGCCATTTTCGGTAGGAAGATTTCTTTCTGATATTGTAGATAATACAATTACCTTATTAGGTAACATGGATTCCAAACTTCTATTTATTTTTCAATTTGAATAGGTTCTAAATATAGAGACTTTATATAGTTTTCACATCTATGAACCCTCTTTTGAAAATTAGTTTTTATGGGAAAGCAAAGTTGATTTTTCACAGAATTAGGAACAGCTGGATTACAAAGTCTTGACAATAAAAGATTTAAAACACGTATACAAACATTTTCTGTCAACTTCTACAACTTTTCGTCCTTATTTCATCTTAGAGTCATATACTTATTTCTCCTAGGACATAAAAACAATGCTAACTATATCTATTTAGCCTATGATTGGAGTATATTTTGATTTGTATTGAAATAACAATAATATTAGCATTAAGAACAATAAAATATGATATTTTTGTTAGGCTCCACTTTATTCAACGTACTTAAAAAAAAAGCACTTGTGTATTATTCAGAAAACTAAAACTGAGTTTTTCTATTTTCTTGCTTTTCATTAACATTATATAATACACTCCATGCGATTTACTGTTTCATAGTCTATCAGTTAAGATATTGTGTTTTGAGTGTCTGGGATATTACGTGTGATATAGAGGGCAGTAAAATAAAATAGGCACCACACAGACACGGATGGTGCATGGGAGAGGTTTCTCCTTTGACCTGATGGATCAGGCTTGGGGATCTCACTATTCTAGACTTACACAAGTGGACATGGAACAAGGTGCAGTTGGAGTCTAAAGAAACAGTTAATTTACCAAACAATGTGGTAAGTGCAGGCACAGGGATAATATACATGTTCTTATGAAAACACAGACAGATGGCACCTAACCTAGGCTGGGAACATGTAAGCCTATTGTATGGCCAGGCTGGTTGTAGTCTATGTATGGTGCTTCCTAGAAGTGAGCAGCGGTTCTGTATGGGGAGTGGGAGTAGGCTTACTGGAGGAGGTGACTCCCAAGTTGAGTCTTAATGGATGAGTGGGGATTTTCCAGATGAAGGGGAGTGGGGAGTCATCCTGGGCAGAAGGGGCTACCTAAACAAAGACACAGAACTGAGAAGAGCCCCCAGGTAGTGGGGAGTGGCCCACCAAGCAGTATTACTGGAGCATAAAAGGGTAGGTCCTACTGCTGGAGAGGAAAGCAGGGCTAGATCGGGTTGATCTTTAGGGCATCCTGAGCAGTTAGGACTTCCTCCTCTAAGGGACAAGCAGTAACTTAGGGGTTTAAGTAAAGAACTCACTTGATTATATTTTCATCTCAGGTTGATCCTTCTGGGAACAGTGTAGGGGGGAGATAGAGGGTGGAGGACAAGAACTGAAAGCATTAGAGAGACCAGCTAGGAGAAGGTCACAGTAATTCAGGAAAGTGAAGAGAGGGACATTAACTGGGGAAGTAATAGAAGGATTGACAACACAGGAAGATTCAAGAAATATTTCATAGATAAAAAACACAAGATTAGAGACTGAGTTAATGAGGTAGCCAGAGAGACTGAAGGAATCAAAATTTCTAGGTCCGGTGATGGGCGGATAATGGCAGTGCTATCACCAAAGAGAGAATATTGGCTGAGGGAGAGGTTTTAGGAGAGAAAGTGAGTTCTGTATGGGACATGGTTAGTTTGAGATGCCCATAAAACCTCTAAACCCTGGAGGAATACTGGAGCTAGAGATAAAGATTCGGGGCTCACCAGCTTCTACTCAGGGGTTGAAAGTCTTAGCGCAGATGAGGTAACACAGGGAGAGTAGATGGAGCCCTGCTGGATGTGGTCATTTGCTGTATGCCCTCTGAGTACAACTCTGACTGTATGACTATGCAGACCTGGTTCTTCATCTGGTCCACAAAAACAACCACGGAAGACTATTGGATGCTTCCTGAAGGCAGATGTAAGATGTTTTTAGCATTTTTAGCATTGACACGTTGTGCCAGAAGACAATGAGGATGACATGACTTGATCTTGGTGACCTGTTCTGGCTCCTAGTACTCACTGCTTCCTTTCCTAAAAGCTCCAATACTGTCACAAACATCATAAAGCAGAAGTGAATGAAGAAACTACGCCTCCAAATCCTAAGTCTAGAGTTGTTTCCCCCTAACCCATTTGCTCGGTCCTCCCTCGATAGGGGACTGAAAGAATACAGAACAACTATCCTGAAATAGGCACCATGCAGACACAGATCGTGTATGGGAGTGGCTCATCCTTTGACCTGATAGATCAGCTTGGGGTTCTCAACATTCTAGGCTTACACAAATAGACATAGAACAAGGCACTTACTGACCAACCACCTGCTCTTGGCCAGTGATTCAATTTAAGGCCTTCTGATAACCCCAAGCTGATGAAGAACTAGATATTGATCACCCAGAGTGAGGTGGATGTTTATGAAGCACTTGTTATGGTCCTTCCCATCCTTCAACAGCTCACATACTCTCTCTTCCATGAAGCCTTCCTGAGGGTCAGTGTTGAGTTGTATTTTTCTCTGATTGTACTCATACATGTCTAAGAGAAGTTTACTTCTTTTTCACTGTATTCTTTATTCAATGTGCCCTGTTACAAGGACATCCCACAGTCTGCCATGTGCCAGTTATTTGTAAGTGTCCTTATGTGTCTGTCCCTCTCCCCAGCCCTTGGAAGGCAGGAGCTGTGATGGATTCTTCCCAGCTTTCTTTCAGCACTCTGCACTAATAGGAGTTCTACATAAGTGCAACAAATTTGCTTAGAATTTATGATGGAGCCACCCAAACCATTAATTCTCCAGAAGTAAATATCTTGGGGTGAGGAGAGCTTTAGACCCTCCATTTTTCGCTTTACATATCCCCCAGTTCTAATCTTGATCCATGTCACTTGCTCCCAAGGTTTCTCCCTCCATTTGCATTAACATCAGCTGCCTTTGTTCCCTTCTGCACTCAGACATGCCCAGGCCTTTCCAATTTAGAATGGTTGTGTACAAGGTGCCCATTTGGTTTTGCACAAACAGCATTGGACGTTTTTTCCTTCTGAATATGCCTGAAACTAGAGTTTATACTTTCTAGTATCAGTCACAGAAATGTCTCATACCTTGTAAAAACGAGGCCTCCCTATGAGTTGGGCCTAAATTCAAATCAGACCTATGCTTTTTATAAGGGGCGGGGGGTATATGCTGGGAACATGGATGCAGTGTTAAAAGCATTAATTTTCACCAGTGTTAGTCAATGAGATATTTGCTTTAGTGCTCTACCTTTAATTTGAGTCAGAGTTGCTACCCATGTCTGCTTCTTTCTGTTAACTGACTTCTTTAACTTTTTCTCATCTCATATGTTTTAATTAAGTTATAGTTTCTACTGACTTATAGTTTCTGCTGCCACAGGATTCTAGTGAGCACATGGATATGGTCTGTGTATGATGTCCTCTCAGTTTCAGCTCATATTTCTGCATGGTCAATTCTTTCCACGTTTCTTGCTTCAGATTTCTAAGAGGCAATAGGATTACTCTGACACATATTTGAGCCCCATCACATCAGAGGATTGGGGAATGACAGTTTGAAGGGTAGTGGGTCTTAAATTCTTTTCATTTTCACAGTGCAACCCTTTATCAAGAAGCTTCCAAACAGATCTTCTTGCTAGAAGGACAAGGACATTTACTCCCAGTTTATAGATGAAGCAACTGAGACCCCGCTAGGTGAAGGAACTCACCTAGGTCATAGCACTAGTATATAATGCTAGAGCAAGAAATGAAAGGCAAGTGTCTTCGTTGTGTAGTCTGGGATAGGACTTCCTCTCCTGGAACAAAGAAGGGCAAATGAGTCAGCCTAGTCTATGGTGGCCTTGGTGGTCTGATGGAGGCCAAACCTATCTCAAGTCTACCTTCTTTCAACAGCTACTCTGCCATATTGTGAGAGGGATAGAAGCAGCTGTTGTAGTAATTTAGTTTGGGATGTACCCCCATTCTCTTTTCCTCCTCCTTATAATACTTAGGTTCCCCTCCTTATAATACTCAGGGTCCTCTGAGTTAACCATCAAGGGAATACTGTGCCTGCCTTCATTGGGACCAAACAGGTTCAGCTCTAGTCTCCCCATTGGGATCCACCAAGAAGCCTGATAGTTTCTGAACCTAGGGCCAAGACTGGTCATGAACAACTCCCTCTCGATGAAGTCTTGCCCTGACCTAGTCTAGTTTTTTCTTTTGGTTATAAGAAACCAAGACCCACTTAAGCTGGGTTAAGGAAAGTTTTATTGCTGTGGTGGTTCTAGATAAAGATGCAATTGGAGCAATTAGCGGAATCATAAAAATCAAAGAGTAGGATTCTTAGCAGAGTAAGGCTAAAGGACTGTTGACATGGAGAGTGTTCTTGATAGCAGGAAGCTCCAGGAAACTCAAGCAGAGTTCATGGGTTCACCTTCTGAATCTCCTCAGTTAATGAGACAGACACTTTCTACATCTGTTTATTTTCTCTCTTCTAATGGGCTTCATCTGCTAACTCATAGCTTTGCTTCCCACTCCATGCCCATAACTTCAATCCTATCTCATGGATCCTTTCTGATTTGGGTCTCACTAAACTGATTTAGTCTCCCTGTTTGCCAATTCCAAATTCCCCAAAGACAAATCTAATTAGCCTAGCTCATCCATTTGCTTCAGTCGGATACATTACCTTCAGATCTATGAATTAACTAGTCAAGGATCAGTTGCTCTGGTCCAATGAACCATGGCCTGCAGGATTACTGAATGTGGCTAAAGGCAGGACAGTTTGCTTTAGAAGAGAATGTGGACAGGGAAAGCTTTATGACATTTTTAGGATGTGACATGAGCTTGGCTCTATGGATCTACCCATAATTAGAAAATGTTATGGTATCTTACTTCATAATCTCTCAGTCCATCTCTGATTTCAGTCACAGTTATGTGTACAGTTTATGCAAGGTAGACTCACCTTGAGCTAACAGTGTCCCACCTCAAAAGTATACCATCTATCTTTCTACCTCTCTGCCTCAGGTCTTATTTCATGTCATGGAGGCCTACTTACAAGGATAGCCCAGACATGCAGGGGTTACAGCTGTGGTAGGAAGGATTCTAAGATGTCCCCAAGATTTCTCTCCCTCTGGTATACACACCTTGCATAATCCCCAGGACTGCAAAAATGGTGGATTCTACTCCTGTGATTGGGTTATGTTATATGACATAGTTGGCCTTAAGAGAAGGAGGTTATCCAGGCAGGCCTAACATAATCAGGAATCCTCTAAAAGCAAAGAATTTTTCTCTAGCTAGTCACACAAGGGGACGTCAGAGATTCAAAGCACTAAAAGGATTTGATTCACCATTACTGGCTTGAAGATGGAGGGGGTCATGTAGCAAGGAAATGGAGACCTCAGTCCCATAGCTGTAAGGAAGTGAACTTTGCCAGCATGAATGAGCTTGAAAGTGGGTTTTTCCTCAGAGCCTCCAGACGAGCACTCACTCCTGCTGACATCTTGATTTTGGCTGATTGACATCCTGAGGAAAGAGTCAAGGCACGCTGTGCTGACTTTCTGACCTAGAGAATTGTGGGCTAATAAATAGGCATTGTTTTAAGTGGCTGAATTGTGGTGATTTGTTAGGTAGCAATAGAAAATGAATACAACTTCAGAGGCATCTATCAACCAGTCAGGGAGGGAGCTGATCTAATGTGGGAGTGAGGAAGGGAGAGGGAGGAGAGAAAACACTCTGCACAGACTAACCCTGTTAAAGGACCAAAGTCTGGTAACAATTGACTTTTATAAATACAAAGTGGATTAAAAGTCATCACTATAATACAGTAAGTCTCACTCCTGTTTCAAAACATCCCCTGAGTGTAGGAGAAAGTCACAGACTTAGAGCTCTGGGAGCTACCCCAGCCCTGTGTCCAATCTTACCTGAGCCACAGGTGGGAGAGAGTATCTGTTACCTCTGTCTCTTGTTAGTTCTGGGCTTGAGAATAACTTTTGCATTTGCTTACTCACAATCTTTTTGGGGTTTCACCACCATGTGGCATATTCCTGGAGTGTGTGCTGGGTGTAACTGATATCCATCTGCCAGGTAGGTTGCATGGACAAAAGCTTGAGAGCTGCAGGCACCCAGCCGTGCAGCACTCTATGACTACCGTAGTGGCCTGGGATGTTTGCCTCTGTGCTTCCCTGCAGTGACAATAAAGAGGAGAATGCGATAAATGATGAGAGATTCTTAGTGTCCGTTAGATCGAAACAGAGAAGCTGCTCAAGATAAGTCCCACTATTTCTAGTGCTAAGATTTGAGCGGAAGTCCTGCCACGGTGCTAACGGTCACTATTGTGTGTTGAAGCAGATGACATTTTCCAATTTATCCCTACATCAGGTAGAGCAAACATCTCTGGGATGAGACCAAAGCATAACAGAGCAAGCAGCAATTCTACACAGGAAAAAACAAGATACTCTAAGGCCTCAGGGCCACTAACATTTTTGTTGGTTTGTTTGTCTCTTTTGACAACATCTATAACTCTTTATGGATAGCCATCAAATTCCGGAATCAGAGGATTCTGGATTTCGGCAGCAAAATACAGTTATGATATGATACAGTGTAGTTCTGTTTGAAGCCAACAAACTAATCAACAGTGCTGGAATAAATAGGCTCTTCCCCCTGACAGCCCGAGGACTTCCCTGGGTTACTATTTCCCCATGGATACAATGAGGCGTTCAGAGGTCTTGCATTCTGGCAGTCTTGGAATCTGTGATAGTTGCTCAGTTAGGTGTTTCTGACTTACCAGCTTCTTCACAGCAGCTTTCACATCCTTGCTCCTCAGGCTGTAGATGATGGAGTTGAGCATAGGGGTCACCACTCCATAGAACAGGGAAATGAGCTTGTCTAAAATGTCCTGTTTGTCTGCCCCCAGTGGGGCCTTGGGCTTATGCTTCCCATACATGAAGAGGATGATCCCATAGAAGATGACCACACTTTGAGGTGGGCAGAGCAGGTGGAGAAGGCTTTTTTCTTCCCCTCAGCTGAGGGGATCCTCAGGATGGTAGCAATGATGAACACATAGGAGACAAAATGAAAAGGACTGGGATTGCAAGGAAGATCATGTTGTCCACAACCATGCTGATCACATTGATGGAGATGACAGCACAGGCCAATTTCAGGACAGCCAGGATCTCACAGATGAAGTGGTTGATGATGTTGTCCCCACAGAAGGGCAGCCTCATGGCCTGGGATGTCTGAACTATAGAGTTGGTGATACCAGCTGCCAAGGATCTGGAAGCCATGGCATGTAGGCAGCCTTGCTCACAACCACAGTATCTAAGGGGGTTGCAAATGGCCAGGCAGCAGCCAAATGCCATCATGCTCAGGAGTACACACTCTGTGGCTCCCATGGCAAAGAAGAGAAACATCTGCACAGCACAGCCTAAGGAGGTGGTTTTTCTGGGGGATCAGGAAGTTTTTGAGTATGAGGGGGACAGAGGAGGTTGTGTAGCAGATGTCTAGGAAAGAGAGGTTCCCCAGGAAGAAGTACATGGGTGTGTGCAGGCGGGAGTCAAGGGTGGTCACCAGGATGAAGACCTTGCTGCCCAGCAGGATCACCAGATACATCAGCAAGATGAGCAAAAAGAAAATTTTCTCCAGCTTTGCGTGGGCTGGGAGGCCCAGGAGAATGAACCCCACCATAGGGGAGGTCTGATTGGATCTGTCCATGGTGCATCTGCTCTGACACCTGCAGGAACTATCTGAGGTCAACCTCGGCACTCTCTGATTCCAAAAGAGCCTGGGCAGCCCGGCAAAAATCCCCAATCTTCTGAGCAGCTGAAGAACAGCTCTGACAATTTGGTTCCCTCTATGGGATTCTAGGGAAAGTGTAGTAGAGATCAATATTTAACTTCTGCTTCCAGGAAGAATGGATGAAGTAATTTGGACTAACTCTTCTGCAGATGACAATTAGAAAAACTGGAAAAACTATATAAAGCATCTTTGTAAAGGGACCAGCCCATGACGGAGTGGTTAAGTTTGTGGCCTCCACTTTGGTGGTCCAGGGTTTTGCTGGTTCAAATCCTGGGCGTGGACATGGCACAGCTCATCAAGCCATGCTGAGGTGGCATCCCACATGCCACAACTGGAAGGACCCACAACTAAAAATACACAACTATGTACCAGGGGGCTTTGGGGAGAAAAAGGAAAAAATAAAATCTTTAAAAAAAAAAGAATTATTTTTTAAACATTGGTGAGATGATAAGACAATGAGGATTCAGAGGGTCCTAATTCTGAGAAAAAATAGAAACTCAGAGAAGTAAGACCAGCATTTGAAGCTATGTTTCAACTGGGGCATTTGCAGCTTCTGGAAGTGGCACTGAGAGTCCAAGAAGCACTACAGGCACCCTGGAGGTGGCAAACAAGTCCCACTGAGAAGATGCCCCTAACTAAAACTCCTCCCTTTTGGAGGGGACCCCAAAGGGCAGCACCATAGGAATAAGAGTGAATCAGAAGGAAACACACATTTCCAGGTGCTGGAGCTCATCTTTAAGCCTTCTCAAGTCCTGAGATGGGATTGAGGTGGTCCCAGATTTTTGGTGCTCCCCAATATCTAAAAGAAGCAAACATAAATCCACTCTGAAGGAAGGTAATAGAAATGGGAGTTGGGGGTTGGGGAGAATAGTCATGCAAACAAGTAGTTATATCATCACCATCATCATCTTCAGCATCCCTAATAATGTAAGGCTGCTGGCAACAGGTCTTAGGGTCTATTCGGCAATCCACTCCCTTTCCACTATAGAAAGCCCCTTCCTGCCCTCCTCATGGTGCCCTGGCCTGGACCTGACTCCCTGAGGGATGTGCGATGCTGTGATGAACCTCCCTGCCAGGTTCATTTCACTTAAAGGTAGTTCCCCTTAGATATTGAGCTGAAATCTGCTCCTTTGCAACTTTAATCCCTCTTCCCCATACCCCCTTCCAAATATCCAGAAATAGCCTGGCTTCAGCATGAAGATAAACAAGGATCAGTCTCCTCTTTTCTCCCAGGGACTTAAAAAAATTGATTCAGCTCTTAGGGGCAAACGTACCAGCCAGGAATTGACTACAAAGGCTGGTCAGCACTGAGAACTGGCCCCCAGCTTAAGAATGGCTGAGGTGCCCAGGACACAGGGCTACCTGTGGTGTGTGTCCTAGAGCAGTAAAGCAGCCCTGGTGGGATTTTCACTCTGTGTCGGCCAGACCTCCAGCCTCTCCCAAGAACCTGGACCATGTGAAGAAAATATTCCCTCCATGTCATCATCACCAGATCCAGAAACATGGCTCATTATTATTGCTGGACTTTGGATTCTTAACTATGGAAGGAGAAAAAGCCCCTAGTTTTAATCAAGGAAGGAAAACTGCATGGGAAGACTATGAGCTGTGTGGTCCTGGACAAGCCCTTTCCCCTCTGCACAAAGTGGGTGAGGCCAGATATCTTAGAGATTCTTGCAGTTTGATGGATCTACTTGACTCCATGAGAAGAACATCATAGCAATGGAAGGGCTTCCTAACTCTCCTTCTCAAGCCTCCATTCTATTACAATCAAGTCTGATGGCAGAAATCTAACTGTGATAATGAAAATTTTGGTTTGACCAAAACCTGCACCTACCTTTATCAGAAACATGGTGAGCAAGAATGATCTGTTTCCTAAGGACTGGAAAGAGGACACACGTCAGAAATAGTGACCCTGGGTCTTAAGTGCCAGGGTGAGAGTTCAGAATGTGTGACAGGTGAAGGATCCAGCTGTCCTCCCCCCTCCACCTGCCTTGTGCACTTGGGCACAACCTCCAAGGGACTGGCCATCACCCTTAGAAGATAATTTAAATTCCAACTTGTTCTTCGGGACCATTTTAGTCCCTGAAGTCATTTAAAGTGTGGAAAGTGAGTTGTACTCAGTTTAGACACTTTGTGTTCTTCTCGGATAACATCCCCAAGATCCAGTTATGCTGAAGGCACTGGGGGAGGTTTGCTGCCTGCTACCTCTCTCCCTCCCTCCTTTTCTCTCTTCCTTCCTTCCTTCTTGACTTCCTTCCTCCTTCTTTTCCTTCCTTCTCTCTAAACATTGTAATCACATTAACAGTCCAACAGCCTGCTGGTCAGTGATTACATGACCCATTCAGATGACTAAGTCTTTTCTCCTGTGTTGTGCCAAGCCCTACACCCCAAGTCTATGTTTATACAATGGTTTTTGTGGGGTCAGAGTGAAAGACATACTCTCCCTCTAAATTTTCAACTCGTTGGGTTAGGCCCCTTGAGGCAGCCTTCTGTGTTCTTCCATGGCCCTCACCCACTGTGTTCTTTCTCAGCCCTCATCTGCTGTGATCTTCCTCAGCCCTCACTTGGCATCCAAGTCACCTCCTTTCAGCATCCTGTCATCTTTGCACATGCCCCCGGACCTCAGGGGAGTCGTGAGAGAATATGACCCAGAACAGGGATGGGTCCAGAGAATGGGTACATTCATTTATCTGGAAAACAATTATTGAGTGTGTACTGCAGAGATGGCAGAAACGTGCAGCATAACCATGGTCTCTGCCTTCTGGAATGCCCCCTCTAAAGGTAAGGGAGAGGCAAGTGGAAAGTTAACTCCCTAACAAGGCAGGAAGTGCAGGACAGGGGCATGCCCACTCAGTTGTGAAAGCCCAGAGGGAGGCAGGGGCCAGACTTCTGGAGGAAGTGATCCAAGGGCCATGGAGTGCTGGAGCTGGCTTACTGATTGTGCACATCTCCTCCCACCTCCCATTCAGTGACTTCATTGGTAGCTTGAAAATGGCCAACGTGGGAGTGTTTATACCACAGAAATCAGCAAATGCTCTAGATCTGGGCTTTTTTTGACCTGGAGATCCTGCTGTTAAACATGTACTAGCACACCATTGGAATGGATGAGTGGCAATTTGCCTGATGCAGGGGAGTGAGGAACATCCCAGGGAGAAGGGGCTGCATGAACAAAGGGGTGGAGAGTGACCAGCAGAGCAATGTTCATGCCCTGGAGCACAAAGGGGCAGGTGCTACTGATGGGGTTTGAAGACAGGGGCCAGCTTGTCTTTTGGGGCATCCTAAGGAGTTAGAATTTTGTCCTCTAGGGGATGAGGAGTCACTTAGGGGTTTTAAGTAAAGATCTGACATGATCAGATTTGCGTCTTAGGTTGATCCTTCTGGGCACACTGTGGAGGGAAGATCAAGGGCAGGAGGACAAGAATTGAAGAGATAGGGAAACACTTCTGGCAAGTGAAGATAAGGACTTAACTGAGGAAGTGATTGAGGGCTGGTGAAGATGGGGCAATTCAAGAAACATTCGGTAGATACAAAATACATTAGAGTTTGGTTGGATATAGCAGGCAGGGAAGAGGGTAGAGTCAATATTTCTAGCCCAGATGATGGGTGGATGATGGTGATACCATCAAAGTAGAGAATATTGACCAAGTTGTTGGTTTTAGAGGAGAAGATGAATTCAGTTTGGGACATAGTGTGTTTGAGGAACATCAAAGTAGAGATGGGAGTATGTCTGAAGAGGAGATTCATCACTTTGAGAGGGTGGCAGGACCACTGGAGATGCTGGCACTGCTTTGCTGTCTCTAGACACAGCTTTAACTGCACTACCATGGGAGACTGTTGGAGGCCCCCTGAAATGCAAATTCATAACATCGACAGGGTTTCCTTGACCTCTGATCACTGTTGTGAGAACTCCCTAAGAAAGTGCATACCGAGGATGAGAAAGAGGTTTCCTGCTGATAGGAAATAGAGAAAAGCCCCAGAGACCAGTGACCTAGAGGTTAGCAGAGGTGTAGTCAAAGGTCAATGATCAGGGGTTAGGGGCAAGCGGGAACTGAAAGATCTGCCGACTCCAGAGCAGAAGAATTATAGGCAGCATCTCAGATCATTCATAAAAAAACACCCTCCCTCCTCTTAGATTCCTTAAAAGGAATAACTGTGATCCTAATCCTAGGAAAAGTCTGGATAGACCAATCTTTCTCAGACATTAGCACCTCAGAATCATCTGGAGGACTTGTTAAAACACACATTGAAAATACACACAGACACGGACACACACATGTGTGCAGATGGCTGGGCCCCACCTCCCGAGATTCCAATTCTGCAGGTCCCTCTGCAGGTACAGGGAGGGGACCAGGAATCTGCATCACTAACCATTTCCCAGAGGATGCCTGTGCTGCTCGTCTGTCAGTCACACATGAGGAGCACTGGGCTGGACTTCTCAGTAATGCAGTATGGGAGTCTCAGGGCATTAAGAATTGAGGTTTGCTGAAAATGTTTCTCCTCATTTCTCCTCACTGCCTGGAGAAGACTCAAGCAGACCAGCCTGGAGTTATTTGGGTTTTAATTGGCCAAGACAAAGCCTTGTGTGTCATAAATCTCCTTATTATGTGTGTGTGAGTGTTTGTGTGTGTGTGAATGTGAGTCTGCCAAACATGAGTGGAGTGACTGAGGAGGTGGTCTGAATCCCAGCAACCCCAGCGCTCCCTGGGGGGTGTCTGTTTACTGTAGCGCCCTGAGGACAATGTGGACAGGGCATCCAGCAGAATCCACAACATCTATGACCAGATCCGTTGTCAAGAGATTTTGACCCTACTCAAAACACTTTGAGATTCTGTCAGGAATCACGAGTAAGTAGCACGTTCTCTTGTGAAGGCAGAAAAGAACCACCACCATTTTGAGAGAAAATCAGGACTGGAATCAGGTGCGACAAGGTCAGAGAAACAGCACTTCCCTAAAGAGGGAAAAGGGAAGAGGCAGGAGGGGAAGTTGCCTCCATAGAAGGTGAGGGGCCAAAGCTTTACCTCTTCATGGAGGGGAGACCACTGTTGCAACAAGCACTTAGTGGAAAAGTGAGTGTGTAATTTCTGATGTGTGGATGCTGGATCACATAAACAATGTTTGCCTGATTCCCTGCTTCATTCCAGCAGCCTCGCTTACTGGATACACCCACGTTCTCCTTTTGGAGAGGTTCCCTACATTGTTTCCCTGCTCCAAACCACAAGGCACCCTGGCCACAGGACTCACCCGCCTAGACCAGGTGGACACCTGTCCCAGGGGCAGTCAGCATATGAGCTGTCTGGTGGCCTACACTGGGTGAGACCCAACCAAATCCCTTAGATCTCTCTATCAGGAGCTTGAACTTAAAACACCAGGATAGTGAGCAGCTGGTGTAAGGAAGGAGAGAAAGGAAAAGCAAGAGTGACACAAGGAGAGAAGGCAGTGAGAAGAAGCCTGACCTGTGGTAGCTGAAGTTGAGTCACAGGGAGTGGGTAATCAGTCCCAGTTGGAGCAAGAGAAGCAAGGCCAGGGTGATTGAGTCTACAACATGGCAGAACCCCATAGCTGGGGGACATCAAGCTCTGCCACAGAGGGACCAGCAAGAGCCACTCAAACCATGATGGACATTCCAGTGCCTGTCAGCCTTGAGTTCCCCTATGAACCCCACAACATCACTTAACCCTTGAGTAAATCCAAGCATGAAGGAGGGGGAGGCTCCTGGCATTTAGAGGACAGAGGTCAAAGATGCTAGACATCACGAATACAAGGCCCTGTGGCCCAACGAAGTGGGGTCCCTCCACATGCTTACAACCAAGTATCCCTCCTATCTACCTCATGGGATTTTTGAGTGCACCACATAAGGCAAGATTTCTAAAACAGTTGTAAATTAACGGCAACCTTTATTAATAGTAACGTCTCACCATTATCTCAAATACAACAAATCTAAATGGCCATAAACTCCTCAATCACAGAAATTATTTCTTAGTCACATCTTTATTTTCAGTAACCAGCCTGGAGCTTGGCACAAAAGATGTATAGAAACTGTACACTGAAATGTCAGAAACAACCCTGCAGCCACCCTATGCCCACCAGCCCAGACAGGCTCTCCTCTTTCCTTCCTCCATGTCTTTATTCCAGTTCTCAAGATGTGGTATTTTAGCCCTTGTTGATTCTTCTCTCTCCTGTATTTCCACTCTGGATCTATCTCTACATCCTATCACTTCTTCCTCCTGAATATCTCCCAGGGCCACTTTCTCTTCCATCCCTATTATTTTCATCCTAGGCTAGTTCTGGACACTCCTTCTGTGCCCAGCCTCCTGGACGGCTTTGTGATCAGTCATGCCTCAGTCTCCAGATAGTGTCACTCTGCTGGGCATTCTCAGGAGACAAAGACCCTTTTCTGGTCATCATGAACCCCACCCTACTCTTTGGTACTTGGCACAAGGCCTAGCACATATGACATGTTTGTGGCATAGAGTTTGTTAGGAGTGGTGGCAGGGTGGTAGCAGAGAGGGAGAGAAAGAGAAAGAGAACAAGCAAGTGCTAGTTCACCAAGTGGAGGGAGGAGATGCCTGGGCAGCCGGGAATCTGTCTGGTCCAAAGTTCCAAGGAATATTTGAATCACTGAGGCCCAGTTCATCTTCCCTTCTAGGCTCTTTGAGGGTCATTGACAGAGCCACTTTGAACCAACTGTTGTGATCAAAGCCCAGGAGAACTCTGATTACCTGGCCAGAGAACGTTCTAAGATGAGATTTCCTTGGTGTGAGAGGGGAGCTTTGGGTAGACTGCTCAACATTGCCTAATCAGGTCTATGCGGTGAAGTCTAAACTCTGAGATAGGGCCTGGCCCCAAAGCAACCCAGTCCTAAATTCCTGAGAGAGTCATCATGGGACCCTCTGGAGAGCAGTGCAGAGCACAGAGAAGAGGGTGTTGGGCCCAGTAGCTGGGAATGGCTTGCTGGTCCACCCTGGAGTGCAGCCTCCCCCAGGCTGGGGCTCCTGATTGAGCCTCAGCCTTGCAAGTGAGCGTTTGTCTCCTTGTCTCACCAAGCCCCAAGGTCAGGCAAGGGCACTGTGAGCAGCTCTAGCTTCTGTGAGTTGTGAGCTCTGGCTGTACTTTGGACTCCTCTACACCACGGTCACTTAGGGGTATTAAGAAGTCAAACACAGCTAAAGAGCATGTGTTAAGACTGTGTACCCACGTATTGCTGGAACAGCTCTGAGAGGTATGGTCTTTATGGCCTGCTTGTTTAGCAGCCAGATTTGCAGGTGACACGACAGACTGTCACCTCTTCTGGCCCCTGTAAACCAGCCACCTCCCCGTTCCACTGGCCTGCCTTCCTGCAAGCAAGAGACCCAGCCTGGATGGGACCCCATGCTGGGTAAGTGCCAGGCAACCTCTGTGGCCAGCTCTTCACCAGATGGGAGGGAAGGAAAGAAGCTGATGCAAAGAGGGCTGTGCAGGGGGAGGATTGGGCTGGGGAACAAAGCAACTATTTCTGAAGGCTGCTGCTGTGGCAATGGAGCAGGTCTGTTTTGCCTTAAACCCAGAGGCAGACTTGAGACAAGAGGAGAAAGGGAAAAGTTAGAAAAAGGCAGATACCAGGTCCCTGAAGACCTCTAACAGCCCAGCCTGCCAGATAACAGCACTGGAAGCCATGGGCCCCTATGTTATTCAAAATGTTCAAGCAGAGGCAGAGAAATCACTGCCTGAAGAGAGGATCCTGTAACAGACGGGGTAGAGGAGGGGACTGGGTTGGTTTATATCTGAAGATTCTGCTAAACCTCAAATTCTGCACTCTCTGATACTAAAGGAGCCTTTCTCTAAAAATGATCCCCATCCCTTAATTCCTGATATCCCGAGATAACCTCTTTTGGACGTGGTAACATTATCAATCGGAAAAAGCACCCCTCTTCAGGGCCACGTGCCATTCACAAACCTCTTTTTTGACCTCAGTTTCTCCACCTCTAAACGGAGAGGTAAGTGATTCCCAAGACTGGTGTGCATCAGAAGTACATGGGGACCATTTATTTAAAAAACAAAAAATTGATCTCCAAGGCCATCTGCAAAGCTAAGACCCAGAAACTGGCATTTTAACCAGCCCTTGGGCAGCTATTAGACAGTCAGCTGGATGCTGTTTTGGGCCCCCTGCGGCAGGGCCTGATGACATCTGGCATTCCTAATCTGTTTAGCAGTAAAATTGTGATCTATAGTGGGGCTTTGGATGCTCTGGGAGGCTGAGTAGGTTTACATGTGATGATGTCTGCAAAGCATCTAAATGGCACTGGATGGAGTGTGACTCAAGGCCCCACTCAACCCAAGCTGGGGATGTCAATTACGAGTGGGCTCCAACCATCAGGTAAGATTCTACTTCTTGGGCCAAGTCCCAGAGCAGCAGAGGTACAGGCAGGTCAGATGTGGTTACAGAAGGCAACACACAAGGCTGCTTTGCAGATCAGATTTCTGGTAACTCTGGGGGGCACTCCACCTTAAAAACTCCAGAAATTCAATCTGGTCAGAAGATTCAGAGAAGAGGGTCAAGATCAGGTGAACTTATTCACACTAACTAAACTCACAAAACACAGAGGTATGAAGCAGATACTGTGTAAGAAACAACATTGTTAGAAAAGATACTTTATGTTTTCAAGCCAGCACATTCTTTCCCTATAAGATCGTGTGGGAGGTCGAACTATGATAGACACTTGCTGGGCAAGGAGGAGCTAGATCCAGAGTAATGGGTCACATGACCTCAATGGTCAGGGTCACTGAGCTGTGATAGCCTGAGATCCCCAATTAGATGACAGAGACAGAGTTACTCAGAGGCCCCTGCTTCCTTGGAAAGTGCTGGAGACACACAGCTTATGAAGACATACAATTTTGCCTCAGGTATATTAATATCAGTGCTTAGAAATATCTCTCGTTTTATTACTTCATTAGATTTCCCATGTCTGCTCTTCATGCTTTAGATTGATACACAGCCTTGCTTTAGATAACTTGGCTTTATAATTGAATTCCATAAGATGAGTTTATTTACAATTTTAGGGACATCATACTGTGATCCCTGCATACTGACCCAAGCAAGCCATTAAAAAATAAATATGTAATACCAGCCTCCAATATTCTAGGGATGGAAGAGAAAGTTTGAGATGGAAGTGTCCAACCAATCTCCTGTGACAGAAATTTGTCTTGCTGGGCCTCTTGGCCCATCCAAAATTAGAGAAAATATTCTTTGTGCTCATCCTGTCAATGTACCTGGTGACCCTGCTGGGCAACAGACTCCTCATCCTGGTGACTATCCTTGACTTCCACCTGCACACTCCCATATACTTATTCCTGGGGAACCTCTCCTTCCTAGACATCTGTTACACAACCTCCTTGGTCCCCCTTATTCTCGACAGCCTCCTGACCCCCAGGAAAACTATCTCCTTCTCAGCCTGTGCTGTGAAGATGTTTCCCTCCTTTGCCACAGGATCTACAAAGTGTGTGCTCCTGAGCATGATGGCATTTGATCACTATGTGGCCATCGGCAACCCCCTTGGATAACCTGTGGTCATGAGCAAGGCTGCCTATGTGCCCACAGCTGCCAGCTCCTGGGTAGCTGGGGGAGCCAACTCCCTGGTGCAGATCTCTCTTGCAGTGCAATTGCCCTTCTCTGGGGACAATGTCATCAACCACTTCATCTGTGAGATCCTAGCAGTTCTGAAGTTGGCCTGCGCTGACATCTCCATCAATGTGATTAGCATGGGGGTGGCCAATGTGATCTTCCTGGGGGTCCCCGTCCTGTTCATCTTTGTCTCCTACATCTTCATCCTCACCACCATCCTGAGGATTCTCTCAGCTGAGGGACAGCGAAAGGCCAACTCCACCTGCTCTGCCTACCTCACCATGGAGCTCATTTTCTATGGAACCATCCTATTCATGTATGAGAAGCCCAAATCAAAGGACCTCCTGGGGGCAGACAAACAGGACCTTTCAGACAAACTCATCTCCCTCTTCTATGGAGTGCTGACCCCCAACTCAGCCCCATCATCCATTATAGTCTGAGGAACAAGGATGTTAATACTGCTATGAGGAACCTGGTGGCTCAGAAATGCTTCACCCAGTGATGGTGGGATATGTCCCATGACCCACACACTCTGATTAACTTGAGAATTTCAATTCAAAGTACTGGTTTATGAGGAGCAAATTGAGTTAGAGCCATGCTACTCACAGATTAGTCCATAGATCAGCAGTGTCAGTATCACCTAGGAGCTTATTAGATATGCAGAATCTTGGGGTCCATTCAAGACCTACCAAATTGGAACATGCATTTGAACAAGATTCCTCAGATGATTTATATGCATGTTAAACTTTAAGAAGTATTGGCTAAGAGTGTGTGGTGGAGGCTGTGTTGAATGTACTGCCCAGACCACCCCACCCCACCTAGGGTTGAAGGTCTTGTTACCCCAGCTCCTGAGAGTATTGGTAGCTGACAGCATTCAGCTGAATCCCTCTGCTGGCTTACCCTTGGCCCAAGAGAGTTACATCACTCAAAGTCATACACCCTTCTCAGAGGTAGCCTACTTCCAATGATTAGTCAGTGTCAATATAAAGACTTGATCCTCCTTGCTTCAAATGGGGAGATCTCTAAAGGGCCATCCCAGCTTGAGAGCTTCCTTTGCCTCCACCCAACAACTGTTGATCTTAAGAGCACTCCCCGTGAAAAGTAGTATGGATTATCCTCAGAAAATTAAGAATAGATCTACCATATGATCCAGCTATTCCACTGCTGGGTATTTATCCAAAAAACTTGAAAACATAAATGCATAAAGATCCATGCATCCCTATGTTCATTGCAGGATTATTCACAATATCCAAGATTTGGAAGCAACCTAGGTGCCCATCAGGGGATGAACGGATAAAGAAGATGTGGTATTTATACACAATGGAATACTACTCAGCCATAAGAAATGACGAAATCCAGCCATTTGTGACAACATGGATGGACCTTGAGGGTATTATGCTAAGCAAAATAAATCTGGGAGAAAGTCAAATACCATATGATCTCATTCATAAGTAGAAGATAAAAACAACAACAAACAAACACACAGCAACAGAGATTGGATTGGTGGTTACCATAGGGAAGGGGGGAGGGGGGAGGGCAAAAGGGGTGATTAGGTTCACGTGTGGCGATGGACTATAATTAGTTTTTGGGTGATGAACATGATGTAATCTACACAGAATTCGACATATATTACGACGTACATCTGAAAGCTATATAATGTTATAGTCCAATGTTACTGAAATAAAAAAAAAGAAAAGAAAAAAGAGCACTCCCCAGTAAACATCCTGAGTGAAAATCTCCCCATCAGGGTCAACTTCCTGGGAAACACAACCTACGAAAGAGAACAGCCGTCAATCTGGGCACGGATGTGTGAACTATGTGTGTGTTACTGATGTGTCCTTCTCAGATGTGTCCTGCACATTGACTCCCAAGTAAAGTAAATCAAAGAATTTCTTTTGTCTATACAAAGAAAAATTATCCCCTAAACAATTTTCTAAGTTAAATTTCTTTACTTTTCATTTCTATAAATGGATCTTAATTTGCATTTCCCCTACAAGTGTCTTTACTCCTAAGCAGAGTCAGCAGGGCTGTTTTACTCCTGGGCATGAGGGTGTAGTAGTCAGGTCTATGGAGTTTTCTCCAAGAACAGAGATGTTTCAGATCTGAAAAATCTGTTGGCTCTTAACTACAAAACAAAACAAAAAACCCTTAAAAAATCTTAATACAGGTTTCCCCTGCTATCCAAAAGTAGAGCATTCCTATGAAACTTTTTGAAATGGTGTAAAGCAAAGAAGCAATTATCATTAATTTATATGAGAAAAATTTTTGAGCATTCCAAGACCCAAAAGATAACCTACCACATAAAACCTAAAATAACCCTATATAGTAAAGTAACTCATATAGTAAAAGCAGGTATGATATGATAAATATACAGTCTCCAGAAAGTAGAAATAATGTATGCGCAGTGTAGCTTCACTTACCAGAATCAGGAAGACGGTGAGTACACTGGAAGGCTGAGAGGTGGTGGTGGTGACAGGATGTTAGGCTGAGTCCTCAGAGTTTTGGGTGGTGGGAGCTACAGGAGACAAGGGTGTGGGAAAGAGAGGAAGAGGGTCATCTGATAACATCCCATCATCATCTGAATCCATCAGGGCAGGCTGGTCACTAATGTCCACACCTTCCTCTATGTCTGCCTGCCTCCATGTCAAAAGTCGAGGTTCGTCATGTGCTGTGGCTGATGTGGCTGATGTGGAAGGTTTGAAATATGACAGTATGCTTGACTGCTTAGCCTCTATAACGGCTCACTGCAAAACAAACGCTGAACACTATTTTCGCTTTTCAACTGTTTTGTAAAAGTGAAAATCCTCTTTGGATTTCTTTCAGTTACTGAAAACAGGTACTAATGTGGGTCTTTTGTAAAAGTGAAGTGGTGTAAAGTGAACTTTCCGTTAGTGGTGAAAACCTACAACTGTTTATTTACATGCCTACAAAACAGAACATTATGTCAATCTCAGTAATGGATAAATTTTTGTATTCATGCCTCATATATAAAAACAATCTGTAGTTAGGTACTTTCACTTTGTGAGAACTCCTGAGTTTTCTTCCCAATTGTTAAGAAATCATAGAATTATAAATTGAGTGAGTCACTTCTAAGCCAAGTAATTTTAATAACAGAAGAAGAAAAATCATTTCAAATTTACCACAAAATTATACTTAAAGTGGGATGTAGGTGGATTTTGACAAGATGTGCGGTGGGACTTCCAAAGGTAAGAGTTCCCCGGCCTGGGACCGTCTAGAGATGGACTTGTTAGTTCTAGATATATTTGTCTGCAGCACCAAAATAAGTAATTAGCACACAGGTACTCAGTAAGGCACACAAGTGTCTTTCCCCAGTTACCTTTCAACTTTCTCTTGCCCCCACACCCCTTCTGCTCAGAGAGATGTGGCCTGTGTGGCTGGTGGACTTCTACAAAGGGTCTAGGTGAGGGCTCAGATGGGTGAGACTTCCCTAAGAGAAAATCCAAAGCATGCAGTTTAGCCTGAAGCCTGAGGTAGTCTGTAGGCTGTAGAGGCCCCAACCAGGGGGCTCCGGGGCTTCTTTTCCTCCATCTTTATGAAAACGACAAAAGAAGTGGTGGAGAGGGGCTGAACCCACACTTTACAACCGACGAGAAGTCTGTGCATTTCCCCTGTGGTCACACGGACCATGATTCCTGTACAGACGACAAGGACATACATAGAACTCTGGCACCATCTCCCATCTTCTTCTTACCAAGTAGGAATTAATACCCAGAGTCTTATTAGCAAATCATCCTACTTCTCTTTACGACCAGTCTTTACCAGTGGCTTTTGATAGAGGTTGGGCTCAATAGAAGGCTCCTCACTCCTCCCTGCCTCCCACTAATCCACTTGGAAGGGGACATTCCCATCCTCAGGCCCGCTGAGCTCACATGGCCATGTTCCATACTGACTCTCACCTCCCTCACCCCAGCCAAGGTTACCTGAAAGGCTCCCTGTTCGTTGCCACCAAAGATCTCTAATGAAACAGAAGCTCCTAGCAAAATGCTAGTTGCCTGCCTGGCCTGTATCTCCACAGCTGCTTTTCTCTAGGACTTGACCTTGTCACTCTCTCACCAACCCCAGTGCTCTCTTCTGTCCTCATGTTCTCTGCTTCGGTCAGTAATCCTTGTTCCATACTGTACTATAGCAAAGGAGAGGGCAGTATTGAAAATCTCTGGCAGATAAAGTCACTTCCTAGTTGGTCCAAACTGCTCTGACCTCCCTCCCTTGACTCTTTGCCCCTTCTGGGCTCCCATACAACTTAGGGGCACTTGGCAATCAACTACAGACTGTAGCTGTCACCAGGACCTTTCTGGAGGTTGGAGGCCCCCTTTGTCATTTCTGCTCTCTTTCTAGTGCCTGGTGCTGGCCCGTGGTGCATGTCTCTTGTTTCCTGTTTTTAGGGGCAAAGGCCAGACCTGGACAGCTCTACACAGTGCAGAGGAACTGCAGTGAGAGCCAGCTTCTCCGGAGCATGTGGAGCACCAGGGTGTTGGTTGGGGCCAAGGCAAACCTTCCACTTCTTGTTCTAACACTTAGCTTTGCAAAGATGAGTGCATTTAACAGATAGCATTGTGGTCAAAGCACAGTCAGCCCTCAGTTATCTCCTCTCCTTCCAGGAGGGTCAGCAAGGACAGGATGGTAACTTTCTACTATAAGGAGCATTTCTTTGTAGTGAGAGTTAGGATTTATGTGGAACTGTCTGTGACTCATCTAATTGGGTTTATGGGACATAGGCCCTAAACTCCTGTGAGGCCTCTACCAAACTTTAAATTGCTTCTGGGATTAAAACTGGCCCCAAACAACCAGAGCTCTAAATTGCTCCATGGCTCCTTTATGGAACCTCTGAAGAGAGAGCAAGGGGCAGAGAGCAGAGGGTGTCTACCCTGAGCATGCAGGCTGGGCATGGCTGCTGAGACCACTGGGATGCAGCTCCTTGAGTTGTCCTTCCTCTTGTTATCTGACTGGGCACGGAGAAGGCCAGGAAGGGAAGCAGCTAGAGCCCCTTCAGCTGTGACCAACCTTAAATTTTCTTTACCTTGCTGTGAAATTTGAAGGGATGGCTTAACTCCAAGATAGCTAAACAGAATATGCTGCATGCTTCTAGGCACAGTCTCCACAGATGGGGGATGATCAAGGTGGGCAGTTGAAGCAATCATCTCCCAGACCTGGAGGTCTTCCAGCATCCTCCCTGCCATGAGACAATCTGTCCGGGTGAGCTGATTTCCCTACCATGGCCTCTTCCCCACACTGGACATAGACTGACTTCTCTCTGTGGCCAAGCCTTCTTCAGGTAGGTGGGTAGAAGAAAAAAAGGGGTTGCAAGTGGGGACCTGGCCACAGCTTCCATGTCTCTGAAGGGATTTTATAAGGGGAGGGAGCAGGCTGTCCTGAGAGTTTAGACCAGTGTGGGGATGGGACAGAGGGTGAAGAATGGGGACAACATTGGAAGAAAGTTTCTGGTTAATGTAAGGGAAAACTTCCCAAAAATCAAGGCTATCTGACAAAGGAATTGGAGTTGTGCTCTCACATAACTCAAGGTATTCAAAGCAGAAGTGGGAAAATTGTGTTTCATAGAAGGTATTCACACAAAGGAGGGGAAAGAGGCAAGACCAGTTACTTTACAACATTCCTGCTAAGTCTGAGATTCTTCAGGCAATGGTATTATCTCTAAAAATAGACCTCTTTCCCCCAAATATTCCCAATGCCCACAGTTAATCTCCTCTGATAATTGCATGGGGATAGCTTCCGATTCTGTCTGGTTTCTCCAACCACTGTTTCAACCAGCAACAATGTAAGAGTCACAGAAGCAATGCATGAAGCCCAGGGACACTCCCACCCACCCATGCCCTGCTATGAGGCGGATCTCTTGGAGAAAGTTGTGACACTGCAATTTTTCATGTGTCCTAAGGAAAGCAAGGATGACCAAGACTTCATAATCCATCCTTTGCTCCTCAGTAGACCTGCTATGACACAAGTGCAGGAGCAAGAATGCAGAGTGGTAAGGGAAGGAGCCCTAGGGAGAATGTGAGGAAACAGCCTCCAGTCCTGGCCCTGTCCTTACCACCTGTGAACTTCTCTAAGCTTTGGTTTCCTCATCTTTAACATGAGAACTCAAGGCTTGAGGTTTTCTCTAATGTACTGGACCTAAACTTCTGCAGTTATTGAGGTGCATCCTGTGTGCAGTGCCTCCTTTAAGCAAGCCCTCTGCAAGCCTGGATAGAATTGTCAGCTATTCTGTGAGGGAAAAAGCATCACTGTGGCATTGAAGTGGCTTTAATGGTCAGCTCAGATATTAAAGGGTCTAAGTTAGGAGTCATGACTTACAAACCAGCTCCAAAACCACAGAGGCTGGTCACAAAGTCACAGATGCTCACATTGAGGGGCATGAGGGACACTTGTCCTTGGATTCTATCCCTCCTCCCCATCCCCGAGGACTGGAGTAGACTGAGGGAACTGCAGTGCTGTGGACAAAGGCCATGGGTAGAGAGAAGGGCTGTGGAAGTCCTTCTGTCAGGATCTCCATAGTCTTTTGGCCAGAAATTCCTTACTGATGGTGCAACGAAGGGGGATCACCAACCAAACTCACAAGAAGCAAAGTGGGAATCAGGCATCAAGTAACAGATGTAAATGCTGAGCAGATTCTCATCTTCCTGGCCTCTGCCTATCACATTCCCTCCATAAAGGACTCGATGCAGACTAATTATCAAAAAATTATTATACAAGCCCAGAATTGGAGCCGGGGGAGTGAGTGAGGTGATGCCAGTGGCCAGCGTCACTGAGTAGGGCAGCCTGAAGCCCCCAAGAACACCGCAGGAACAATTCAGGGACAGGCAGATCTGGCCAGGGGATCCCACTTCCCTGGTTAGTGCTGGACCCATGCAGTACAACTCAGGGTTCCTTTTCATGGGCCCCATGTACACCCATCCTTACACACTGCTCTGGGTTGCTGCAACTTACACATCCCTTCTTTTAAGTGTGTTAGCTATTGCTCTGGCTAAAACTATTTCATATATCATGGTTTGATTAGATTTCCAGGGTCTGCTTTTCCTGATTTCGATTCGATATATTCTGACTTTTAATAAACTCCAGTAGACAGTGAATTTTATCCCTTAGACACTGATATTACAAGTTGGCACATCAAAGGATAAATTTAATGACAAGTTATGGAAGTATGTCATTGTAATTCCCAGATATTGATCTCTGTAATCACGTGTTTGCTGTCCTCAGTTTTCCTGAGGGTACAAGAGAGAATTTAAAATGGAAGTGGCCAACCAATCTCTTGTGGCAGAATTTGTCTTGTTGGGTCTGTCAGATCAGCCAAAGCTGGAGACAACGTTCTTTGTGCTCCTCCTGTCAATGTACCTGGTGATCCTCCTGGGCAATGGGATTCTCATTCTGGTGACCATTCTTGACTCCCAGCTGCATACGCCCATGTACTTCTTCCTGGGGAATCTCTCCTTCCTGGACATCTGCTACACAACATCTTCCATCCCTCTAGTCCTGGATGGCTTCCTCACTCCCAGGAAAACCATCTCCTTCTCAGGCTGTGCTGTACAGATGTTTCTCTCCTTTGCCATGGGAGCCACAGAGTGTGTGCTTCTGGGTATGATGGCATTCGATCGCTACGTGGCCATCTGCAACCCCCTTAGATACCCCGTGGTCATGAGCAAGGCTGCCTATGTGCCCATGGCTGCCAGCTCCTGGGTGGCTGGGGGAGCCAACTCCCTGGTGCAGATCTCTCTTGCAGTACAATTACCCTTCTGTGGGGACAATGTCATTAACCACTTCACCTGTGAGATCCTGGCTGTCCTGAAGTTGGCCTGTGCTGACATCTCCATCAATGTGATTAGCATGGAGGTGGCCAATGTGATCTTCCTGGGGCTCCCAGTTCTGTTCATCTTTGTCTCCTACATCTTCATCCTCACCACCATCCTGAGGATTCCCTCAGCTGAGGGCCAGCAAAAGGCCTTCTCCACCTGCTCTGCCCACCTTACTGTGGTGGTCATCTTCTATGGAACTATCCTATTCATGTACACAAAGCCCAAATCAAAGGACCCCCTGGGAGTGGACAAGCAGGATGTTTCAGACAAGCTCATTTCTCTCTTCTATGGAGCACTGACCCCCATGCTCAACCCCATCATCTACAGCCTCAGAAACAAGGATGTGAAGGTTGCTGTGAAGAAACTGGTGACTCAGAAATGCTTTGCCCAGTGATAGTGGGATGAAGCAGTGTATCTTGTGGTTCTGTGCACACAGGGCTCCCCTAGGAAATGACCATGTGGTAAGCACAGACATGCTTAATCTTCTACACATTAGTTTCATCACAAAACCGACCACCAAACAATGCATTTCAGAATGGGTCTTTCCTGAGTGATTGACAATGGAACACCAAGTCTTTAGAATCAAGAGGGGGCTGTGCTAAATCACCTGGAAGCAAGAATAAGTGACTATTAAAATTTATTTGCATTTTTATTCTGAAAAAATAAACAATAAAAATTAAAACTTTGTTTAAAAATATACTTTCTTTGTTCTTGTGCAGACCAGCTGCAATTTGTATGAGCCAATTACGTTGTTTTCTGCTCTACTGTGCGATGGGGAGCATAGCAGTGAGGAAAAGTCACTTCTTAGTTGGTGTCCAAGCTAAAAACCAATCTCTCATTTTGGAAAATTACTGACACCAAGACATCCCAAATGACACCATTTAATCCCTCTTGACTGTAGGAGTTCAGAGTGTTTCCTGTTTAATTATTATTGCCCGCTTAATATCCTTGAGCCTATTTGGGAAACTCCTTCTTCTCTTTCTGTACATAGAGCACGTCTATTCCTACCCAAATTTGTGGAGGAGGAGTTTGTGTCAGCTCTAATCAAACTCCAGATATTGTAGGCCAAGATAAAAGTTCTAGCAGTCTCCATTTAACCCTTACTACAATGTAAAGTTTATACTCTGAGCTCCTTCCTTTTCCTGGAATCAATGTTTGCAATCGTCCAGACCCCAATCGTCAAACTCAGTTTGCTCTCTCTCTCTGAGATTTGGATTGGACACGGCACCACTGCTAAAAATCTACTTGTAATTACTGTGTGGTTAAGAGCATAGACTTTGGAACCAGACTGACTTGGAGGTGCCTCTGCCTGATTAACTTCAGGCACATTAGAAAAATTACTTAATCTTGAAGACTCTTGGTTTCTTAATTTTGTAAAATGGAGATATTTAAACCAATCCCATGGAGTTGCAGTGGGGACGAAATTGAAGTGAGGTATACATATATATAAAAAATGCACAGTAGCTAGCAAAGAATAACCTCCCAATTAACAAATGAACATTTTTATTATTAATGAAATACATCAAATAACTCCCCTGAGGAAGCCTATGATGCTTGAGGGCAGAGCTCAATACCACACTTAACTGAATCAATTCCGATTTTTTAGTGCAGTTCCTTTTTGGTTAACTTTCTAGCTTATGAGGCAACAATCCAATTTCTCTCGGCCTTTTCCCCAGTCATTCCTCTCCTTTATCCACAGAGATGAAGGACTCATATTTGTGCTGTGTGACACTGACCCTACCCAGGCCAAACAGATTCTTTCTGCCAGGTTTTGGGGATTGTCACTAATATCCAGGGAGTGAGTCACTGGATTCATAACTTGGAATGAAACTTGGGAGCTATGGGGTAATCATGTTTGACCCTGTGAACTGGGGAGATAAGGAGAAACCAAGTTTGCAGAGAGGAACGTAAAAACATCCAAAGATCAAAGATGAGAGACAATGAGGACATCTTCATATGTTCCCAGTTTTTCGTTTCCATTTTTTCCTAGACCTGTCCATACTCCTGACCTTTTGCTTCCAAAGGACATCTCTATATCCTTATACTAGATTCTATTTTTCACAAATCTACATTGTTACTTTCTTTGATGGGGCAATAAAAAAATCACATCTAATATGACTACTAACTTGTACCTGTGCCTGGCTATCATGCATGGCAGATGTCTTACAGAAATCAGTTTTGAAACAATTTCTCTGAACTCAACGTGTAGCTCTTCCTGTATTCAATTACTCCCTTCCAAATACAGTGGCTTTGCCTTTGGCAGATTCTATCACCAGCAAATTTGGAACATGTCCAGTAGTTGATGTGATACAGGAGATCTAAGTTAAAATCCCTGCCTTCCCACATAGAATTGCTTGACCACAAGTATGTCATCTGCTCTTGAAGAATCTCAGGTATATTCATCCACACAACAAAGTGAGAGTACTAACTATCTCAGGTGACCTCCACCTGTGAATTGCCCTGGATCCATGGTTCCTTTCTCCAGTGGGAGAGGTCCTTGAAGAGAACAGAGCAATGCTCTTACAGCAGGGTTTTAGTATTTGAAGCTGTGTCTGGTTTCTCTCAGCTCCTTAGCTGTCAATGTGCCAGGAGCATCTTCAGAGCCTCCATCTTCTCCACTAGGCTCAACAACCAAATAGAATGACTCAGGTTGTTGATGTCATCCAATCTCTATCATTGGTACAATGAACAGAGTAGCCCTGATTGCAGGAGGCTATCTATGGGCTAAAGAGCAGCGGCTCTCACTCACAAAAGCTGATATAGCTACTTAAGCAGCTGATTGTTCAAACTGCCAGCAACAGAGACCAACCTTCATTGGAAGAGACTTATCAGTCACTTGTTGGTAAGTTGATTGCATTAGACATTTCCATTCTGCAAGGGACAGTGATTCTCCTCGACTAAAATCAACACCTCTTCTCAGTTTGAGTTGCCTGTCCTTTCTGCAGGGCATTATCCAACATCAGCATCTGAAAGCTGAGGGAGAGTTTGACTTAATGACATGGAACCCTGCATAGAATCTCATTGGACCAAGGGATTTATTTATCAAAGTAGGTGTAGCTGTGGGATCATGATTTGGGGATCCACTGGTCCTTCCGTATACTGCACCATCCAGAAGTAGCTGGCCCAAGAGAGTGATGGCTAACCTTTTGAAAGCACAGCTAATGTCCCAGCCTAGAGATAATACTATGCAAGAATGGGTCACCATACTCCAGAATGCAGTATGTACCCTAAATCAATGAATGTTTTATGGGACTCTGTCCCCAGTAGACAAAATACGTGGTCCAGGACTCAAGGGAGATAGCAAGAGTAGCCCTGCTGACCATCCCTTCCAGTGACCTACTGGGCAATTTGTGCTTTCCATCACTGCAACTCTCGGCTTTGCAAGTCTAAGGGTCCTAGTTCCCAGAGGAGAGTTTCTTCTAGCAGGGGACACAGAAAGAGTCTCATTAAACATTTTTAGCATTTTACTGAGGTAAAACTTACATACCATAAAATTTACCTACTGCAAGGTACAAGTCAATGATTTTTGATAAATCTATACAGTCATGCAATTGTCACTACAAACCAATTTTAGAACATCTACATCATTTCAAAAAGTTCTCTCATGCCCATTTGCAATCAGTCCCCAACTCCAGCCCCAGGTAACTACTAATCTACTTATTTCTAGAAAGATTTGTCTTTTTTGCAAATTTTAGATTAATGGAACTATACAATATGTAGTCTTCTGTGTCTGGCATCTTTCACTTAGCATGCTTTTGAGGCTCATCCAGTTGTAACATACATCAGTAATTTGCTCCTTTTTATTATGAAATAGTATTCCATTATAAGTATGTACCACTTTGAGTTTATCTGTTCACCCATTGATGGACATGTGGCTTGTTCCCCTTTGGGTTATTATGAATAATGCTGCTATGAACATTTACATACACAACTTTGTGTGGAATTGGCAGATCATATAGTACGAATGTATTTAACTCTTAAGAAACTGCTAAACTGTGTTCCTAAGTGGCTGTATCCTTTTAAATTCCCACAAGCAATAGGACAGTTCCAGTTTCTACACATCTTTTCTATGTAGCTCTTCCAGTGGATGTGGAGTAGTATCTCACTCTAGTTTAAATTTGCATTACCCTGTTAGCTACTAATGTTGAGCATCTTTTCATGTGCTTATTAGCCATTCACATGCCTTTTTGGTGAAGATATTTTAGTTGGGTTGTTTGTCTTTTTGTTGTTGATTCATATGTAAAAATACTTTGTGTAACCTGAACACAAGTTCTTTATCATATAGTCACGTGCCACATAATGATGTTTCAGTCAATGATGGACTGCATGCGCAATGATGGTCCCATAAGATTAGTACCATATAGGCTAAATGTGTAGTAGGCTATACCATCTAGGTTTATATAAGTACACTTTATAATATTCACACAACAACAGAATTGTCTAATGACACATTTCTCAGAATGTATCCCTGTCATTAAGCAACGCATGACTGTACATATAATTTTCAAGTATTTTCAGTCTTTTTGTATTTGTCTCTATTTTTTTATGGTGTCATTTGAAAATTGAAAGTTTTTAATTTTGTAGTACAATTTGTCAGTTTTTTAAAATGAATTTTGGTGTCTTGTTTAGAAATCTTTACTTAGGCCAAGGTCACAAAGATTTTTCTCCTATGTTTTCTTCTGGAAGTTGTACGGTTTTATGTTTTACATTTAGGTCTGTGATCCATTTTGGGTTAATTTTTTGTATGGTGTGAAGTAAGTGTCTCACTTATTTTTTACATATGATTATCCAATTGTTTCAGCACTTTTTGTTGAAAAGACTATCTTTTCCTCCATTGGATTGCTTTGGCATCTTTGTTGAAAGTCAATTGAGCATAAATGTAAGGACTAATTTCTGGACTTTCTATTCTTTTCTATCTATTAAACTTTAAACTATGGCTGTCCCCTGTCATTTTGGACTTCTTATGACAAGGGACCAACTGGCAAGGAAAGGAGTCACTATCTGAGTGGTGTATGACTGATTCTAGTCATCAGAAGGAGACAGGGATGCTTTTACAGAATGAAGGATGCTATGGACTGAATGTTTGTGTCTCACCAAAATTCACATGTTGAATCCCTTAGTGTCTATTAACTATGAAAACCAACCTGTGACACTACATTTCCAACAGTAGGACCATATCACCAAGACCCAGATACAGCTTGTCTGGTTTTCAAGAAGGCCACTATTTCAGTCCAGAAGTTATTCCATTGAAAGTATAACACAGCTGTGGAGGTAGAGATAAGATAAAATTTCACAGAGAATAATGAATGTGGCATTACATAAAGCAAAGGCATTGTGCATTTACCATTTTGAGGGGGCTAGGTGTGAATAACAGGTTTTAGAATAACACAGAGAGCCAAGCAGCTAACTGATAGTACAACAAACGGCTGGCTGTAGGATGTGGCCAGTCTAGGAGTAGTGCTCACAACTGAGCCACAAACAAATCTATTCAAGCTGACCCAAGAGGACCATGGTGTGGTAGATTCCAACATGTGATGTACCGCACCAAATAGGGATTCTGACATAGCTAATATTTACTGTGTTACTCCAGAATATCATTTATTACTGAGGACAGTGCTTCCCAAACTTTAATGGACATAGGAACCATCTGGGGATTTTGTTAAAATGCAGATTATGGTTCAATAAATCTCAAGTGGCGCTGAATATTTTGCAATTCTAACAAGATCTCAAGAAATGTCATTACTGGTCATAAACCAGACTTTGAGTTGCAAGTACCTAGGATATTCTACTATAAGCAGTCTAGCACTGGGGCTAATTCATTAGTTTGCCTGATTGGTTTATATATCCTTGTTTGAGCAAGAATTTTGAGACAGCTAAAAGTTTCAGATCTATACAATAATCTCTAGAACAACCACTAAAAAAATAAGGCAAAGAGATATAGCCAACAGATAAAGTAAAAAGCTAACAGATAAATTAAAATGGAATTAATTCTAAGAACTATTCAATTAACTCAAGAGCCTACAGGAAAGGAGGAACAGAGGAACAACAATAAAAAAATGAGATAAATAGAAAACAACAACAAAAGATTAAATCTAAACCTAACTAATTAATGATTATATTAAATAGAAATGTATTAAACACACTAATTAAAATAGAGAGACTGGAATAAACATGCTAATTAAAATAGACTAGCAGACTGGGTAAACAAGCAAAACTGAGCTCTATTCTGTCTAAAAGAAGTATTTTAATTATAAAGATACATACAGTTGAAAGTAGAACGATGAAAAAATATGTCAAGCAAACTGTTAGCTAGGGGTTATATTAATATCAGATAAAGTAGACTTAAAGACAAAGAGTACCACTAGAGATAAAGAGGAAGATTTCATAATGATAAGGTGTCAATTAATCAGGAAGACAAGAAAATCATAAATGTATGTTCACCTAGTAACAAAGCCTCAAAATAATATGAAGCAAAAAGGGACATAATTAAAGGGAGAGATAGATCCACAGTCAGAATTGGAGATTTTCATATCTTTTCTTAGTAATTGATAGAAGAACTAGAAAAAATATCAAAAATTAATTCATTATTCAGGAACAAGATAAGGATGCCCACTTTCACCACTTTTAGTCAATATAGTAATGAAGGTCATTATTGATAGGAATGTAAAATGGTACAAACATTTTGACAAAAGATTTGTTAATTTCTTATAAAACTAAGTATATACCTACGCTATGAACCAGCAATCTCATTCTCAGGTATTTAGCCAAGAGAAGTTGAAATACGTGTCTACAAAAAGACTTATGTGAGAATGTTAATAATGACTTTATTCATAACAGCCAAAACTGGAAACAGCCCAGATGTCCTTTAACAAGGAGAATGGATAAACAAACTTGGATGTTCATATAATGGAATACTACTCAGTAATAAAAAGAGACAAACAACTAAATCCTGTAACAACACAGATGAATCTCAAAAACGTTATTCTGAATAAAGACTTGTACAAAAGTACTCTAACTGTATGATTCTCTTAATATGATGTTTCTGAAAAGGTAAGATTAAACAAGGGTGAAAAATATTAGAGAAATGGAGATTGCTCTGGGCAGGTTGGTATTGGGTACTGACTGGTAAGGGGCATGAGAAAACTCGTTGTGGTGTTGGAACTACTCTATAACTTGATAGGATTTGGGTTACACGGGTGTGCACGTCTATCAAAACTCATTGGATGATACATTTAAAATTTATGCATTTCACTGAGTAAATTTTACCCCCAAAAGTGGACAACTATCTATCTATCTGTCTGTCTGTCTGTCTAAATGTATGGACCTATTATAATGCCTGCTATTGGCATGCCACAAATTTGTCTAATGAACTTTCTATCAGCCTCAATACAAAAGGAAGATGTATTCTCTTGGGGGCTTGTTCTTGTCTTTGCTACTGTTTGTTTGCTCCAAAGAATAGTTAAGGGCTTCTCTCACAAGCAGGTCATCTGAGGGCCCAAGATACCTTGTGCCTCTTGAACTGATGGCAGAGACTGGCTTGCCAGGATAGCTTTTAGTCATGATTTCATCATCTATTTATTGAATTACTGTTTAGTTACTGTTAGTTATTTGTTGGGTTACTGTAGAAGGAATGTTGTGCTTAGTTCAGGATCACATGTTTAGTGTAACTGAGCATATCTATGATGATTTATTGTCTTCCTATCTTTGAAGGGCTGATACACAAAAGAGGAAGCAACAATGTCCTGTGTGGCCCTCAAGAGCTAAGTAAGGACCCAGGGAGGAGCTGCAGGGAGATAAGCAGGCTTTGGTCCAAATGAGGAAATATCTTCTGATCACTAATTTCTTCCAGAAATAGGACAGACTTTTGGGGAAGTAGGGAGCTCCTGTTCACTGGACCACTTTTTTCTAGATGTGACACCTCTTCCTTTCCCTACCTTCTTCCTCACAGATCATAAGCATACTCCATGTATTAGTTATCTATTGTTGCAAAACAAATTACACCAAAACTTAGTAGCATAGAAGAATACACATGTTTTGTTTCACAGTTTCTGAGGGTCAAGAATCTGAGCACAGTTTAACTGAGTCCTCTGCTTCAGGGTCGTTCACAACACTTCAATCAAGATGTTGGCTATGGTTGGGATCTCATCTGAAGGTTCAACTGGGAAAGGGTTTACTTCTAAGCTCCCTTACATAGTTTTTGGAAGGATTCAGTGCCTTGAGGTTTGTTGGTCTGAGGACCTTACTTCTTCATTATCTGTTGGCCAGCAACTTCCTTCAGTTCCTAGCAAGAGAGTGTATTCTTTTGGTTAGAAACAAGTTACTAAAGTAGAAGGTATTATAACAAGGCCATGAAGACCAGTAGGCAAGAATCACTGGGGGCCACCTTAGAGACTGCTACCACATCCCAGATTCCACCCATAGAATGTCTTCACTGGATTTTGTGCTATAGCGTACTTCTTATTCCATAGTGCTTTTCAAACAAATCATTTGTTGAGGTTATCAAAGAAATACTCAAGCCCAAGATCTGTGCCAAGCTCTGTCCCCAAGATGGTATTCTCTTTTCTCCCACCCCTTACCTGTGTCTTCGTGTGTAAATTCTCAGCCATTGTTCAAAGCCTGGCAAGAAATTGCCTCCTCCTTGAAGTCTCCCCAGGGCTCCAGGTGGAAGTTCCCTCAAGTGTCCACAGCTGCTAGTTCCATATTGCCATGAACATATGGCATTCCTAAATAATTCTTATCTCTACAGCTGCTCTTTTCAAGAATTTTAGGCATTTTGAAGTTTGCAGAAATTCAAGCAGGACATGGAAATGCTTCCCCTGATGTCTTTCAGTCACCTAAGAATGCAAAGTTCCAGCAGGAGCAAAGGAAGGAGGAAAAAAAGTCTTCCTGGAGTGCCATCAGCATAATTGGATCTGGGGCCCTTATCCCAGAGGCATAAAAAGTTTCCTGACTTTGTACGATGGCATTTCCAAACTTTTAATTACTTCAGGGAACTCAGTAATTCCAATCACAGTGCTGATTTCAAATTGCCTTCTACAGATACCGGTGGTTCCTCTGGAGATTTTGCCTAAAACACAGAATTAAGGCAGAGTGGGAAAAACTGATTTTTACCCCTTCTTCAAATCAGAGGTGAACATCTTAGCCTGGGCCTTTCACACTAGTGTTGCTACTTCCGGCCCATGTACAGTTTCCAACCTATAGGGAGCCATTCTCAGTAAGTTCCTGAATAAGGTAAGTGAGAGTTCTTATAAGAGTAATCCTTATACTGTTTACATCACCAAAAATGTAAATGAAGTCTCATGGAGTTGTGCATCACTGTAGCCTGGCATCAGAGGGGCCTCATGGGCTGAGCAGCCCAGAGTTTCTGAGCCCTCCTTGCCCACATCAATAAGAGCAGCTCTGCTCTATATTTGAGGGTTCTGAATTTAAGAAAACAAAAGTTCTCTTTTTTAAGGAGTTTGAACATCATTGATCTCTTCCAATTCCAGCACAGACCATGGTAACCTCACAGTCTAACTGAAGGACGAAAGTACTGAACTCTATGCAGTAGATTAGAAGGTTAAGTAGAATACAGCCCCAGTCTCTGGGCTTATAGACCTGACAACTTTCCACAAATTCAATGCAATTCCAAAGGGAAGCTGAACGACCATCATATGAATGAGAAAAACTCAGAAAGCTGCCTGCTTTGTTCAATATGAAGAATTTTCTAATATTACAGAGCTCTGCAAATATGGAGTACGATGTTTGGGAACACAGTGAACTCTTCATTGTTACAAGAGATCAAGCTGAACTGAAAAGGCATGCATCAGCGTGGTGTAGAAGATCTAGAATGGGAGAGAGGGTTGGACTAAATTAATGGGGAGCATAATCAGTGACAGGATATTAGTCTGGGTAACGTATCTAGCAGCTGAGCCAAAAGGCTCAAGGACTGTTAATATCCACTGATTCCTATGTGGACACTCACCCAGAGGAAAGGTGATCAAGTAGTATGATGAGAAAGAAAAGCACTGCTTTAGTTACCTAAGGAAACTAGATTTCCAGAAGCTGTGATCCACTGTGGCTTTTTCGAGCCAGTCCTCCATCTATCTTCGTGGAACATCAGATTCAAACTATTGGTACATCTCAGTATCTCCAGAGCAGGGAGTTACCTTGGAGACCTCCTCACTTTCCCTTGCATCTCTCCATGTCCAGTCTCCTTTTGTCTTTAAATGTGCAGCTGGATTCTATACCATCAAAGGAGCCTTCCATGACCCCTGTTCCCATCAATACCCTGAGTCCCCTTTTGGATGCTCTGGCTTCTCCTGAACCCTTCTGCTTCCCCTCGCTGCCAGGTTGTAAACCCACTTAAGCCTGGGCTGTGGGTCACCCCTGTTCCTCAGAGGAATTGTCATACTCACATACTGGGTGATCAACAAGTATTTTGTGGATGGATGTTCAGACACAGATGGATGGATGGATGGATGGATGGATGGATGGATGGATGAACGTATGGACAGATGTACGGAAAGCCCTGGAGCTGGTGTTGCCCATGAGAAAGGAGATTTTGGAAACAACAGGAGTGTGTTTTCTGTGAGAATGATCTGGAGAGAAGAAATAAAGTGAGTATTCACAACTAATCGTTTCACTAGTACCTGGCACAAAGTGGGAGAACTTGGAGCAACTGAAAGTAACTTTTCTGATCAAAGTTTAATGAGAGGAACTGCCATACAAGACACAGAACCACTAAAATGAATGTGCTATGCATCTTGTCTCCAACGAAATGCAATAAATTATCAGAATCATCATTTTAACTGTTGTAAATGTGAAGTCTTATGGCCCCAAAGTAACTTCTGATATTACTGCTCCTTTTTCCTAGAAATAAATAGAGACTGTGGACTTTCAGTACTGTTTGCAAATCACTCAGCCTGACTGGAACTCCAGACCAGATGCCCTGGACCTATGTGAGGCAAAGAATTTTGCATTTGGATCTCTGAGTATTTTCTTCACTTGAAAGAGGAGATGCACCATGGAATGTGCCAACGAGACTGCCTCCATGACAGAGTTCATTTTCCTGGGCCTCTCTGCCCACCCAAAGCTGGAGAATTCTTTGTGCTCATGCTGCTGATGTACCTGGTGACTCTGCTGGGCAACGGGGTCTTCATCCTGTAACTGTGTCTGTCTCTCACCTGCACATACCCATGTGCTTCTTCCTGGGAAATCTCTTCTTCCTGTACATCTGCTACACAACTTCCTCAGTCCCCCTCATTCTCAACAGCTTCCTGCCTCCCAGGAAAACTATCCCTTTCTCAGGCTCTGCTGCCCAGATGTTTCTCTCCTTTGCCATGGAGCTACAGAGTGTGTGCTTCCGGGCATGGTGGGTTTTGGTCACTACGTCGCCATCTGCAATTGCCTGAGATACTCTGTGGTCATGAGCAAGGCTGCCTATATGCCTATGGCTGCCAGCTCCTTGGCTGCTGGGAGTGCTACCCCCATGGTCCAAACATCCCTTGCCATGAAGCTGCCCCTCTGTGGCAATAATGTCATCAACCACTTCACCTGTAAGTTCCTGGCTGTCCTGAAGTTGGCTGGTGCTGACATCTCCATCAATGTGATCAGCATGGTTGTGGTTAATATGATCTTCCTTGCAATCCAAGTCCTGTTCATTTTTGTTTCCTGTGTGTTCATCACTGCTACCATCCTGCAGATGCCCTTAGTTGAGAGGAGGAAAAAGACCTTCTTCACCTGCTCTGCCCACTTCACAGTCGTGGTCGTCTTCTACAGGACCATCCTCTTCATGTATAGGAAGCCCGAGTCCAAGGACCCACATGGGGCAGACAAACAAGACCTTTCAGACAAGCTCATTTCCCTGCTTGTTGTTCTCTGAGTTTTCTGAATCTGTGATTTGGTGTCTTACATTAATTTGGAGAAATTGTCAGTCACCGGTGCTTCAAATAGTTCTTCTATTTCTTTTTCTCTCCTCTTTCTGGTGTTCTAATTATGTGTATATTATACCTTTTGTAGTTGTTTTACAGTTCCTGGAGAATGTCTTTTGTTTGTTTCTTCCCCCAGTCTTTTTTCTCTTTGTTTTCCTGTTTTGCCATGTTTCCATTAGCATATCCTCAATATAGATGTTCTTTCCTCACCTGTGTTCATCTACTAATGAGTCTATCAAAGGCACTCTTCATTTCTGTTACTGTTTTTGACCTCTAGCATTTCTTTCTGATTCTTTCTTAAAATTTCCATCTGTCTGCTTACATTGTCCATCGGTTCTTACGTGCTGTCTGCTTTATCCCTTAGAGCCCTTAGCATATTATTCTTAGTAGTTATAAATTTCTGGTCAGATAATTCCAATCTTCCTGACACATCTGAGTCTGATTCTCATGGTTGTTATGCCTCTTCAACTCTTTTTTGCCTTTTAGTATACTTCGTAATTTTTTGCTGAAATCTGGACATGATGGTCAGGGTAAAAGGAATTACAGTAATAGGCATTTAGCAACTTAGTGGCAAGTTTTGGGGGCAGTCTGATAGTCTCTCTCTGTGCCTGGATTGTGAACGTCACTAGTGCTTCACAGATTTTTTTGTTTCCTTTTAGGCAGGACAGGATGGCCAGAGGGGGTTGGAATTAGGTGTTTGCCTTCCTTACATGGAAGGCTAGAACAAGCTGGAGTTAGCTATTTTCCTTCTCTCACATGGAGCGCTAGATGGGGCTGGAGTTGAGTATTTTCTTCCCCCATGTGGAAGGTGAGAGCATGCTGGAGGTGGGTATTTCCCTTTCCCCAGGGTCTGTTAATCTCCAATAATACTCCAGGGGGTAAAATAGTTTCTCCTGAGAGTAGACCTTGTTAAGAACAGAATGCTCTGTCATATTTCAAAATGGCTACTTTTCTCCTTTTCTGCATCAGGTTGGTTTTTCTCCAGTCTTCAGTAAAAACCTGGTAGAGCTTCTAGAGGTAAAACTCATAAAAGTGTGAGGGCCTCTCTATGACCGTGTCTCCCTGAAGTTTTTAACTCACAGATGTGTCCACACTGAGCCTTCAGGAATTCATCAATTTCAGTTCACGTTTTTCCACCTCAGTACTTGTTCCTGCAGAGATGTCTGGTAGTAGTTTTCCACTCTGATAAGTTCTGATTTTCTGTGTCTGCCTGCCTGTCTCTTTAATTTTGGGAGAAAGAGTTTGCCCTGTGACCTCACTTCTCTGACAAATTCTTAGATCCATCGGTTGTTGATTTTTCAGTTTGTTTAGCTTTTTGCTTGCTGTTAGGATAGTGTGGCAACTTCTAAGCTCCTTACTTGCTGGACCCAAACTGGAAGTTTTGTCATCCTGTTTTGTGCATTATTTTATTCCATCTCCCCACATCACACTCACTTTCTTAGGAGTGTCCTGTATATAGTAAAAAGGTTGTGATAGACTGTTACATTGATGGTCCCCAATAAATCTCACCTCCTGGTATTTACACCCTTGTGTAGTTCTCTCCCACAAGGACTTCATGCTTGCCCACGTGACTTGATTTAGCCAATGGATCATCAAGAAGCATAATGTAAGCAGACACCTGAAAGGAGCTTATGCATTGAGCTTGCTTTCTTAGAACATAGCTGTCACATACAAAAGCTCAGTCTAGCCTAGTGGAGGATGAGTGATCACAACGAGACAAAGGTCTCAACATTTTAGCCACCTCATCTGAGACCTCAGACATGTGAGTGAACCTATTTTAGATCCTCTAGATTCAGTCGACCCACCAGCTGATTGTGGCTCTCAGGCAAGGCTAGCAGAAGAAACCATAGCCAACTCACAGAATCTGAGAAATAAAATTTTTGCTGTTTGAAGTTACTTAGTTTTGGAATGGTTTGTTATGCAGCAATAGTTAACTGAATGGTAATGCTGATTCCTGAAATTGTATAGCTTTGGCACTGATAATTTGAAAGTGATTTACAATAAAGTCAACTTTAGTAATTAAACCTTTCGTGATAATTCATATAATGCCATGTGATGTTTTACTTTATTTAAATGCTCCTGCTAACATAAAACATTTTAGATTATTTTTATTATCTTTTAACTCTAAAATTTAGAGTTAGTTGTTAATTAGGAAAAATTGTTGTTTTATTTTAAATTAGTATTTCTGGGTTAGTGGGTAGTTCTTTTAAAAAAAAAAATTCCAACTCTTCTAAACTGCTCTGGAATACGGAGGAACCCAACATCAGGGAGAAAACAGAAGATGCAGAGATGTGCTGACTCCTCTTGGGCACACATGAGGAGGCCTGTGTGAGGATGGAGGAGAAGCCATATTCCCCATAACATTTATGGTTATGCCCCAGAACTGGCTGTTATAATGTCAAGTGCCACCTTCCTATTTCAGCAGTGAGGAAATCGTGATAAGAAAAAATAATAACAAACTAACATAGGAAATACTATGTGCTACACAATAGTTTGCTATATATAGGTATAGGATGTAATTATGTAAGTTTACACATAGTATGTGTTTGCTACTGTTCTAAGGACTTTATATATACTCACACTTTAGAAAGTATAAACAGATCCTTTTTAACTACTCACATAAGTCTTCACCCTCAGATATTGATATCCAACCCTCTCCCCAAATGCAATAGGGTCTTGGCTATCCTGAGCTGCGGGTTGTGGGTAGTGCTATTCTGGGTGCTTCTTGGCATTTTGTCCTTCCTCTCTCTGTCTCTCTGTCTCTCTCTCTCTTTTACCACAACACAACTGCTTTGGTTGTTAGTGCTATTAGAGATCTGCGTTCTGAAGGGGAATTCCTATTAGCAAGTTCCTGGTGCATAATTCTTCCACCAAAACATAATCTTTGGCTCCCATTTTGTAAAAGTGGCGCTCATTTTACCCCAAGTTTTCCCATCATTCCTTCTCCTTCTCCACTTTCCTGAAAGCTTCTTAATATCTCAATTATGATGCAGAGTCTCTGTTTTTAGAGATTTTTGATAGCCCCAAAGAGTTAATCTCTCTTTGTGCTTGGAATCATGACCTCCTCTAACTTCTATTAAATCACTTATGAATGTTTGTCTAGTTCAGTTATCTCTATATGTGTCTGACTTTTCTGTTAGATGGTGAGTTTTGGGAGGTCATGGAGCATTTTTGTAAATTCATATTTTTTACTAATTTAGTTTACCTCTGAGAGCCACATTGGAGTTCAACTGCAGCAATTGTGGGCTCCTGAGCCTAGCAACAAGCCACACTGGTGACCTGATTCACTTAACAGCAAAACAGCAGTAGTTGTGTGCTACCAGACTTCGCAGTCAGCTGTTCTGGGTATTGCTTCACCCAATAAAGTGACAGCAGCAGCTGCACGTGGTTGGGCCTTACAAACAGCCAGCCCAGGGTTCAGGTTATCCTACCTGTGCACCTACAGTGAGAGCAACCTGGCCACAACAGAAAGGCACATGTAGCTCACACAGGAGACACTCCAGGAACATTTGGAGTAGGTGACGAGAGGGAAATATATTGCTGGGCTCTATAAGGCATCTCCTACATAAGGCCACATTTCTAACATCAGATGATGTAGCTGATCTACCTAATACATAAATATAAGCACAGAGAAGGAGCCAAAATGAGGAGACAAGAAAATATGTTCGAAATAAGGAAACAGAACCAGTCCTCAAAAAAGGATAAATGAAACAGAGATAAATAATCTACCTGATAAAGAGTACAAACTAATATCCATAAGGATGCTCACTGATTTGAGGAGAAGAATAGATGAACACAGTGAGAACTTCAACAGAGAACTGGAAAATATGTAAAAGAACCAATCAGAGATAAGCATACAGTAATGGAAATGAAAAATTCACTAGAGAGAATTAATAGCAGAGTAGATGACAGGGAACAGATCAGTGATTTAGATGAAAGAGTAGAGGAAATCACAAAAGCTGAACAGAAAAGGGGAAAAAGAATCAGAAACAACGAGGACAGTCTAAGGGACCTCTGGGACAACATCAAGCATACTAACATCCTTATTATAGGTGTCCTGGGAGAAGAAGATAGAGACAAAGGGGCAGAAAACCTATTTGAAGAAGTAATAGCTGAAAACTTTCCTAACCTGAGGAAGGAAACAAACATCCAGGTACAGAAGGCACAGAGAGTACCAAACAAGGTGAACCCCAAGAGGCCCACACCAAGAGACATTATAATTACAATGTCAAGAATTAAAGATAAAGAGAAAATCCTAAAATCTGCAAGAGAAAGGCAAGAATTTACATACAAAGGAAACCCCATAAGTCTATCAGCTGATTTCCCACAAGAAACCTCAGAGGCTAGAAGGGATTGGCATCATATATTCAAAGTGCTGAAAGGAAAAAACCTAAAACCAAGAATACTCTATCTGGCAAGGTTATCATTCACAATGGAAGAAGAGAGAAAGAGTTTTCCAGACAAGTAGAAACTACAGGAGTTTATCACCACTAAACCAGCGGTACAAGAATGTTAAAGGGACTTATTTAAATGGAAAAGGAAAGACTGCAAATAAGAATAAGAAAATTATCAAAGAAAAAAATGATTCATAAAGGCAAATAGACAGTAAAGGTAGTGGATCAACCACTTATAAAGCAGGTACAAAGGTCAAAAAACAAAAGTACTAAAAACATCTGTCTCCATGAAAGGAAGTTAAGGGATACACACACAAAAAGAGATTAAATATGATGTGAAAAACATAAAATGTTGGAGGAGTAAAAGTGTAGAACTTCTGGTAAGAGGTCAAACGTAAGAGACCATCAACTTAATATAGATTGCTATTTACATAGGTTATTATATATGAACCTCATGGTCATCACAAACTAGAAACATAAAATAAATAACAAAAAAGAAACCCGAACATAATACTAAAGAAAGCCATCAAATCACAAAGGAAGAAACCAAGACAAGAAGAAAGGAACAGAGAAGAACTACTAAAACACCCAGAAAAAAAGGAACAAAAAGGCAATAAGTACATACTTATCAATATCTACTTTGAATGTCAATGGACTAATTACTCCAATCAAAGGACATAGGGTGCCTGATTGGATTAAAAACAAGACCCATTTATATGCTGCATACAAGAGACACACTTCAGACCTAAAGACACTCACAAACTGAAAGTGAAGGGATGGAAAAAGGTACTCCATGCAAATGGAAATGAAGAGAAAGCTTTGGTAGCAATACTTATATCAGACAAAATAGACTTTTAAACAAAAACTGTAACAAGAGACAAAGAAGGGCACTACATAATGATAAAGGGAACAATCCAACAAGAGGACGTAACACTTGTAAATATCTATGCACCCAACATAGGAGGACCTAAACATATAAAGCAACTATTAACAGACATAAAAAGGAGAAATTGATAGTAAGACAATATAGCAGGGGACTTTAACATTCCACTTACATCAATGGATAGATCGTCCAAACAGAAGATCAATAAGGAAACACTGTCCTTAAATGACACATTAGACTAGATAGATGTAGTAGATATATACAGAACATACCATCCAAAAGCTCCAGAAAACACATTTTTTTCGCATGCAAATAGAACATACTCCAGGACAGATCACATATTAAACCACAAAACAAGTCTCAATAAATTTAGTAAGATTTAAATAATACCAAGCCTCCTTTCTGACCATGATGGCATGAAACTAGAAATCAACAACATGAAGAAAACTGGAAAAGCTAAAAATACATGGAGATTAGATAAAATGCTACTGAACAACTATTGGGTCAAAGGGGAAATCCAAAAATGTGTGGAGAAAATGAAAATGAAAATACAACATACCAAAATGTGTGGGATACAACAAAAGCAATACTAAAAGTGACATTTATGGCAATACAGGACTACCTCAGAAAAACAAGAAAAATCTCCAAACAATCTAACAATACACCTAAAGTAACCAGAAAAAGAAGAAGAAACAAAGCCCAAAGTCAGTAGAAAGAAGGATATAACAAAAATCATACTGAAAATAAAAAAATAGAAACTAAAAAAAAAAAAAAAAAATAGAAAAAAAACAGTGAAACAAACAGGTGGTTCTCTGAAAATATAAACAAAATTGAGAAACTTTTAGTTAGACTCACTAAGAAAAAAAAGAAGAAGAGAAAAAAAGAGAGAAGGCTCAAATAAATAAAATCAGAAATCAAAGAGCCGAAAGTACAACAGAAACCACAGAAATAACAAGGATTATAAGAAATTACTACAAAAAGCTATATCCCAACGAATTGGAGAATCTAAAAGAAATGGATAAATTCTTTGACTCATACAGTCTTCCAAGATTGACTAAAGAAGAAATAGAGAATCTGAATAGACTGATCTTTAGCAAGGAGATCAAAACAGTAATCAAGAATTTCCAAAAAAATCGAAGTCTGGGATCAGATGGCTTCCCTGGTGAATTCTACCAGACATTCAAAGAAGACTTAATACTTATCCTTCTCAAACTCTTCCAAAAAAATTAAAGAGGAGAGGGCACTTCCTAATTCATTCTATGAGGCTCACATTGCCCTGATACCAAAACCACAGAAAAACAAAACACATGAGAAATAAAATTATAGGCCAATATCTCTGCTGAACATAGATGCAAAAATCCTCAGCAAAATACTAGCAAATCAAATACAACAATACATTAAAAAAATCATACACCATGATCAATTGGGATTTATTCCAGGGATGCGAATTGGTTCTACATCCACAAAGAATCCACATGATAGACAACATTAAAAAAATGAAGAATAAAAAACACAAGATCATCTCAATAGGATCAGAGGAAGTATTCAATAAGATACTACATTGATTTAAGGTAAAAACCCTGAATAAAATGAGTATAGAAGGAAAATTTTTCAACATAATAAAGGCAATACATGACAAACTCACAGCTCACATCATACTCAATGGTGAAAAACTGAAAGGTGTCCCTTTAAGAACAGAAAGCAGACAAGAATGCCCACTTTCACCACTCTTATTTAGCATATGATTAGAGCCAGAGTGATTGGGCAAGAAAAAGAAACAAAAGGGATCCAAAGTGGAAAGGAAAAATAAAGCTGTCACTATTTGCAAATAATATGATTTTACATATTGAAAATCCTAAGGAATTCACCAAAAGAGTACTAGAAATAATAAACAAATGCAGTAAAGTGGCAGGGTACAAAATCAACATACTAAAATCAGTTGTGTTTCTATACACTAACAAGGAAATAGCAAAAGGAGAAATTAAGAATACAATCCCATTTATAATCACAGCAAAAAGAATAAAATACCTAGGAATAAATTTAATCAAACAAGTAAAAGACCTGTACACTGAAAATTATAATACATTGTTGAAAGAAATCTAAGAAGACACAAAGAAATGGAAAGATATTCTGTGCTCTTGGATTGGAAGAATTAACATAGTTAAATTTCTATACATCCTTAAGCAAGCTACAGATTCAATTCAACCCCTATCAAAGCCCCAGTGACATTTTTCACTAAAATAGAAGGAAGAATCCTAAAATTTATATGGAACAATAAAATGACCCCAAATAGCCAAAACAATCCCCCCAAAAAAAAAACAAAGCTGGAGGTATAACACTCACTGATTTAAAAATATGCCGCAAGATATAGTAATCAAAACAGCATGGTACTGGCACAAAAACAGACACACAGATCAATGGAACAGAATCAAGAGCTCAGAAATAAACCCACACATCTATGACTGCTAATTTTCAACAAGGGCACCAAGGAGATACAGCGAAGGAAGGAAAGCCTCTTCATTCAACAGGGTTGGGAAAATTGGACATACGAAAGAATGAAAGTAGACTATTATCTTACACCATACACAAACATTAATTCAAAATGGATTAAAGACTTGAACGTAAGACTGAAAAAATGAAATGACTAGAAGAAAACAGGCAATATACTCTTCAACATTGATCTTAGCAGTATCTTTTTGAATACCATGTCTCCTCATGCAAGGAAAATAAAAGCAAAAATAAACAAATGGGACTACAGCAAACTAAGAAGCTTCTGAACAGCAAAGGAAACCATCAACAAAATGAAAAGACAATCTAACAATTGGGAGAACATACTTGCAAATCATATAACTGATAAGGGATTAATTTCCAAAATATATGAAGAACTCATACAACTCAACAACAAACACACAAACCAAAATGTGCAAAGGATCTGAACAGACATTTTCCCAAAGGAGATATACAGCTGGCCAACAGGCACATGAAAGGTGTGTTCGATATAATTAATTATTAGGGAAATACAAATCAAAACCACCACAATGAGACTATCACCTCATGCACATCAGAATGGCTATTATTAACAAGACAAGAAACCACAGTGTTAGAGAAAATGTGGAGAAAAGTCACCCCCTGCACACTACTGGTGGGAATGTAAACTGGTACAGACTATATGGAAAACAGTATGGAGATTCTCCAAAAACTTAAGAATAGAAATACTATATGATCCAGCAATTCCACTTCTGAGTATTTATCCAAGGCACCAATGCATAAAGCACCAATGCATAAAGATATTTGTACCCTTGCAGTCATTGCAGCATTATTCACAACAGTTGACAACCTGTTAACTTGTAAACAACCTAAGTGCCCATCAATGGAAGAATGGATAAAGAAGGTGTGGTATATATACACAATGGGATACTACTCAGCCAATAAAAAGATGAAATCATTCCATTTGCCACAACATGGATCGACCCTGAGGGTATTATGCCAAGTGAGATAACTCAGATGGAGAAAGTCAAATGCCATATGATTCACTCATCTTGGAAGATAACAACAGCAACAAACAAACACACAGATACAGGGATTGGATTGGAGGTTATCAGAGAGGAAGGGAGGATGGAGGAGGGTGAAAGTGGTAATGGGGCACAACTGTATGGTGACCAATGGTAATTAGCTTTTGGGTGGGGAACATGACATAGTCTACAAAGAAATCTAAATATAATGATGTACACCTGAAATTTATATGTTATAAACCAGTGTTACCTCAATAAAAATACATAAACAAATAAATAAATAGAGACTCACCAAAAAAAATTTATATAATGATGTACACTTGAAACTTATATAGTTATAAACCAATGTTACCTCAATAAAGAATTTTTTAAATAAATAAATATAAAAGCACAAAATGATTAAAATTAAAGGAACAGAGAAAGATATACTATGGTAACACTAATCAAAATAAAGCAGGAAACTATTAATTACACAGTACTCAGAGCTGGGAAATTCATTAGGGTTAAAGAGAAACATTGTATAATGATAAAAGGGTCATTTTCCTAGAAGACATAACAATCCTTAATGTGTATGCACCTCACAACAGAGAGTCAAAATACATGACACAAAAATTGAAAGAACTCCAAGGAGAAATACATGAATCTGCTATTATTGTTGGAGACTTCAACACCCCTCTACCAGAAATGGACAGACTCACAGGCAGAAAATCAGTAAGGACATAGTTGAACTCAACAGTACCATCAATCAACTGGATATAATTGGCATCGATAGACTACTTCATTAAAAAACAGAAGAATAACAATCTTCTCAAGCTTACATGGGATATTCACCAAGACTGACCACATTCTGGGCCATAAAACACACTTTAACAACTCTAAAAGAATAGAAATCTTACAATGCCTGCTCTCAGACAACAAAGGAATTAAAGTAAAAATCAATATCAGGAGAAGTGGTTGGTGTATCCCAAATACTTGGAGATTATATGACACACTTTCTGGTAACACATGGATCAAAGAACAAATCTCAAAGATGTTTAAAAATATTTTGAACTAAGTAAAAGTGAAAATACAACCTATCAAAATGTATAGGATGCAGCAAAAACAGAACTTACAGGGAAATTTATAGCATTGGTTGCATATAATAAAAAAGAAGAAAGATCCGAAATCAATCAACTAAGCTTCCAACACTAGGAAACCATAAAAATAAGAATAAAGTAAGTCCACAATAAGCAAAACAAAGGAAAAAAATTTAGAACAGAAATCAACAAAATCAAAAACCAGAAATTAATAGAGAAAATCAACAAAACCAAAAGCTGGTTCTTTGAAAAGATTCATAAAATCTTTAACACTCTAGACAAGTTAACAAAGAAAAAGAGAGAAAAGGCAGAAATTACTGCTATCTGAAATGAAAGAGAAAACATCACTATAGATCTCATGGGCATGAAAAGATAAAGGCATACTACAAACAGTTCTTTGTCCATACATTCAATAATCTAGATGAAATAGACCAATTACTTGAAAGATACAATTTGCTAAAAACTCACACAAGAAGAAATAGACATTCTGAATAAGCATATATCTATTAAAGAAATTGAATCAAGAATTAATATCCTTCCAAAACAGAAAGCACCAGGCCCAGGTGGGTTTGCTGGTAAATTCTACCAAACACTTAAGGAGAAAATTACACCAATTCTCTAAAATTGTTTCCAGAAGATAGAAGAACAAGTAATACTTCCTATTTCTCTGAGGCCAGCATTACTCTAATATCTAAACCAGACAAACGCATTACACAAAAAAAGAAAACTAAAGACCAATATCTCTAATAAAGAGAGATGTGAAAATCCTCAACAAATATTAGCAGATCAAATTCAACACTGAAAGAAAAAGATTTATACACCATGTCCAAGTGGGATTTGTCCCAGGTGAGCAAGGCCTGCTGAACATTCAAAAATCAATTAATGTAATACAACACATCAAAGGCTAAAGAAGAAAAATTACATAATTATATCAATCCATGCTGAAAAAGCATTTGAAAAAATCCAGCAAACATTCATGATAAAAACTCTCAGTAAACTAGAAATAGAGGGAAACATCCTCAACTTGACAAACAACATCTACAAAAAAGCTACTACTAACACCATATTTAATGGTGAGAAACTTGAAGCTTTCCCACTAAGATCAGGAACAAGGTAAGGATATCCCCTCTTATCATTCCTTTTCAACATCATACTGAAAGTTCTAGCTAATGTAATAGGAAAAGAAAAGGAAGTAAAAGGTATACAGATTGGGAAGGATGAAACAAAACTGTCTTGTAGATGACATGATTTTCTGTGTAGAAAATTGAAAAAATTGGCAAAAAACTCCTGGAACTGAGAAGAAATTATAGCAAGTTTGAAGGATACAAGATTAATATATAAAAGTCAATCACTCTCCTGTATACTAGCAACGAACAAGTGGAATTTGAAATTAAAACACAATACTATTTACATTAGCACCAAAAAATGAAATACAAGTCTAGAAATGTAACAAAATACATGTAAGATCCACATGAGGAAAACTACAAAACTCTGATGTAAAAAAAAATTTTAAATAATAAATAGAGATTTCGTGTTCATGGATAGGAAGATGCAATATTGTCAAGATGTCAATTCTTCTCAAATTTATGTATAGATTAAACACAATCCCGAGTTATTTTGCAGATGTAACAAACTGATTCTAAAGACAAAAGATTCAGAACAGCCAACTCAATATTGAAAAAGAAGAACAAAGTTGGAGGACTGACAGTTCACAACTACAAGACTTACTATAAAGCCACAGTAATCAAGACGGGGTGGTATTGGTGAAAAATAGACAGAGGAATGGAACAGAATAGAAAGCCCCCAAAACAGACACACATAAATATAGACAACTGATCTTTGACAAAGGAGCAAAGGCAATACAATGAAACACAGATTTCTTTTCAATAAATGGTGCTTAAACAACAGAACATCCATATGTAAAAAAAATAATCTAGACACAGACTCTACACCCTTCACAAAAATTAACTCAAAATGATCATAGCCCTAACTGTAAAACTCCTAGAAGATAACATATGAGAAAACAGAACAACCTTGCGTATTGTGATGACTTTGTGTATACAACACCAAAGCCATGATCCATGAAAGAAAGAATTGGTAGGCTGGACTTGATTAAAATTAAAAATTTCTGCTTTCTGACAGACATAGTCAAGAGAACTAGAAGACAAACCACAGACTTGGAGAAAATATTTGCAAAAAACATACCTAATAAAATATTTTTATCCAAAATAGACAAAGAACTCCCAAAATTCAACAATAAGAAAATGTGTGAACAACCTCGTCAAAAAAATGGGAGAAATACCTGAACATACACCTTATCAAAAAATATATACAGATGGTGAAGAAGTAGAGGAAAAGATGCTCAACATCATGATGTCGTTAGGGAAATACAAATTAAAACAAATATGAGATGTCACTACACACTTATTACAAAGGCCAAAATCTGGAACACTGACAACACCAAATGCTGGTGAGGATGTGGAGAAACAGGAACCCTCATTCACTGCTGGTAGGAATAAAAAATGATACAGCCACTTCGGAAGACAGTTTGCTGATTTCATACAAAACTAAATACATTCTTACCACACAATCCAGCAATTGCACTCCTTGGCATTTATACAAATTAACTGAAAATTTATGCCCACATAAAAACTTAAATGCAGATATTTACAGTAGCTTTATTCATAATTGCCAAAACTTGGAAGTTCCAAGATGTCCTTCAGTGGGTGAATTAACAAACTGAGGTATATCCAGATAGTGAATATTATTCAGCACTAAAAATAAATGAGCTATGAAGCTGTGAAAAGACATGGAAGAACTTGAAATACACATTGCTAAGTGAAAGAAGCCAATCTGAAAAGGCTTCCATACTGTATGATTCCAACTATCTGGCATTCTGGAAATACAAAACTATGGAGATAGTAAAAAATCAGTGATTGCCAGAGCTTAGGGTATAGGGAGAGGTAAATAAGGAAAGCACAGAGGAATTTTAGGACCGTGAAACTATTCTTTATGATATAACAATGGTGGATACATGTCACTATCTAGTCATCTAGACCCATAGAATGAACACCACCAAGAAGCACCCATATGGAAACTATGGACTTGGGTCATAATGATGTGTCAACGTAGATTCATCAATTGTAGCAAATCAATATACCACCATGGTGACACGAGAGGTTCACAGTGTGGGAGGTTGTGCAAGAAGGACGTATATGGGAATTCTCTGTACTTTCCACTCAGTTTTTCTGTCGACCTGAAAGTCTCTAAAAATAAAATCTATTTAAAAAAAAAACACAAGATGTAGTACCCCTGGAGACCACTAGTGTTGAACAATAGGTAAAGAATTCAACAAATCATCTCCCTAAAGAGCAATTATAAAGCTGGACGAAATTGTCAAAAACAACAATTTCAGCCCTGCAATAAATGACCCAAAAATGTGATAAATTGAGAAGTGATTATTTGTGAAAAATGTTGAACTGCATGTAAGAACAATTCAATCTGTGGCATTGTAGTAAGGGTCTACTAACATCCCCTCAATCCCAAATTCTATCACTATGATAGTTGGACCAGCCTGGGGCAGGCAATGAAAACCAGCTGCTGTGCTGTCATCATCAGAGGGACTCATGAAATTTGGAGCATTTTTAGTCAAAGTAGTGATATTGAATGGCAAACAAACTGAATGGACCATCAGCTCTGCTAGTCTCAGCAGAGACCAGAGCGTGCCCAAAGCACCTACAGATCCCTGACTTGTGATAGAGCCCATCATTAGTCCATGCACAGAAGAGACATGGAAAATGGAGATGGCTGGCAGAAACTAAACACCAGGCAAGTAGTGAAAATGATCTGAACTTTGAAGGCATGCCCCAGCCCACACACAGATCCATCAGCAAACAATGGATACCTCACCAGCTCAAGGTGTTTGGGTACAACCTCAGACAGCTGATGGCTGAATACCAGACACACAGAAAAAGGAGTAACTCCTGAGAAGCTACGCATAAAAAGAAAAAAACGATTGAGCAGAGACATCTATGACCACACATTGCTGACAGAATTCACAGATTTAGTCCACGAAATTACTAGACAGACAAAACAACAACAACTCTCCTGAGGGAAAAAATAAGAATTCAGAGATCCAGAGTTGTACAATGTATTATCTAAAATGTCCAGTGTTCAGTAAGAAGTTACAAGATATGAAAAGAAACAAGAAACTGCAATGCATACTTGGGTAGAAAAAAGTCAGTAGAAACTGTCTTTAAGTATCCCCAGACATTGCATTTAGCAAGCAAAGATTTGAAAGCAGCTATTTTAAGTATGATGAAAGAACTACAGGTGGCCTCCTCCACCTTATCCCTCTAACCCACTCCAAACCACCAATGTCTCCCTGGAAGAAGATTGTACACATGTCTGTGCCCTAGCTTTAGTGGCTGCTGCCTGAGGGATGGGTCCCCAGATCACCTGGCTCTAATAGCCAAGAGGGTTTGCATTCACCAGTCCCATAGAACAAAAGCAAATAAAGAAGAAGTTCATAACCAGCTATCCTCCCAGAGCTCAGAGCAGAGGGAGCAAACAGAAACATCCATTCCTAGACTTTCCCTGAAAGGAATCTTAATACATTAAACACCACTGCCAGAGGGTCAAGCTTCTAATTTAGCATGTGTCTAGGGCTGACTGAGATCCTCCTGAGAGATCAGAAAAGCCTGTGGACAACTCCCCTGCCCTCCTCCTCCAGCCCACTCTAAGTTGCTAGGATCTCCCTAGAATAAGCTTGTCCACACATATGGTGCCCCAGTTTTTGTGTCTAGATAGGCCCCTGGGTCACCTGGCTCTGAGAGCCAATGGGGTTTGTATTCATGAGTCCCACAGAATTGTGGGAAACATAGATGCAGTTCTTAATAGTAGCAGGAGCAACCCCCCTCTCAATCATACAGCCACAGAAGGCACAGGCAAAAGTGCCCATCTCCCAGTTTATCCCTGGAAGGGGCCTAACTACCTACTTTCCCACCTGCTGACTGAGGGTCCAGCTTCCAATCGACCTGCACCTAGGTGCTGACTGCGATCCTCCCTTTTGGGACCCCGATGGGTCTTTGCACAACCCCAGGTACTGAGAGGCACCAAGAACAAAGAAGGTGGCTTGGAGTATCACGGGTTCGAGAGACAACCAAGAGCTCAGGCCACGTTGATTGACAAGGTCCACCTCCTACATGAGATCACTCTGTCAAGACTTGGAGAAGCGACCGGTTTATCTTAATGTGCAAAAACTAACAAAGAGAGTCAAAGAAAATGAAGAAACAAACAAATGTGTTCCAAACAAAAGAATAAGTTAAAACTCCAGAAACAGAATTTAATGAAACAGAAATGAGTGATTTACCTGATCAAGAGTTTTAAATAACAGTTAAAAATATGTAAAGACTTCCAAGAGGAAAGGATGGAGGAAAGGCTGTGGAGTGACATATTCAAAGAGCTGAAAGAATAATATTATCAATGAAGGATTCCATGTCTAGCAAACCTATTCTTCAAAACTAAAGGCAAAATAAAGATATTCTCAGACAAACGAAGACTGAGAGAATCCACTGCTAGCAACCCTACTTACAAGAATTACTGAAGGTAACCCTGAACCTCTTAATCTCAAATTCATGTGTCCAGTGCCCAGTAAGCCAAACAGGGAGACATCCATGCTTGGAGATGGAGAAAGGTTTATTTGAATTGGCCAAAACGAGAAACTGGGAGCATAGGTTCTCTCAAATCTGCCTCAACAAGAGCAGAAAAAAAGGCAGTTTTACAGAGCTAAGGGGCTTGACAGGAAGAGCTTTGGAGAAACAAAGGAGTCACTCCAGATAAACCCCTGCACAATCTCACTTGTAGGCGTCAATGGCAGCTGGGGGCTGGCCAGTCATGACCGCAACCTCCCTGAAAGCATTCTCATTCTTCTGAAAAACAAGCTCACAAATCTTCAGGACCCCTGAATCACCCCTTAAGTTAAACAGGAAATTGCTTATTGAATATCTACAGTAACTCTCAGGTACACGGCTTCAAAGGATGCCTTTTGAACTGAAAGGAATGCTTGATTCTTACATTTGAAAATGCTGGATAGATTTTTTAAAGATTTGTTAAAGGATGTGTGTGTGTGACTCCCTGGTTGTGTGTGTCTGGACAGAATATTCTCAAAGTTTTTGTCAATTTAACCTTATTGGTTTCAGAAGCAAAAATGCTAGAAACTTAGGAAAATAAATTATTTGAAGATTTAACTATTTCAGTTTGTTTTATACTTATTTAGCTTTGTAAATTTTGAATAATTATTAATTTAATTTTTTTACTCCCTCTAGCTGTTTCCCAAAATCACACAGCTAATTAAATGTAAAAGAATTTTAAGTTCTATGTCTGAGTTGATGCAAGGCAAAATCATATTACATGGGAAAGTCGGAGTCACAGACAGAAGGCATTGTGGGAGTAAAAATGCCTGGGAATTAACCAAAATTCCAGGGACAACTCCAGGTTTTTAAAAGCTATGAAATTGATGGAGTTCAAGTAGAGGTCTCAAAGGAACCTGGTATTGCCTGAAGTCCAGGTGGAATTAATAGAAAACTGACTACAGTTTATCTCTAACAAGGTGAGAGGGTGCTACTGGATGCCTCAGAGAAGGATGAAGGGACCTGTGGGACTGGATGGTTGGGGAGGGGCTGTGATCCAGCCTCCTCCTCTTATTGCCCCACCCCGCCCCACCCTCAGGAGACCTGTGTGACCAGACCACAGCCCTGTGATGTGGGCCTAGGGCTCTAGTCCCCAAGTACACGCCCAAATGCTCAGTTGCCTAACAGCAGCAGTGCGATTCAGATGATGAAGAATCCTCTCTTTTCTCTGAAGAGCATTATTGATATACGTGGCTGAGCTCCAGCTCCGCTTGCTGGGCGATTGATACCATCCTTGCCATCCCGTGTGCACTGGGGTTCTTCCTAGTGTAACTTCCCTATCTCCAGAATAATCCATTCTTACCACCACCTAGGAAACATGGAAGCACCAGGAAGGTAAGGAACATTTGTCCCAGACCAAACAGAATATGATCGTCTCTTCCTTTCTATTATTATTTCCATTTTCATGAATTAACTGGAGAGAATCCTGGGATGGGAAAGAAGAGAATATCTATTCTCAGGAAAGAAGAGAACATCATCCTTCTAGAGACAAGCCAGGATGGGCAGGGGTTAGAGTGGGCACTAGGATTTCCATCCAAAGGTCTCAAACCAGGAGTCTAGGTGTGCTACAGGGCTCCAGGGCAAAGTCCCAAACTCAGTGACCAGTGGCCAAGGAATGGATACTAAGAGTCCAATCTCTGTGGGAGGTCAGACTCCTGAGCACTGGTTCACCAGCCACCTTCCCCGGGCAGGTGTCTCAGACTGATCTGAGGGCAGTGCTGAGCCCCTGAGAGACTCTGAGCAGGGGCTGGAGTGGGGCCCCAGCCTCCGGAAGCAGAGTCCTACCTGATGAAGCTCAGATATGCATCTGTAGGTCTGAGAATGTGTGTGTTTCTTGAGCAGATGAACAGTGATGGAAGAAATCCATGGTGGGTCTCACATAGAAATACCTTCTTTGCATTCTTCAAAGAAGGAAAACAGAAAATATTTCTATCCACTGTAAAAATGAGTAAAAGGAAAGAAAAATCACAGTGCTCCATCAATTAAGTGTAGAAAGTCATATTGTTCATAAACACTGAGCGTCTGCAGCTTCTCCACGGAGAGGAGAGTGAGAACTGGGTCCCAGCCCCTCGTCTTTTTTCTCCTCTCTCAGAGTCAAGTGGAGCTGAGGGGGAGGAGCAGCAGGACTAGGAAGAAAAGGGGGCTTCGAGAAGTAAGCATCTGCCATTCAGCCCTATGCCCTGGGAGCCAGCCTCCAACTCTCCTGTCCCTGAGGGCCCGGCTCCACAGTCTCTGAGAATGACAATGGTAGAAAGAGTTTCCTGTTTCCCTCAGGAAACAAAGCCCTCGAAAAGTCTCCTGGGAAGGGGATCAGAACCCAGATTCTTCCTAGATTCTGTGCTCAGAAGGAAGTAGTGAAGGGCCTGGAAATGGGCATTGCCCAGCACAGGCATGTGGGCAGCAGGGGACCAATAGTGCCTGGATTGGGAGGTGGGACCTCCAGGTCCATTTGTGGACAAGTTGTTTAACTGGGGTCGGATTCCTCTGTGAGGTGACCCCTGCCCTCTCTCTCCCACAGGACCTTTATGAGGGTGTAAGGGTAATGGATGTGGAAGTACTTTGTAAATGACAAAGTGCTCCCCAGCATAAGCCTTGCTATCCACCATCAGGGATCACATGGCCTTGGACACTGATCTTGGGCTCCAGAGTCTAATCTCCCAACATCTCCCCTAAAGGGACTTTGCACTCAGGCTCCTCTGAGACCCCAGGGCCCTGCCTTCAACACCGTGACCCAGTCTCCTGATTTCTAGCTTGCAGAGATTGCTGGAAAGAACTAGAGCAGGCTAAGGGCCTGGTTTTACTTCTGCAAAGGTAAAGAATCTTCCCCTTCTCTCCTGGGTCCGTCTTCCTCCCAGAGCCTATGGTGTGACCCCGGGGCTGCAGGCAGCCTGGGGTGACCTGGGGTGGCCATTGGGATAGGGTGTGGCCAAGATTCTGGGGTGAGGGAAAGCAGGAGCATAGTGAAGTCAGTGTGGGGGTCGTGGAGGGCCATGGGCCACAAGTGCCCACCCCTGCCCAACCTGTCTGGCCCTCCTGGGCCCTCTGCTCCTGGTGGCAGCTTATGCCTTCTGTCTCCTGCAGCCACCTGGGCAGGCTCCCTGACAAGGGTGGCTTTCATCAAGTCTCATGTTAATACCCCCCTGGCGAGGTTTGCAAAGCAGTGCCCGCTGGAGCCACCTGCCATACGGGGTGTTTATGGAAGATGCAGCTCCCGCCATGTCCGTGTCCATTTCCCTGGCTCCTCTGACCAAGTGCCCTGTAGCTCTGACCTGCACCCTGGCCAGCAGAACCTCAAGAAGACCAATCTAGGGCAGCCTGGTGGAGTAGTGGTTAAGTTCACGCTCCGCTTCAGCAGCCAGGGGTTTGCTGGTTCAGATCCCAGGCATGAACCTGTGCGTTGATTATCAAGCTATACTGTGGCACATATCTCACATATAAAATAGAGGAAGAGGAGCACAGATATTAGCTCAGGATCAATCTTCCTCAGCAAAAAGAGGAGGATTGGCAGCCAATGTTAACTCAGGGCTAATCTTCCTCCAAAAAAAACCGCTAAAAAAAAAAGAATACAACCAGAAGGACCTACAACTAAAATATACAGCTATGTACTGAGGAGCATTATGGAGAAGAAGAAGAAAAGAAAAGAAGATGGGCAACAGAAGTTAGCTCAGGTGCCAATCTTTAAAAAAAAAAAAAATCACTCAATATTGTGGCATCAACTATTAAAAAAAAGAAGACTAATCTGACTTGCAGAGAATTCCACTGGCACCATTGCCAAGAGCTGACCTCCAGATAACCCCTGTTTGGCATCTCCCACGTCAGGCCTAGTGCGTACTCATTGTCCCATTCTGTTCCTCTCCCAGTGGTGGAGGATTATCAAGGCCTTGTTCTTCCCCACTTCATCACAGTACAAGTGCCAGCAAGAGCACCTGTCCCGCCACCTGACAGAGGCCTCATTCTGGAGACCCCCACAAACAGGCAGGTAGAGGCTGGTAGCCCCTCATTTGTCAAACTTGATGTCCAGAAGATGCAAATCATCAAAAGAGTGAAACAGAAGATCTGGAAGGAAAAAGAAAAAGATGGGTCATTTTCTAAACAAATGATCTGGAATTACCACCCAATCCCTTCAGGGAATATGTGGAAATCACTGGGTGCTGAGCAGGACACCACAACCTCCCAATCCCTCTAGGCCATGAAAGGTGCCTGGTCCTCAGCAACTCTCCTATCCCAAGGTCTTTGGGGACCATTTACAGCAGAAATGCAGCCAGCTCTGCTGAGATCCCGCCTCTTTGCACAGCGGGTCCCTGGTGGCACTGCCTCAGTCTCTAGGAGCTCTCCTCACTGCAGGCTCATTCCGTTTTATTCAATGGCATTTCCAATTGCTTTCAAGTTCAAATCTGGCTTACAATACCTTCAAGGCTTTCCCAGGCCCCACTCTTTCCCACTCTGGGGCCCAAACTCAACCTTTGACTCCAAACTGGCCCCAGTTCCAGCGCCCGCCTCTGGCTCAGATCCAGACCCAAGCACATCTCACATCCTCTCTCCTAATCCAACTGCCTTCTTCTCTACCCGCTAATGAGAACCTGTGGAGTATCTTGGCTTGCATACCAGAATAAGGTACAATCTTTCATCCCAACTAAAAGACAATGTCTGGAATTGTTCTTATTCAGAAGCAACTGAAAAATGAGAGGGCTTTACCCTCCATGGTGAGAAGACTTTAGCCAACTCATTCCCAACCTTCCCCAAGACAGTGAGGCCTCCCACACCTACACTTTCCACACTTCATGGGGACGTGATGAATCCTAATCTCCACAAGCAACATCTTTGAAAGAGGCTTATCAAAGATGAACACCAGGGTGTCCTGTCACACAGGATCCAAGTGTCTCTGGAACTGATGATGCAGCCTCAGGATGAATTCCCAGGGGCTTATTAGGCACAGGGCAAGCAGGATCCCTCACAGCCCTCTGCATTTGCAGGTGAAAGCAGCCATGACACATAGAAAATGGGGTTCAGGTGCCATGGAAAGTTCCATGGAAAGGGTCAAGTACAGTTCCAACTAGCGAAGGACTTCAGCAGGGAACTAGGGCAATGTCTGAGGATGATCCCAGAAGACCTCTCCAGGGTCTCAGCCACGTTCCCAGTGAAGGTTCTGGGAATGAACTCCGAGGAGTCAGAAAAACACTTGATGAGGCCCTTGAAGGGTGACTCAGGAAATTGTTTACCCAGGGGCCCAGATAAGAAACATCTAGAAAAAGTCTTGAAAGCCCATTTGGGCAGGAAGTTGGTGCAGAACAATGAGGGTTCGATCCCTGTGAGAGAGCATCAATCCTGGCTTGCTGTCAACTATGTTTTTCCCAAGTCCAACACTCACATGGAAACCAGAAATCCAGCATCTTTGGAGGGTCGGGAACCCTGCAGGAACACCTCCCATGAGCATTCCCTCTCCGTCCACCCACTCTGCAGGGGCTGGAAGCACACATTGTAAAGTTTCAAGTGAAGCATCGGTGGGGCCTATCCCTCAGGATTCTCAAGACCATAAAACTCTTCAAGTTGAAAAATATTCAACCCTCACCCCTCCCATGGTCTGCCTTTTCCCCCTCAGCGACCCGTATATCTGGGGCCCACTCAAAAGCCAACTTCTCCAAGTTCTTGGGGAAACCTCTTCAGCCCTGTCCAGGAAAGAAAGTGGCAAAAAAAAAAAAAAAGTCAGTTCCCATCCTGGCGAGTCCCCTCCCTGCTCCCTCACCTGCATGTGAAGAAATCTAGAAGGCCCTGCGAGGGACCCCAAATGATGATGGGCCCTCAGAGGCTCTCTTACTGGAAAGGAGAGCAAGCTGCTTTCTCAGTCTCTCACATACAGCCTTGTGGACAGAAGCTGGTAGAGTGAGGTTGTCATGGGGGTCGAGAGAGGAGACAAGTCCAAGTTCAGCAATGGTCAGGAATGAGCCAAGGGAGGAGAGTAGAGGTCAGGCCTCACAAGACCCTTGCCGTCATATAACAATATTGGAACTCAACCTAGGGTTCTGATCTTGGAGATCCAAAATGGCAAGGGAGGCGGTAGAGGCCAAGGAAGCTCCTGCTTGGGAAGTCCTCTTGGAACCCAGTGTGCTGGCCAACTCCAAACCATTAATGTGGATCTGAGGAGATGAGGTTCTCCAGGGTGCAGTAAAAGCCCCTCATCACTTACAGAGCTGGTTGCCCAGGATCTGATGGAGCTATGTCTTCAAACAAAGGTTGCTAGAAAGTTTGAGCTCCAAGGGAAGGTAGAGTCAGAGGACAAACCTCAAGGCTGTGCCACTGGCATGCTCCTTCAAGACTCTCATACTGACATCCTCCTTCAAGACTATGCTCCTCAAAGAATGTACCACCAAAATGCTCCTTGCTGCAGAATTCTTGGTTTCTCACAAGTCACAGTCCAGTTCCCAGAGGAAACACACTGATGGGGACACATCAGCTTCCCAGGTGCCATATGAGCTCATATCGAGTGGAGAGAGCAGCCAGGGGCAGCAGGAGCCCAGGATACTAAAAGTTGAAGACTCATGTAAGAGCCAGAGCAAGATATTTGCCCCAACTGGTGAGAGAGATGACTATAGGAGGACCAAATCAGGAGAGTATTAAGAAAGGTTTGCAGGACCGAGGGCTTCCCAAACCAGTGAGGTGAACCATCCTTCCCAAGTCAGAGGAATAAGAGACACCATTGGGAACAAATGCCTCCAGCTCCTGCTAGAGAAGGGACAGAATTTTCCAGAAGGCCACTTCAGAAAAGAGATGAAACACTTTCTTCAGCATCTTGACCTAATATAAAAGACAAAGGACTTGAAAGATCTCCTTCAAAAAGGCAATCCTGCCGCGGCTACTGCCTAAATCCCTGGACCAGTTAAAAGATTGGCTGCGGATGGTGGGGCTGTTGAAGCGTAGAGGATTGCGATATCTGTTGGACAGATCCTGGTAGAGAAATTGGGGCTTCACCAAGGACTTTGTGCCTCTGAATAAAGTCAGCACAAAGAACAATTCCAGGCCCCAGGAGGCGGGCATTCCTGCTACTGGGGGTTCTCTCCTCCCCAGAGAAGAGTGATGACACATACACTCTACAGTCACCAAGACACAGCCAGGGGCCACAGCAGTCCCAACAAGAGCAGGTGGACCAGAGGCAGGGATGGCAAGTGGGATGTAGGTGGATTTTGACATGATGTGGGGTGGGACTTCCAAAAGTAAGAGTGCCCAGGCCTGGGGCAGTCTAGGGATGGACCTGTTAGTTCTAGATATATTTGTCTGCAGCACCAAAATAAGTAATTAGCACACAGGTACTCAGTAAGGCACACAAGTGTCTTTCCCCAGTTACCTTTCAACTTTCTCGTGCCCCCACACCCCTTCTGCTCAGAGAGATGTGGCCTGTGTGGCTGGTGGACTTCTACAAAGGGTCTAGGTGAGGGCTCAGATGGGTGAGACTTCCCTAAGAGAAAATCCAAAGCATGCAGTTTAGCCTGAAGCCTGAGGTAGTCTGTAGGCTGTAGAGGCCCCAACCAGGGGGCTCCGGGGCTTCTTTTCCTCCATCTTTATGAAAACGACAAAAGAAGTGGTGGAGAGGGGCTGAACCCACACTTTACAACCGACGAGAAGTCTGTGCATTTCCCCTGTGGTCACACGGACCGTGATTCCTGTACAGACGACAAGGGCATACATAGAACTCTGGCACCATCTCCCATCTTCTTCTTACCAAGTAGGAATTAATACCCAGAGTCTTATTAGCAAATCATCCTACTTCTCTTTACGACCAGTCTTTACCAGTGGCTTTTGATAGAGGTTGGGCTCAATAGAAGGCTCCTCACTCCTCCCTGCCTCCCACTCATCCACTTGGAAGGGGACATTCCCATCCTCAGGCCCGCTGAGCTCACGTGGCCATGTTCCATACTGACTCTCACCTCCCTCACCCCAGCCAACGTTACCTGAAAGGCTCCCTGTTCCTTGCCACCAAAGATCTCTAATGAAACAGAAGCTCCTAGCAAAATGCTAGTTGCCTGCCTGGCCTGTATCTCCACAGCTGCTTTTCTCTAGGGCTTGACCTTGTCACTCTCTCACCAACCCCAGTGCTCTCTTCTGTCCTCATGTTCTCTGCTTCGATCTGTAATCCTTGTTCCATACTGTAGTATAGCAAAGGAGAGGGCAGTATCGAAAATCTCTGGCAGATAGTCACTTCCTAGTTGGTCCAAACTGCTCTGACCTCCCTCCTTTGACTCTTTCCCCCTTCTGGGCTCCCATACAACTTAGGGGCACTTGGCAAACAACTACAGACTGTAGCTGTCACCAGGACCTTTCTGGAGATTGGAGGCCCCACCTTTGTCATTTCTGCTCTCTTTCTAGTGCCTGGTGCTGGCCCGTGGTGCATGTCTCTTGTTTCCTGTTTTTAAGGGCAAAGGCCAGACCTGGACAGCTCTACACAGTGCAGAGGGACTGCAGTGAGAGCCAGCTACTCTGGAGCATGTGGACCACCAGGGTGTTGGTTGGGGCCAGGGCAAACCTTCCACTTCTTGTTTTGACACTTAGCTTTGCAAAGATGAGTGCATTTAACAGATAGCATTGTGGTCAAAGCACAGTCAGCCCTCAGTTATCTCCTCTCCTTCCAGGAGGGTCAGCAAGGACAGGATGGTAACTTTCTACCGTAAGGAGCATTTCTTTGTAGTGAGAGTTAGGATGTACGTGGAACTGCCTGCGACTTATCTAATTGGGTTTATGGGACATAGGCCCTAAACTCCTGTGAGGCCTGTACCAAACTTTAAATTGCTTCTGGGATTAAAACTGGCCCCAAACAACCAGAGCTCTAAATTGCTCCATGGCTCCTTTATGGAACCTCTGAAGAGAGAGCAAGGGGCAGAGAGCAGAGGGTGTCTACCCTGAGCATGCAGGCTGGGCATGGCTGCCAAGACCACTGGGACGCAGCTCCTTGAGTTGTCCTTCCTCTTGTTATCTCACTGGGCACGGAGAAGGCCAGGAAGGGAAGCAGTTAGAGCCCCTTCAACCATGGCCAACCTTAAATTTTCTTTACCTTGCTGTGAAATTTGCAGATAGAAGAAATTTGAAGAAATTCCAAGATAGCTAAACAGAATTTGCTGCATGCTTCTAGGCACCGCCTCCACAGATAGGGGATGGTCAAGGTGGGCAGTTGAAGCAATCACCTCCCAGACCTGGGGGTCTTCCAGAATCCTCCCTTCCATGAGACAATCTGTCCGGGTGAGCTGATTTCCCTACCATGGCCTCTTTCCCACACTCGACATAGACTGACTTCTCTCTGTGGCCAAGCCTTCTTCAGGTAGGTGGGTAGAAGAGAAAAAGGGGTTGCAAGTGGGGACCTGGCCACAGCTTCCATGTCTGAAGGGATTTTATAAGGGGATGGAGCAGGCTGTCCTGAGAGTTTAGACCAGTGTGGGGATGGGACAGAGGGTGAAGAATGGGGACAACATTGGAAGAAAGTTTCTGGTTAATGTAAGGGAAAACTTCCCAAAAATCAAGGCTATCTGACAAAGGAATTGGAGTTGTGCACTCACATAACTCAAGGTATTCAAAGCAGAAGTGGGAAAATTGTGTTTCATAGAAGGTAGTCACACAAAGGAGGGGAAAGAGGCAAGACCAGTTACTTTACAACATTCCTGCTAAGTCTGAGATTCTCCAGACAATAGTATTAATATCTCTAAAAATAGACCTCTTTCCCCCAAATATTCCCAATGCCCACAGTTAATCTCCTCTGATAATTGCATGGGGATAGCTTCTGACTCTGCCTGTTTTCTCCAACCACTGTTTCAACCAGCAACAGTATAAGAGTCACAGATGCAATGCATGAAGCCCAGGGAAACTCCCACCCACCCATGCCCTGCTACGAGGCGGATCTCTTGGAGAAAGGTGTGACACCTCGATTTTTCATGTGTCCTAAGGAAAGCAAGGATGACCAAGACTTCATAATCCATCCTTTGCTCCTCAGTAGACCTGCTATGACACAAATGGAGGAGCAGGAATACAGAGTGGTAAGGGAAGGAGCCCTAGGGAGAATGTGAGGAACCAGCCTCCAGTCCTGGCCCTGTCCTTGCCACCTGTGAAATTCTCCGAGCTTTGGTTTCCTCATCTTTAACATGAGAACTCAAGGCTTGAGGTTTTCTCTAATGTACTGGACCTAAAGTTCTGCGGTGACTAAGGTACATCCTGTGTGCAGTGCCTCCTTTAAGCGAGCCCTCTGCAAGCCTGGGTGGAATTGTCAGCTCTTCTGTGAGGGAAAAAGCATCACCGTGGCATTGAAGTGGCTTTAATGGTCAGCTCAGATATGAAAGGATCTAAGATAGGAGTTGTGACTTACAAAACAGCTCCAAAACCACAGAGGCTGGTCACAAAGTCACAGATGCTCACATTGAAGGGCATGAGGGACACTTGTCCTTGGATTCTATCCCTCCTCCCCATCCCTGAGGACTGGAGTAGACTGAGGGAACTGCAGTGCTGTGGACAAAGGCCATGGGTAGAGAGAAGGGCTGTGGAAGGGCTTCTGTCAGGATCTCCACAGTCTTTTGGCCAGAAATTCCTTACTGATGGTGCAATGAAGGGGGATCACCAACCAAACTCACAAGAAACAAAGTGGGAATCAGTCATCCAGTAACAAATGTAAATGCTGAGCTGATTCTCATCTTCCTGGCCTCTGCTCATCGCATTCCCACCATAAAGGACTCGATGCAGACAAATTATCAGAAAATTATTATACAAGCCCAGAATTGGAGCCGGGGGAGTGAGTGAGGTGATGCCAGTGGCCAGCGTCACTGAGTAGGGCACCCTGAAGCCCCCAAGGACACCACAGGAACAATTCAGGGACAGGCAGATCTGGCCAGGGGATCCCACTTCCCTGGTTAGTGCTGGACCCATGCAGCACAACTCAGGCTTCCTTTTCATGGTCCCCATGTACTCCCATCTTTACACACTGCTCTGGGTTACTTCAACTTACACATCCCTTCTTTTAAGTGTGTTAGCTATTGCTCTGGCTAAAACTATTTCATATATCATGGTTTGATTAGATTTCCAGGGTCTGCTTTTCCTGATTTTTATTTAATATATCCTGACTTTTAATATAACTCCAGTAGACAGTGAACTTTATCCCTTAGACACTGATATTATAAGTTGGCACATCAAAGGATAAATTTAATGACAAGTTATGGAAGTATGTCATTGTAATTCCCAGGTATTGATCCCTATAATCATGTGTTTGCTGTCCTCAGTTTTCCTGAGGGTAGAGGAGAGAATTTAAAATGGAAGTCGCCAACCAGTCCATTGTGGCAGAATTTGTCCTGTTGGGTCTGTCAGATCAGCCAAAGCTGGAGAAAACGTTCTTCGTGCTCCTCCTGTCAATGTACCTGGTGATCCTGCTGGGCAATGGGATCCTCATTCTGGTGACCATCCTTGACTCCCAGCTGCATACGCCCATGTACTTCTTCCTGGGGAATCTCTCCTTCCTGGACATCTGCTACACAACATCTTCCATCCCTCTAATCCTGGATGGCTTCCTCACTCCCAGGAAAACCATCTCCTTCTCAGGCTGTGCTGTACAGATGTTTCTCTCCTTTGCCATGGGAGCCACAGAGTGTGTGCTTCTGGGTATGATGGCATTTGATCGCTACGTGGCCATCTGCAACCCCCTTAGATACCCCATGGTCATGAGCAAGGCTGCCTATGTGCCCATGGCTGCCAGCTCCTGGGTGGCTGGGGGAGCCAACTCCCTGGTGCAGATCTCTCTTGCAGTACAATTACCCTTCTGTGGGGACAATGTCATTAACCACTTCACCTGTGAGATCCTGGCTGTCCTGAAGTTGGCCTGTGCTGACATCTCCATCAATGTGATTAGCATGGGGGTGGCCAATGTGATCTTCCTGGGGGTCCCCGTCCTGTTCATCTTTGTCTCCTACATCTTCATCATCACCACCATCCTGAGGATTCCCTCAGCTGAGGGCCAGCAAAAGGCCTTCTCCACCTGCTCTGCCCACCTTACTGTGGTGGTCATCTTCTATGGAACTATCCTATTCATGTATGCAAAGCCCAAATCAAAGGACCCCCTGGGAGCGGACAAGCAGGATGTTTCAGACAAGCTCATTTCTCTCTTCTATGGAGTGCTGACCCCCATGCTCAACCCCATCATCTACAGCCTCAGAAACAAGGACGTGAAGGTTGCTGTGAAGAAACTGGTGACTCAGAAATGCTTTGCCCAGTGATAGTGGGATGAAGCAGTGTATCTTGTGGTTCTGTGTACACAGGGGTACCCTAGGAAATGACCATGTGGTAAGCACAGACTTGCTTAATCTTCCACACGTTATTTTCATCACAAAACTGACTACCAAACAATGCATTTAAGAATGTGTCCTTCCTGAGTGATTGACAATGGAACAGCAAGTCTTTAGAATGAAGAGGGGGTTGTGCTAAACCACCTGGAAGCAAGAATAAGTGACTATTAAAATTTATTTTCATTTTTATTCTGAAAAAATAAACAATAAAAATTAAAACTTTGTTTAAAAATATACTTTCTTTGTTCTTGTGCAGACCAGCTGCAATTTGTATGAGCCAGTTACGTTGTTTTCTGCTCTACTGTGCATTGGGGAGTATAGTAGTGAGGAAAAGTTACTTCTTAGTTGGTGTCCAAGCTCAAAACCAATCTCTCATTTTGGAAAATTACTGACACCAAGACATCCCAAATGACACCATTTAACCCCTTTGACTGTAGGAGCTCAGAGTGTTTCCTGTTTAATTATTATTGCCTGCTTAATATCCTTGAGCCTATTTGGGAAACTCCTTCTTCTCTTACTGTACATAGAGCACGTCTATTCCTACCCAAATTTGTGGAGCAGGAGTTTGTGTCAACTCTAATCAAACTCCAATATTGTAGGCCAAGATAAAAATTGTAGCAGTCTCCATTTAACCACTACTAAAATGTAAAGTTTATACTCTGAGTTCCTTCCTTTTCCTGGAATCAATGTTTGCAATCATCCAGACCCCAATGGTCAAATTCAGTTTGCTCTCTCTCTCTCTGAGATTTGGATTGGACACTGGCACCACTGCTAAAAATCTACTTGTAATTACTGTGTGGTTAAGAGCATAGACTTTGGAACCAGACTGACTTGGAGGTGCCTCTGCCCGATTAACTTCAGGCACATTAGAAAAATTACTTAATCTTGAAGACTCTTGGTATCTTAATTTGTAAAATGGAGATATTTAAACCAATCCCATGGAGTGGCAGTGGGGATGAAATTAAAGTAAGGTATGCATATGTATAAAAAATGCACAGGAGCTAGCAAAGAATAACCTCCCAATTAACAAATGAATATTTTTATTATTAGTGAAACATGTTACATAACTCCCCTGAGGAAGCCTATGATGCTTGAAGGCAGAGCTCAATACCACACTTAACTGAATCAATTCCGATTTTTTAGTGCAGTTCCTTTTTGGTTAGCTTTCTAGCTTATGAGGCAACAATCCAATTTCTCTCGGCCTTTTCCCCAGTCATTCCTCTCCTTTATCCACAGAGATGAAGGACTCATATTTGTGCTGTGTGACACTGACCCTACCCAGGCCAAACAGATTCTTTCTGCCAGGTTTTGGGGATTGTCACTAATATCCAGGGAGTGAGTCACTGGATTCATAACTTGGAATCAAACTTGGGAGCTATGGGGTAATCATGTTTGACCCTGTGAACTGGGGAGATAAGGAGAAACCAAGTCTGTAGAGAGGAACATAAAAACATCCAAAGATCAAAGATGAGAGATGATGAGGACATCTTCATATGTTCCAGTTCTTGGTTTCCATTTTTGCCTAGACCTGCCCATATTCCTGCCCTTTTGCTTCTAAAGGACATCTCTATATCCTTATACTAGATTCTATTTTTCACAAATCTACATTGTTACTTTCTTTGAGGGGGCAACAAAAATCACATCTAATATGACTACTAACTTATACAAAATAGATATTCTCTTTCATGTGCCATGTGCAAACAGAGTGCCTGGCTATCATGCATGGCAGATGTCTTACAGAAATCAGTTTCGAAACAATTTCTCTGAACTCAACGTGTAGCTCTTCCTGTATTTAATTACTCCCTTCCTGCTACAGCGGCTTTGCCTTTGGTGGATTCTATCACCTGCAAATTTGGAACATGTCCAGTAGTTGATGTGATACAGGAGGTCTAGTTTCAGATCCCTGCCTTCCCACATACAGTTGCTTCCACAAGTATGTCCCCTGCTCTTGAAGAATCTCAGGTATATTCATCCACACAACAAAGTGGGAGTACTAACTATCTCAGGTGACCTCCACCTGTGAATTGCCCTGGATCCATGGTTCCTTTCTCCAGTGGGAGAGGTCCTTGAAGAGAACAGAGCAATGCTCTTACAGCAGGGTTTTAGTATTTGAAGCTGTGTCTGGTTTCTCTCACCTCCTTAGCTGTCAATGTGCCAGGAGCATCTTCAGAGCCTCCATCTTCTCCACTAGGCTCAACAACCAAATAGAATGACTCAGGTTGTTGATGTCATCCAATCTCTATCATTGGTACAATGAACAGAGTAGCCCTGATTGCAGGAGGCTATCTATGGGCTAAAGAGTAGGGGCTCTCACTCACAAAAGCTGATATAGCTACTTAAGCAGCTGATTGTTCAAACTGCCAGCAACAGAGACCAACCTTCATTGGAAGAGACTTATCAGTCACTTGTTGGTAAGTTGATTGCATTAGGAGATTTCCATTCTGCAAGGGACAGTGATTCGCCTTCACTAAAATCAACACCTCTTCTCAGTTTGAGTTGCCTGTCCTTTCTGCAGGGCATTATCCAACATCAGCATCTGAAAGCTGAGGGAGAGTTTGACTTAATGACATGGAACCCTGCATAGAATCTCATTGGACCAAGGGATTTATTTATCAAAGTAGGTGTAGCTGTGGGATCATGATTTGGGGATCCACTGGTCCTTCCATATACTGCACCATCCAGAAGTAGCTGGCCCAAAAGAGTGATGGCTGACCTTTTGAAAGCACAGCTAATGTCCCAGCCTAGAGATAATACTATGCAAGAATGGGGCACCATACTCCAGTATGCAGTATGTACCCTAAATCAATGAATGTTTTATGGGACTGTGTCTATTTGTCCCCAATAGACAAAATACGTGGTCCAGGACTCAAGGGAGATAGCAAGAGTAGCCCTGCTGACCATCCCTTCCAGTGACCTACTGGGCAATTTGTGCTTTCCATCACTGCAACTCTCGGCTTTGCAAGTCTAAGGGTCCTAGTTCCCAGAGGAGAGTTTCTTCTAGCAGGGGACACAGAAAGAGTCTCATTAAACATTTTTAGCATTTTACTGAGGTAAAACTTACATACCATAAAATTTACCTATTGCAAGGTACAAGTCAATGATTTTTGATAAATCTATACAGTCATGCAGTTGTCACTACAAACCAATTTTAGAACATCTACATCATTTCAAAAAGTTCTCTCATGTCCATTGGCAATCAGTCCCCAATTCCAGCCCCAGGTAACTACTAATCTACTTATTTCTAGAAAGATTTGTTTTTTGACAAATTTTATGTTAATGGAACTATACAATATGTAGTCTTCTGTGTCTGGCATCTTTCACTTAGCATGTTTTTGAGGCTCATCCAGTTGTAACATACATCAGTAATTTGTTCCTTTTATTATGGAATAGTATTCCATTATAAGTATGTACCACTTTGGGTTTATCTGTTCACCCATTGATGGACATGTGGCTTGTTCCCAGCTTTGGGCTATTATGAATAATGCTGCTGTGAACATTTACATACACGACTTTGGGTGGAATTGGCAGATCATATAGTATGAATGTATTTAACGCTTAAGAAACTGCTAAACTATTTTACAAAATGGCTGTATCATTTTATATTCCCACAAGCAATATGACAGTTCCAGTTTCTTCACATCTTTTCTTTGTAGCTCTTCCAGTGGATGTGGAGTAGTATCTCACTCTAGTTTTAATTTGCATTATCCTGATAGCGACTAATGTTGAGCATCTTTTCATGTGCTTTTTAGCCATTCACATGCCTTTTTGGTTAAGATATTTTAGTTGGGTTGTTTGTCTTTTTGTTGTTGATTCATATGTAAAAATACTTTGTGTAACCTGGACACAAGTTCTTTATCATATAGTCATGTGGCGCATAAAAATGTTTCAGTCAATGATAAACTGCATGTGCAATGATGGTCCCATAAGATTAGTACCATATAGGCTAGATGTGTAGTAAGCTATACCATCTACGTTTATATAAGTACACTTTATAATGTTCACACAACAACAGAATTGCCTAATTACACATTTCTCAGAATGTATCCCTGTCATTTAGCAATGCATGACTGTATATATAATTTGCAAATATTTTCAGTCTTTTTTATTTGTCTTTATTTTTTTATGGTGTCATTTGAAAAATGAAAGTTTTTAATTTTGTAGTACAATTTATCAATTTTTCAAAATGAATTTCAGTATTTCATTTAAGAAATCTTTACGTAGAGAGAGGACATCAGCGAAATGGCGGTGTGAGCTGACCCGGGACTCTCTCCCCTCCAAACTACAACCAAAACCCGGAACAAGTGAATTTCAACCAATAACTGTAATAATACAGAGATCGTCAGAGACCCACAGCAGCAAAACGATGGAGGGCGGAGAGGCTGGAGCCCCCCTCAGAGGAGCTGGAACAGGGTAAGAGAGAACTTCCCTCCCTCCCCTAGAGACTGGGATCACTGCGTGGGTGAGGGAAGGAGCAGAGGAGGGGCCGTGCATCCAGGGGATCATCCAGGACTCCCACCGCCAGTGCAGCAGAAACCCGCTAACAGGGGAAAGCTTCCATGTGTGGGGACCCCATCAAGCCAGGGCCCCAGGAAACCAGAGAGCGAGAGCTGACTGGAATCCAGATCGACGGGCAAGAGAAAGTGCCACTCCTCCCCCAACCCACGCTGCCCACTGTCCCCGCAGCTAAAGGTGGAGGGCTCAGAACATGAGCCTCTCAACCCCCATCTAGTGGCGACAGGCTGTAACTGCAACCAAATAATACCATCATGTGCAAAAACCACTCATCTACCATTCAGCAATTTATAAAAGCTCCAGACCAGAAGGAAAACAATAAAAACACAGAATTAAGTCATGAGGACTTGGAAATAGGTAAACTAAGTGAAAATGAGTTCAGAGTAGCTATCATCAAAAAACTCAATGAGGTAAAGGGAAATATAGAGAAACAAGTCAACGAGTTCTGGAGTTACTTCACAAAAGAGATAGAAACTATAAAGAAGAATCAATCAGAAATATTAGAGATGAAAAATACAATGGATCAGATAAAACAGAATATGGATTCCCTGAATGCACGTGTAGACACCATGGAGGAGCAAATTAGCATAATTGAAGATAGACAGGCTGAATGGCTCCAGACAGAGGAAGAAAGAAAACTAAGAATTTAAAAAAATGAAAACAGTCTCCGAGAAACAGCAGATTCAATGAGGAAATCCAGTTTAAGAATTACCGGAATCCCAGAGCGCGGGGAAAAGGAAAATGGAGCAGAAAGTGTGCTTAACAAAATTATAGAAGAGAACTTCCCAAATCTAGGGACTGAGGGAGAAATGTGTGTGGAGGAAGATTTCAGATCTCGTAGATTTGTCAATATAAAAAGACCTACTGCAAGGCATATAGTAGTAAAAATGACAATAATGAATGACAAAGAAAGAATACTCAGGGCAGCAAGACAGAAGAAAATAACCTACAAAGGAACTCCTATCAAACTTTCACTGGATTTCTCTACAGAAACCTTACAAGCTAGGAGAGAATGGAATGACATATTCAAAACTTTAAAAGATAAAAATCTTCAGCCAAGAATACTCTATCCAGCAAAAATATCCTTCAGATGTGAGGGAGAAATTAAATATTTTCCAGACAAACAAAAGTTAAGAGAATTTGTAATCAAAAGTCCTCCACTACAAGAAATCCTCAAGAAGGCTCTCATACCTGAAAAAAGAAAAAAAGGGAGAAAGGGGTCACAAACCATAGAGTAGGGAGACAAATAGATAGAACCAGAGTAGGATAGCAAATATTCAACTATAGCATTAGGATAAAGGGAAGGAAACCACCAAAGAAAGATGATCTTATCACTCTAACCACAGACTCATAACACGAGTTGGAATAAGAGATGAAAATAATAATTTAGGAGGGGAAGAGGAAAGGGACTAAACCAGTCAAGGCCAAGGAAGTAACAGACCATCAGAAAATGAACTATATTATACACAAGATTCTAAATACAAACTTCAGGGTAGCCACTAAACTAAAAAACAGAACAGAGGCACAAAACATAAATAAGGAAAAATCTAAGAAACCCAGCATAAGAAATTGCAGAAGTCAATGAGTAGGCTAAAACACACAGGGCGAGAAACAAAGGTAACGCAGGAAAACCAGATAATGAGCAACAGAATGACAGAATTAAGCCCTCATGCATCAATAATCACCCTCAATGTAAATGTATTGAACTCTCCAATAAAAAGACACAGAGTGGCAAAATGGATTAAAGAACAAGATCCAACAATCTGTTGCCTCCAAGAAACACATCTCAGCCCCAAGGACAAACACAGGCTCAGAGTGAAGGGGTGGAAGACAATACTTCAAGCTAATAGCAAACAAAAGAAAGCAGGTGTCCCAATACTTACATCAGACAAAAGGGATTCCAAAATAAGGCAGGTAAAGAGAGACACAGAGGGACAATATATAATGATCAAAGGGACACTTCATCAAGAAGAAATAATGCTTATAAATATCTATGAACCCCACACAGGAGCACCAAAGTTCATAAAGCAACTATTAACAGACCTAAAGGAAGATGTTAAAAACAACACAATAATAGTAGGGGACCTCAACACCCCACTCACATCAATGGACAGATCATCCAGACAGAAAATCAACAAGGAAACAGTGGAGCTAAACAAAAAGCTAAAACAATTGAACTTCATAGCCATATATAGAACACTTCATCCAAAAACAGCAGAATACACATTCTTCTCAAGTGCACATGGAACATTCTCAAGGATAGACCATATGTTTGGAAACAAGGCAAGCCTCTACAAACTTTTAAAAAATTAAAATAATAACAAGCATCTTTTCCAATCATAATGCTATAAGGCTAGAAATTAATTATGAGAGAAAAGCTGAGAAAGGCACATGATGTGGAGACTAAACAATACGCTACTGAACAAGCAATGGATCATTGAAGAAATTAAAGAAGAAATCAAAAAATACCTGGAGACAAATGAAAATGATAACACACCATACCAACACATATGGGGTACAGCAAAAGCTGTATTAAGAGGAAAATTCATCACAATACAGGCACATCTTAACAAACAAGAAAAATCCCAAATAAGCAGTCTTAAACTACACCTAACTGAATTAGAGAAAGAAGAATAAACAAAGCCCAAAGTCAGCAGAAGGAGAGAAATAATAAAAATCACAGCAGAAATAAATGCTATTGAAATGAAAACAGCAGTAGAAAGGATCAATGAAACAAAGAGCTGGTTCTTTGAGAAGATAAATAAAATTGACAAACCCCTAGCCAGACTTACAAAGAAAAAAAAGGGATAAAGCTCAAATAAACATAATCAGAAATGAAAGAGGAGAAATAACAACAGACTCCGCAGAAGTACAACGGATTATAAGAGAATACTACGAAAAACTATATTCAAAAAAAGTGGATAACCTAGAGGAAATGGATAAATTCTTGGATTCCTACAATCTCCCAAAGCTCACTCAAGAAGAAGCAGACAATTTGAACAGACCAATCACAAGGAAAGAGATTGAAACAGCAATCAAAAACATCCCAAAGAATAAAACCCCAGGACCAGATGGCTTTCCTGGGGAATTCTACCAAACTTTCAGAGAGGATTTAATACCTATCTTTTTCAAGCTATTCCAAAAAATTAGGGGGGATGGAACACTTCCTAACACATTCTACGAGGCCAACATCACACTGATCCCAAAACCTGACAAGGACACCACGAAAAAGGAGAACTACAGGCCAATATCACTGAAGAACATAGATGCAAAAATTCTAAACAAAATTTTGGCAACCAGAATTCAGCAATTCATCAAAAGGATCATATCATGATTAAGTGGGATTCATACCAGGGACATAGGGATGGATCAACATCCGCAAATCAATCAACATGATACACCACATCAACAAACTGAGGAATAAAAACCACATGATCATCTCAATAGATGCAGAGAAAGCATTTGACAAGATCCAACAGCCATTTATGATAAAAACTCTGAACAAAATGGGCATAGAAGGGAACTACCTCAACATAATAAAGGCCATATATGACAAACCCACAGCCAACATCATACTCAATGGGCAAAAACTGAGCTCCATCTCCCTGAAAACAGGAACGAGACAAGGATGCCCTCTATCACCACTCTTATTTAACATAGTACTGGAGGTCCTGGCCAGAACAATCAGGCAAGAAAAAGGAATAAAATGAATCCAAATAGGGAGGGAAGAAGTGAAACTCTCGCTGTTTGCAGACGACATGATGTTATATATAGAAAACCCCAAAGAATCCATTGGAAAACTTTTAGAAGTAATCAACAACTACAGCAAAGTTGCAGGGTATAAAATCAATTTGCATAAATCAGTAGCATTTCTATATTCTAATAATGAACTAACAGAAAAAGAACTCAAGAACACAATACCATTCACAATCACTACAAAAAGAATAAAATACCTTGGGGTGAATTTAACTAAGGAAGTGAAAGACCTATACAATGAAAATTACAAGGCCTTTCTGAAAGAAATGGATGATGACATAAAGAGATGGAAAGACATTCCATGTACATGGATTGGAAGAATAAACATAGTTAAAATGTCCATTCTACCTAAAGCAATCTACAGATTCAACGCTATCCCAATCAGAATCCCAATGACATTCTTTACAGAATTAGAACAAAGAATCCTAAAATTCATATGGGGCAACAAACGACCCCGAATTGCTAAAGCAATCCTGAGAAAAAAGGACAAAACTGGAGGCATCACAATCCCTGACTTCAAAACATACTACAAATCTACAGTAATCAAAACAGCATGGTACTGGTACAAAAACAGGTGCACAGATCAATGGAACAGAATTGAAAGCCCAGAAATAAAACCACACATCTACGGATAGCTTATCTTTGACAAAGGAGCTGAGGGTATACAATGGAGAAAAGAAAGTCTTTTCAACAAATGGTGCTGGGAAAACTGGAAAGCCACATGTAAAAGAACGAAAATTGACCATTTTTTCTCACAATTCACCAAAATAAACTCAAAATGGATCAAAGACCTAAAGGTGAGACCTGAAACCATAAGGCTTCTAGAAGAAAATGTAGGCAGTACACTCTTTGACATCAGTATTAAAAGGATCTTTTCAGACACCATGTCTTCTCAGAGAAGGGAAACAATAGAAAGAATAAACAAATGGGACTTCATCAGACTAAAGAGCTTCTTCAAGGCAAATGAAAACAGGATTCAAACAAAAAAACCACCCACTAACTGAGAAAAAATATTTGCAAGTCATACACCTGACAAAGGCTTAATAGCCATAATATATAAAGAACTCACACAACTCAACAACAAAAAAATCAAACAACCTGATCAAAAAATGGGCTGGAGACATGAACAGACATTTCTCCAAAGAAGATATACGGATGGCCAATAGGCACATGAAAAGATGTTCATCATCGCTGATCATCAGGGAAATGCAAATCAAAACTACACTGAGATATCACCTAACACCCATTAGAATGACAAAAATATCTAAAACTAATAGTAACAAATGTTGGAGAGGTTGCGGAGAAAAAGGAACCCTCATACACTGCTGGTGGGAATGCAAACTGGTGCAGCCACTATGGAAAACAGTATGGAGATTCCTCAAAAAGTTAAAAATAGAACTACCATATGATCCAGCCATCCCACTACTGGGTATCTATCCAAAGAGCTTGAAGTCAGCAATTCCAAAAGTCCCATGCACCGCAATGTTCATTGCAGCATTATTTACAATAGCCAAGATGTGGAAGCAACCTAAGTGCCCATCAACAGATGATTGGATAAAGAAGATGTGGTGTATATATATATACAATGGAATACTACTCAGCCATAAAAAAGAACAAAATCGTCCCATTTGCAGCAACATGGCTGGACCTTGAGGGAATTATGTTAAGTGAAATAAGCCAGATAGAGAAGGACGATCTCTGTATGACTCCACTCATATGAGGAATTTGAAAATGTAGACAAAGAGAACAGATTAGTGGCTACCAGGGGAAAGGTGGGGTGGGGAGTGGGCACAAAGGGTGAAGGAGTGCACAACTGAAATTTCACAAGATTGTAACCTATCATTAACTCAATAAAAATTTTTTAAAAAATAATCAAGCCAAAGTGACACGTTTTGGGGTGGCCAGTTCTGACCCTCACACCTTTTATTCCCAGAGGGTAGAGGATTCGTCTTCCTCCCCTGCAGAGGAAAGAAAAAAATGTAGTACATGCAGAGAAAACCTGGTTGTTCTCATATGAGCACATTCTCTATATACCAATGGCTTCTTAATACCATAATTTTTATTTTTTCTCAAAATATATGTCTTTTCTCACAAGGTGGTGGCCTCTGTCTGTGTCCTGCTAGGGGGAAGGGAGGGGTCAAGGTCCGTTCTTCCCGAGTGCCTGCTTTGGCTTCCTGAAGGGATGAGGCCATGAAGGGAGGGTGACCACAGCATGACATACCCACCCTCACCCCCACTCCCCCATTGCACCTGAAGTTTCTATAATTCTGTCATTACAAAAACAAACGAAATCATTCAGGACCTGTCAAGATGAGCTAAATCTCTAAGACCCCACCCCAGGATCAGGCTCAGCTGGTTATCTCCTGCTTTCTCTCTACCGTGAACTTATGCAGCTGTAGGGAAGAGTTCGGCAGAGGTTGAAATTCCTCTCAGGCTCCAGGAAGTGTCAGAGACAAGTTCATCCATCACTGGCAGTTGGGGGGGGGGGGTGGGAGAGGGGTGGCGTCAGATGATGGCAAGCTCCCTGAAGGCATTCTCTTTCTCCTGCAAAACAAACTCAGCAAAAAATCCTCCAGACCCATAAGTCACCCCTCAAGTTAAACAGGGAAAACAGCAAATTGATTGTTAAATATCTACAGTAATCCTCAAGTTCCCAGTTTCAATTTTATATAATTATGAAATTGGGGGATTTAGGCTTCACTGTTATTATTTATGAAATGCTAACTATAAAGGTATTTGCCAATCTTCCTTCCTTCTTTACAAAAAAACTAGAAAATGTTAATAATTAGCTGTGAAAATGCCAATATTGGGGGGGTCCATTTGTGTAATTATTTTTATGTTAAAATCTCTATTTTGCACAGTGGAAAAGAGAGTGAGTTCCTTGGGAAAAAATCAGACTTAAGGACAGACTAGGTTGAAGCATTTAGATTTGAGGGTCACCTGACCTTTCCAAGATGTTTCACATTGATTGGTAAAAAGCTCTAAAAGCATAGGAACAGAAACAAATTGAGAATTAGAAGCCGAATCATTGAAATGAAGAGTCATCTGACAAGTGTGTGGCGCTCCTACCTCTCTGGAGAGTGGGAAGGATTCCTGTGTGGAGAGCGCTGCTTGAGGCTATTCAGAGAGACCAGCACCAAGTTAGGGCATCCCTGGAAGTGAGGCCGGCCCCCTGCAGGGCTCCTCACGCACGTGCTTTAACGCTGAGAGGTGAGCAGCTTTCACAGGGAGACCCCGGAGAAGAGGCAGAGGGCTCCCCCGTGCCTGTTATCACTGCTGTGGTGTTTGACTGTGTTTTCCTTCAGATAATAAATATGATCAAGTTTGGTCACAGGTGTATCACATTCAAGCACCTGCTTACCTGCTGGTGAGTTCTTCCATATTGTGGGCCAAATGACATTTGGGGGACACGGATCCAGGAGTAGTGTTCGCAGAATGAACTCTTTTCTGAGTGACTCTGCAATGGTGAAAGTTCATCCGAAAGAGATGCTAGGAAAACAAATTTTCTATTAACTTCCTAGTAGGGAAAGCATCAAGCACTATACTGGGGACAAAAATATGTGTTTGTTTAAAAAGAATTTTCACAGAAGAGCAGTGACTGGAAGAAACGATGCATCTGGGCCTGGCTGTAATATTCTTCCCTCACAATTTTGCGGTGCGCTCCCTGGCCTTGTATGGCTGCTGCTGTCCTGGTCCCCAGGCCATGGGCCTCTTTGTCAGGCTCAGGGCAACCCAGGGAGCCCAGATGGACATATGAGATCACCTACAGCTGAGAGGTATTTATTTTATTAACAAGCTCTGTTTCATAGGACACAGTTCATACACTCTATAGTCATGTTTGTCAGTGCCTTTTACAATCTCAAGGTAGGACTGGATAACCAAAGTTAGTATCATCCTATTTGAATAACAAAATATGTAATTTTTTTTTCCTGTAAAAGTGGTCTTAGATTTACAGCCAACTGAGTCTGATCAGAGGTCACAGGGGCCCAAGGGTGAAGCAATGACTGCTGGTCACTAATGTTTCACAATAAGGACCAAAGCCCATAAGCTTGGTAAGGTGCAGAGGGGGCTCCTCAAAGATTCTAGCCATCTCGCAGACTCACAGAATTTACCGTCATCTCGTCCAGCCTGAGGGAGCCCTGAAAGGAGAGTGAGCTGAGCATGGAGAGTTGGCAGTAATGCACTAACATCACCAATGCCCTGTAACGACACCCTCCTGCTGACAAACGACCCATCCAAAAATGACCCAAAAGTACCAGCGTTTTTTGAAAGCAGAGAGTTGAATACACTTATTCAGCTCTAATATAACTTGAAAACTGTCTCTAACGCAAAAAACAAACATTCTAATATTTTCACTCATCATCTTTGCTCTGAATCTTCCATTTTATGACTACCTTCTAGTGAGCTGGCCACACTAATTCAGCAATGCTGTGCCGTGCGTTGTAGAGCAATACCTCTCAAAGTGGATAATAAAGAATATGGTTTCAAAAAAAAGGATCTGTGGCCAAAGAAGTTGGAAGTTTGGGTTGAACAAAGCAAAAAGTTTGTGGTCATTCTGTCATTTGTGTGTATGTGGCTGTGTGTGTGTGTGTTTGTGTGTGTGTGTATCTGAGCAAATTCTCATAAACTTTACTATGCTGCAAGAAGGATATACAGTCCAAATACTTCCCAAATCTATTTAAGTTTCAAAATTTGTCTGCCTTTGGTTTTTCATGGAAAACTTCCAGGAACTTTGAAGTCACTGTATAAGAAAGGTTTGAAAGTCTCTAACGAAAACAACAAATATTAACTATATACACTAAACTGAATGAAGTTTAAGTCAAAATTAAATGGAAAGACTTTCCAGTGTTTTTTGATGACGAATTCGACCCAAGTAAATTTACACTTTAATGAGTATAAAATGCTTTTCTCCTTAGTAACAAGACGTAAATGATCGATCTGTATTTGGGGAAACTCAGAAAAAAATCCTTTCCCTGCCCTAGTACCAGCCACAAGTTTTTGGTGAAGGAGAAAGTATCTAGTATGTTCTTGGGAATAAATCATGATTAAAAATTATCTTTTCTTTATTATTTTTAGAGAAGTTTAAGATTCACAGAAAAATTGAGGAGACAGTATCTGTATACTCTCTCACACACACAGCCTTGCCCACCATCAACAGCCCCCACCAGACTGGTATGTTTGTTACAACTGATGAACCTACCACGACACATCGTCACCCAAAGTCTACAGTTCAAGTTTCAGTTCACTCTGGGTGTTGTACATTCTATGGGTTTGGACAAATGTATAATGACATGTATCCCTCATTATGGTATCGTACAGAGTACTTTCACTGCCCTAAAAATCCTGTGCCCCATCTATTTATCTCCCTCTCTCTGCCAACCCTAGCAACCAGTGATCTCTTTACTTTCTCCAAAGTTTTGCCTTTTCCAGAATGTCATATAGTTGGAATCATATAGTATGTAGCCTTTCAGATTGGCTTCTTTCACTTAGAACATTTAAGATTCTTGCATGTCTTTTCATGGCTTGATAGCTCATTTCTTCTTAGGAATAAATAATACTCCATTATCTGCATGTATCCACAGTTTATTTACCATTCACCTACTAAAGGATATCTTGTTTCCTTTCAATTTTTGGCAATTATGAATAAAGCTAATATAAACACCCATGTGCAGGTCTTGGTGTAGATGTAAGTTTTCAACTCCTTTGTGTTAATACTAAGGAGAGATTGCTGGATTGTAAGGTAAGAGCATGTTTAGTTTTGTAAGAAACTGCCAAATGGTTTGCCAAAGTCAATGTGCCATTTTGCATTTCCACCAGCAATGAATGAGAGTTCCTGTTGCTCCACCATCACCAGCATTTGATGTTGTCAGTGTTCTGGATTTGGGCCATTCTAATAAGTGTGTAGTGGTATCCCCTTGTTGTTTTAATCTGTAATCCTCTAACAACATACAATGGTGAGAATATTTTGTTATGCTTATTTGCCATTTATATACCTTCACTGGGCCAGTGTCTGTTCAGAGCAAAAATTTGCTCATTTTAAAATTCAGCTGCTTGTTTTCTTATTGTTGAGTTCCTTTTATATTTTAGTTAACAGTCCTTTATCAGATGTGTCTTTTGCAAATATTTTACAAGAGTCTGTGGCTTATCTTCTCATTCTCTTCACAATTTCTTTTGTAGAGCATAAGTTTTTAGTTTTAATAAACTCCAGCTTATCAGTTATTTCTTTTTTGGATTGTGCCTTTGGTGTTATACCTAAAAAGTCATTACAATGCCCTGGGTCATTTAAGTTTTCTCCTTTGTTATCTTCCAGAAGTTTTATAGTTTGCATTTTACATTTAAGTCTACGATCCATTTTGAGTTAATTTTTGTGATGGGATAAGATCTGTGGCCACATTCACTTTTTTTTTTGCATGTGTATCTCCAGTTGTTCCAGCACCATTCATTGAAAAGACAATCTATGTTCATTGTAGTTTTTGCTCCTTTGTCAAAGATCACTTGACTACATTTATCTGTGTCTATTTCTGAATTCTCTATTCTGTTCCATGGATCTATTTGTTCTTTTACCAACATCACACTGTCTAGATTACCATAGCTTTATAGTAAATCTTGAAGTAAGGTAATGTCAGTCCTCCGACTTTGTTCTCCTCCTTCAATACTGTGTCGACTATTCTGGGTCTTTTGTCCCTCCATCTAAACTTTAGAATCAGTTTGTTGATATGCACAAAATAACTTGGGATTTTGGTTGGAATTGGGTTGAATCTAGAGATAAAGTTGGGAAGAACTGGTATTGACAATACTGAGTCTTCCTATCCATGAACATGGAATATTTCTCCACTTGTTTGATTTCATTCATCAGAGTTTTGTAGTTTTCCTCATATAGATCTTATACATACTTTGTAAGATTTATACCTATGTATATTTTTTTTTGGTGCTGACATAAATAGTATTGGGTTTTAATGTCAAATTCTACTTGTTCACTGCTGGTATACAGGGAAACAATTAACTTTGGTAATAAATTAAAATTTTAAAAGTACTGAAATTCCTTCAGAGAAATTCTCACTTTCTGTGAATTCAGTTAAACAGCTTAACTTGAAGAGAAGCTGTGTTCCTGTGTCACCAGTGACACGTCCCCATTGTCATCATCACTCCATCACCACAATGCTATTGGGCTGAATGCTTGAGAGAGAGAACCATGAAAAGTGGCTCCTGCCCTTATAATTTATAGTCCCAAAGTTTCAAAGTACTGATTTTTATTTATTGTCTACCTTGCATAAGTAATAAGGTCTGATGTGTTTCCAAAATATAGAAAGAATAGGAAAAAGACTTATTAAATGTAGTACTAGAATTGATAGTAAAACATTTATATTTTTCCTGAAAAGAATTCTCATTCTTTAAGGTTTCAAGGAAGAATCATTACAAGGAAGATAAAGGAGGAGAAGCTACAGAGTTAAAAGTCTAAAGTGAGAAAGTAGGGAGGAACACAGAAAAAAGTTTCCACTAACAGAATAAGCCTCCAATCTTTCTCTCTGCAGTGTTTTCTCTCTCTCACTAATACACACACATGAACACACCACAATCTGAGGAACTGCTGTGTGTCAGGCACCACGGCAAAACTGGGGACACAGCAGTGATTTAAAACAAACAATTTTCTAGTTCCTTGAAGCATATAGTCCAGGGTAAAAAGCAGACACAGAACAAATAACTCCACAGCCATAAAATTGCAACTACCACTAACGACCATAACCATGGGGTTATGCAAAGCTATTTCAGGTTCTTTTGTGCTGAAACATAAACTTGTTCTTTCTCAATCCTCAGAAAAGTGTGTTTGGGGGCCCGGCCCCATGGCCGAGTGGTTTAAGCTCCACACACTCCACCATGGCAGCCCAGATTCGCAGGTCTGGATCCCAGGTGCAGACCTACTCCGCTTACCAGCCATGCTGTGGCAGTGTCCCAAATACAAAAACAACAGAGGAAGATTGGCACAGATGTTAGTTCAGGGCTAATCTTCCTCAAACACAAAAGACAAAGATTGGTGACAGATGTTAGCTTAGGGCTAATCTTCCTCAGCAAAACAAAAAAAAAAAAAGTGTTACAGATAAAAGCCTGGATTGATCCTAGTCTGTTGTGGAGATGGAGGAAATTTCTCAGTCCCCCAGGTCTGAAGTTGTACAGTTTGGAAGGTCAAGAACAAAAGTGAGGGGGCCAGCCTGGTGGGATGGTCGTTAAGTTCATGCGCTCCACTTTGGCAGCCCAGGGTTCACAGGTTCAGATCCTGGGCACCGACCTAGCACTGCTCATCAAGCCACACTGTAGTGGCATCTCACATAAAACAGAGGAAGTCTGGCACAGATATTAGCTCAGCAACAATCTTCCTCAAGAAAAAAGAGGAAGACTGGCAACAGATATTAGCTCAGGGCGAATCTTACTCACACACACACATAAAAGAACAAAGTGAGGGGGAGAGCCCATCCAGAACCTCGGCTTAGCATCTCTCTCTCTCTCTCTGGAAGCTTCAATAACCTCATATTCAATCACCCTGTGTCCACTCTTGTTCCCCTGGTCTGTTCATTGTACCACCAAAGTGCTGTCCTCAGCTGTATGCCTGACTGTGCTACTCCTACTTATATCATCCAGTGACAATCCATCTGATTATAATAAACCCAGAGTTCTTGCCTGTGCCTTGGAGTCCTGCATGGTCTGGCCCCAGGACTATTGTGGCCTCACTCTCACCTTCCACCCTTCACTGCATGTAGCCATGCCGGGCTCTGTTCTCTAACTCAAACACCCTGGATACTCCCCTTGCCCTGAAACACCACACTTGGAATCTTCTTCCCACCCACGGCACATGCTTCCAATGCCCACCTCAGTGGGGTCTCCTGAGTACCCATCCAAAACAGCTTCCCATGTCTGTTGTCCTTACAAGCATGCATTCCTGCCTGACACAATATTACATACAGTATTTACGTGTCCACAGTGTGTCCTTCCTCGTGCAGCCCAGCTGCTCCAGTGTGACACCCAACAACCCACAGACCCTCCCTGTCTTCATTGCCTCTTCCCCACGTCTGGGTCCCTGGAGGTTGCTGCGACCATCTGTCGATTGCCTGTGTCCAGGAAACCTAGGGCAGAGCCCAGAGCTTCCAGGGGCCTTGGCCTCTGGACAGGGGAATGTCTGGCTCGCTGGTGACTGCCCATGTGCCACATGAAGCAGCTGGCAAGCCAGGCACCTGAGACATGGGTGGGATGTGGGATCACGGTCAGTGGGACAGGAATGGGGGGGTGGGGAGACCTGGGAAGATCCAGGGTCTGGCAGAAGCTAGCTCATCCCAGTTGGGTCAGCCTCTTCCCTGAAGCCTTAGACACATCCCTGAGAACACATGGTCTTGATGCCCCTTGGGCCAGGGTCCCAAAGGTCCAGGCAGGGTCATGCCCAGAATTCTTCCTGCATTCCCTGGCACTTGTTCCACCTGGGGTCAGAAAATGGGACAGCAGACCCACTGACAAAAATTCTCTCCTTGATTAAACTTTGGTCAGCCTTTCTTGAGCAACCTTTTTTACCAGGCCCAGCCTTGGGCTCCCATGGTCTTCCTTGTAGAGTCCAATTCTAGCACAAATCCTGCCAAGTCAGTATAGCCAGAATCCCCCATCCTCAATATCTGATCACCCTGGGTATCTGATCAGATTCCTCATCCTCCACCATGCCCCAGGTGATGTCTGATCACCCCAGCCTGCCTTCATTAAGAACCCTGTGAGGTCACTCTACCCAGAATCTCTCTTATCCCTGATGTCTCATCTTAGTAATTTTCCATTCATTGACCCCTACCATGCTCCTTGCCTATAAATCCCACTTTTCCTTACTGTACCCAAAGTAGAGGTGATCTCTATCCCCCAGTACAAAACCCTATTGTAGTAGCTCCCCTGAATAAAGTCAGCCTTATAAGTGTCATGAGTAACTTTTTCTTCAATACCTCAGGGTCCCAGCACAGGTTTTCTCCCCTTGTCACGTGGCCAGCTCATTCCTAAGGTCAATTCCATGCATGTGTGGCTCTGTTTCTGGCCACATTGTTCTTTCTACAGGCTCTAGGATCACTATCAGCCACACAGGCAATGTGAATGCAGGGCCAGCCCCAGGAGATGGGGCGCTCCTGCCACATTATTCTCACCTGGCACCACAGCCAAGACAGGCACCTGTTCAGAATCCTTCTATGGTTTTTTTTTCTATTTTGTCCTCTTTTAGAGTTTCAAGGTTCAGAAATTTTCATTGGTGTTTTTCCTAGTTCACCCTACAAAGTTCCCAGCTTCTCAAGGGGTTTTTGATATACTCTTGCAATCTACGCAGTGAATAGAGAATTTCTTCATCCTATTCATTATTATTTCACATTGCACTTTGGTTTCCAATTATTGTTACCATTATAGCAATCTAAGGTCTTCAAAGATTCATCCTCAAGAACCGCTGTTAACACTTCTTTAGAGAAATGCCGATCTGTTCCAATCATTATTTTGTCCATCATTTCTTCAGTGTCCTCCCCAGAACTCTGTCCTTGCCTCTTGGGTCATAGTCAGTGATGTCTCTCCCTGTGTGTCCTGAGTGAGTAACTTTGGCTCAAGGGTTCTGCTGGCCCAGCCCCACCACCATGCTGAGATGGGCCTCTGAGTTAGGAGCGCCTGAGGCCCCGGCTGCAGATCATTTGCCTGGGTGGCAGATGCTAGTTGCCTCAAGTAGATCAGCACAAGATACTGAAATTAAGTAACTACCATCAGCAATCTGTGCTCCATTAAACGTGTGCTTCCTATTACCTTCCCCTTTAAAAAAACTATTTTCTGAGGAAAGAATTTCAAAGTCATCACACAACATTTTCTGACCTTCAAAGCAAAGGGAACGTATCAAAGGAAGACACTGGGCATGGAGGTTAGCTGTGAGATTTACTAACTGCATAGATATTTTAAAAGATCAGTACAACTGCTTTACAGATATTGAGAACACCTACCTGTGGCTTGAATTCTATTCCACATGTTATTCTTTCGGTTTTTAGGAACCAAACTATATGCACGGTTTAACATATATATTTAATAATTGTAAACATCCAAAGGCATGGACAGTATCTTTATACTGAATGTCAAAAGTAAATACTGTACCTATTCTTATTTCCTCCTCACCATCACTTCTACTATAAAGGAAGATAAAGTCAATTTCCATGGAATTACTAACAATTATAGTGCAGTTTAGACAACTAGTCAGGACTCGACAAAATGACGTCAGCATCATATGGCATGAGACGGTCCCTTGGTCTCTCCCCTTCAATCTCCAATGAGTAAAACCTTCATAACTCAAGAAAGGCTCCTTTGCCCAACACACCAGGACACCAGAGAGATCTACACATCAGTACAGACACAAGTGGGTGGATTGGAGAACAGAGAGGAAGTGAACCAGAGGAAGAGTGGAGCTGGTGCCCACGATCCTGGCCCCAAGCCAGCTGTCTGCAACCCCAGAGAACCTGGCGTGCACATGACTCCAGCCTCCTCACCACAGAAGCACCTTCAGCCACAGGGTAGAGGACAACAACAGAGGCAGAGCCCCACAATCTCCACCCCTGACCATAGCTCAGAGCCCAGTAACAGCAGCAGAGGCACATACACAACTCCAACCTCCCAACCACAGCAGTGCCTGCAGCCACAGGGAACAGGGTAGCAGAAGTGGAGCCCCACAATCCTGACCACCTAGCTGTGGCTCAGAACCCAGTAGCAGCAGTGGAGGCACATACACGACCCTGACCTCCCAACCACAGCATCACCTCTGGCCACAGGGAACGAAGAAACAGCAAAACCAGTGCCCTGCAATCCCGATCCCCTGGTTGTGGCTCAGAACCCAGTAGCAGAAGTGGAGGTGGTGCACGTGACTCCAGACTCCTGACCTCAGTGGTACCTGTGGCCACAAGGAATCTGGCAACAGTGGAGACAGTGCCCTACAAACATGACCCCTTTCCCATCCTCCCCCTCCCCTCACCATTGCAGTGATGCTTGCAATCCCCAGACACCAGATACGGTGGAGGAGCCCAAAATCCCTCTGCCCCATAGCAAAACCAGCAATCGCAGCAATGATGGCAACAGCAAGGCATGAGTGACCCCTAGAGGTGCAGGTGGCAACAACAAGGGCACTGGTGACATCCTAGTAGAGGCAGTGCAGGGGGAATGTGCCAATCCTCAAATAGAGCCAGAGGAAGCTCAGGAGAGAAAAACAAAAAAATGGTGTTACAGCACCACCTTCTTAAAAACAAAAGACAGGCCTCAAATTACACACCAATTGAACAGTTAAACGAAGCAAACAAAGCTATACTTAAATAACAATTAAGTATTATTAATTAAATTTCTACAGAAAATGCACCAACAGAGAAATAACTCATCAAGCACTGCAAAAAAAACACATTAACAAGGCATCACAAAATGAAAATAACGATTCTCCAGAAATCAAACTAGAAGTGATGGAAGATTACAATCTAATTGATAAAGAATTTGAAATAGCTATCATGAACAAACTCAATGAGCTACAAGAAAACTCAGAAAAAGTTCAATGAGCTCACAAATAAAATCAATGAATAGAAGAAATACTTTACCAAAAAGAATGGAACTCTAAAAAAGAATCAAGCAGAATTCCAGAGCTGAAAACTCAATAAACAAGCTGAAGAATGCATTAGACAGCACTGGAAATAGAGCAGACCATATGGAAGAAAGAATTAGTGAGCTTGAAGATAGAAACCTAGAAATGATTCAGGTTAAAGAGGGGAGAACTAACATTTAAAAAGAACAAAGAAATTCTATAAGAACTATTCAACTCCATTAGAATGGGCAACATAAGAATAATGGTATCTCAGAAAGAGATACGAGAGAGAAGGGAGTAAGAGATTATTTAAAGAAATCATAGCTTAGAGTCATACCTGGAGAAGGAACTGGATAGACAAATTCATGAATCTACTAAAACACCCAGTTATCTCAATGCAATAAAACCTTCTCCAAGACACACAATAAAACTGTCAAAAGTTAATAACAAGAAAGAATATTAAAGACAGCCAGGAGGGGGTAACCAATAACCTGTAAAGAAACCCCCAACAGGCTATCAGCACATTTCTCAGCAGAAACTCTACAGGCCAGGAGAGAGTGGAATGATACATTCAAAACATTCAAATGTAAACACCGTCAGCCAAGAATACTCTACCTAGCAGAGCTATCCTTTAGGTATGAAAGAGAAATACAGGCTGTCCCAAACTAATGAAAGCTGAAGGAGTTCATTGCCTCTACCCCTGCCTTACAAGAAATGTTGAAAGGAGCTCTTCTACCTGAAACAAAAAGGCAAATGTACATGAAACTTTGAGCAAGGTGGTAAATTGACAGACAGAATCAGAAAATTGCAACTCAATAACAGAACAGGTTGATAAACACCTAATTATAACATAAAGTTTAAAGGGAAAGAAAGCATTAAAAATAACTATAACCACTCCAATTTGATAATGAATTCACAACACAAAACAGGATAATTTGCAAGAATGAAAAACACAGAAAGCCAAGAGGTAAAAGGAAGGAAACTGAATAGAAAAAATGAAGATGCTATCAGCAGAAAAAGACTATCTTATCTAGAAGATTTATATACAGACCACAGGGAAACCACAAAACTAAAATTCAGAACAGAGGCAAGAAGCATAAAAAAACAGGAAACTGAGAAAAACATCACAGAAAAATACCAAATGGAAATGGCAAACAGAAACACAGAAAAAGAAACAACAGAGATAGAGAGCAACCACAAAACAAAAGGTAAACTGGCAGTACTTATTACTCATGTATCAATAACCATCCTAAATGTAAATGCCTTGAATTCATCAATCAAAAGACACAGAGTGGCTGGATGGATTAAAAAACAAGATGCAACTATATGCTGCCTCCAGGAGATTCATCTCAGCTTTAAAAACAAACAAAGGCTCAAAGTGAAGGGATGGAAAATGATACTCCAAGCAAACAGCAAACAAAAGAAATGGGGTTTAGTAATACTTAGATAAATTAGACTTCAAGCCAAAAACAATAATAAGAAATAACAAAGAGAGACATTATAAAATGATAAAGGGGATAATCCATCAAAAAGATTTAACATTTATTAATATAGATGCACCTAACCTAGAAGCACCAAAATATATAAACCGATTATTAACAGACCTAAAGGGAGAAACTGATAGCAACACAATAATAGCAGTGGAATTTAATATCCCACTTACATTGATAGATAGACCATTTGGACAGAAAGTCAACAAGGAAACTGCCTTAAATGAAACATTAGACCAGATGGAATTAATAGATATATAGACAACATTCCAACCAAAATGAGCAGAATAAACATTCTTCTCAAGTGCACATGGAACTTTCTCAAGAACAGACCACAAGTTGGGAGAGAAAACAAGTCTCAATAAATTTAAGAAGACTGAACATGCTACTGAAGAACTATTGGATCAAAGAAGAAATCAAAGGAGACATCAAAAAATACCTGGAGACAAATGAAAGTGAAAAGAAACATACAAAAATTTATGGATGCAGCAAAAGCAGTACTAAGAGAGAAGTTTATAGTAATACAGGCCTACCTCAAAAAACAAACAAAAAAATCTCATATAAACAATTAACACAACAAGAAAAAGAACTAGGGAAAGAGGAACAAACACAGTCCAAAATCAGTAGAAGGAACGAAATAATAAAAATCACAGTGAAAATAAATGAAATAGAGATGAAAAAAGCAATGAAACTAACAGCTGGTTCTTGGAACAGATAAAGAAAACCGACAAACCTTTAGCTATATTCACTAAGCAAAAAAAAAAGAGAAGGCTCAAATAAATAAGAAACAAAAGAGGAGAAATTACAATGGATAACAAAGGATTAAGAGAATACTACAAAAAGCTATAGGCCAACAAATTGGATAATGTAGAAGAAATGGATAAATTCTTAGAATCACACAACCTTCCAAAACTGAATCAAGAAGAAAGAGAATTTGAATAGACCAATCACTAGTAAAGACATTGAAACAGTAATCAAAAACCTCCCAAAAAACAAAAGTCCAGGACCAGATGGCTTCCCTGGTGAATTCTACCAAACATTCAAAGAAGATTTAATACCTGTCCTTCTCAAACTCTTCCAAAACATTGAAGAAGAGAGGGTGCTTCCTAACTCATTCTACAAGGCTAACATAACCCTGATACCAAAACCAGACAAGGGAAACACACAAAAAAAGAAAATTACAGGCCAATATCACTGATGAACACAGAAGCAAAAGTCCTCAGCAAAACACTAGCGAATCAAATACAACAGGAGATTAAAAAGATCATACATCATGATCAAATGGGATTTATTCCATGGATGCAAGGATGATTCAACACCCACAAATCAATAAATGTGATACACCACATTAACAAAATGAAGAATAAAAATCACATGATCATCTCCATAAATGCAGAGAAAGTCACCATTATCTCTTGCTTTGACTCCTGCTATGGGCTTCTAGTGACCCTGCTTTTATTCCCACCTGCCTACAACCACTTCTTTTTTTCATTCAGCAGCCAGAGCCATCTAAATATAAGTCAAAGTACACATCTCTTCCTTAAAAGTCTATTGGTTTTTATCTGTACGTGGAATAAAATCTACAATCCTCATGTGACTTTTTGCAAGGCTCAGCACCATTCAGCCCTAACCCACCCTCTTATGCACTATGCTACAACCAGGACGACCTTCTGCTCCTTCTTGCCTTAGCTCCTGTGCACCTCCTGGTCCCCAGCCCTGTCTTTCCTAAGGACAGCACCTTCACAAGTCTTCAGATCACAGTTCTGAACTTTATCTTCTCAGAGTCCCCTCTTGTCATCACTATGTAAAGAACCCCTCTCCTTCTACTCACACAATTCTCACTGTTATCTGGTTTCCATCATAGCATACCTATTCTATCAGAAATCATTTTATTTATCTGTTGATTGTCCATCTCTCCTCCACCAGAAGGCAAGCTCCTTGAAAGCAGCAACCCCCCAACTAGAACAGTGCCTGACATAGAATAAGCACTCAATAAATAGTTTTTGAATAAACAAACCCCTGTAATATTTGTTTTGCTCTTTTAAAAACCACATTTATAATATATAAAAATCACCTCCTTGGCTTCCTCTCACTTCTTCTAGAAGTGGCACACGGTGAAAAGTACGACTAATGAAAGATTGCTTAAGTCTATGGATATAAGACAGGAAATTTTAGCAGCTCACGAGAATAAACTGACAGATCTGGTCTATCACCAATCCTAGTGCTATCTACAGTGTGGGCTAAGAGACTTCTTTGGGAAGAGAATCTGCTTCTTATTACTTTCCTCCAGAAGGGGCTTGCTTTTCTAACTTAAAATTCATTACATTTCTTTTCCGGATTCTAGGCTGACTACGACATAATTCCTCAAATGTCAGCTTACTGAAACCTAGCCCTTGATGTTACATCTTCCCCTCTTTTGTACCACTCCAAAACATCTTGAATAGAAACAGAGCTACTATCAGGTGCCATGACACACGGATCCTGAGACTACAGCATAAGGTCCCACCCCACCCTCCAAAGGGAACGCCAGAAGTATCTTGGGGGATCACTCAATTTTCTTCCCACCCTAGGGGGACGTCGTCTCTCCCTCTGTGCACCCACAGCCTTTCACCTCTTCTGGTCACTTGTGCCTTGAACTCGAGCTGCTTGAGTCCTGCTGTGTCCCCCTCCCAGGTGCAGAGCTCCTGGAAAGCAGCAGTCCGCGCCGCTCCGAGAGCCCAGCACGCGGGAGACTCACCACCAGCACTGCGTCATTCCCCATCCACCTCCGGTTCACAGCTCAGGAGCAAGAACAAAACCCTCCTCCACTCCGCGACCAAGAGCAGGGTCATCGACTTGCACCACCTCCTGCCAGAGCCCGGCGGCGTCGGGGACCCAGCGCGCCTGGCGGCGGCTGCGGCGCTGGACTCGGAAGGCCGCCGCTCCCTCCGGGCGCCCGCCGCCGGCCTCTCCCACCCTGGGACGGTCAAGTCCCAGGAACGGCCGGGGCGGCTGCCCCGCCTCTGCAATTCCACACGCCCTCGCGACCATCTGGGGCGAAGGCGCGTCACCCGCTTCAGATAGAGACCCCAGCGGGGAGGGCGAGGGCCGCCTGGGGGCCCCTGTCCGGAGGCGACAGCGCGAGACCCCGGACCCGGGCGCCACTCACACTTCAGCAAATCTGCGGGGCAGCGAGGGCGAAGCGGGTCCTCGCTCAGCCCGCCCAGCACGCCCCGCCCGCTGGGACCTTGGGCCCCAGTGTCACCCTGCGTGGCCCGCCCTGGGTGTCGCGCGCACCCCCGTCCCCTGGGAGCGCTGAGGCGGCCGCCCTGGACGCCGCGAAAAGCCGCTCCGGCCATCACTCATCCGCACTGCCCTGGGCCAGGCACCCTACCCCGTCCGCGACCCCCGCCACGGCCAGGGGCAGCAGCAGCGCGCACGGCCCCGCACGGCCCCCATGTCCGGGCCGGACTCCCGAGCCCGGGGTAACGAGCCCCGAGCGCCGAGCCGCGAGTTGGGGGCACCCGGCCGACAACCGCCGCTGCAGCTGCCTGCTAGCCCCGCCCCTGGCCCCGAGGCCTGCGATGATTGGCTGCCGCGCGCCCGGGCCCCGCCCCTCGGCCGCGCGGAGCTTCCGAAACCCGCTGGAGACCGGACGGTGCCTGGACTCTGGCCTATTGTTAATCCGGAGTGGGGCTTCTGCAGTCGGGTCCGCCAGCTGGCACTCAGCAAAAGGCGACTCTCAGAAAGGGGACTGACCTGGCCAAGATCACACTGCAAGCTCGTCTGAGAACTAGGGCGTAGCCCAAGGCTGAATCAAAGGGACTTCTCCCTTTCACATACCCATTGTGATCCGCTTAATAACATTTCTGCCCAGACGCTGCCTCACACCAAAGAAGGGGTGTAGCCGGGGACAGCTGGGCCTCCCCTAAAATCTGAGGGGCTCTGCGTCAGACACGGTCCCCGGACAAGGGCCCGAGGTATGGATTCGCCTCAATGTTCTTTGGCACCTCTAGCCTCAATGTGTCTTTCATGTCCTGTTGAGTACCTATTCCTATTGGAAAAAGCTGGGGGAGGACTGCCTGTGTATCTATATAGGGAGAGCCTTGAATGTCAGGTTGAGTTTAGACTTTGTGTAAGAGACAGTTTGGAGGGGGGGGGCCCATTCTACCCCCTTACCCCCGCAGCTATGGTGGGGAATATTTGAGAGGGTCCATTGGCTGTCGGAGCTCTCTCTCTCTCTGCCTCCACCTCCACTTCTCTCTCTCTGTTCTTGAATACCATTTTTCTCTCCCCTCCCTTTTTACAAAAGCATAACCGTAAAGTTTTTAAATTCCTTAATATCATTAAATATCCAATAAGTGTTTACATTTTCCTTATTGTCCCATAATTTCCTTTTACAGTTTTTCAAGTTCCAACCAAAATCCATATATTGGAGTTGGTTTGTATGTCTTTTAGGTCTCTTTCTATCCATTCTCTGTCTTTTAAATTTACGAGTGGAAACATGAATAAATTATGATAATCTTTCTAAAACATCTGTCCTGAAGACAGCTCTCTGGCTTCAAACTCTTTGAGAGGCCATCTCTTTTCTTGGAGGATAGAATGAAGTACAATTATTTAACAAGATGTCAGAGGTATTTAGCAATTGGACCCGACCACGTTTTCCAGCTTCCTCTCCACACCCTCCCTGCGTCCCTGCCACCATCCTTTCAGATCATTTTACCTTCTTCCAGAACTTTTAGTTGATTTCACCCCTCTGTCACAACATGTGTCTCCTCTGCCCAGAATTCCCCAATTCCTGTGGTAACTGCTCAGCTGAGGGAAAGGATGGTTGCTCTGGGCCCAGCTGTGCCCTGGAAGCACTGAGCAGGAAATGGGCTCTGTGTAAGATCAACACATCTTGCTTTACCTGGGACTGTCCTGGTCTTAAAACTGAAAGTCCCGGGTCCCAGGAACTTCATTTGTACCAGGCAAAATGGAACAGTTGGTCTCCTGAGCTCTGTGCACCTCAGGAAATGTCATGAGGGAAGGCTGTAGGGGGCTTCCATGTGGAAAAATGGAGTCATAGGGGTAATAGATACCACTTCCAAGGTAATGCAGTAGATGAACTGATTGCAGTCTTGGTTTTATACATGCTGTGGGTTTTGACAAATGTATGATGACATGTATCCACCAGTATTCTTCTTACTTTTCTAAATGTGGCTATTAGAAAACCTAAACTTATGTATTTGGTTCACTTTGGGGCTCCCATTATATTTCTACCTACATACTGGTGTGATTATCTTTTATTCTAGACAAAGGTTAATGCTTAGAGATCAGTATAGCACTTTTAAAATGCTTCTCACCAATAATTTTGTCCTGAGTGCAAGAGAATCTTTCTGTATTTTAGATTTACAAAACCATCAAATCTTTTGATTCATGTTTATGTGATATCATTTCTCCATCATTTTACTTTTAACATGTTTCTTAATATTTAAAGTAGGTTTCTCTTTTAAAAAATTTTTTAATTGAGGTCACATTGGTTTATAACATTATATAAATTCACATGTACATCATTATATTTCAACTTCTGCATAGACTATGTCATGCTCACCACCAAAAGTCTAGTTGCCATCTGTCACCATACACATGTGCCCTTTTACCCCTTTCACCTTCCTACACTTCCCCTCTGGTATCCACCAATCTAAGCTCTATATCTCTGTGTTTGTTGTTGTTGTTTTATCTTCCACACATGAGTGAAATTGTACAGTATTTGACTTTATCCATCTGACTTACTTTGCTTAACATAGCGACCTCAAGGTCCATCCAAAGTGTCGCAAATGGCACACTAGTACTAATACTCAGCCATGAAAAAAGACAAAATTGTACATATATATGTGTGTATATATATACACCACATCTTCTTTATCCACTCATCCATTGAAGGGCATGTAGGTCGTTTCCAAGTCTTGGCTATTGTGAATAATGCTGCAATGAACATAGGGATGCATATATCTCTTTGAATTAGTGTTTCATGTTCTTTGGATAAATACCCAACAGTGGAATAGCTGGATCACATGGTAGTTCTATTCTTAATTTTTTGCGGAATTTCCATACTGGTTTCCATAGTGGGTGCACCAGTTTACATAACCATGAGAACTGTATGTGTGTTCCCTTTTCTCCACATTCTCTCAACACTTGTTATTTCTTGTCTTTTTAATAACAGCCATTCTGATGGGTGTAACGTGATATCACACTGTAGTTTTGATTTGGATTTCCCTAGTAATTAGTGATATTGAACATCTTTTCATGTGCTTGTTGGCCATCTGTATATCTTCTTTGGAAAAATGTCTTTTCAGATCCTCTGCGCATATTTTTAATGGGGTTGTTTGTTTTTTTGTTCTTGAGTTGTATGAATTCTTTGTGTATTTTGGATATTAACCCCTTATTGGATATATGATTTGCAAATATCTTCTCCCAACTGGTAGGTTGTCTTATTTTGTTGATGATTTCCTCTGCTGTGTATAGTAAGTTTCTTGGAGAAATCATATAGTTGGTCACTTTGTTTCTTTTTAATCTAATTGGAGAATATCTGTCTTTTAATTGGAGTGGTTAGATCGCTTAGATTTAATATAATTATTGACATGGTTGAATTTAAATCTACTCTCTTGCTATTTGTTTTCTATTTGTTCTATTTGTTCTTTTTCCCATTTTCCACTTTTCCTCTTTTTCTACCTTCTTTTCAGTAACTGAGTGCTATTTTTATGATTTCGTTTTCTCTTCTCTATTGGCTTGTTAGCTCTACCTCTGTGTTTTACTTTTCAGTAGGTGCTCTAGGGTTCACAGCATACATACATCATTACAGTCCACCTTCAAATAATACTTGTCACCTCATGTAAAATGTAAGAACATGGCAACAGTAACTTTCCACTTTCCTCTCCCATCTTTTGTGCTAAAGTTGCCATACATTTGCTTCTGTGCAGTTAGTATTTTGCTTTAAATAGTGAATTATTTTTTAAAAGAATATAAAAAGTAATTGTAAAATGTCTTTTACATTTACCCACATGTTAAGCATTTCTGATGCTCTTCATTCCTTTACGTGGTTCCAGATTTCTCTCTGGCATCGTTTTTCTACTGCCTGAAGTCCTTCCTTTATTTAACTTATCTTATAATGCCAATCTACTGGCAATAAATGCTCCTAACTTTTGTTTGTCTAAAAACAGTTTTATTTTGTCTTCACTTTTGAAACATACTTTCACCAGATATAGAGCTCTAGGTTGACATAATTTTTTCCTTTTCAACACTTTAAAGATGTCGTTCAATTGTCTTCTGGCTTGCATAATTTATGACAGAGTCTTCTATAATTCTCATCTGCATTTCTCTGGGTTACATGTCTTTTCCTCTTTGTCTACTTTAGAGATTTTTTTAGGTTTTGTTTTTAAACCACTAGTTTTCAGCAATTTGATTACAATGTGTTTTGGTGTGGTTCTTTTGGCATTCTTCCTGTTTGGGGTCTGTTGAGCCTCTGGGACCTGTGGGGTTGTGTTTCCCTTTCATCAGATTTGGAAAAATTTTGGCCACTAATTCCTCAAAGTTTTTTCTGCCTCCTCTGACCTCTATTTTTGTGATTCTAATTAAGTGTAGTTAGATTGGTCACTTTTTGGTTAGACTGGTTAATTTTTTTTTTTTTTTTTTTTTGTGTGTGTGTCTTTCTTCCTCTCTGTGCTTCATTTTGGATAGATTCTGTTGCTACATATTCAGGTTCACTCTTCTTTCCTCTGCAGTATCTCATCTGCTCTTAATCCTTTCCAGTGTATTTTCATTTCAGGTATATTTTTCATCTATAGAAATTCCTTTTGTGTCTTTTTATATCATCATTAACCTCCTCATTATAGTCATGTTTTCCTTTATATCCTTGCTCATATTATAATAGCTAATTTAATGTCCTTGTCTAATTCTGTCATCTCTGTCATTTCTATGTGTTTCTATTGACTGATTTTTCTCCTGATTATGAGTCATATTCTCCTGCTTCTTTCTATGCTGGGCAAATTTTGATTGCGTGCCATACTTGTGAATTTTATGTTTTGAGTGCCAGCATTTTTTGTGGGTGTGTATTCCTTTCAAGAATGTTACACTTTGTTCTTGCATATGGTTAAGTTACCTGTGGATCTGCTAAGATCATCCATTTGTTTATTCAATATGACCATATTTTCCTTTAAGTACTTTAATATATGTATAACAAGTGCTGTAAAGTCCTTGTCTGCTATTGCCAACATCTGGGTAATCTTGGCAATGATTTCTATTGACTTTTTAATTTAGATAATTGGTTAGATTTTCCACTTTTTTCACATGTCTAGTAAAGTTCCATTTTTTCCTGGACCTAGAACATGCTCCTTACATAAGGGCATGGTCCCCACTCCTAAGGCATCACTGTCACTTCAGCAGAAAAATGGAAACTATAAAAATAGAACCAAATGGAAATTCTAGGCCTATAAGTAAAGTGCAATACGTGGATAAAAAATTCAACACACTAGAAATGGCAGAAGAAAGAATCATTGAACTTGAAGCTAGATCAACAAAAATTGTCCAATCTAAACAACAGGGAGAAGAAGATTGAAAGAAACAGAACAGATCTTCTGTGATGTGTGGGCACATATCAAGAGGCCTTATGCATGTATAATTGGAGTCACAGAAGGAAAGGAGAAAGAATGAGACAGAAAAAAATTGAAAGAATATGGCTGAAATTTCCCAAATTTCGTGGAAAATATCAACATCCAGATCCAAAAAGCTTAGTGTACTCCAAGCAGGATAAATACAAAGAAAACTCCTTTCTTTCACCCTTTACTCCCTACAATCTATTTTCAACAATGCAATTACTGTGATCCTTTTAAAATGTAACTCAGTTTATGTCATTCATCTCTTCAGCACGCCCCCAAAGTCTTCCCATCTTACTCAGTGAAAAAGTTAAATGTATTATAGCTGTTCTCAAGGTCTTTCATCCTTGCCTCCTCCTCTTATTTCTCTGATCTCATTTCCTACTATCTCTGTCTCATTCAGTGACTCCAGCCTCTCTTGCTCTGTGTCTTTCCTTAATTACTCCTTGTACCTCCTACCTCAGGACCCTTGCCCTTGTCATCGCTTCTGCCTGGAATTCTCTTCTTCCAGACAGTTGTACAATTCTCCCTCTTCTTTTTCAGGTCTTAACACAAATGGCCTTCCCCCATTTCCCTACTTAAAATTAGAACCCAACCCAACCCCTGCACACCCTCTTTCACACTTTAATCTTTCAAAAACCGCTATCACCTTCCAACCTCTTATATACATAGATTACTTTCTTGATGTTCATTTTCTGTCTCCCTTCTACATGAGGACAGAGATTTTTCTCTAAGACTATCTTCGTTTCTTGATTGATTCCTGAAACAGAATCTGAATCTCTCTGAGGAAGAGAAACTTTTTGATTAAGAACATGACAGGTTTTGTTGATTTTAACTAACTAGGACTCCCTACATTGTTCCTTTGAATTTATGCATAGTAAATTTCTGAAGTTAATCTTGTTAATCTTTAATAGAAATAATTTTTCTGGCTTTGTTTAGCCTGAATGCATTTCATCACGATGAATTGACCTATCTTGATAAAGAATAGGTTGATTTTGAGTTCTTTAACCAGGACTTTATGGTGTCTGGTTTCATATGTATATAATGGCCAATTTTTTGAAATATTAATTTATATATTTTTTATTCTCAGTAATTCCTTCACTAGAACTAAAACATGAGGGTAAGGCCTTCATTTCTTCAGGGATGATCATTAGAGTAGAAAAGCGGACAAAAAGGACAATTCCAAGCTTTTTGGTTTGGTGAATAAATGAAAAGCAACAGGATATATTGCAGTATTTGAGGAAGTCATGTGGTTTAAAAATAATTCAGCCTGACCTTGTTTTCCCATAAAGACCTGACGTGGCCTATTGAGAATTCATTATACTTCTGTTTTCAACATTTACAATGCCCCAAAGACAAGAATAATGCCCTTAAAGATAGGGATATATCTTCCCCTATATCCCCATTATTTTAAAGGATAAACTTCTCTTCCTAGAAACTAAGGATTAATTACCAACCTGCTGTGCTCACCTTGTTACCAGTGATCTTCTGTAACAGCAAAGCAATCTCTTGACTATTGTAAAAGGGACATTCCAATCACATGTGATAAACGTTCTTTGTTCTAAGATGGTATATAACCACTCTGTACACCCCACTTCTGTGCCCTTCCTTCTTTGGAGATGGAAGGCCTCAGGCTATAGTCCTCAGACCTGGCACATAACAAACTCACCCCAAATTTTGGTTTATAGATTGATTATGGATTCTTTATGTCAACAGGTTTTATAAATAGACATTTTAACTTCCAAGCAGAGATAGTAGCTTTAAGAGCAAAAGCTTTTGAGATATGAGAACCTAGACTGAAAGGCAGAAGCATAAAATATTTGTGTGAACAATATGTGTGGAAGAACACTGTGATCAGTCAGATATAGTCCTTCCTACCCCCATCAGTCCCCAATTTGACTCACTCTGATGGAGGAGGAGGTGAAGTGGTCACTTGTTGGGGATGCAGTGGGGTGGGACACAAAATCCCAGAAAGGCTTTAGAATATGAAATAAGAGGGGATCTGAGCCTCACCCTCCATGGAGCTCAGGGAAGCAATCCACCTCATAAATTTCCCCTGCACTCAGCATGACGCAAGTGTAGAAGAGAAATGCCTGCAAGTATGTCTGACACTGAGCCCCCATCTGGCCAGGCTGATGGGAATATTCTGTCTCAACCAATAAGAGGCATTCTACCCTCCTGGGGATTTCCAAGAGTCAGGAAGCCTCACCCAAGGCCCAGAAAATGATGGACATTTGTTGGTTGCCTTCCCAGGATCCATTGCCTCTCTACTCCTTTCTGAACGAGTCCAGATTTTCCTTTATGTAGCAGCCGCACCTGAGTCGCTAGGTGAGGCTGACCCCCCATCTTCTGTTTCAGAGGAGCCCCCTGCTGGTCTAAGTCAATCTGCATAATGTAATCCTACCTGCCACTAGGATTGGTCAGCAGTTTACATCTGTCGAGTTAGAACAAACCTCAGGACACTTGTTCTCTGGTTGTGGGAACCAGTGGTTTCTATCCCACAGTGAATGGGGAACCTGCAGGCCCAGGGCTGGCAGCAGCCATCTTGTGACCATGAGAAGAGTCAGCCTGAGAACAAAGCTGACACATAGATGAGTCAAGAGTAAAGAGAATCTCTGAGCAAAGGAGCTGGAGCCTGGATAACCACACCCGAGGGTGGCCCTACTTGTGAATAAATCCACATTATTCTTGAACCAGGTTGAATAGAATTTTCTCTTTTGTGCGCTTGAAGGCCTCCTGCCTGATACAGCCTCCAACCCTCCATGCTGTCATGGCTGCTACTGACGGCCTAGAAATCCAAACCCACAAAGTCACAGCCCATCACATCTGTGCCATAACCAGAGAGGAGCAACTTTTACTAATGGCCAATGGTAGCTGTGGAATTAAGGATTATTATAACTCTTTGCTGTCCCCAAAACATTTTTTGGATTTTATTGTAGTTCAGGCACCCCCAGGGGACTGTTTGGAGAGTGTTAATGCTGTGAGTCACGTAGTTCCTGTTGGGAAGAAGAGATTGAGAGCTGCTGCCTTCTAGCGATGTGGTACTCCATGTACCTTGATTGGAGCTGGGATACGGGGAGCAGAGTGCAAACATCTCTGCTTTCTCACAGGTAACTTAATGTATACTTCAAATCTTCAGCACAGTCTTTCTTGTGAATCTGGTGCAGCGCTCAAAATAGCAAAAGATGTTGAATTTTGTATTATAATGATATTCTATGAAAAGTATATTAAAGTCAGTTATGCAGAGGTATTTTTATCCAGAAGACTTCAATGAAAAAGGATGTGAGCGTTCTTGGTTTGCAAAAATCAACCCAAATCTTGCCTGATTCACAAAGTTTCAACACACATTGCTCCTATTAATTAAAATTTTAAAAATAATGTCTTAAGAGAAATTATGACATGAAGATTTGTTCTGCCACATCACCAGCTATGATCTGCTCCAAAAATCTTCCAAAGGGTTATCCCTGGAACTCAAACTACTAAAGTCTCCTGTTGCTGTTAGGGACCTTGCAACTCCCTAAACAATTTAATGTTGTGATTCTGAAACATAAAGAAGTTAAGAAACTTTCCAGTTCTCAAGAGTGTGATTCTCCAAGTTACACTCACTAATTCAAAACACACAAAAAAAATAAGTAAAAAGTTTTAAATTATTTCAAGTCATTTAGCCCAGTAAAAGGCCTGATTCTTGAGCAGCATTTGTACAAGCAGAACCGGAGGAGATGATTTGCCTGTTCCATTCCTTCCGTAGATTTCCCTTAAATTACACAGATCGCCCTTGAATTGCAAACATTTCAATTAACAGAACTGTGGCCTCAGAGCTTGCAAAGCGACTATTTTTAGAAATTTCTCCAATTATCTCTTATCTGAATAATAAAAGACAAAACATCCTTAGTGAGCTTTTAAATGGCTGCAAAGTGAAGAGAGAGCCTTGATCAATCAGATAATTTATGACTTTCAAATGTCCCTTGAATAGAATAAACTCAGCACAATATTTATGTTTTTATAAGGATTATATAATAACATCTAAGGGAGTAATGCATTAGAATGAGTGCTGGACGTAAAGTAAAAGAGTTGTGGGTCAAACCTCAGTTCAACTATTGATTAGCCAAGAGCACTTATATAGTTGTGGTATATTAATTGCATTAATGACCTAAATTCTTCACTCATGTCCAGGCCCACCTACTCTGATTTTGGCCCTCAGCATGTGACTTGATTTGGTCACTGAGCATTAGCAAACATAATGCAAGCAGAGACTTGTAACTCACTTACACAATTAGGTTAGCCCTCTCTTTTCCATCTCTGCTATTTTCATGAGAATATGTCCAAGGCAGGCAACTAGAGGATGAAATGCATGATAAGTAGGACTGAGTCATTCCAGTGCCACAGCCAAGGCCATCCTAGGTGAGCCAGCAGTCAGTCAATCCCCGACAAATGAGTGACCCCAGAAGAAATCAATAAGCCAACTCACAGCCGATTTGAGATGCAAGTATAATCTGGTTGAGATCACCTGTCTTCAGCCCAGATAAGCTGTATCATGTAGACTTTAATAAATGTTTATTTTGGTATCCTAGTGATATTTTATGGTTGTATATTAGGCTGCATCATTGTAGCCAGGTAATTGTGAGGTAGCAATAGATGCTTTCATTACCTATCCAACATTGACTCACCTGGGCATTTATCATTCTTAAAAGAATCACAGTTTTATTCATTTGTCTATCCCATTTTTATCCATAGAACAATATCCTGAGCAGTCCAAGCTTCCTACCTTGTTTTCTAGAAGCCTTACATTTTTTATCTTTCATAGTGAGATATGGAATTAATATAATCCATCTGGAATTAGTTTTCATGTAAAAGATGAGGCAAGGGTCAAGATTTATTTTTTACCATGTGGCTACTATTTGACTCAACATGATTTATTGAAAAGATCCCTTCCCCTCTGCACTGCAGAGTCACTTTTGAGATAAATGAATTGACCGTGTATGTGTGGATCTGTTTTTGGCCCACTGTTCTGTTCCACTGGTCTATGTTTCTATCCTCACACCGATACTACATTGACTTATTAGCTATAGCTCTCTAAGTCTTGATTTCTGATCCTGTACATTTTTTCTTCTTTATGGAAGGTTTGGCTGGTGTTGGCATTCATATATGTTAGCATCTGCTTATCAATTTTCACATTATACCTGCTAGAATTTTGACTGGGATTGCCTGACTCTGCATACCCATTTAGAGAGAACTGACATAATTATATTACTGAATCTTATAATCCATAGGGAAGATATAGGCTTCCATTTACTTAGGTCTTTAATTTCTCTCAATAATGTTGTATTGGTTTTCCTTGTATAAAAGTCTTGCACATATTATATTAGATTAATTCATATATTTTTATGTTCTCGGTGCTATTACAAATTGTTTGTGCTTTAAATTTCCTTTTCTACTTTTTTGTTAGTGGTATGTAATGATTTTTCTATGCTAAATTTGTATTCAGCAATCTTGCTAAATTCATTTATTAATTCCAATAGTTTGTAGACCATTTGGATTTTCTAGGTACACATAGTGTCATTTATAAATAATGACAGATTTTTTCTTTCTCTCTTATATCATTTGTCATTAATTATAGTATGGATTATGAATTCCAGTATAATATAAGTGAATATAAGCGAAGACAGCATGCATTCTTGTCATCTTTTCTTCATTTATTATAAATACTGATATATATGAGTTTTTATCTAACACTTCACTTTTTGTTTCTTATTTTCCCCAAATGTTCTATGTAATCGTTTGTGTCTCCTTTCTTGCTGTCTTTGGAGCAATTTGTCATTTCCTCTTCATTTTTATTTCTTTACTTTTTTGGGGGGATGCTAACCTTAGAGACAAAACTATATATCCCTGACTTATAAGTTTATAACATATAGATACTTTTATCATTTCCTAGAAAATGCTAAACCTTTGACTCCACTTAACCACTCCTATTAGTTGTGTTATTGTTAGGATAAGTTTTAATTCAACATATAACTTAGAAGCTGAAAACATTGTGATTCTTGTTTGTTATACTTAATATTCATTTAGATTGACCCATATACTTGAGTATCCATCCCTATGCTTATTATTCCTTACTATTTGTTTCTATCTGAGCTCATTTTCTTTCTACCTGAGTAGTTCTCCCTGTAGGATTTCTTTCAAGGCAAGTCTGCTCCAGATGAATGGTGTGTGTGTGTGTAGAGCGAGCTTTGGAAGAAGGGGTCTGGAAATGTTTTCATTTTCGTTTTCATTTTTGAAGGATATTTTCACAGAGTATAGAATTATGTTAGCAATTATTTTCTTTCAATGCTTTAAAAAGCTGTTCTTTATATTCTAGTATCAGTTGTTTCTGCTAAGAAGTCACCTCTAGGCTTGTTGCTGCTTCTTTGTTTTTTCCTTTGGCTGCTTTTGATATTTATCTTTGTTGTTGGTTTCTGAAATTTTATAATGAGGTTCTTAAATGTGGCTCTCTTTTCACTCACCCTTCTTGACATTGTACATCTCCTTGAGTTTGTGGTTTGACGTCTTTCATAAAGTTTGAGAAAATCCTTCAATATTAGCCATGTACTCTTCTACCTCATTTCCTCTTTATCATCTCCCTTGGGATGTTCAGTAATACATATGTTAGACTTTTCCATCATGTCCAATATTGCTTTTAGGGTATTTTCTGTATTTTCCTTCTGTTTTCCACTCCATGTATCTGTCTGGATGTTTTCTACTGATCTATATTCCAGTTGGCTAAGCCTTTCTTCAATGGTATCTAATCTTTCTTCAATGGTCAAATTCATCTATTTAGTTCCTAATTCCAGTTGTATTTTTAAGCTCTATAATTTTTACTTGATTTTTTAAATATAATTTCCAATTTTCCAGTGAATTCCTCTTATTATCTATGTTGAAGGACATGTTAACATCATTTATTTTAAAATTTCTGTATGATAACTCCTGTATTTGGATCAACCAAGGGTCTTTAAATTGTCTATTTTTATCTCTTGATTCTCTATCTTAGTAAGCTTGGTAAATTTTTTATTAAATGCCAGATATTGTATATGAAAAAATGCAGAATCTCTGGATGATGTCTTATTTATACATAGAAAATTCACTTTATCTTCTGAAAGAAACCTGGAGTAGGGGAGATTGCCTTACATTAAAGAGGGATGGAGAAAATTGAGACTTGGATTTCAGATTTTGTAAGGCTTAGCCAAAATCTGGTTCATCTCCTTTTTTAGATTTATCCCTCTAGGGTCTGACATGAGACCTCAGAGTTTATATGAGGGAGCTTTCTCGTTAATGGGTATAAGACTGCAATTTTTATCTCATAAGCCCTTGGGACTGCTGATCTCATCTACCATGTCTAGTCTCTTTTTGCTCAATTTCCAGGCCTCATACTCTGAACGGCATAAGAATCAGCAAATGCCTCATGTGGAGAACCAATGACAACTGTTGGGATCACTTGTCTGTACCTCCCTTCAGTTCAGGACCTTGACCTCCCTTCAGTTCAGAATGCAATGTCTTCACAGGTCCAGAATTCAAGATTTTTCTTCCCTGACCTGTGCGATTGCAAAAACCTATTCTCAATTTTCTGCCTCTTAGCAGCATCCCTCTGCTCAGTTTCTAGCCTGCTAACAGGCACAATGAAGAATCAGTAAATGCCACAAGAGAAAAAAAGAAGCAAACATAATGTTTGGCTCACTTAAAGGAGCTTCCCTTCTCTCCAAAATCTTAGTTTCTCATATCCTGACTTCCCTAGAAACAGTATAATTCATTTTTTAAGAAATTATACTATCCAGCTTTTCTAGTTTTCTTAGTGGGACCATTAGCTACTCCACTCAGATATTCAATATTAACTCTTTTTTTTCTACATTTTTTATCTATCTCCCTGCCTAGAGCATAAGCCCTATGAGGGCAAGAATGTCTGTCTTTTGTGTTCACCAATGTGTCATGTGTGCCTGGAAGAGTGTCAAGAAAATATTAGGCACCAGAAAATATACTTGAGTTGAATTGAATATCTTTGTGGACCCAATACATGATCTATTGTAAAAGAAAGATTGCTTCCATCTTACTGCTCTGCAAATATCTACTACTCTAGAGTATACAAGTGTTTACCTCCTTGTGCTACCCTATTCTGCTTACAATAGACATTCTAGATTAGGAAGATATTTTTAACCCTGAGTATAGTTGTTGCAGAGCTCATCAATATTTACTATTACAGTAGAGTATTCAGGATCTGAGAAAAATATGGAAAAATGAGTGAATTTTATTTGAAAAAATTACTTTTGCCTGAAAATGGCTACGGACTCTCTAAAACTAGGTTTTGAATTCCTTGAAAATCAAGATTCCCCTTTTAACACAAACAAACAGATTGCAGAAAACATAAAATGTTTCTAGCTCCAAAATATTATAGCAAATGTAAAGTCCATTTTCTTAGTACTAGGTATAAATGAGCTCCCAGGAATCCCATAAAACATATTTCTAACTATTTTTTATTTTTTTGATTAGGAAGATTGGCCCTGAGCTGACATCTGTTGCCGGTCTTACTCTTTTTGCTTGAGGAATATTGTCGCTGAGCTAACATCTGTGCCAGTCTTCCTCTATTTTTTGTATGTGGGATGCTGCCACAGCATGGCCTGATGAGCAGTGTGTAGGTCTATGCCTGGGATCCAAACCCGCGAACACTGGGCTGCCAAAGCAGAGCATGCAAACTTAACCACTCCACCACCAGGCTGGCCCCTCTAATTATTTTAGTGAGACACAGCAGAGAAAATAAAAATAAGTAAAAAACACCTGGTCACTCTCTGATGTCTAATAAATGTAAAGGAAATTACAAATTTCAAAGTAAATTGTGGAAAACATCATACATAAAGTATCTCTAGATCTGATCTGGCCAATAGATCTGCACTGTGAGCAATTCTGAGACAGAATTACTTGTGTCAAGGTGATGGAGACCCAAGACCTCAGTAGAAAGCTTGACGTATTTTACCACAGGCCAAGGTCAATTGTCCTGAAGATTTTATGTCCCAAGTTACTTTCTGCCTGGGGTCAGGTTAATGGGCCCTCACATATCATACAGTTTGTTTAAAAACTTAAAGTGAAAAAAGTGCACTTGAGGATAAAACTCTTTATTTCCAGAGAAGATGAGAAACTGCTCTGATCTACGCTAACAAGTCAGTATTATTAATGATACGCCGACATCCTTTCTAACTTGTCCAAACATTCAAAAATGAGCACTCCTATGCTCCTCAATAAATATAGGTCTATTAATTTATTAAATTCTAAAAAGTACAGAACTAACATTTGATCCAGCAATCCCACTTCTGGGTATATACTCAAAAGAAATGAAAACAGGATATCGAAATGATATCTGCACTCTCATGTTCATTACAGCATTATTCACAATAGCCAAGATATGGAAACCACCTCAGCATCCATCAATGGGTGAATAGATAAAGGATATGTGGTACACATATACAATGGACTATTATTCATCCATGAGCAAGAAGGAAATCCTGCCATTCAGGATAACATGGATGGACTTTGAGGGCATAATGGTGAGATATGTCAGACATAGAAAGACAAATCCTGTATGATATCACTCATATGTGGAATCTAAAAAATTCAAACTCATAGAAAAGGAGTGGAATGGTGCTTACCAGGGCCTGTGGGGTTGGTCTAAGGGTACACACTTGCAGTTAGATGACGAATAAATTCTGGGGAACTAATGCACAGCATTGTGATTACAGTTAACAATACTGTATTATATACTTGAAAGTTGCTAGGAAGCTAGATCTTAAATGTTCTCACCACACAAAAGAAATGATAATTATGTGATGTGATGGAGGTGTTAACTAATGCTATGGTGGTATTCATATTGTAACATACAAGTGTATCAAATCTACTCAGTGTACACCGTAAGCTTACACAATGTTATATGTCAGTTATACGTCAATAAAAAATGTGGAATGGCACATAAAATATATGGGTTACAAGTTTTTCAAATTGAAGGGACAGAGAAAAAGGTTAGGGAAAAGGACTCAAGCTCTTCCTCCTTTCAGGATCCTTTATTTCTTCAGTGGTCCTTCAGTGAAAAGTAACACTACAAATAATAACTATAAATATTAAAGCAACATATACTTTCAGAATGTACAAAATATAGAGCAGCCTTTGAGGAACTGGATGTATATGGTAAAACTATCCATCTGCCCATAAGTATATATGCTGAGTGTCTTCCACGCTCAAGGCACATCTTGAGATGATGCTGTGACACAGAAAAGTAAACTAGAAAGTTTTCCGCCATTAAGTTTTCAGTCCCTTAAAGGAAACTTGTTGTGTATACATATCACAAGCAATGAATAATATCTTTTGTTTCTCAGTCACTCAGTATTTAAAATGAAGATAATAATAGCATATATCTCAAAAGATTGTAATAAGGATTAGATAAATTAAATACATATAAAGTGCATAGAAAAATACCCCTTCCCCCTCCTCAACTGATATTACATTTTATTATTTGGCAGTAAGTGTCAGATGCCTGAACAGCATAACTTATAGCATTTAGAGTAAACTAAAGAAGAAATATGTAGAATGTTAAGGAGAAACTACCAATTTGAGACATCAAGCTTGTCTGAAAAAGATTTAACAGAAAACTACTGAGAAAAGAAGATTCATTTCTGGGACAAAAGTTGAGCTTGGATGCAGACCTTTGTTATTAATGTCAAAGAGGAATTGTTTTGATAAAGGTTACATTCTATTCCACAGGCTTCAACCCCGACTTGGATCTACAGGGAAAACAAAGCTCGTTTTAATTTTTTATTGACATTTAATTGTCCGTTTGAATTGTTTACATACTTCTAACCGAACTTTCCTGCACTCATTGTGGAGTGCAGCTGCAGTGCTCTAAAAGCTCATCACAGGTTCTTATCAGTGAGAGACGGGGCAGTGCTGCAAATAGATGGCAGGAGCTGGAGTCACAAAAGCTGGATCTGAGATCTCTTTTACCCTCTCGCATGCTGGCTGGACAACTTTTAGCAAAATAGTCAACTTTCAGAATCTCAAGCTGTACATCTAAATAATAGGAATAACTGTACTCGCTCATGGTAGAATTTGGAGAACCAAATTAGATATTTGAGAATACTATGAAAATGAAGGCAATTTATACCACTAATCATGGAGAGTTTTCAGACAGTTATAGGAAAAACACAATACTTATTAAAGACTTTTTTCTGTTTATTTGAGTCTAATTTTCAAATACTGTGGTAATGCAGATGGTGATAAATGTTTGTTATTTGAGTTGCGTTACAACAAGAATATACCAATTACAAGATATAATTGGATCTAACTACATTCTCCCTGGAGTTTGGAAAGTTTTTAATCCTCCGTGTTTACATCCTAACTCTAATTTACTGCAAATATTGGACCCACCCTGACTCGCCCCAAGAAGAATTTAAATCACCTTGCTCTGCTAATGGCTGGTCTTTTGGAGGATGTTTCTGGAACTCGATATTAGAGAAACCCTTAGGTAATGCAAAGCCCCCAAGAATCTATGGGTCTCCTTACCTATTTTTTTCTGAGATTGAGCTAGAAACTTTGGGCCACTGAGTCAGAATATTTTAAATAGACTCATCTATCAATTTCACCTGAGGAAGAAACTATTGGTAAGTCGAAACTTGAAAAAAGTAATTACAGCACCACACTTGCTATCTGAATCTCACTGATATCCCCTCACTGTATCCTGCAAATTATTTCATAAAATAGAGAGCATTTCTTCAGGCTGTAAAGCAAAGCAGTTGTTAAGGAAGAAGAGTGGTCTCAAATCAAGTACAGAAAATCATTCCTCAGGCTCAGAGGTACGTAAATGACGTCATATTCCATCTTCTCTTGTAAATATTGTTTTTCAAATTATGGGTAAGAAACCAATTTTATATGTTTTAACTGCATATATCTAATTTTCTCATCTGTCAAGTTTTCATCATTTAGTTCATAAAGGTTTACATGATATTTTTAGACCATTGCTGGGTAATCTTCACAACAAAGCTCTTAGGTAGGAATTGGCCTCATTTAAAGAAGAGGAAAAAAGGAGGCTCCAAATCTTTGAGTTTAAAGCTAAGTACTGTAAAAGAAAATGCTGTGCTCTTCTGCTACACCTACCTCTTCAAAAGTACACCACAGGCCCTTTATGTCTATCTTATTTTGGTTACTACCGACCTGGATTAATTTTGGCTAACAGAAACGTTCCAGAAAAAATAATCTGAGCATGTGGGGCTGGCCACATGGCCTAGTGGTTAAGTTCAGAGTGCTCTGCTTTAGCTGCCTGGTTCCAGCTCTCTGGCAGAAACCTACATCACTCAACAACAGCCATGCTGTCGGGGCGACCCCCAGACAAAATAGAGGAAGATGGGCACAGATGTTAGCAGGGCGAAACTTCTTCAGCAAAAAAAGAAAGAAAAAAGGCATGAATAGCAAAAAGGTTAGGTTCCTATGACCCCCAGAGCATTGATGGTTTAACTTATTAACTGGGAGGTTTTTCTTTTCTTCTGGGTATCTGTAGAAGGATCCTTCACATTTAGAAGTGAAAGAAACTGGAAACCCAGGCAAAATGAAGCAGGTAATATTACCTTTGTTAGTTAATAACTGAAGCAATCAGTTAAGACCTTGCTGTGAAAGACCCAGCAGAACTTTGATCTTCACTTCAAACTGAAGGCAGATACATTGGAGTTTTCACAGGCTATTACAGGACTGAGCTGAGAATCCAGAGGAAATGGGAGGATTGTGTTTTTGTCAAGGGAAATAAAACTTTTTGATACCAATTTGACCTAAAATGAAGATTTGTGTGTCTAATTCTAAGAGAAGATAAATTCTGAGTCAGGTTCTCTACAAGCTAGCGGAGGAGCCAATAATTGCCCTGAAGAACAATGATTACAGACCCACCACGCACGAGTCACAGTTCAATGCTAGTGAGAAAAGTACATGATCCTGAAGATCCCCTACATTAATCTTTTTTCTGTGTCTTCATCCTTAATATCCTCTGGTCACAACTCCAAAGGTTCCCAACTGCCTACAGATAGAATAGAAGAAATTGTAATTCCTTAATACTACATTTAATATACCACACAAACTGGCAAATATTTGTTCCTCTTTTTTTTTCTTTTTCTGACTATTGCACCTCTATACATTGTTTTCTCGTCCAGAAGCCCCACTGATGCATTTTCGCCCCAGCCCATTACTTAAGACTATTCGCCTTCAGCTCATTATGGCCAGGTTCAATCGACGCTAAGACATCTTGTCCTAGCCCTCTCTCAGATCATCTCCCCTTCTTTGAAGTCTGTTTGTACTTACTCCTGGAGTTTGAAAAAACGTGTGTAGTGATTCAAAGGCTTACCCCAAGGGAAGCTGGCTGGTTTCCTGCCAACAGACCTTGTCACACAGCAATATTGTGTTGTTTTCTTTTTTACCAAGGTCTGCATTCTGTTCCTTAGCCTCAGAGACTCAAAATTGATTTGTTAAAACAACAAGAGCCTGGATCTCATTCACAGGGATTGATACTACTATGAAGCAGACTGCCATGCTTTCCAGTGAGAAACAGAAAGGGCATTGGGAAGCAGCCACTTAATTCCTCTGCTCAGTCCATTGCTTCTTTCTATGCAAGTGACCTGCATGCTGGCTTCTCATCAGAAGGGGAAAACTGGGTCAAATCAAAGGGCTTACTTATATGAAGAGCATATTTAGTGGAATCGGGATAATAGGAACGCCAGATTCATCTGTCCCTACATTAAGGATAACCTTTCCAATGGGACCACAAGGCTTGAAATCTCTTGGATGAGCACTGCCTCTCATTGACCCCAGGAATTTCCTTTCATTCTCCATTGCTGACCAACCACTTTGTGACTGACATTTTTTTTCTTTAAATAGATTTAAGACTATATTTTTTAAAATGTCTGGTCTAACTAAGGTTTAACCCATTTTTTTCGTTTAAGTGCCTTAATTTTTTTCCTCCAAACCATTATGTGTTGTTTTTATTGTGTCAGGAGCCAATTTTCCTCTTTTTTACATTTATGATAGTCCTTTCTATTAAGCTACATTTCTGATTAGAGCTCCTTCATTGGAATATGCCTTATATTGCTCTCTATGATTTTCATATTTTTTTTTATTGTGGCAACATTGGTTTATAACATCATGTAAATTTCAGGTGTACATCAGTATATTTTGATTCTGGTGTAGATTACGTCGTGTTCACCACCTACAGACTAATTACAACCCATCACCACACACATGTGCCACACAACCTTTTGCTCTCCTTCCTCTCTAGTAACCACCAATCCAGTCTCTGTTTCTATCTGCTTGTTTGTCTTTGTTTTTATCTTCTACTTATGAGTGAGATCATATGGCATTTGACTTTCTCCCTCTGACTTATTTCACTTAGCATAATACCCTCAAGGTCCATCCCTGTAGTGATAAGAAACGAAATCCAGCCATTTGTGACAAGAAATGATGAAATCTGGCCATTTCCATGTTTTTATTTGTCTGTTTCCTTTTAATCTTAGACTTTAATTAATCATGCTCCTCTGCATTTTATTTTATATTCCTCTGTGCTTTATTTTCATCATTCCCTGAAAAGCCACCTGTAGTCTGTCATAATCACTGATTCCACTAAATTTCCCTCCCCAACCCATAATTGTGTGTTTGATTTGTCCTTAAAAATACATGAACCCTTGTAAAATATGTATTTTAATTTTGTATATAAATTTTATTGTGCTATAAATCACAATATTGTTTACTTTTTCCACAGTTTTTCAGAGATCTATTTAGGTTGCTGTATGGACATCTAGTTCATTTGCTTCTCGCTTCTGCAATTTTTTTGTAATGCACGTTCACATGTGGTAGAACCATTCTCCTGATGATGGATATCCAGGTTGCCTCCAACCTCCATTTGCCACAAACAATGCAATGATAACCATCCTCATGCTTGTCCCCTTATAGTCCTGAGCAAGAACTTATCTAGGACATACTCCCAGAACTGGAATCACTGGGTTCTACCCAATTTTAATACAGCCAAGGAGTTTTCCAGTATACCAGTGCACACTCCAACCAGAATTCTACCTCCCTACATGCTTACCAACATTTGGTATCATCTACTTTTCTAATGAAGATGATGATATCTCGTGGCTATTTTAATGAGTATTTTTTTTATTTTGAACATTTAATGAGCATTTTTCAGATTTTTTAAGTGTGAGAATCTCTCCATATACTTGTCAGCCATTTAGGAAAACCCTACTATGAATCACTGATTCATATCCTCTGACCCACTTTCTATTGTTTTAAATCGTCATGTCTTAAAATTTTTTTTCCTCCAAGTTGACAAGGTTTTCTATATTGTCTTTTATTAATTATATAATTTCCTTTTTTCACATGTAAATTGTTAATCCATTTTGTTTATCCCTTTATGTATGGTAATCTAAGGATCTAATATTATCTTTTTTTTCATGTATAAAGACACTTTCCTAACATGCTCTACTAAGCTGTCATTTCCACATTGCTCTGGGGTGATATAATTTTACGATATATCAAATTACCATATAAACATGTGTCTATATCTGAGATCTCTTTTCTTTTCCATTGGACTATTTAAACTTCCCTGAACCATTATCATAATAATTTTATTACTGTCATTTTGTGGCTGTTTCAAATATGGATGCTTCTCTTATTTTAGTTTTATAAAATTAACCATGCAAGTTGCGTACTTTCATTCTTCCATATAAACTTTAGATGAGTACTCATATTCATTTAAAAAATCCAAATAAAAATTTTAATTTATTTAGTTGAATTATTGAGTTATTTAGGGGAAAAATGGCAGCCTTATATTTTTATCCCATCTATTTGTATGTTGTACCTTTTAAATCACTGATATTCTGTTAAGCTGCTTATTTTAATTTTTAAATGATTTCTGTAAAGGTCTCATGCATGCTTTGTTAGGATAAAACTCAGAGACATTTTATTTTTGTTATATTTATTTCTATTACGTTTGCTAATCATTTATTGCTAATATAAAGAGAACTATTGATTTTCCCTTGATCTTACATCCAAAAGTCTTACTAATTTTTCTCATCAGGTCTTATAAATTTTTCAGTCTCTTTCTATTGCTACTTCTGCCATTTTCTTGTGTTATGCTTTTGACCAGGACTACCAAGTCAATGTCAAACCGTAGCTGTAAGAGTGGGCATCCTTATCTTAGTCTAGATCTTAATGAGAATGTATATACTTTCTCTATTAATTATTAGTGAATAGTAATTTGCTATAGGTTTTTGGTATATAGTTTCCTTTCAAGATTAGGAAGTTATCTTCACTTTGTGGACATCAAATAGGTTATATTAAAATTATGAATTGACCTTCACCAAATTTATTTCCTACATCTCTTAAAATAATTAATTTTTATTTTCTTGCTTTACTGGTGATGTTTACCAAATGTTTACAGAAGGATAATCCATATGTTATACAATAATAGCTATTACGTCCTTGGATTGTTATGAATAAAAGCATTTAAAATATACCCGGCATACAGTAATCAATACATATATTGCTATTATTATGGTTGCTAATAAAATTATTAAAAATGCATATTATTAATATTATTTCTTACTTATTGTATTGGTGGTTTTCAAACTGTATCACTTGGAATCCTCTAACAACTGAATTGAGGGAGGAAGAGTGAATAAGGTGCTAAAGGGAAATGCTTTTTCCTTCCCTGCAAACCCGGGTAACTTCAACCAGAGAAACTGTCTTTTTGTTTGTTTTATATATTATGCTTCTGTGTAAATTTTATTGGCTAAAAAACAGTGGTTGAATATCACTGGTTTAGTTAAATGCATACATTTTGAATAAAAGCACTGTTATTACAGTTGGCCCCTAAATGATAATTCTTGCATGAGGTGAAAATAAACAAATTAGGTGTATCCTACAATACACAACATTACATCTCTCTATTCATGATAAAAATAGCTTTGTAAATACTTTCAAGTCATTTCTGTTAAAAAAGCACATTTATTAAATACCTACTGCCTCATTGTATTGATAAACAAATGGCAAGCAATAGGATATACTGGAGTATACAAGGAAGCCATTTGGTGTAAACCTAATTCGGCCTGACCTTGTTTTTCCAAAAGGGTCTAACGTGCATTGTATATTTGCATTGATATAGATTATGCATTGTATATCTTCTTGAAGCATTTACTATGTCCCAAAGACAAGAACAAATGGCCTTAAGATAAAGATGCAACGTCCCCCACACTGGCTTTTCTTTAAGAATAAGCATCTCTCCCTAGGCTAGGAAATGATTGCTGAGCCCGTCCTGTGACCACCCAGCTTGAGACAACAGATGGGCTACCTGTTGTGTCCACTGAGACAGCAGATCTACTACCTGCTATGTCCATCAATCACTGTGCCAACAGGGCAATCTCGTGACTATTGTAAAAGGGACATTTGAATCATATGTGATACATGCCCTTTGACAGTATATAACCCCTCTGTACACCCCCACTTCTTTGGTGCCCTTCTTTCCTTGGGGAAGGAAGGCCCAAGGCTAGGTTAGTCCACAGATCTGTCTCATAATAAACTCATCCCAATTTTGATTTATAGATTCATTATGGATTATTTTTGTCGACAATATTGAGGTAGATGCTGGAGTAATATAAAGATATGTCCCGGCAGTGAGGCTACTGTCCTCAATGAGGCTATATGCAAATAGGTAATGACTGCATATACCACCAGCAGACCACACTGAGCTCCAAAAAGAGACTCAACCACACAGACTGTCTTATGACTTGTTGGGTGCTAGACATTTTTGCCTTCATGGGCCCTTTCTTCCAATAAATAATGTTAAAAGTTATATTTTACATCTGCATTGGTATAAAGACATATATGTTAATATTATGTATCAAAACTTAAAAATTCATTGTTTTAATTGTATTTTAAAAGAAATAAAAACATTTTCATAGGCTCCTAACAGTATAGTAGGCTTACTGGGACTAGTGGATGTCAGCCCTACAGCCAGGGATGAAGAATTCACATACATACACAATTCTGTCAGGTAATATAAATGATGCAAAGTAACTGAGAAAAACATGTTAACTGGCAACTAATATTCATGCCCAGTGACAAGCAGATAAGAGAGAGAGGAGGGCACTCTGGTAGAATGGAGAACATGCTTCAAATTCAATGGGTCACTGGTAACTGAGCTCCATGATGGACATGGGTCCAATGTTTTCAAATATTGTAATTTATTTGAAGACAAGGTGAAAGTATAGATTTTTATCCCATTTCTCCTGTTTCTGAAATGTTGACCTCTAATTCAAATTTAAAATATGGTGCAGGAGTCACTGCCAAACAAAGCCCATCTTTCTGCTGCCTCCAGGCTCTGGGGCACTGATTTGCAGTCAATGTGTTAAGAGGCAGAACTAGTAGGAATGGTAATAAACTGGTTTAGGATCCAAATGTCCTATAATCAAATATCTTCTCTCTTAACCCTGAGAAAATCAGGTTAGGATTCCTGCTCTTCTGGCCTGGATTCACAGTAAAAAATTTGTCTCAGAGTTGTATTGTTGCATCCAAATAGAGAACTACAGTAACACAGAAGATAATTCTTAAAAATGAGATCTTGAGACACCATATTAACAAATTTCTGTTCTATCATCTGCAGAGTGCTGTTGGAGAAAGGACGTATGCAATATGGGGAGGACCAATGACTCCATGTTGACAGAATTTCTCCTGGTTGGGCTTTCTGCCCACCCAAAGCTCCAGACAGTTTTCTTCGCACTAGTTTTGTGGATGTACCTGATGATCCTGCTGGGAAATGGAATCCTCATCTCAGTAATCATCTATGATTCTCACTTGCACACCCCCATGTATTTCTTCCTCTGTAATCTTTCCTTCCTGGACATTTGCTACACAAGTTCCTCTGTCCCACTAATTCTTGACAGCTTCCTGACAGTAAGGAAAAGAGTTTCCTTTTCTGGGTGCATGATGCAAATGTTTCTCTCCTTTGCCATGGGGGCCACAGAGTGCGTGCTTCTAGGCATGATGGCACTTGACCGCTATGTGGCCATCTGCTACCCACTGAGATACCCTGCCATCATGAGGAAAGGTGCCTACGTGCCCATGGCAGCTGGATCCTGGGTTTCTGGGCTTGTGGATTCAGTGGTACAGACATCTCTCGCAATGCAATTACCATTCTGTGCTAACAATGTCATTAACCACTTTGTCTGTGAAATTCTGGCTATCCTAAAACTGGCCTGTGCTGATATTGCAATCAATGTGATCAGCATGGCAGTGTCAAATCTGGTTGTTCTGGTTATTCCATTGCTGGTAATTTCCATCTCTTACATTTTTATTATTGCTACTATTCTTAGGATCCCTTCCACTGAAGGAAAACGTAAAGCATTCTCCACCTGCTCAGCCCACTCGACAGTGGTGATTATTTTCTATGGAACCATCTTCTTCATGTACGCAAAGCCCAAGTCTAAAAGCTCTGTTGGTCCAGTTAATCAAGACGTTGTTGAGGCCCTCATCTCCCTCTTGTATGGAGTGATGACCCCCATGCTCAATCCTCTCATCTATAGTCTGAGGAACAAGGATGTGAAGACTGCTGTGAAGACCATGCTGGGTAGGAAAAACTCAGATGGAGTATGAATACTGATTTACACTAGGTGACTCAGTATAAAAAGTTTCTGCAGACATGAAATTCAAATAGAGAAAATCACCATACAAAAACAAATTCACCATGTGTCACTCAAAACTATATACAGAAATATTTTGGTGGTGGTTGTTACTATTAGTTTTGTTCTAATTGCAGAAATAAAACATGCTCATGATTTAAAAAAATACTATTATGGAAATGTAAAAAATTGAAAATTTCTTAGGAAGTCACAGCAAAGCATAAGCACGCTTAAACCTTTAGAAAATAATAAAGGCAAATGGTGTTCCAAAAAGCACTTTGTCACCTAAAATAAGTACATTATTAATAAATCATTCAAAGCTATTATTTATCTGCATATGACATACTGTATATTCATTTTTAACTTGTTCTTTTATTTACTGTTTGTGTTCACCACACGCATAAGCGCTGTGGGAGCAGACTTGTGTATTTATTACCTTACAACGTCCCAAAGTTCTAGAATAGAAGATGACACATAGTAGATGCTGAATAAATATATTTTGAACAAATAAATGAACTTCAGTATCTATAAAAATAGAAATGTATGTCTATCATATCTGAGGTAACAAAGATTATTCAAAAAGAAATTTGATTCAATGTAATATTTTCTAAGTAAACTACATAAGCATTTTGTGATATGAGCTCCCCTAATAAAGTACTTATCTTTTCTTTTTTTATGTGATGTGTGTTATATTGTAGAGGAACAGCTGCCACAATTTTCCTGGATTTCGTACATAATGTGACTACGGTAGCTGAAAAGTGCCCTAGTCATGCACCCTAAGTTTTAACCTAATAAAATGGTGGTGGCATGGTAACAGAGAACTCCTCTAGAACTTTGAGATCAGGTTGGAATGAGGACATCTTTCCTGATTTGGACCATACATCTCCTAATCAGTAGGAGAACTAAACAGAATTGGTAACTGAGAAAAGTTGCAATCAGAGGATAAGAAGTGGCAAAAGAGAAAGAGTCAAGTTGTTCAGTGAACTGAGGAGCTTCAGGGTTTGGAGCCCTGGGGGACAAGACAAAGATGGCACAAAACTGAGATGATCTCTATTGTGTGAAGAGTGTAGCCATGTGGAGCAGCGTCAACATGAGGAATAGAAGCCCCATTTCCATTGAAGGAACTTAGTTAGATATGTGAATAGAGGGAAGCATTCCTTTTTTCCAGCCCTTTGAGGAGTCTACGAGAGTTGAAATATAGAACACAAATCTAAAGTAAAACAACACAGCTGCTTCCAAATTGTAAAAGTAAGCCCATAATATCTTCCTTTCTTGTTAACAGGTAATTATGGTTTCTTCATAAGATTAAAAAAGTTAACTCATCCATAGCACTAAATAGTGCCGAGGACATCCTAAATGTCCAATAAACATTGGTTGTTTTTTTATTATTAACATTAGGTGTACTTTAATAGGTCATGATACTTGGAGTAGGCCCAAGATTTTCATCCTTATGTTTTTTGTTTTGTTTTGTTTTGTTTTTTTGAGGAAGATCAGCCCTGAGCTAACATCTGCTGCCAATCCTCCTCTTTTTTGCTGAGGAAGACTGGCCCTGAGCTAACATCTGTGCCCATCTTCCTCTACTTTATATGTGGGACACCTGCCACAGCATGGCTTCACAAGCAGTGTGTCGGTCTGGGCCCGGGATCCGAACCGGTGAACCCCAGGCTGCCAAAGCAGAATGTGTGAACTTAGCTGCTAAGCCACTGGGCTGGCCCCTCATCCTTATGTTTTATGGAGTAATTTTGATGCTGTTAAACCATTGTCTCTCAGCTTCAAATCCACCTTTCTTTGTTCTGGTTTATGAGTTATGATTGGGATACTGAAAGCCACATTTTGCTTTTGTTAGCAGGCTTCTCTTAAATTCATCCAAAAGAGTTGCTAGAGAGATCATGGCTGGTGGAATGAAGATAAGGGACTTGAGCCTCCCTATTTGCTTCTTGTTCCTATCATGGTCACCCCAGCTTTGAGTCTTCACCATGACAATGATAGCTCCCCAGGTACTTCCAGTACTGGTTTCAGTTTTTATTTCTTCTTCCTGTAACCTAGAACCAGTAGCCTATGAGTGCCACCTCCTCAGAGGTTGAATCTGTTGCTCAGCTTTTACTTCTGGCAAATGAATAGCCTTGTCAAGACTGTAGTCTGTCTTGAGGTATCTTTAAAAGCAATGAAATATGCAATTCTCTGCTTGAGAAATGTAGTGAATCAGATAGAGCATAAGCAATACTTTTGGCCAGACTATCATTTTCATACACAACTAAATAACAGAAGGTCCTGGGCAAGACATTTGTATTTCTTCCGCATTTGCCTTCTTGTGTCTAAAATGTAGATTATGAAAATCTCTTTAGTATACTCTAAAATGACATAACAATAATTATATGATCACTTAAAATGAAAACATTTAGTTCACCAAACCCTGAAATACACGTATGAAGGGATAAACTTAGGACCTTGAGAAAAAGAAACATAAGTAAAACTCTTTTCTTTCAACAGTGCATACCTAGTACCCACCTAAGCTCTCTGCTTGGCACACAGTATACTATTTATATAAATTTGCTGAATTAATGCATAAGTATGTAAATATAAGGAATGAAAAAAATCTTCAGGAGGGTACATAAAGGTTTCCAAAATAATTTATCAAGATCATATTATTGGATCCTCATAAGTCTTCAAGGAGCTAATATTTCCCCAACATTACAGAAGAGAAAATCTAGTTCCAGAAATGCAGAAATATCTGAAGTCACAACCAGGATGTGGGAAGTCTTTGATTTGAATAAAACAATTAACAAACTTAACAACTCAACTATTATGAAATACACATTCTTCTAAAACACATATAGAACATGTACAAAAATTGGTATTTTGTTAGGCTGAAAGCAAGAATCAGCAAATTTCAAAGAAACTATATTAAACAGTCGATATTCTCTTAATTAAATTAAAAGTGAGTAATTAAAATTCTCCATAACCTGAGATAATTAAAACTACTTCTAAATGACTAATGTATAGCAGTCATATTCAAAATATTTAACTTCTATGGCAAGTGCCCTAGTAAGAGAATGAATGCCTGCCATAAACTAGCAATGTGGCCATAGTAATATATGCCAGCTAAGTTCCAGCTTTGCTTACAGTTCGAAGAAAAAATTACAACCAAAAAATTAAAACCAGACCTGAGCTTGTACTCATTGGTATAGCTGTACTATACCAATACATATAACAATTCACAGTTAGTGTCCATTCTGACTGATTGGTAGCTGCGCCATAGTCTTTGTAAAATATTTTCAATAACAACCCTGCTAAGAAATGAAACATAATTGAATACCGAAAATTAAAATTTACTGGATACAGAAAAAACAGGGTTTTTCCTTTTTTTTTTTTTTTTTTTAAGATTGGCTCCTAGGCTAACAACTGTTGCCAATCTTCCTTTTTTTTTTTTTAAGGATTAGCACCTGGGCTAACTGTTGCCAATCTTTTTCTTATTTCCCAAACTGCATCTCCTCCCCCCTACATAGTTGTATATCTTAGTTGCACGTTCTTCTAGTTGTGGGATGTGGGACACCGCCTCAATGTGGCCTGACGAGTGGTGCCATGTCCACGCCCAGGATCCAAACCCCGGGCCGCTGCAGCGGAGCGCACGAACTTAACCACTTGGCCACGGAGCCGGCCCCAGGGTTTTTTCTTTTCTTTTCTTTTTAAAGATTGGCCCTGAGCTAACATCTGTTGCCAATCTTTTGTTTTTTCTTTCTTCTTCTCCCCAAAGCCCCCGAGTACATAGTTGTATATTCTAGTTGTAGGTCCTTCTGGTTGTGCTATATGGGACACCACCTCAGCACGGCCTGATGAGTAGTACTAGGTCTGTGCCCAGGATCCGAGCCAGCGAACCCTGGGGCGCCAAAGCAGAGTGCTCAAACTTAAGCCCTCAAACATGGGGCCAGCCCCCCAAAAAACAGTTTTTTGAGGGAAATGTTCATACTTCAATTCTATGGGAAGCTTGGCTTCATAAGGAAGAGAGAAGGAAAGACACACAAAGAAAAGGAAGATAAGGATAAGGAACTATTTAGAAAATTTGAATGCACACTCAATATGCAAGGCATTGTGCTACATATTCACATATAGTTATTTCTTACTAAATTTTCACAATAATCTTGAAATGTATATCTATTTACTCTTAATTTATAGAGGAAGAGACTAAGACTCATAGAAGTTAAGATCATACAGATTTTAAGTGAGAAAGCTGGTTTTCAAACCATTGTCTTGAGTCTAAAGACATTATTTCCTTTACTGCCTACTCTTGAGGAGGGAAATATCCTGAAGTCCATTTGCATCTGAATCAGGAAAATGAATCCAAAAACATTAGAGGGCAAGAAAGCTAAGATATCCTAACTCAATTTAACCTCAGAATTTCTCCACTTAACTGGATATAAAGATGAATTCAGGGGACTATGATGATCAAGTCCTCGGTGATTGTGGCAAAGACCATGTATAAGAGTAGATAATACTTTGACTTGGTCTTGAGCCCAGCATTGCACCATTGTCCTGAGAAACTCATTGATATCCCCTACTGACAAGTAACAGACAGTAATCACCAGGAACCAAGTGTTTTAACCAACCATAAAATTGCTAAATAAACCTAGGGTCATGGGTTTTCAGTGTGATACACTTTAGGGAAGATGAATTTTTAGTGTGCAAGAATTTTCAGTTTATCAAGGGAAGCAGAAAATACTACAGGTTAGGAGCCTGAATGTAAAGTCAAACTGTTTATATAGGAATCACACCTCCACATCCACATTACTTTAGACTACTGTAGCCTACACAAGTAATATAACTTCTCTGAACCTCAGTTTCTCATCTGTTGTGAGGATTAAACATACCAGTTCATTCATCCACATTTTACAGGACTTCTCTCATTCTATAGAAAGGGCCTTAGTTTGAAATACCAAAGAGTTGGAGGAAAACGGAGAATTCAACTATAACTTGGGTTGCTTGTAGTAATAGTGGATTACCAGGTTGATGGCATCTAGCCAGTATATAAAGATGCATATTTAAACACTAATGATGGACATTCCATTTGATGCTGTAGCTGGTGTGATTTTTGAGGCAAATATTAGTGGTAATCACTTTGCAGTATAAGAGAAAAGCAGAGCAACCATTACTAACCACACTCCACTTTTTAGGGAAGAAAGAAGCAGAAAAACTAAAGGGAGAGGCAAGTAGGCACCCAAGAGGTACAAAGAGAGGCATGGCTATGTAGAGTCACCAAGAACACAAAGGGAGAGCCTCAAGAAGCCTGAAAGGGAAAATCTTAACCCCAAGAAAAGAAATTGGAGATATGGACATTGGCAATAACAGAGACATTAATACGAAGAGAGACTACAGCCCAGTTAGTTCAGGAATGGCTCCTGAAGGGCAGGCTGGAGAGTCACCAGTGGTAAATCTAAAGTTGTCATAGGATCAGTAGAACCCTAAATAAAGATAAAAGAGCAACAAATTTACAGGGAAATTCTTATGACTATCTCTGAACAATACCCATAAGGTTTCCAGAGAAATGGGAAAAAAAAGGAAGAGCCCTCTTGCCTGTTGCAGTTTAATTAAAAATGAAGCCACCACTTCAATAACTAATGTCTTCTGTAGCTCAGGGAAGGGAACACACTAAACATCACATGTTGCAGACACATTCAATCCTCATAAAATCCTGAAGATATACACGATTTTATACAATAAGGAACATCTAGTCTATAAAAGTTATACAATTTGCCCTAGATCACACAGCTAGGAAGTGGCACACAGGGGATTGGAGCTCTAAACAGACTCCAAAATTCATATACTTCCCATCACCTCATCTTACATCTCAACTTTTTTGACTGCTAAAAGACATTCCTATCCATCTCTTTAGCAAATAGACAAAGGACAATTTTCAACTCTATATGACCTCTAGTCATGTAAAACATGATGGTTCCGAAGAGGCCAGCCAACCTAGGAAGACATCATTTCTTTTCTACTGCTATCTCATAGCCTGGCAATCTCCTCTCACAAGAATATAAAACACAGTCTGATATTTACAGTGAGTAGGGAGCCACATCTCAGATAACATCATTAAAAGTTGACTGACCTACTTCTGTCATATTAAGGTACAAATAGGTTACATAGGGATGGGATCCCATGTGCTTGCAACAGGCTACAGTCAGGCTTGTTAAACTAAACTTGGAACTTTTTAACAACACTCTTCCCATCACAAGTTATCTAGAGGGAATCTGGTGCTGTTCCTAGGGCAGTCATTTCTCCTCCTTAGTTAAAACTAAACTGGAAAGAAAAGAATATATGAGATCATCATGTGGAAAATTCTAAGAGTGGAGTCATTTGATTCTGTGGAGAGAAAGCACTCCTCTATGCACTGCCATCCCTCTGTTGTTCATAAAATGCAATCAGACAGGGCAAAGAAGACATATTCTGATGAAAACATCATGTAGAGAGTCAGATGTGACAAACTAGTAGGAAAGGGAATATGCTAGCACAGGCATTGTGTTTGGTCTCATAGAATTAAAGAGATTTGTCACAGTCCTCACCCCTCCACATTGCTTTAGACCCAGCTTGTTTTACTCAAGTACATTCATTGCATAGCACTGAAGACATTTGAGTTTGTGACTCCCAGAAGATATGAAATCATGCAGAAAATCCATTTTCATCCCAGGAAATTAATTGAGGGCTCAAATAATTAATGCTGTGATTTTTAAAAAATCATTAAAGTTGTTTAGAAATAGAATGATCTAACTTTTGAAATGGAGAGTTCTTTTTTATCCAATAATCATATAAATGTAGGACAACCATGGGTCAGGACACTATAAAGGAGAATCCTGAGGAGGCTTCTCTCGCCTAGAGTAGGATTCAGAAAGTATTAAGAATTTTTTTATAACTCTGAATTTACGTTACCTACAATCATGTTTATATACGGCACAAATACTCAACTGAGGGCCAGTAAGATAATAAATGGCAAGTAAACAAAGAATGGTAAATAAATAATCAAACTAATCAGCACACTTTTGTAAAAAGACTGTTCATCACGTTGATTCAGAATCACTATGGAATAGTCATGACCATTCCCAAATATCAGCCTGTTTTATTAGGGTTCTTTTGGGGGATACAGATGAACAAGCTATTTGTTCATCTGCATCTAGATATGTGAGCATCTATTACAGAAATTTTAATATGTGAATGCCCAAGTTTTCTAACAGTGGTTGTAGGATCATATATCCATAAGATGATCCATTGAGAGTATATTTGTACTGAATATAACACAAACACGTGTAAGGACACTAGGGTTGATCAAACCACCTGATCTTTTCTTGGGGATTTTTCACGATTGCTCAAATGTGCAATGTAATTTTAGAGAACTCATATTTGAAAGTCTCAAATAACTACGTCATTTTTCACATTATCTATCACTCATCACAACTAAAAATTTATCAGTATCTGGTAGCATTGGACACACGCATCTGCAGTGAGAAGGGAATCAAGCCATGCTGACCTGCCAACTGCTGTGTTCCTGTCATACCCTGCTCTTCACCCACCTCCACTTCACACAAAGCTCCAGGAAAAGTAAAACGCGCCATCTTAGTCCTGGCTGCAAATTAAACACTCAAAGATGAGCATGGGAATGACAGCCCTGACCCTTAAAAGTAGGAGCTCTGCTTCTTGCAAATATTTTCCACTTGGATTTTTATGAACCTGTGCTGCAGGTGAAAGTAGAGAACATGTAGTCAGACTGCAGCATCTTCTCTCATCTTAAGACAAACTTTAGTATCCAGAAGATAATCCCCACAAGATCTCAAGTTGTGGCCATTTTACTGTTAGTATGAATGTGAAACTGGCCCTGACGAGGGATGATATTCAAAAAAATAATTAACAAATAAAGCATAGGCGTGAACAAATCAGAACAGAAATCCAGCTGGAATTACATATTAGGCTCTAAGCAGAGCAGTGGTTTGATCCACATCACATTTTAAGAAGATCCCCAATGCTGCTGTCTGGAGAACATACTGAAGGAGGCGAGAGAGAAGCTGAGAGACCAGTTAGGAAGCTAATGCAGAAATGCGATCTCTCATGACTTGTCAGAGCTGTGCTTTTACTCATCTCTGTGTCCCACGGCTTTTTGGTCTGCCAATGTGCAGTTGAGTTCAATTGACTTGAATATACTTATTAAGGAAAAGAGCCTTCTCTAATTTAGATGGAATTATCTTAAATGACTTGTCAAGACTTTGTGTAATCAAATTCCATACATTATACAATTTTGCCTCTCACAAACAATTCATATTGTCCCCCAACTCATCAAGGAATAGATTCCACTCTTTGGTGACAGCGATTCACTTTGATACTCTTTCTATTGACTTTTATACCTTCATATTGAAGCAGAATGATTACACCTGTTTTATTTATCAAAACCAACTGGAAGTGATCATTTGTAGCATCAACAGGAGGCAAACTGACTCATATTCACCGATTTGCAATCAAATATAATACTACTGTCTTTTATAGACTGCCTATTAAATACCAAGAACCATGATAAGTACTCTTTATCACATAACAGCCCTACAAGGTAGTGATAATACTGATTTTACAGCTTCAATAGCTTAGTCAAGGTCAGTAAGCAACAAGTCAGGAAACTGGAGTCCTAACACATATGTATCCAAGTCCAAAGCCATTCTTTTTCCATAATAGCAAGGTGCTTATTTGAAATCATCAATATAATTATAGTAGCAAGCACTTTTATTGAGTACCTACTATGCATCCATAACTATATTAAATTCTTCATATGCATTGCCTCATTACTTCTCAGACTAACAATTTCAGGTTTAAATTTCTAATTTCTTCATTTTACAGACATGGAACCTGAGATTTAGAGAGGTGTAGTGACTTCGCTGAGGTCATAGAGGTAGTCTTTGACAAAGCTGGGCTGTCTAATTCCGGAATCCAATGTTCTCAACCATCTCATTCTTCTGCCTCCTAAATGACAAAGAATGCTTTGCTCCCGTAGACTCAGGCAAAGTCAGTAACCAGAAACATAATGCAAAAGAGTGATCGTTATTTACAACAGAGAATCTCACAACACTAATTCTCTTCAGCAATACATGTTCTTAATTATTTTAGCAAAACACATGGGGAATGGCTGAAGGAACAAAGAATTGTAGCCTGGTACAAGAAGGACTCAGAAACAGCAATCATCTGTAAATGAAACTTGAAATGCTGTCACAAAAAAAGGAGTATATACTTAGTTTTTGTTGCTCTACATGGAAAGATGAGAGTTGCATACAGAGTTATATATAGAGTTAAATGTAAAGAACTTTCTAATAATGAGAATTGTCCAAAAGTAACCTATGTAGCCTCAAAAAGCATTCTAACCATCACTGGGTTTGGGGACAGAAGCAAGAGAAACACCAACCATATTGTACATACGTTTCTGCTATCTCAAAAGGGTTAGAACTTGATTAATTTTAAGATAATTTCTAGCTTGTAGATCCAATAGTTCAGAGTTTGACTATTTCACTGGTATAATTGTATAAGAGTCTGATTTAATTATCTTCACATCCACTTTCATAATTCGTTATGAAAGTGATTGAGATTATCCCAAAAATAAATAATATATAACCATTTCTCTTAAAGAATACATTATAATTATTATTGTAGCATTGTTTATAATAGTAAGAAAAACTGAAAGCAGGTAAATGCCCATTATTTGAGAATATATTAAATAAATCTTGAAACATGCATATAATAGACTACTATGTAGCCGTTACAAATGTCTTCCTCTGAGTATTTGATGATACGTGAAAAACTACTTATGCTATAGTGTTAAGTGTAAGAGGATACAAATTACAGATAAAGGTAAAAATTTTATCACCTATAATATAATGCTTCTCATGTTTATCTTTAAAATTTTGGGACCTATACTTTTCCATCTACTGTGTCCAAGTTCATCTCAATCTTGACCATAATGCCTGGCCCATAACAAGTGCTCAATAAATACTTGGTGAATGAATAATAGGGAAAAAGGTGTGACACATTTTTAATAAAGTATTTTGGAAAATTTATTTAATATTTTTAAAATATCGGTCTGTTCTATGTCTTAGATATATAACCACATATACTGATGAAACAATAAAAAATTCATCATAGCAAAAAATTCATATTTTTTTCAGGAATCATGTGAAAATCTTTTCTCAATGAAAATTTTAAAATCATGTCAAAAATGACAAGGAAAACCACAAGGTAGAAAAGTATTTGCAGAAAATGTGAAGAGCAAAGTGTCAATCTATTAAGAGTTCATGCAAATTAAGAGGAAAACTATCAAAATACCAGGAGACAGTTAAGTAAAGGATGTGGATGGACAACAAAAGGGAAAGTAAAAGTAATAAACAAACATTGAGGAAATGTTCAATCTAACTAGCAATCACAGAAACGAAAAACTAAAACAAAGTAATGTTCTATGCAAATATAAAAGAATAAACACCTTCTCAATTTCTAGAAAATATATGAAAAATGGTCTGTGCAAATACTTCATTTGCAGTGTAAAGCATTCATTTTGGGAAAAATTATTTTGCATGTGTATGAGAATTCTCCATTCACATCCTTTCATTCTATTGTCCTATCTCTAGAGGTTTACCTTAGTTATTTCCAGTAGAAAGAACAGCATTATGGTCATTATGTCAAAATCACAAAAAATTAGAAACAAATTACAATATCCAATAATATTAAAATTGTAGGCTAGATTATAGTAATTCCACTTATTAAAACAGCCTTACAAAAACTATGAAAAATCACCGAAAATTATTGCTATAAAGTGGCAAATACTAATTAAAATTTATCTATACTACAATTATACTAGAATAAAGAAAAGTTGTGTGTGGTGTAGAGTTAACAGAAATATGAAAAATGAAAAAGCTTAAACAGGTGGAATGACTCATTTAGGATTCTGTTTGGATTGGTCTAGTGTTAACTGTGGAATACAAAGAAAAACAAATTCTTGGGGAACATTTAAAATTTCTGAGAACTTTAGGACATACTCTGATTCCAGCCCCAACTTAGGTTGAGGCCATCTAACACAGACGAATTCAATGAGTACTCTGAGACATGTATGGGTGGAGAAAATTTTCCTCAAGTCAAGATAATTGGGTCTTTGGAATGTGCAGAAGTCAGGGACTTTGTCTCTGGAGAATCCTGTCTCTGACTCACAACCTTAAGGACTGAAGAAGTTTGTAAAAGTAAGTGTAAACTTGGCTTCCAAAAAAAGCTGGGTCTCTCTGGAGTAACTGTCAACTTTATGACAAATCATGGGAAACTAGAGTTGCATCATTGATCATTACTTTTAATACATTTTATTGACTTGACACACTCTTAAGAAGATTCATCTACAGACAAATTCTCTGATTGTGGCTGTTCTTTCTTCTATTTCTTTTTAGGAAGAAGGAGCAACCATCTTTCAAATTGAGAATCTTTTGGTCTAATCTGAAAAATGTAAATGAAATTCAAATTCCTAGGAATTTTTCTATTATTTAATAGAATGGAATGGTGTGGATGATTTTAAAACTCAGTCAAGAGGTAAGAGAAAGAGAGAAGTTTTTATTAAAACCATTTCAAAAGGAAAACATCCTATCAATCAATACAAAGATTTTTTTAGTTGAGGTGATCATTGCTCATGGGATTTTGAAAAATATATATAAATATACATTTAAAAATACAAAAAACCCAGGTATCATCTCCAAGACAAAGATATTCTTTAATTCTTCTTTCTAATTCTATAATAGTCCATGAAAAAGACTAGTAAGGAAGACAGAGTTGTTTGCAGTGCAACAGACCGTTGTAAATAATAGGCTAATGGCTACTGTATTTAAGTATCTGGTTTACTAAACTTTTAGGTACAAATTACCTAGAGAAAGAGCTCATGGTGACTTACACATTATTCACATACAAACTGTGCCCAATGAAGGTTTGAGGAAACAAGTAATTAAAGGTGTTTATGATAAAAATTGAATTAGAAACAAAAAATATGTAACTGCAGGCAGAAGTAACTACCTGAGTGTTAGTTTGAGGCCCAGGTAGCCAGGCCAAAGGAAAAAATATTCTTGTTTATATGATAAATCAAGTAACACTACCCTGGACCATAATTCTCCACACTACACCCAAAAGGAATTTGGGGCATATTTGTCATTTGAACTCATTATTGTGGATAATGTTGTCATAAATGGAAGACAATCAATGTCTTCCATTTTTTCAAAAGAAGTAAACATATTTTTATATGTATACTTATCATATGGATCCTTGGTGAAAATTAAGTGCATCATATTAAATTGTGGCTTTATTAAAAACAATTTATAAATAAGTAAACATTGTAATATAGTGGTAAAAATGGGGACTTGCAGATCATAAACATAAGATTTTAAATCATAGTTCTGGTATTTACCAACTATAAGATATTGAAAATTGTATGTAACCTTCAAAATCTCAAATTAATTTCCTTATAGGTAAAATTTTCATAATATTTAGGCTATTTTGAAGATTAAATGATAAAAATTATATGACGTTCCTAATACATACTAGGATACTAGGACCACACGTTGTCAATTACTCTTCTTAGAGTGAGCTAAAATAATACATCTTTCCTTATGGTATATTAATTGAAGATTAGAATTCATAAAATGAATAAGTCGAGAGTTGGCAAGTCCATTAATCTTTGTGCAATATCAGTTGTGTTAATTGATCTTTTAGAAGAGCTGTAGAGGATAACAAGATTATTTTCTCTAGTGAGAATTTAGAATATGATGGTGTGTGTTTTTCATTGAAAAATCTTGTTGCTTTAAATATTAGATCTTCAAGTAGCTAAGTTAATAAACCAAAACAAAACAAAAAGCTTATAGGAAGTTAGAGAGCTTGACTTATGGCATGGATAAAAAATCACAAACTTTCCTTAGGTACAGACCTAAGGAAATATTAAAACAATGCCCAGATGAAGTCCCAATGCCCGGATGAAGTCCCAGCGCATTGAACCACAGAGTGCTTATTTCTTACAAAAGACCATGGGTTGGAAGACAGTAATTAGAGGATGGCCAGGATCCAGGCCAGTTCAGAGCCTTTACAAATAAGAATTTCATCTTCTGGGGGCCAGCCCGGTGGCGCAGCAGTTAAGTTCGCACATTCTGCTTCTCAGCGGCCCAGGGTTTGCAGGCCCGGATCCCGGGTGCGGACATGGCACCGCTTGGCAAAAGCCATGCTTTGGTAGGCATCCCACGTATAAAGTAGAGGAAGATGGGCATAGGTGTTAGCTCAGGGCCAGTCTTCCTCAGCAAAAAGAGGAGGATTGGCAGCAGTTAGCTCAGGGCTGATCTTCCTCAAAAAAAAAAAAGAAAGAAAGAATTTCATCTTCTAGTGACAATTCTGTTCTAGCCATCAATGGTCTGTGACTTCTTTGGAGATCATATGACTAAGTCAAGAACTCAAGTTCTTTATCTTGATCTACCTCCATAAACACTGTGACCTGGAAGATTTTGAGAACAGGGATTATGAGTGTTCTAGGTCCACCAGCAGTAGTGGGTTCCTATGGATAACTGACAGGGCACACCAGTACAACTCAGCCTCAGTGTGTAGTTCTAGACACCTAAGACAATCACTCTACTATTTAAATTGTTTTCACATTTTTTACTCTGAGTTAATCTTCCTAACATAATTGGACACCTGCTTCAGTGGTTTTCTCCTTTTTTATTATATTTCTCATTTACGTATTTTTATTTTAGGAATTTGAGTGATTCAGAAAAGTCGAAAAAAGTTCTCTAAGATAATCATTAATGTTTTGAATATTTCTATCCATTCTTTCTATTCTGTCTAGGTTTTCTTGTTTTGGTTTTGAAAAAAAGTGCTGTAACTGTTGTTTTCTTTCTGTTTTCACTTAATCATTTCAACAAATTTTAAACATCACTTTTGTGTTAATATACACTTCTCAAAAATGCCATATTAATAGGTGCAAAATGGCCCATCAAATGAGTGTGCTGTGATTATTTAACAATTTCCCTAGCATTAGCCAAGAATGAAAAACTATTTTAAAATATAATAGCCAATAATGGCAAAGATCTAGTAAAAAAGGGATTATCCAATAGACAGATCCAAATCACAGATGGAAAGTGATTTACTAGAAACTATCATAAGTCTCAAAAATCTTCATTCCCTTGTTCCCAGATATTTAGAATCCATTTTAGGGAAGTAAACAAATGGAGAAAAAATTCCAAGTTCAACACTGTTTAACAGAGTGTATGTTGATTGCTTCTTAAAAGTTACACTAGCATTGCAAGAGGAATGAAAATAATTTCCTCTATACTGTCCTTTATTCTTTTTTCCTCCCAGTAGAAAGTGTTAAAGGGGATTGGTGGTTTCTCTTGTAAATGTTTACAAGTGAAATTTTTTTTGCAGCAACTATCTAGGGGCTGTTAGGGTACCAAACGCACAGCATAATTATTTTCTGCAAGGCATTTCCAAATGGGAACCAACTTTTAGGAGATTGCTAGAAAGGAAAAGACAGGCATGGTTCACATCATCCCTGCAAAAACTTTGGTATGGACCCTAGATGCTGCTTCAAAGCCTCTATCAGAATCTTATTCCCAGACAGAGTAGGGTGATATGTGCCCCTACAGTCAATCAAATTCCAATCTTAATACCAAACAGAAGTATATCAGGCCTACCCAACCCTTCCTACCCTCTTTGGAATGTGTGCCTAAAAAGTAGCTTATATTTGTAGCATATTTTAAGCTACAAAGCAGCTTAAAATAGATGAGAATCCTCCTCTCCATAGCCAATATATATATAAGCATTCTATTATGCTGATTAAATTGTCTCACCATTGTAAATTGGAGTTTTCATAGAAAGCAGCATAACCTGTTGGCGAATGAATATCACAGACAGAAATGGTAAATCCTATACCAGAAACACAGCCATTTTTTTTATTGAGGTCATGATGGTTTATAACATTGTGAAATTTCAGGTGACATTATTATTAATCAGTATTCTATATAGACTGCATGGTGCTCACCACCAATAATATAATTTTTGTCCGTTACCATACATATGTTTCCCCTTACTCCTTTTGCCCAGCATCCACCCCCACTTCTCTCTGGTAAATACTAATCTCTTCTCTTTGTCCATGTGTTTCTTTATCTTCCACACATGAGTGAAATCATGCAGTGTTTGACTTTCTCTGTCTGGCTTATTTTGCTTAATGTAATACTTCAAGGTCCATCCGTGTGTTTGCAAATGAGACAATTTTGGGTTTTTTTATGGCTGAGTTGTATTCCATTGTATATATATACCACATCTTCTTTATCCATTAGTCAATCAGTGGGCACTTGGGTTGCTTCCATGTCTTGGTTATTGTGAATAATGCTGCAATGAACATACGGGTGAGTAAGTCTCTTTGAATTGTTGATTTCAAGATCTTTGGATAAACACCCAGTAGTGAGATAACTGGAGCATATGGTGTTTCTATTTTTAATTTTTGAGAAACCTCCATACTGTTTTCCATAGTGGCTGCAGCAGTTTGCATTCCCACTAGCAGTGTATGAGGGGTCCCTTTTCTCCACATCCTCTCCAACATTTGTTATTTTTTGTCTTGGTGATTATAGCCATTCTGACAGGTGTAAGTTGATACCTCATTGTAGTTTTGATTTGTATTTCCCTAATAATTAGTGATATTGAACATCTTTTCTTTTCACATACCCGTTGGCCATCTGTGAATCTTGTGTGTGTGTGTGTCTGTGTGTGCGCGGCGCGTGAGGATGATTGGCCCTGGGCTAACATCTGTTGCCAATCTTCCTCTTTTTGCTTGAGGAAGATTGTTGCTGAGCTAACACCTGTGCCAATATTCCTCTATTTTATGTGGGATGCTGCCTCAGTGTGGCTTGATGAATGTTGCTAGGTCTGTGCCCAGGATCCGAACATGTGAACCCCAGGCCTGCTGAGGCAAAATGTGCGACCTTAACCATATGACACAAGGCTGGCCCCAACCATCTGTGTGTCGTCTTTGGAAAAATGTCTGTTCATATCCTCTGCCAATTTTTGTATCAGGTTGTTTGTGTTTTTGTTGTTGAGTTGTATGAGTTCTTTATATATTCTGGAGATTAACCTCTTGTCAGATATATGATTTGCAAATATTTTCTCCCAGTTGGTGGGTTGTCTTTTGGTTTTGTTCATGGTTTTCTTTGAAGAAGCTCTTTAGTCTGATGTAGCCCCACTTGTTTATTTTTTCTTTTGTTTCCCATGCCTGAGTAGACACGATATTCAAAAAGATGCTGGTAAGACCAATGTTAATGAGTGTACTCCCTATATTTTCTTCTAGGAGTTGTGTGGTTTCAAGTCTTACATTCAAGTTTTTAATCCATTTTGAGTTAATTTTTGTGTATGGTGTAAGATAATGGTCTACTTTCATTCTTTTGCATGTGGCAGTCCAGTTTTCCCAAAATCATTCATTGAAGAGACTGTCCTTTCTCCATTGTATGTTCTTGGCTCCTTTGTTGAAGATGAGCTGCCCGTAGATGTGTGGTTTTATTTCTGAGATTTCATTTATGTTTGATTGATCTGTATGTCTGTTTCTGTGCCAGGACCATGCTTCTCTGCTTACTATAGCTATGTACTATATTTTGAAGTCAGGGATTGTGATGCCTCCAGTTTTGTTCTTTTTTCTCAGGATTCCTTTGGCTATTTCGGGTCTCTTCCTGTTCCCTATGAATTTTAGGATTCTTTGTTCTATTTCCATGAAGGATGTCATTGGGATTCTGATTGGGATTGCATTGAATCTGTAGATTGCTTTAGGTAATATGGGCATTTTAACTATGTTTATTCTTCCAATCCGTATGCATGGAATATCTTTTCATTTGCTTACATCATTTTTTTATTTATCTCAATAATATCTTATTGTTTTCAGTGTATATGTCTTTCACCTCCTTGGTTAAATTTATTCCTAGATATTTTATTCTTTTTGTTGCAATTCTGAATGGGATTGTTTTCTTGAGTCCTCTTTCTGCTAGTTCATTATTAGAGTATAGAAATGCAGCTGACTTTAGTAAGTTGAATTTGCACCCTGCAACTTTGCTGTAGTTGTTGATTATTTCTAATAGTTTTCCAATGTATTCTTTAGGATTTTCTACATACAGAATCATGTCATCTGTAAATGGTGAGAGTTTCACTTCTTCCTTTCCAATTTGGATACCTTTTCTTTCTTTTTCTTGTCTAATTGCTCTGGCCAAAACCTCCAGTCCTACGTTAAATAAGAGTGGTGAGAGTGGGCACCATCATCTTGTTCCTGTTCTCAGAGAGATGGCTCTCAGTTTTTCTCCATTAAGTATGATGTTGACTGTGGGTTTGTCATGTAAGGCCATTATTACGTTAGGTACTTTCCTTCTATACCCTTTTGATTAAGAGTTTTTATCATAAATGGATAGTGGATCTTGTCAAATGCTTTCTCTGCATCTATTGAGATGATCATGTGATTTTTATTCCTCAATGTATTAATGTGGTGTATCTGCAGATATTGAACCATCCCTGCATCCCTGGTATAAATCCCACTTTATCATGGTGTACGATCCTTTTAATATATTGCTGTATTTGGTTTGTCAATATTTTTATTGCCATATATGTTCATCAGTGACCTTGGCCTGTAATTTTCCTTCTTTGTGTTGTCCTTGTCTGGTTTTTGGATCAGGGTGATGCTAGCCTCACAGAATAAGTTAGGAAGCATTCCATCTTCTTCAATTTTTCATAATAGTTTGTGGATAGGTATTAAATCTTTGAGTGTTTGGTAGGATTCTCCAGAGAAGCCATCTGGTCCTTGACTTTTGTTTCGGGGAGGTTTTTGATTACAGTTTCAATCTCTTTACTTGTGATTTGTCTATTCAGATTCTCTATTTCTTCTTGATTCAGTTTTTGGAGGTTGTATGAGCTTAAGAATTTATCCATTTCTTCTAGGTTATTCAATTTGTTGGCAGATAGTTTTTCATAGCATTCTCTTATTATCCTTTGTATTTCTGTGGTATCTGTTGTAATTTCTCCTCTTTCATTTCTAACCTTATTTATTTGAGACTTCTCTCTTTTTTTCTTAGCCACTCTGGCTATGGGTTTGTTAATTTTGTTTATCTTCCCAAAGAACCAGCTCTTAGTTTCATTGATTATTTCTACTGTTCTTTTTGTTTCAATTTCATTTATTTCCACATTAATTTTTATTATTTTCCTCTTTCTGCTGACCTTGGGCTTCATTTGTTCTTCTTTTTCTAGTTCCGTTACGTGCAGTTTAAGATTACTTATTTGAGATTTTTCTTTTTTGTTGAGGTGTGCCTGTATTGTTATGAATTTCCCTCTTGGAACCACTTTCCCCGTATTCCAAAAGAGTTGGTATGATGCATTTTCATTTTCATTTGTCTCCAGATATTTCTTGATTTCTCCTTTGATTTATTCATTGATTTGATGGTTGTTCAGCAGCATGTTGTTTAGTCTCCATATATTTGTGTCTTTCCCAGGTTTTTTCTTGTAGTTGATTTCTAGTTTCACAGCATTATGTTCGGAAAAGATGCTTGATATGATTTCAGTCTTCTTCAATTTACTGAGGCTTGCCTTGTTTCCCAACAGATGGTCTATCTTTGAGAATGTTCCATGTGCACTTGAGAAGAATGTGTATTCTGCTGTTTTTTGGGGATGGAATGTTCTATATATATCTATTAAGTCCATCTGGTCTAGTTTTTCATTTCATTCAATTATTTTCTTCTTTACTTTCTATCTGGATGATCTAGCCATTGATGTAAGTGGGATGTTGAAGTCCCCTACTATTATTGTGTTGCTGTTAATTTCTCCCTTTAGGTCTGTTAATATTGCTTTATGTACTTCGGTGCTCATGTGTTAGGTGCATGTATATTCATAAGTGTTATGTCCTCTTGGTGGAATGTCCCTGTTATCATTATATAATGCCCCTCTTTGTCTCTCATTTTCTTTTTCATGTTAAAGTCTACTTTGTCTGATATAAGTACGGCGACACCTGCTTTCTCTTGTCTGCCATTTACTTGGAATATCGTCTTCCATCCCTTTACTCTGAGCCTGTGTTTGCCTTTAGAGCTGAGATGTGTTTCCTGAAGGAGGCATACTTTTGGGTCTTGTTTTCTAATCCATCCTGCCATTCTGTGTCTTTTGATTGGAGAATTCAATCCATTTACATTTAGAGTGATTATTGATATATGAAGGCTTAACACTGCCATTTGATCTCTTGTTTTCTGGTTGTGCTATATTTCCCTTGTTTCTCTTTCATGTATTTCTCACTGACATTTCAGTTTGGTGATTTTCTGTGGTGGTTTTCTCAGTTTTCTCTTTATTTATCATTTGTGTCTCTGTTTTGATTCTTTGTTTAGTGGTTACCATGAGTATCATATAAAAGTTCATATAGATGAGATAGTCCATTTTCTGATAGCCTCTTATCACCATTAGCCTAATCAGTTTCCATCTCTTTCCTCTTCCCTAAGTTATCGTCACAAATTATTCCATTTTGTGCTGAGGCTTTGTCAAGAAAATGAAGCATTTATCACTATTTTTGATGCTATTCTTCCCTTTATCTTTAATGTTATTGTTGTTTGCTAACCTATTCTGATAGAAAGCTGCAAAATTCTAATTTTGTCTATTACCTTGCTCCAGGTTTTGTAAAACTTTTCCTTTTTGCTTCAGGTATGAGGGCATTCTTTTCTGTTTGTTTGTTTGTTAATTTTTATTTTTTTCAGATGTACATCATATTTCGAATTCTGTATACATTACATCATGTTCACCACCCAAACACTAATTATAGTCCATCACCTCACATGTGACCCTAATCACCCCTTTTGCCCTCTCCCCTCCCCCCTTCCCCAAAAGGTAACCACCAGTCCAATCTCCAATGCTATGTGGGGGTTTTTTTTGTCATTTTTATCTTCTACTTATGAATGAGATCATATGGTATTTGACTTTCTCCCTCTGACTTATTTCACTCAGCATAATATCCTCAAGGTCCACCCATGTTGTCACAAATGGCCTGATTTCATCATTTCTTATGGCTGAGTAGTAGTCCATTGAGGCCATTCTTGATAATCTCTTGTGGAAGGGTTTTGGAGCAACAAACTCCATCAGATTGTTGCCTATTCGAGAAACTTTTAATTTCTCCATCGTATCTGAAGTATAGTTTCAGTGGATAGAGTATTCTTGGATGAAAGATTTTGTCTTTCAGTATTTTGAATATATCATTCCACTCTCTCCTGGTCTGTACGGTTTCTGCTGAGAAGTCTGCTGAAAGCCTGATAGGGGTTCCTTTGTAGATTATTCTCTTCTGCCTTGCTGCCCTTAATATGTTTTCTTTGTCATTTACTTTTGCCAGTTTTGCTAATATACGCCTTGGAGAAGGTCTTTTTGCATTGATGTAATTAGGGGTTCTATTTACTTCCTTTATTTGTAATTCCAGTTCTTTCCCCAGGTTTGGGAAGTTCTCAGCTATTATTTCTTTGAACAAGCTCTCTGCTCCTTTTTGCCACACTGTCCCTGTGGACTACCTATAATTCTTTGTTGCATTTCTTAATTGAGTCAAAGATTTTTCAGAGAATTTCTTCATTTCTTTTTAGTCTTAGTTCTCTCCTCCTCCACCTGAACCATTTCTGTATTTCTGTCCTCTAAACTACTAATTCTGTTCTCCATAACATCAGCTCTGTTTTTTAAGGTTTCTAGATTGTTTTATATCTCATTCATTGTGTTCTTCACCTCCAGAATTTCTGTTTGGCTTTTTCTTTAGAGTTTCAATCTCTTTGGTGAAATATTTTTTCTGCTCACTAATTTTACTTCTGAGATCATTGAACAATCCTTCTGAGTTTTCTTGTGACTTACTGAGTTTCTTTATGATAACTATTTTGAATTCTCTGTCATTTAGATTGTGAAATTTTTATCTTCAGGATTGGTTTTTATCTTGTCATTTTCCTTTTGATCTGGAATGTTAACGTATTTCTTCATAGTGTTTGATGAAGTAGACCTTTGCCAGTGCATAGTGGTGGTATCAGATCACAGATTCTACCTCCCACCACTGGGGTGGGGCAAGAGCTGTACTTTCTGAACCCACCATGTCTGCTGGAAGTTGTGTCCATAGGGCTCATCTGCATTTGCTAGCCACCACTGCTTGGCAGGTCCCATACACAGGCACAGACACTCTGGTGTGGTTCTGCTGCCCTGCCTGACTGGCTGAACTGGTGCCCCAGGTGGGAGGGTAGGGTAGGGGCTTTTTCTCAGCCTGTTTAGTAATCACAGGTGACCTGCCTGGGCTGCTGGGCTTTATAGGAGTGCCCATGTGGTGGCCAAGCTACTCTGGTGTGGAGCATTCCCACAGGCTGGGATGTAACTCCAAAAGCAAAATCATCCCCACAGAGAACTGTCTGCTACCCTGCCTCCTCCAAGAGTCATGCACTGGCCACTGAATGAGGTCCTGAGCCTCAGATTGGAGCTGCTGTGGAGCGCAAAGAGATCCACTCACCTCCTTCTGCTGCTTCCTGGGGATCCAGCACCCCACCTTCAGACATATGGCTGTGTAGATCTCTCAGACATCCTATTGGGCTATGTGGGTGTCCTCTGTTGGCTGATGAATGTCCTTTGGTTGTATCTTAGTGGGGAGAGGCTAAGGCAACAGCTCACTCTGCCCTGATCCTGATGTCACACCTACAGCACAGCCATTGTTTGAAGACACTAAGTAGGGGGCCGGCACAGTGGTACAGCAGTTAAGTGCACATGTTCCGCTTTGGCAGCCCAGGGTTCACCGGTTCAGATCCCAGGTGTGGACATGGCACAACTTGGCATGCCATGCTGTGGTAGGCATCCCACATATAAAGTAGAGGAAGATGGGCATGGATGTTAGCTCAGGGCCTGTCTTCCTCAGTGAAAAGAGGAGGCTTGGCAGCAGTTAGCTCAGGGCTAATCTTCCTCAAAAAAAAAAAACACTAAGTAGTAACTCATTCGTTGTATCAGTTATGTTTTCCTCTAGGAATATTTTTAAAGCTATGTAGAATGCCTTGCGGGTGAAAAGGTGCTTTCAAAATTATATTCTTTGATTTAGTTATTATATAGAAGATCATCTACTAATATTTACTCTTTAAATTTTTTTCAAAACAAAGTCATTTCCTCCATGCTCTTTGCTGCACAACTCAGATGCCTGAGTTGACCTCAAATTTCCTTTTCATAAAATATGGATCCTAATGCAAATTCAACAATTAGAAAAGGAATGACTCTTGTATGGACATAATAAAAGGCAGACTCTTGTATGCAGTTTGGTTGCTTGTATATCTAAACATCTAAAGAACACAAAACTGATTGTAATACATTTAGACAGAAATCTCACCTCCAAGTCTCACCAGAATGTTTAGTTTTGCATTGTCTACTATTCAATCACAATCTCACACACAACTGAAGCACTCCAGTGGTATTGGAGAGAGGTGGTCTAAAAGGCCTTGCTACTTACGTGTGTTCTGCAGACAAACTGCAGCAGCAGCATCTGGATACATGGTAACAAATGCAGATCTTATAACCCACTTCAGACCCACAGATTCAGAATCTTTAACAAAGATTTCCCCATGTGATTCATCTGTATACTAAAATTTGGAAGCACTGTATGAGATAGGTGGTTCTCTCCTTCAGTTGCACATTAGAATTGCCTGGAGTGCATTAATTTTAAAAAGATGCCTGATTTCCATTCTTTAGGCAACATCCATAATTTTGGGAGAGCTATAGGGTATAGTTTAAAAAAAAGGGATTTAAAGTTAGAAAATGCACATTTGAATATTAGCTCGCTCAATAAATGTGTTTATATATATTTTATACCTATGAAACTCATTTTCCTCAGAGAATTATAGAGATTATAATATGTGTGAATATATTTGTAAATTAAAAAAAACCCTGAACCAATGGTATTCTTAACGACTGGTATGGTATAACTTCAAATAGATTTTTAAAAAGAGATTAAGCACACTCTTGCCAAAATAATGATATTCAAAGTGGGGTCTCTGTGTTAATTAAATTGGAAATAACAGACGCTTGTTAAAGATGCAAATAGTTCTTCCCTGCCTCAGAAGTTGTGCATCACAATCTCAGGAAATGGACAAAATGAGTAAATGAGAACTTAATCAGCAAAAATAAGGAAGTGGGAAAAAAGAGAATGCAGTAATACAAAACAAGTAAGTAATAAACATAAGTATATGGAAGAAAAAAGGAAGTACATTAATAATTATATTTTAAGGTGAGCAGACTGAATACTCTCTTAAAAGAAACTGTAAAAAATGCGCAAAGGATAAGCTATCCAAAAGCTGCTTTTTGGAGAAGACCTATAATATAGGAAAACTCCTTGTGACACTAATAAAGAAAAAAAATTGGTTAAGAATAGTAATGAAAAAAGAGATAGAAATTCTCATATAAGGGAGACCACAGAATTATAAAGATTAACTGCAACCCCTTGATAACACATTTGCTATCATTCTATGTCATTCTATGAATAATATCCTAGCAAAATATAAAGTATCAAAACCAACTGCTCTCAAATTGCTGTGTTAGTACTGTCAATTAGATGACAAGGTATTGTAGCCTGTGAGCCATGTTCTCTGCAAAATGAACAACTAAGAGCTTTTACTCTGCAGACATATGGCTTGGGTTTAAGTCTTGGCTCTACCATTTATTTAGCTTTACTCATTTTGTCCATTCCAAAAGTCGTTACCTTCTCTTTCTCTACTCTCATAATTTGACTTACAGGACTCAATCATTTGGTCACAAAAATTAACTATGTTTTCTACTAGAGTGCTATCTAATCTCCTAAATTATCCTTCAAACACTAAATGAAGATAGAACTACAAGGAAACTTTTATGCCTCCATTGTTATCCCCATCCCCAAATTCCCACATTACTGGGATTATTTAGAAGTGTTTATAATGTCCTTATAATATGTCTTTTTGAGAGTTCTTCTTCAACGTTTACATTATACAAACTTGGACATTCAGTCTTTATTTATTTATCAATATACATACCTCATTGATCACCATTGGTATCTCTCTCTTATCATTCTCTTTTCTTCTCTTGAGGACTGTATTTTACTTATATTTGGTTTGGTTAGAGTATATTTGCAGAAGTTTCCTCAGATGAAAATGTGAGTAATATATTACCTGAATTCTTATAGATCATCAAATATCTTCCTTTTTATTTATTTGTTTAAGCGCATGAGTTTTGACCTACCAAGTCTACATCTAAGAATATATGTAGGGAAATAATATATATAATTATAAGTAATATATAATGTATATTTACATATTATATATAACAAATATATGTATAATACATAACTTATAAAGTCAAAAATATATATTAGTTCTATACATACATATGTATATACGAATTATGATTGTTATTAATTGACATTATTTATTCCATTTGGTCCTTTAAAGTTTACATAACATAAATACATGTACACATATTAGCTGAAAAGGATGCTTGAAAAACTCAGCGACCAAAATCCCAGGGAATTTCCAAACAGAGAAATTTCCTAACCCCTCTCACTGTGACCTCTTCTTTGGGTGGTTATGCACTGATAGCTCATAGGGACGAGGCATGGTTTCATCTCTAAGGACCTTGCCTCCTAAGGATGAGGAAACAGGCACTCCTGCACATTCTCAGTGGACACACAAATTGGTACATCCTCTGTGGGGGACAATTTGGCAATATTTATCAAAATCACAGATGTATACAGTTAACCTTTGACCACAGGTTACCTCTAGGTAATTATCACACAGTTCATTAAAGTATTATTTGTAATAGCAGAGGTGAAAACAACTTAAATTTCCATAAGAAGGGGACATAGAAATAATGGAATACTCTTCTGCAATTAAAAGAATAAGGAGCTTTTTGTGCATTGATATAGAAAGATCTTCAAGAAATATTAAGTGGAAAAGTAATGTTCAGAACAGATTATACGGCACACTAACATTTGTGTAAAAAAGATTATGTATGTATGTGTGTATGTATATATATACATACCTTTTTGCTCCCACACAGAATCCACACAGAATATCTCTAGAAAAATAAACAAGAATAGTTTGTTATCTCTAGGGAAGGAAATGGATAACTTATTAACAGGAATGGAAGATAGGCTGTTTACAGTATATCATTTAGCACCTTTTTAAAATTTTGAACCTTATAAATATATTACCTATTCATAAAATAAATAACATTTAAGCTAAATAGTTGCCTGTGAGATTCACAAGCTTTCTCCTTTCACTTTTCCAGTGATACACCACATGAGACCATCCATTGCCATAGGACACAACCACATATGCTCGAAAATTGTTCTCACTTGTTCAGTATCACACACTAAATGGAAATTGCTGAAGACTAGAAGGTACTTTAAATATAGTCACATTCTCAATACTCAAGACACTTTACATGCTATCTTTAGGATTTCCAGGCCCATATCCACCTTCTGTCCCACCATCAAGCTCTAAGCTATTCTTTGACCTGGTTAAGGGTCTATGCTTCTACCCATATCATTTCCTTTCCAGTAAATATGTTACTGATTTTATGAGCTAGTAAAATTCCTGGAACAAAATTACAGCTCAATAAATGTTAGCTATTATTCTTGTTCCATTCTCAAGTCCCAAGAGCCTTCCCTCTTCAGAATCCCTTGTCCACCTAACTTTATGAGGTACTTTGCTCTAAATCTCAGGACCATCTTCTCAATTATGCGACATAATAGGATCACTCCAAACCCATCACAATTTCCCTATTCTAATCTTCCTGGGTGGTCCAGTGGTTAAGATTGGGCTCTTCCATAGCCTGCAGCTTGAGTTTGCGTCCCAGTCAGGGAATGACACCACCTATCTTTCAGTTGTCATACTGTGATGGCTAAGTGTTTCTGTGATGCTGAAAACTATGCCATCACTATTTCAAATACCAGCAGGGTCACCCATGGTGGACAGGTTTCAGCAGAGCTTCCAGACTAAGGCAGACTAGAAACAAGGAATGGGCCACCCACTTCCAAAAACATTGACCATGAAAACCCTATGAATAGCAGGTGAGCATTGTCTGATGGAGCACCAGAAGGTAAGAGGATGGCACAAAAGACCAGGCAGGGTTCCATTTTGCTGTACACTGGGTTGCTAGGAGTTGGAATTGACTGGAGGGCACTAACAACAACAAAAATTCTTCCTATCCCCAGCTCTTACCATTTTCTAGCTTTATATAAAATTTGCAGTTAGAATTATTCAGTTTTTCTGGGTAAGGATATAAACCACTTGAGATCCCAAAGGGCATTAGGTACATGTGGCAGTCATTGAACAATAGAGATTATACATACACCTGTAAAGGTCATCTCTGCAAAAACCATTGTTCCATGAGCTATCTCCATGCTACCTGATATTTAATCAATCATATTCCATAATATTGTCAAGAACACGGACCTTGTAGGTAGGCTTAGTTCAAACATGGTCTCTGCCCCTCATTAACTAGGTGGCCTGGCCATATTTCTGATCATAATCATCCCCAGCTATAGAACGAAGATAAGGATGTACCTATACCATATATTTGTTGGTAAGATTCAAGGAGATGGTGCATGTAATTCAATTAGTTCCCATTGTTAGTTGTTTCTTTTATGCCTCGCTTTTATGGTTCCTCCTTCTGTTAAGAGTCTTTTGGCATCTCTGAACCAGTCATCCATGAGGTCAGGTATATGTAGCTTAAAAGCTTAATCAGATCACACACAGTGTTCTGATAAATGGTATTATTTTCATCTTACATACAAATCCTAATACACTTTATCACACTCACTCCAAACCTTTGGATGCCAGCAAATTAGGTGGCAAAAAGGAAAAATCACCCAAAGAATTCAATTCACTCCATAAATAAAATAGGGTTTTAGAAAGGTGTCAGCATTTTCCTTGTCTTAAAATACATGGCTAGCATTTTTTTGACCAAGGGTATTTTAACATTTTTAGCAAGCTTTTTAAAGTAAAAAAGAAAAGGAAAAGCCACTCACTTTTATAATTATGAGCCAATAATAGAAAAGCAAATATTCAAAATAGTCACCAATTTTGCATGCAAGCACACTAGGATAATGGTCAACCAGGTCTCTTTCTGGCTATTCATTGCTTTGGTAAATTATCTTTTCAGATCTCAGGAAATGATTATGTTCACTTTTCTTTTCAAAACCAAATTTCTCATAGTATCCTACTCACGTGTTACCTCTGCATAAAGAGTCTGCAGCACAGCACCTGACACATAATTCACCTGGTTCTCAGTCAACCGAATCAAATGGAACTGCGTTGTTGCTGGGGACCAGGAAAGACTTGTTTGTTATGAATTTTATACTGCAGAACACAGAGGCAGCTCTCTACTGTGTAATGAGCTTCAATTAGCTAAAGCAGATGACAGAGCGTCCAAATACTTGGTACTGCACTAAAAAGTTACACACTGACAAAAAGTAATTCACACCTGCAGGGCAAATGCCTTTCAGTTTGTTGCACAATTGCCTTTGCATGCAGAACTTCTCCTTTGGTCTCATAGCTCTTGTTGTTCCTACTATATCTCAGTGATTAGACCCTTAAATTCCATTTTCAAACATCAATCTCTTCTCAGTGAGAAAAACATCCCATTTTCACACTTGACACCCTTAACCCATCAGTCCAACTCTTGCTTATAGACAATAAAAATTTGTTTCTTGTCTTTGCAGTAATGTATCTCTGAACCAGAGGTTGCCTGTTTTTCTAGGTTGCAGCAAAAACAGATATTCTCCTCTTGCTTTTCTACTTGCAGCCAATCTTCATGACTAGGAGCTGAACCTCCAAAGGGGAAGCTACTGGTGAGTAATCATTTTGTCATAGAAATTCATAGATTTGCTGACATTTATAGAAATAGGATTGTTAAGGGTGTGATTTCCAGGATAAATTCCTCTAGTTCAGACAAAGTATCACTATATTCTTCCAGTTTAACATAGGGAGAAAATTAATATTTAGCAATAAATTTTAGGAATAGGGCAACTTTCCTTGAAGCCCAGGCTGAAACACTGTTCCACTGCAGAGACGCATAAATACCTAAAGAATCTGCATTAGGCTTTAGGACACAGTTTAAATGTTCTTAAGGACCTCTATAAACCTCTATGCACAACTTTAAATTGCTTCAGAGATGAAATACGTATAAAACTAATGAGACTTCAGAAATAAAGCCCTAAAGACCCAATTACAGCAGGCCTGTTACTCTATTTCGTACACAAAATTAGAAGGGGGCTCGTGTATTGTCATCAAACTTCGCCAGCTGAATTCACTCTCAATCTCTCATTCTCTCAATGTTTCTCTCTCTCTCTTACACACACACACAATTTTTGAAGCATAATTGATTATTTACTGTACAAACAAATTTTCTGTTCACTTTATGGATTCAGCTTATAGTACATCTTGACTTTTTGAATAAATACATATTGTAAATATTCTAAAAGTAATATACTCGTAAAAGAGGAAAGAATTTCTTTTTAAAGGAAGGAAGGAAAAGGAAAAGAGAAGGGAAAAGAAAATAAGACGAGGAAAGAAATCATTTCCTCAGGCAATATACAGAGGTATAAAGAACAAAGCTGAAGATAAATTATAGTTGATCAATCTAGTGATAAACCATAGGTCAAAGGAGCCTGATCTTCATTGTAAAACAATCTAAAGACTCGGGCTAAAATCATTTGCCTCTCTCTCCTGAGTATCCACTGAAGCACCTTAAGGATAGACACTTTGGAAAGTTTTTTTCTTTTACTTTCCTTTATTTTTTTAAATTTATTTTTAACAAAATAAGCTCAAATTATTTTGTCGGGATAGAATTCTAGATGTGAAATGGGTAGGTCAAAATGAATGAAGATTTTTATGAATCTAAAAGATAATACTCACATACTCCCACCAGTAGGATGGTTTTGCTGATTTTCTCTTGCTCTTGTCTCATTGGATTGTCAATAGTTCAGATTATTTTTCTAATCTAAAGGGCTTAAAACCATATCTCATTTTTGCTTTAAATGGCATTTTTAATTACTAGGCATATTGAACTTTTTTGTGTCTTAGCTATATTTCCATTTAAATGTGTTCTATACTCATGTCCTCTAACCATATTTCTATTAGGTGTTTTATATTTTCTAATCTCTTCTGTTTACATGGAATTTATTGCACACCTACTCAGTGAAGCTCACAGTAAGAATCTCTGTAAATATAAAAATGCCCAAGACACAGTCTCTACCTCCACGAATCCCATAAGTAGTGAGAAAAATATCTATGTAATCAGATGATTTCAATAAAACATGGTAAAGATGCAATAAAAATGATGGCTTAATGTGCTATGGAAGTATAAGTGGCAAAGTAACTCAGAATCAAGAAATAATTTCTGGGAGAGGTAATACCTGAACTGATTCTTAATTTGGGAATGAGAATTTGAGAGGCAAGTCATATAGGAAAGGATATTTAAGTAAGAGGAGACAATAACACCAATGGTGAACTATAGGAAATATCATGATGAAGGCAGGAAAATCAAAATAAACTCAGCATCACAGGAACACAGAGAGGCAGGTGGGGGTTGGTGGAAGATGAAACTAAACAGACCAAAGCAAAGAGGGCCTCAGATGCTGTAAGTGTCAATCAGGGCTGAGTTACGAATAACAGAATACATTCTGGATTGTTTAAGCAGAAAGGAATTATTTCATTTACTATTATTATTAAATGATAGTGTGGGAGTGTTTTCATGCAGTAATTCCCAGTGTTCTCAGGAAGTTTATATTTTCAAAATCACAAAACCTAAGAAAAATTAACTGAGAAATTGGGGAAACATAAAAAGTCTTCAAAATATATTTTCTGAATGCAAAGACTTGTAGAGGCTCAAGTATTAAATAATATATCATAACAATAGCATATTTGCCCAGCAATTCTGAGCACACAGGGACATCAAGCCAGGTGACTTGTCATTCTTTTCTTCAGCCCTGCGAGGGGGAAAACTCTTCCTGGTCTTCTCCTGTGAGAAATGTGCACATTAAAATTTCTACTTGCTTTAATTAGTTTTCTTTCAAATGTTATAAATCTGATATAAGATTAGGACCTAGATCAGTCATCCCAGAGAGTTTGTGGAAACAGTTGGACTTAAGCTGTGAAAAAAATATAAAATTTGAGTCTGAGTATCCAAGATGGCCTGTGGGTCAAACATACTAAGCCTGACTCCAGAGGTGTTCTACCCACCTGGAATTCTTAGGGAGGAAAAGTCCTATGAGCTGGTGTATGGGAACTCATAGGTTCTTACAGCCTTAATCTGTGAATAACTATGATGGAAGCTAGAGGTAATTAAATATAGGTCAAAAAGTGAACTTGGAAAATGAAATTAATGTACCCAAAATTCCACACTTAATTCTTATTTGTCTATGTAAAATATGTTTATGCCCAACATCCTCTGAATGCACTGATCTCTCAGTATAAAATTCCTCCACCAAAATGGATTTCCTACAATATGGCTCATTCCTGAACACACTTCCTCATTCATCTTGGGCTGTAAACTATAAATGTTCTTCAGATAGAGTAAAAATTTGAAAAGAAAGCCAAGGAAAATCAAAATAATGTCACTGCCTGCCCAACATCCCCCAATCCTCTGCTCCTCAGATGGCTAAGGTCACAAAGGAGTATAGTAACAGAAACAGAACATGAATGCAAGTCTACTCACTACAGATCAAGAGCTTGGATATTCTTCTTCTGAGATTTGGAAAAGTATTGGCATTGCCTCAGGATATCAAAGAAATCTGGCTGCTTCTAAATGAGCAATGATATGACCCCCATCCAACCCAAAACTTGTCCACATTATTATTCAGACCAGTAGACTGGTTTTCGAACTCAATTTTAATTTTGCAAAAAATTTTTTGTGCTAAAGATAACAAGTAAGCTGAAACAAAGGAAGGAGATAAAATAAAGATATCCTGATTGATTGCATAGGCCCTGCCCTTAAGCCTCACTTACACTTTCTCTCAGCAGTCCCAAATGCCTAGTATTCTTAGAGTTCCACAGGAAAAATCTTCTAAATATTGAACAAGAAAACAGTATTTAATGGCTTAGGAGGATTTAGAGATTAATGTGAAACTATCTCACAAGGTTTTCCACTGGAAAATGTGGGTGCAGTGTTTTTGGGTTTTTCTGTTTTTCTTTTTTCACAACAGACAGATTTATTAATTTTGAAAGATTTAATGAAGGGTTTCCCATGAAATAATTTTATGTAAAAAACGTGAACATAAAAAGACATATAACACCCAATTCCAATACTGCAATAAACACAAAATATGAAAGATATTGTTCAAAATGTTCAAAGTGACAGTCTCCTAGGATGAGAGTAATAGGTGATCTCTTTCTTTTCCTCATACTACTCTCCTAGATCTTGTAAATTTTCCATAATGAACATACAATAATTTTGAAATGCTATATGTCATTATAAAAATTTTTAAATAATATATGAAAGTAAAAAGGTAAAAATAATCAAGATTCCAGCGTAATCCTCAAGTTTCAGTAATGTGTTCACAATCCAATACCTTTTCCATTCACTTGGTAAAGAACCTTCTGTTAAATAGATGTTTTACTGCCTCCTTCACATCCTTGTTTCTGAGACTGTAGATTAAAGGATTCATCATGGGAGTCATCACTCCATAGAACATGGATATAAGTTTGTCAGTGGCATCCATGTCATCTGAATTAAGAGTCTGTTTAGACTTGGGCTTCATGTACATGAAGAGAATGGTTCCATAGAATATTATCACCACAGTCAGGTGGGCTGAGCAGGTGGAGAAGGCTTTGCTTCTCCCCTCAGAAGTACGGATCTTGAGGATGCTGGAAATGATTAATGAGTAAGAGATGACAATCAAGAGCAGGGGCATCAATGTGAACAATGTCGTGGCCACAAGCATGATGAACTCATTGCCTGAGATGTCAGCACAGGCCATCTTCATGACAGCCAGAATTTCACAGGCAAAATTATTGATGACATTATTCCTGCAGAAGGTCAATTGTACCACAAATGCAGTTTGTACTGCAGAGTTGACAACTCCTGCAAACCAGGAGCCAGCTGCCATGGGCACATAGGAATTCTTACTCATGATGACAGAATATCTCAGAGGTTTGCAGATAGCCACATACCGGTCAAAGGCCATCATGCTCAGGAGCACACACTCTGTTGTCCCCATGGCCAAGCCGAAGAACATTTGCACTGCACAGCCAGTAAAGGAGATGGTCTTTCTTTCGGAGAGGAACCTCATCAGTGTGGAGGGAATGGAGGTGGTGGTGTAGCAGATGTCCAAGAACGAGAGGTTCCCCAGGAAGAAGTACATAGGGGTGTGAAGGTGGGGGTCCAGGATGCTGATTAAAATAAGGGTGCCATTGCCCAGAAGGATGACCACATACATTATTAAGACGAGCACAAAAAAGAGTAGCTCAAGCCTTGGGTAATCAGCAAGCCCCTTTAAAAAGAATTCTACCAGAATCGTTTGGTTTTCCCATTCCATTTTACTTGCTGTCTTCTACCTGTAAGAATTCAAAGAATTAAATAATAATAATAATAATAATAATTTCTTTACCATGGTAAGTCTGAGTTCACGAATGCACACATATAAAAATTTGCCATGAACCCAGTAAGAAGAATGAAAAAGAAAATAGGGGAGGGGAAGAAAAGAAAAGGTAAAGGAGTGAAGAAGGAAACAATACAGGAAGAGAAGAATGAGGGAGAAGATTTGCATTGATCACTCTTTTTGGGCCAGCAACTTTGTGAGGTTTTTTCATATATTACTTCAATTAAATCCCACAATTATTATCATTTTAAAGATAGCAAACTTATCTAAGTTAAACTAAGAGGGTTCAAGCCTAAAGTCATACAATTAATATGTAGCAAAGCCTACGTTCCAACTCAAGCCTGCTTGTGGTCCATAATGATCTGAGATGTTTTTATGAACTATAAAAGCAACAGTGAATGCATTATATCAGAGATTTGGTTAAATTATAAAGACAGCCTAGCTCCCAGGTCAGGAAGACTCAGCAGTAACCCATTGCATATCAAAACATCTTAAAGAAGTGTGTCACTCTGATGGGAAAATGGTCAGCAATAAACCCAACAAGTGTTTATTGAATGCCTGATTGCCCCAAAACTGGGTGCAATTCATGTAAAGCCCAATAATCTGAACTCTTCTTGTTACAATGCAAATTTTTTTTTGGTTGGAGATAAGAGTAATATTTTAATGTTATTTTAAAAGTTATCATACAGTAAAACATACAGTAAAATTGATTTTGTCTCTTTTAGTGCATAGTTCTATGAATTTTAAAACATGTATAGATTCATGCAACTATCACCATAATCAGGACACAGAACTCTTCTATCACTCTAAAAACTCCCTTATGCTATCCCTTTATAGCCACCCCTTTCACCCACTCATAAATCCTGGCAAAGAATAACATGATTTTTATCCCTATAGTTTTACCTTTTCCAGAATGTTATATAAACGGAATCACATGAACCATTGGTGTCTGGCTTCTTTGGTTTAGCATAAAGTCTCTGAGATTCATCTAAGTTGTTACTGCTGAGTACTATTCCATTGTATGAATGTACTATAGTTTGCTTATCTAATCACCTGTTGAGAGACATTTGGGTTCTTTGAAGTTTTTGGCAATTATGAATAGAGCTGTTATAAATACGCCCAAATTTTTGTGTGAACATAAGGTTTCATTTTTCTAGGGTAAATATTCAGGCGTGCCATACTGGATGATATCAAACATGAATATTTAAGTTTATAAGAAACTGCCAGGAGTGATGTCAGCATCATGGGAGAGTGAATTCTCCTGGTAATCTTTCCTCTCCACCATACAACAAAAAAGATATTCATACTCCAACAGAGGACATCCTAGCACAACACAAAAGACATCTGAGAGACCCATGCAGCCATACGACAGAGGGTGGAGAGGCTGGAGCACCCCTCAGAGGAGGTGGAATGGGGTAAAATAAAACTTTGCTCCCTCCCCAAAAGACTGCGCTTCAGGTCTGCACACGGCCTCCAAGAGGGAAGGAAGAAGGAGGGATGTTCAATGGCAGGAACATCAAATATCCCCAAGAGCCTTGCAAACTAGAGGGAAGCTCTCTACTGGAGTGAAAGCTATCACAGGAGGTGACCTCATCAAGTCAACACCCCAAGAGAGCAGATATTAACAGCAGGGTGAGAAAACTCTGAGACCACGCAGGAGAAAGTACCCCTACCCCCTCTGGCCCAGTGCCAGCTCCAGTGCCTGGGATCTTGGCAGAACAAAGAGGGCTCAGAATATGCAGCTCTTGATCCCCAGCCAGTGGTGATCAGCGGTAACTGTGACCAAATAATATCACAATACACAAAAACAGAGCCATGCCCTATAGCAGTATCAAAAATTATATTCAATCTCCAGACCAGAGAAAAAATGAAAAGTACCCAGAAATCAGTCCTGAGGAAACAGGAATATGTAATCTAAATGACAGAGAATTCAGAATAGCTATCATCAAAAAACTCAACAAGTTAAAAGAGAATGTAGAGAAACAATTCAATGAGTTGAGGAGATACTTCACAAAAGAGATTGAAACTATAAAGAAGAATCAATCAGAAAAATTGCAGATGAAAGACACAATGGATGAGATAAAACAAAATATGGATTCCCTGAATGCTTGAGCAGACATCACAGGGGAGTGAATCAGCATAATTGAGGATAGACATGTTGAAATGCTCCAGGTAGAGGAGGAGAGAGAACTAAGATGAAAAAGAAATAACAAAAGTCTCTGAGAAATATCCAACTCAATTAGGAAATGCAACATTAGAATTATGGGTAGTCAAGAGGGAGAAGAGAAGGAGAATGGAACAGAAAACTTGTTCAAAGAAATAACGGCAGAGAACTTCCCAAACCTGGTGAAGAAGATGCAAATCCATGTGGAAGAGGCTATCAGATCTCCTACACATGTCAATGTAGAAAGACCGACTGCAAGGCATATAGTAGTGAAACTGGCAAAAGTGAATGACGAAAAAAAAAAACACTAAGGGCAGCAAGCCAGAAGAAAATAACTCACAAAGGAATCTCTATCAGGATTTCAGTGAATTTCTCTGCAGAAATCTTAGAGGCTAGGAAATACTGGAATGACATATTCAAAGCTTTGAAGGATAAAAGCTTTCAGCCAAGAATACCCTATCCAGTGAAAATATCCTTCAGATATGATGAAGAAATAAAAACTTTCCCAGATAAATAAAAGCTAAGGGAGTTCGTAGCCATGAGACAGCCCTACAAGAAATCCTCAAGAAGGCCCTAATACCTGAACAAAAAAGGGAGAAAGGGGTTACAAAGCATAGAGTAAGGAGATAAATAGGTAGAAAAAAAACAGAAAATTGTAGCTACACTTCAGAACAGGTTAGCAAATACTCAAGTATAGCATTAAGGATAAAGAGAAGGAAAACACCAAAAACAAAGATAATCTTGTCATTTTAACCACAAACTCACAACACAAGATGGAATAAGATGTGAGAAAAACAACTTAGAAGGGAAAAAGGAAAGGGACTGAATCGGTTTAGTCTAAGGAAATAAGAGGCCATCAGAAAATGGACTATCTATGAGATTTTGAATACAAATCTCATGGTAACCACTAAACAAAAAAGCAGAACAGAGACACAAATAATAAATAAGGAGAAAACAAAGAAACACAACATAAAAAACTAAATAACTCAATTGGTAGGCCAAAATACATAGGACAAGAAAAAAGGAAATGCAGGAGAACCTGAAAATGAGTGATAAAATGGCAGCATTAAGGCCTCATATATCAATAATCACCCTAAACATAAATGGATTGAATTCTCCAATAAAAAGACACAGAGTAGCGAGATGAATTAAAGAACAAGACCCAACAATATGCTGCCTCCAGAAAACACATCTCAACTCCAATGACAAAGAGAACTCAAGAATACAATTCCATTTACAGTCGCAACAAAAAGAATAAAATATCTAAGAATAAATTTGACCAAGGAGGTGAAGGACTTATACAATGAAAACTAAAAGACATTATTGAAAGAGATAGATGATGACATAAAGATATGAAAATAGATTCCATGCACATGGATTGGAAGAATAAACATAGTTAAAATGTCCATACTACCCAAAGCAATCTATAGATTCAATGCAATCCCAATCAGAATCCCAATGACATTCTTCACAGAAATAGAACAAAGAATCCTAAAATTCATATAGGGCAACAAAGACCCCGAATTGCTAAAAGAAAAAAGAACAAAGCTGGAGGCATCACAATCCCTGACTTCAAAATGTACTACAAAGCCATAGTAATCAAAACAGCATGGTACTGGTACAAAAACAGGCACATAGATCAATGGAACAGAATTGAAAGCCCAGAAATAAAACCCTACATCTATGGACAGCTAATCTTTGACAAAGGTGCCAAGAACGTACAATGGAGAAAAGATAGTCTCTTCAATAAATGGTGTTGGGAAATGTGGACAACCACTTGCAAAAGAATTAAAGTAGATCATTATCTCATGCCATACACAAAAATAAACTCAAAATATATTAGACTTGAAGATAAGTCCTGAAACCGTAAAAGTCCTGGATGATAATAGAGGTGGTACACTCTTTGACGTTGAACTTAAAAAGACCTTTTCGAATACTGCGTCTTCTCAGACAAGGGAAATAAAAAAATAAACAAGTGGGACTTCATCAGACTAAAGAGCTTCTGCAAGGCAAAAGAAACTAGGATCAAACCAAACAGACAACCCATCAACTGGGAGAAAATATTTGTAAATCATATATCTGACAAGGGGTTAATCTCCAGAATATACAAGGAACTCACACAAGTGAACACAACAAAAAAAAAACAGCCTGATCAAAAAATGGGCAGAGGATATAAACAGATGTTTTTCCAAATAAGATATACAGATGGCTAATAAACACATGAAAAGATGTTCAACATCCCTAATCATCAGGCAAACGCAAATCAAAACTACACTAAGATACTACCTTACACCTTTTAAAATGGCTATAATGACTAAGACTAAAAATGAAAAATGTTGGAGAGGGTGTGGAGAAAAGGGAACCCTCACACTGCTGGTGGGAATGCCAACTGGTGCAGCCACTATGGAAAACAGTATGGAGAGTCCTCAAAAAACTAAAAATAGAACTACCATAAGACCCAGCTATCCCACTACCAGGTATCTACCCAAACAACTTGAAATCAACTATCCAAAGTAACATATGTCCCCTTATGTTCATTGTAGCACTATTCACAATAGCCAAGACATGGAAATAATTCAAGTGCCCATCGACTGATGATTGGATAAAGAAGATGTGGTATATACATACAATGGAATACTACCCAGCCATAAAAATGACAAAATCATCCCATTTGCAAGAACATGGATGGACCTGGAGGGAATTATGCTAAGCGAAATAAGCCAGACTGAGAAAGACAAACACCATATGATTTCACTCATATGTGGAATATGAACAAACACACGGACTAAGAAAACAGTTCAGTGGTTACCAGGGGAAGGGGGCTGGGGGGATGGACACAAGGGGTTGAAGGGGAGCACTTGTGTGGTGCTGGACAAGAAATAATGTACATCTGAAATTTCACAATGATGTAAACTATTATGAACTCAATAAAAAAAATAAAAAAAAGAAACTGCCAGTTATCCAGAGTGGCTGTATCATTTTTGCATTCTAACCAGAATTATATGAGAGTTCTAGTTGCTTCTCATTTTGATCAACACTTGTTATTGTCAGTATATATATATTTTACCCATTCTAATAGGTATGTAGTGATATTTCATTATGATTTTAATTTGCATTTCTCTAATGACTAATGTTGGGCGTGTTTTGGTTTTTGTTTTTTTGCCATCCTTCCATTCTCTTTTGTAAAGTGTCATTCATGTCTTTCGTTCATTTTTAATTTTGTTGTTTTCTATCTTGTTGAGTTTTGAGAGTTCTTTATTCTGGCTATGAATCATTTATTAAATATATGGTTTGTACATATTGTCTATAAATCTATGACTTGTCTTCTCATTCTTCTAATTCAAACACATTTAATTGCCATTTTAATTGGTTGTTGCTTAAGTCCAATTGAAGGGCACACACAGAAAGACGATAACCAAAAAGACATCTTCCAATAGGGCAGTTCCATTTTGCTGGCATACAGCTTTTTGTAGAATTCTCTTATAATCCTTTGTATTTCTGTGGTATCGTTGTTATTTCTCCTCTTTCATTTCTAATTTTATTCATCTGAGCTTTCTCTCTTTTTTCCTTTGTTAGTCTGGCTAGGGGTTTCTCAGTTTTGTTTATCGTCTCAAAGAACCAGCTGTTTGTTTCACTGATCATTTCTACTGCCTTTTTTTGTTTCAATTGCACTTATTTATGCTCTGAGTTTTAGTATTTTTCTCCTTCTGCTGACTTTGGGCTCTGTTTGTTCCTCTTTTTCTAATTCAGTTACGTGTAGTTTGAGATTGCTTATTTGGTATTTTTCTTGTTTGTTAAGGTGAGCCTGTATTTTGATGAATTTCCCTCTCAGTACCACTTTTGCTGCATCCCATATGAGTTAGTATGGTGTGTTTTCATTTTCATTTGTCTCCAGATATTTTTTGATTCTCCTTTAATTTCTTCAATGCTCCATTGGTTGTTCAATAGCATGTTGTTTAGTCTCCACATCTTTGTCCCTTTCTCAGTTTTTTTCTTGTAATTAATTTCTAGCTTCATGGTATTGTAATTGGAAAAGATCCTTGTTATTATTTCAATCTTCTTAAATTTATTGAGGCTTGTCTTGTTTCCCACCATATGATCTATCCTTGAGAATGTTCCATGCACACTTGAGAAGAATGTGCATTCTGCTGTTTTGGGATGGAGTGTTCTATATACGTCTATTAAGTCCAATTGGTCTAGATTTTCATTTAATTCCACTGTTTCCTTGTTGATTTTCTGTCTGGATGATCTATACATTGATTTGAGTGGAGTGTTGACATCTCCTATATTATTGTGTTATCGTTAATATCTTCTTTTAGGTTTGTTAATAGTTGCTTCATGTACTTTGGTGCTCCTGTGTTGGGTGCATAGATATATTTATAAGTGTTATATCTTCTTGATGGAGTGTCCCTTTAATCATTATATACTGCCCCTCTTTGTCTCTCTTTGCCTTTCTTATCTTGAAGTCTACTTTGTCTGACATAAGTATTGCAACACTTGCTTTCTTTGGTTTGCCATTAACTTGGAGTATCATTTTCCTCACTTCACTCTATTCCTCAGGGAAATAGCCACTGCCATCACACAGGGAGCAGAAACAGTAGGTTTTGCATCCAAAGACCTTGCCTCATAAAGTCTCAGACCATTCCTTTTCATTTTTCCTCAGAAATAGCACTTCCTCCAACACACACATACAAGAACACACACACAAATTTCTAGTAATACCCTTGTTCCTAGACACAGAATCCATTGAAAGTGCTCTAATTCATTCACAAAACAAACAGGCACTTAACATGTAGACCAGTTCTCCTTATTGAGGAAACTTGGTGCAAATTTCAGGTCTGAATTGGACCTGTTTCAACCAGTTTCTAATTATATCTGCTTTTGGCCACTATCAGGGTACTTCATCTTTCATCCTATTTTGCCCTTATTTCAATCAATTCCACCTTTTATACTTTGGGATTGTTTTATACACTAAAGATGCAGGCTTCTTTTACTGTGAGTCCTAGATGCACCTTCATAATGCTAGGTGATAAATAAAGGCACCCAAATTCCAATTGCCTGGTAAATGATGACTGAGAACAAATTTCACTCTGCAAGCTCACTTTGTCTTTTGGAAAGAACATGCAATTTTTTGTATGAAATCGAGATTTTTACTGACAGGTAGATGTGCTTTAATGTTTCTATAAAAAGTTTCTATAAACAAAAGAAAACTTCTAGCATGAAGTCACAGGATCTTAAAAATATTACAACACAATAAATACAACTACAACCTCCAAAGACCTAACCACAGAGAGGAGCAGGCATCTATCAAGTTTGGAGGGCAACACGCTTTGAGATGGCCTTCATAATCAACAGGGAAACTCAAAACACCACCCAGGAAGAGGGCTAGGGTCCCGCATCCATGTCCCCTCTGTTAACAAGACCAGTTACTAGCTATGTGACCTTGGGAAATTTACTTAACTTTTGTGTTTCATTATCCTCACCTATAACATGGGGATTTTAACAGCATGATTGCAGTGCTATTGGGAGAATAATGCATGTAAATGCAAGTAAAGCACTTAGCATATGATAAGCACTATTTTGGCTTCCTTCATTTTCCACTGGCATGTGTGTTTTCAAGTTCATTTATGTTTCTATCCCCAGTTTCACACTCCTACAAGAGTACCTTTAAATTTATATCCATCAGACCTGTTTAGGTATCTGGTCTCTTCAAACCCAACTAACGTACTAATTTCCATCATATCCATGATATGACATGTATGCATGTTTTACCAAACTCTACTCACTTTGTAATGAAGTGTTATACCACTATAGCAAAGGCCAATGCCATTGAAAACAAGGAACTCACAGAATGACATTTTTATTTTATTTTATTTAGATTGGCACCTGTTGCCAATCTTCTTTCTTTCTTTCTTTTTTTCTCCCCAAAGCTCCCCAGTACATAGTTGTATATTCTGGTTGCAGGTCCTAATAGTTGTGGCATGTGGGATGCCACCTCAGCTTGGCCTGATGAGCAGTGCCAGGTCTGCGCCCAGGATCCGAACTGACAAAACCCAAGGCCGCCAAAGCAGAGAGCATGAACTTAACCATTCAGCCATGGGGAGGCCCCCTCTTCTTTCTTTCTTTTTCTTTTTTTTTTTTTAACAGGTTGACATTTTTAAAGAAAGACTATTTAAATTCATTCTCTAAAAGTTAAATGAGTGTGTGTGTATATGTGTCTCACAAATATTATGTCTAAAATTACCATAAAACTGCATTACCAACAACAAAAATTAAGTGCTTAAAACAATTTCCAAAATATGCATGCAAACATAACTGTGAAAGTCAAAATTATTTCCCATTAGCTAAGGACTCACTGCTCTTCTTTTCCTTTTGACATAATTCAAGAACAAGCAATAAAGTTTTCCAAATAGCACCCCAGTGAGAGGCTCCAGGACAGGGACTGTCTTTCTGCTCATAAATAGCACTAGACAAGCATTTGCTAAACTGAACCAAAGAAAATTGAATTTGTGCATGAGGTAAACTGCCACAGAATCAGAACTTTGGTGACACCAACCTACTTTACATTCTGGATCAAGAGTGCAAACCTGCTGCCTATTATACAGCAACCTCAGTTGACCAGTGAGAAACGACACCATGCAAGCACTTATGCTGAACCAAGGACCAGGAAACTATATTCTGACTAAATGAATCTTTATTCCCAGTAAGATAAATTCTAGACCTAAATATCCATCTTTTTGGAATATTCAAATTACTCTTTTTGTCATATTTTTTCATTTTTCTCCATTTTCTTACTATATTCAAGAAAATTCCCTTAGAATTTTTTAATTCCCATTCTCTATAGACTGCCTACAGTAAGAAATATTCTATCCTCAAAACACATGGCTTATTTCAACTCAGTTCATGGACTGACATCTCGTTGGATTTGCGTCACTAGTATGTTTTCAACAATTACCTGTAAATGGAAGGTGGACTCACCTCCTAGGGTGCAACACACAGCAGACTGTTTTGCCTTGATCTTCTATTTGTAGACTATTGTACAAAATTTTCCATGAGGATGATGAATCTCTGAAGGCATTACCACTGAAGAGCCATAATGTCACAGGACTTATTGTCTGAAAAACATTGATGACAAAAGTACTATTTCAAAATTGCCTTGAAACCTTCTATGCATTACAGCCAAATATGATTGATTACAAAGAGAGTGTATTTTGGTTCTGCTAGTTCAAAAGTAAGAGGAAAATGAATATTTGAGAATATGGAAGGTTTCATTTGCCCTTCAAACCCACGTGGAAAGTTTGCCCCATGTGAAGACTCAGGAAATTCTCTAAAGAATCTTCTCCAGGCTAAAGAAGGCAATTTAAATATTTCTTGCTCTCAGGGACTTATGCAGTTTTCTAAGCCATAACTTTAAATTGCTTTCAGAATTTCAGAACTTTTGAAAACTTCAAGAAAAATACCCTAAAGACTTAATTATATTAGATCTATTACTGTATTTCAAATAACCAATCAAAAGTCTGGAGGATGTGTCTCATCCCATTCTCAATCTATTATCACACACTGCTAGAATCCTTAATCCAAACATATTCTAATGGCTTTGTCCAGACCTTTGTTAATCCTACCATGTCTTATTGATAATGCAGTAGAAAGACCTCATTTAGCCACATTAACTCTTGGTTATTAATAATAAAAATAAGAATAAAAACTTATAAAGTTTTAAGCATTGTTATAAGAACTGTATATATATATATCAGTTATTTAATTCATTTTTCTTAAATTAGTGAGTGAAGAAAAAAGAATTTTATTTAACCTAAAAATTATCACATTTGGTTCTAAACTCAGAATTTACATGAGCTTATGTGAATAGGAGTGGCATTTTGAAATTCACAACAAATTCAGAAATTTTGAAACTGTACAATGAAAACCAAGAAGACATCAAGCTATTCAGTTTTCTTATTGTAACTCTAAAACCTAATTTGTAATCCAGTCTCACTCTATACTGTAGGCATCTCAAAAGAATTCACCTAAATAGATATTCCCATTTCTCAGATTAATTGGCATAAAAATCACCAACCATCTAATTTAAGCAATTGGGAGGTAATAGTGAATATATATACTTCAGGTACTCTGAGGCACCTTCTTCTGCAGGCAAAGCTCTCCTTTCCTTGATGTGCTACACCCACGTAGTGAACACAATTTGTTCACCACAAAACCTCTGACCTAGGTAAAACAAACTTTGATTAAAGGTCTGAAGATAATGGGGAAAAATCACAGCACAGAAGAAGAAGCAAGTTAAAACCGGGTGTCCAACATCATTGTTTCTGAAGTTCATTGACCTGATCACAAAGAATTGCTTCCTGAACATCTTCTTAGGTCCTGCTCTGCCACCATGTGGCTAAGCTTCCTTCTCAAGAACAGAGCTCTTTAACCCATTTCTGACTTTCTTCTCCCCAAGTCACTAGGGGTCCTCAAAAGTCCTATATCCAACATTACCTACGTGAAGCACCCAAATAAGTTACATGAGAACAATGTTTCAACCAAACGAAATTATTCTTTTACAATTTTTTTGGCAGAGAAGTTTGTTACTATTTTTTTAACCTATCGCACTAAAGCTGGGACATGGGTCATAATCTTATAAAACCAAAGGCTCATTAAAGTGCCCCAAATGAAAAAATTCTTTAAAAACTATAGTTATCTCTTCTGTCATCACCTAGGATATGGAAAACATCCAAATTGGTATGTGGTGCAACTCAGCCTCAATGTAATCTCTAGACTGAAAAAATTGCTAAACTATTTAAATTGAGATTTTACATATTTTTTCTACTGTGATAAATGGCATTTTACCTGATTCATACCTTCCCTAAAAAATCTTCAGTATAGACTCCAGATTATTGATGCTTGCTCAAAGCCTCTATCAGAGTTTGACTGGCAGACTAAGAACAGGTTGATTATGGTTCTGTAGTAAATCCAATTCCAGCCTTGAGCAGTGCTGAATAGGAGTGGATCTTGGCCTATCCATCTCTTCCTGCTTTCTTTGTAAGCCTGTACAGTTTGGCACAGCTTGGATTGGATAAGAGTCCTCCTTTCCAGAGCCAGCAGGATTCTAAACTTCCTTCTATGCTGACTAAACGGCCTGACCATTGTTTCCTCAAGGGGGCAGCATAACATGTGGGCAAATGACTATCACAAGCAAATCCTATACCATCTCCACAGCCATTCTTTGAAAACACTAAGGATATATTTTGCAGCTGGGGTAGAATATCATGAGAATGCAGAGCTGTTTTTAAAAGGACATTCTGTGATTTATTTGCTTAAACAGGAAGGTTATTTGCTAATATTTACTCTTTAATTTTAATATTTAATACTTAATTTACTCTTTAAAATTGAAGACATTTACTCCATGCTCTTTGGTGCACAAACCAGGTACTTTAACTGACCCCAAATTCCTTCTTTAAAAAAACATTGGCCCTAACTGCAAATTCAACAAGTGGAGGAGGAAGGACTTTCATATGGACAGCCTATGTGCAATTTGGTTGCTTGTATATCTAAAATCTAAAGAACATGAAACTGTTTGCAATAAACTACACAGAAGTCTCACTTCCAGGTTTCACCAGAATATTGTTTCACATTGTCTACTATCCACTTACTATTCTACACACAATTGAAGTACCAATGATGCTCTCCAAGATATTGGAGAGAGATGATCTGAGAGGCCTTGCTACTCATGTGTGTTCTGTAGAAAACCAGCATCACCCAGTAACATGTTAATAAATGCAGATCTCAGGACCCACTTCAGCTGCACTCAATCAGAATCTGTATTTTTCAAGATTCCCCCAGGGTTCATATACATACTAAAGTTTGAGAGACACTCCACTAGATCAGTGGCTTTCATCCTTGGTTGCACATTAAAATCATCTGGAGAGCATTATGAAAAAAAAAAAAAAAGGTTGCCTGATTCCCACCCTTTTGCCTACTTATACAGGTTTTGGGTAATAATAAAGTGTAGTAGAAAATACATGGGATTTAAAGTCATAAGAATCAGATTAGAATGGAAGCTTGTTCACTTGCTATGATTTTATATAAACTTCTTCTCTCTAGATTTCATTTTCTTCACAGAATTATAATGATAGTAAAATAAGTAATTTTCATGAACACATTTTAAACTGTAAAATCCTGCAAATGATATTGTTAGTGAATATCATAGTGTAACATCAAATAAATCTTTGCTGAAAACAATAAAGCATGTTCTCTCCAAAATATTGATTTTTAAAGTAGAGTTTGGGTAGCAACTGCATCAGAAATAACAGACGTTTGTTAAAAATGCAAATCATCCTTTCCTGCCCCAGATCTTTCACATTACAGCCTCAGAAAGTGGAATGCAGAAGCCTGCATTTTTAAGTTACCAGTGCGGCTCAGCTGCTTTATGGGCTAGGAGGGGAATCCCGTGAGCTAATCTCGCTGCCGTTCCCACTTCTCCAGCTAGTGCTCGCAGAGTTGTTGGACATCCTACCCCAGCTACCGCTTATTTTATATAATTTGAGACCCCTCATTTAACTCATATGCTGTTTCTTTTTTGAGGCTTATTCCAAGTATGAAAAAGGAAAACGGAAAGGACCAATTGGACAACCAAAATTGAGTTTGTTCTGAGAGATCTTTCTGAGTACCAAGGAACTGACAAAAGTCCTTTTTGTCATGTGCTTAGTGATGGTCATCCTCCTGGGGGTCAGCACCTTGGTCATCTTAACCCTTCTGGAATCCCGCTCCACATGCCTGTGTACTTCTTTTTTGATAGCCTCTCCTTCCTGGACACCTGGTACACATCCTCTTTTGTTCCCTCTATGCTGACAAACTTCCTGTCATAAAAAAACTAGATCAGTGCCAGTCTGGTGGTGCAGCAGTTAAGTTTGCATGCTCTGCTTCTGAGGCCTGGGATTCATCAGCTCGGATCCTGGATGTGGACCTATGCACTGCTTATTAAGCCATGCTGTGGCAGGCATCCCACATATAAAGGAGAGGAAGATGGAAGTGAATGTTAGCTCTGGGCTAATCTTCCTAAAAAAAAAAAAAAGAAAAGAAATAAAAAAAAAACTAGCTCATTCACAGGTTGCATTATATAAATGTCTATCTCTTTATGTAATGGGGTCCATAGAGTGTATGTTCCTGAGAGTGATGGCATATAGCTTCTACATGGCCATCAGCAAATCTCTGAGATAGCCCATCATTATAAACAAAGTACTTTGTGTGTATGTTTGTGTGTATATGGTAACTATCTCACGGGGATTAGGCTTTCTCAATGGGCTGGCACAAAATTTACTCACATTATGAGTGTTCTTTTATGGGAGAAATATTATTAATCATATTTTATGAAATGTTGACTTTAATGAAGCTGGCCTGCACAGATATTTTCTTGAACAAGAGTATAATAATGTTGGGTAATCTAATATTTTCATTTGCTCCATTATGCTAATTCCTGTTTCCTATATTTTCCTCATCTATTCTGTACTGAGAATCAATTCAGTGGAAGGAAGAAAAAAGGCCTTTTGCATCTGCTTGGCCCACAGAACAGTGGTGATTGTGTCTTATGTGACAATCCTCTTTATATACATGAAGCTAAAGTCCAAAGACAGGACTTCAGAGAAACTGATTATCCTGTTCTTTGGAATCATCGCCCCCATGCTCAATCCTATCATCTATAGGCTGAGGAACAAGGAGGTGTTTGAGGCTAGGAGAAAATTAACAAGTAGATTGGTTCTGCAGGAAATGATAAGAAACTGACATCTTTGAGTTCATCCTTTGAATTTACAAAAGAAGCTCACATATTTTGAGATAAGAGTTTTAAATATAGACAGTACAAAAGAAAGTCACATGCAGAACCACCGAATTTCAGAGTTAGAAAGAGATTTCAAGATCAATTGTCTAATAGTATCACTTTCTGAAAATGACTGTGATTTCACAAAAATTAGGACTAAGTAGTCTAAGAAATGCAAGTAAACTTATAGGAGCAAGACAAAAAATATTTGAAATTAAGCCTTTCCAAGGAAAGCCAACACATACAGGTACTTAACAAATAAAACATATATTTTTCAGTACCCTTTATTCGAAATGCTTTTGAAATATTTGTTTACTTATGCTTCGTTTTTTTAAATTTTACCCAGAGACTTTATCTGGCCTCAACCTACATTTCCAGCTACATTGTATACCTTTTTGATTCCTGCCCATGTTGCCCCCATTTTCTTTGCACATACCGTGCTCCACTCCTTACTTAGTTACCCAATTATTTCATGTTCTTTCTCACCTAAGGACAACAGCACATGCTATTTCCTCTGCATTGTCACATTTCTCCTTCCACTCTAGTGAGATCTTAGCAATAACAGAAGAAATAGGTCAAGTGTTACATCCTCTGTAAAGCCTTCCAATGCCCCTTTGAGTTAGTTACCTTCTCCTCTATGCTTCCCTGACCCTTACCTACCACAGCAATTTTTCTTTTATGCTATAACCATTTGTAGGCTTGCAAAATCTCCCCAATGGCAGAACTACGGCTCACTGTTCTCTGTATGAAGTCCAATACCAAGTTAACTAAAAATAGTGGCAATCATTAACTGTTGAATTAATTAATTGAAATGGAATAACAATAGTAAAAACACAAGTCCGAGTATCTGAAACACCACACAGGGAAATAAGAAAAATGGACTTTATATATTATTTTATCCCCCAAACTACAATTCCAAATACTTCTGTAAAACAGCAACTAATCTTTAAACGTAGGGGAAAATAGGGGAGGATAAATGACTGAATAAAATATACTGAAGAGGTCAGAAAAATTTCCCCTTTGAGTATCTATTGAGTTGTAATACATAGTGGTGCTTCTGAAGATATCATCGCCCCTCTGATTTTATATTTCTGCCCCAATTCTGCACAATAAACTCATATTTTATTTTTAAGAATGTTTTTTAAATTAACTCCACATATATGGTGGTGATTTCTGGAGAATGTTGTCAAAATACCTTGGAAGAGAAATATTTTTGTTGTTGTTTTGTTTTGTTTTTGCCACAAAGGAAATTCAGTTTGCAGCAAAAATGAAAAGACCCTGATTCAAAATCAAAATTCAGAATCAAAATTTTACTTCTCCTTCAGATAAATGGCAACATCATTAATAGATAACCTTTCTTTCACTTTTTAAGAATTTCTCACAGTTCTTCTTGTCCTCCTGAAATATCTCTTGATATTGAACTTATTCCTCAAACATAGTCTAAAATTAATATGTATAGGAAATATAGACAGACAATGGATTTAAGTCTTGGCTGCCATTTATGACCTGTGTAACCTTTATACGAGCCTAAATGTTCTCACTGACCTTACAAAGCCATCTAGAACTAACCCTTGAGAACAGGGAAAATGCTATTTCCAGCATTGAATCCCCAGCCCCTAACAGGCACAGACTCTAATAGTCTTAAATAAATGAGAGAAGTAATTAACACAAAAATGAAGGCAACACTTACACTAACACTATCGATCATCATTAATTAATGAAAATAATTTTAAAAGATAATGTATATATGACACCTAGCACAATACATAGTGTATATTATGCATTAATTAAATAACACTGCCTTATCCACCCACTGCCTTCCTCATTTGCTCTCTGGTTCTTGAAAACAAGGACATTAAGCAAGAATTCCTGGGGGCCAGACCTGTGGCATAGTCGTTGAGTTCAGTGCACTCTGCTTCAGTGGCCTAGGTTCACAGGTTTGGATCCCAGGTGTGGACCTACACCACTCATCAGCCACACTGTGGTGGAAACCTACATATAAAAAGTGGAGGAAGACTGGCACAGATGTTAGCTCAGGGCTAATCTTCCTCAGCAAAAAAAAAAAAAGAATTCCTGAGTGTCTACATCTGAATGAGACTATGAGGGACAATCATATGTTGTACTTTCCAACAGCATTAATTAATGAAAAGGAACTTAAAAGTAGCATATACACGTGACAAAGTTACCTAGCACATTTTATGTAGATATTATGCATGACTTAAATATTATTTCTCATCCCATCACTTATCTTCCTCATTTGTTTGCTGAGTTCTATAAAATAAGGTAGTTAATCATGGATTCCTAAATGGTTATATTTGAATAAGGCACAACAAGGAGGGAGAGTTAGAAGGAAGTGATCAAAGAGGATGATGTGGCTAAAGGATGTGAACTCTGGAGGTCAGCCTTCATTTTAACTGGTGAAGGAAGGAACAGACGAGAAGTAGACTAGGGGTGAAAAGAGACTAAAAAGCCAGATGGAAAAAAGGAAGATAATAAAATGTAATGAGCCCCTCCTATGAGCCAGCTGCTTTCACATAATGCCACATTTAACCCTTAATAGGATAATAATATATTAAAGTCTGACTATTGAGTTATTCCATATTATTTAACTCTTTTGTTATGCTGAAATCTGGCCTCAGGAAGATTTCAAATTCTTTGTGGCATATTTTCCATCCCAAATATCACCTTTACTTTGTTTTTGAGGTATATTAGGAAACAACATACATATGATCAGTTAATGAATCAGGAAGGAGGCTATGACAAAGAAAGGAAGAGGTACAAACATTCTAATCATAAAATATGAAGGGGAGACTTCTAATTTCTGCTGCTGAATACGCTCCCTACCAGACTCAGGCATCTCAGAGATGCCTACAGAGATACTACAAACATTGTACAACATATAAAAAAAAAAAAACACACTTGGAAGGAGTGATATTTTGATGTGAGTTTCACATTTTTATAGCTATAGGCTGAACTAGGCACTGCATGGAGTAGCAAAAAGTGGATAGCAAACTGGCAGTCTTTCTGGACAAACCAGCAGAGTTTTGGGAAAAAATAGCCACTGTAAAGTAAGGAGGGAACTCCAGAAAGGGGAGATACAGAAGAGGAACATCAAATTCTATGTAAAAATCTTGGCCCAATTCTTGATTGATCCCTGTGCCATGTATACACAGCCCAGCTAAAGATAAAAAAAAATCTTGAAGTAGGAAATGAACTATTAACAAAAAGATCAAGTTTGCAGTTTGAGTCAAATCAAGTCCATCTTAAAACCAAAAGATCAAAACTATTCAGAGGAATTTAATGGAATTCAGAGTCTCCACAATATCACATTCACAATGTCTAGGATACAATCAAAATTACTAAAATATAAGGAATCATGAATATGTGACCCACTTTCAAGATAAAAAGGCAATCAATGGAAAACAACCCTGAGATAGCCCAAATGTTAGAATCAGCAGAAGATATGATAAAGCAACTATTATAACTACTTAAATTAAGTGAAAGAGAATATGCTCACAAGGAAAGAAAAGATACCAAATCTCAATGAAGAAATAAAAACTACAAAAAAATGGAAATTCTAAAACTGAAAAGTAAAATATCAGAAATTTAAAAATTCACTGAATGAGTTCAGCAACAGAAGGAAGATGATAAAGAATCAAGCACCTCGAGACAAAATCAGAACATCTAAAACACATTTCATTGGTGTACCAGAAAGAAAGGAAGGAAATAATAAAGATAACAGCAGAAATCAATGAAATATAAAACAGGCAAAATCCTCAACAAAATATTAGCAAAGCAAATTTAACAATACATTAAAAAAATGATACATGATGATCAAGTGGGATTTATTCCAGGGTTGCAAGGATGGTTCAATATGTGCAAATCAATCAACATGATATACCAAATTAACAAAATGAAGGACAAACTCATATGATCATCGCAATAGATACAGAAAAAGCATTTGACAAAATTCAACATGCATTCCTGATAAAAACTTTCAACAAACTGAGTATAGAGAGAACTGACTTCAACATAAGAAAGGCCATATATGACAAGCCCGCAGCTAACATCATAATCAATGGTGAAAAATTGAGCTTTTCCTCCAAGATCAGGAAGAAGACAAGGATTTTCATTCTCACCACTTTTATTCAACATAGTACTGAAAGTCTTAGAGCAATTAGGCAAGAAAAAGAAACAAAAGGTGAGCCAGTCCAGTGGCATAGTGGTTAAGTTCTCATGCTCCATTTCGCAGCTTGGGGTTCACAGTTTCAGATCCTGGATGCGGACCTATATGTCGCTCATCAAGCCATGCTGTGGCAGCATCCCACATACAAAATAGAGGAAGATTGGCACAGACGTTAGCTCAAGGCTAATCTTCCTCAAGCATAAAACAAGAAGATTGGCAATGGATGTTAGCTCAGGGCCTATCTTTCTCACAAAAATACAAATAAATAAATAAAAATCATTCAAATTAGAAAGGAGGAGTACTACTGTCTCTATTTGCAGATAACATGATAGTACATATAGAAAACCCTAAAGACTCTACAAAAAAAACCTGTTAGAACTAATAAATGAATTTACTAAAGTTGTAAGCTACAAAATCAGTCACATTTCTATACACTAACAATGAATTATGACTACAAAGAGAAATTAAGTAAACAATCCCATTTACAATTGCATCAAAAAGAATAAAATACCCAGGAATAAATTTAACCAAGATGGTGAAAGACTGGTACACTAAAAACTATAAGACACTGATGAAGGAAATTGAAGACACAGGGCCTGGCCCCGTGGCACAGCGGTTAAGTTCACATGTTCTGCTTTGGCGGACCAGGGTTCACCAGTTCAGATCCTGAGTGTGGACCTAGGTACCGCTTGTGAAGCCATGCTGTGGCAGCTGTCCCACATATAAAGTAGAGGAAGATAGGCATGGATGTTAGCTCAGGGTTAATCTTCCTCAAAAAAAAAAGAAAAGAAAAAGAAGAAATTGAAGACACAAATAAATGTAAAGATATTCTGTGTTCATGGATTGAAAGAATTAATATTGTTGAAATGTCCATACTACCCCAAGCAATCTACAGATTCAATGCAATCCTTATCAAAATTTCAATGGTAGTTTTCACTGACATAGAAAAAAATCCTAAAATTTGTATGAAACCACAAAAGAACCCAAATAGTTAGAGCAATCCTGAGAAAGAAGGTTTTTTTTAAGTCCATTTAAAATAGCATCAAAAATATTAAAGAATAAATAATTTACTTGGGAATAAGACCTCTACACAAAAACTACAAAACTTTCTGGGAGAAATTAAAGACCAAAATAAATGGATAGCTATACTATATTGATGAACTTACTTAGCATTGTTAAATTAATGCTCCCCAAATTTAACTTCAGAATCAACATAATCCCCAGCACCTTTTTCTGTAGAAATTGATAAGCTGATCCTAAATTTTTTACTGAAAGAACTTGACTTTCCCACAAACATCTTTTATTTATTTACTTTTTTTTGAGGAAGATTAGCCCTGAGCAAATATCTGCCACCAATCCTCCTCTTTTTTCTGAGGGAGATTGGCCCTGAGCTAACATCTGTGTCCATCTTCCTCTACTTTATACATGGGATGCCTGCCACAGCATGGCTTGACAAGTGGTGCATATGTCCGCAACCAGGATCTGAACTGGTGAACCCCAGGCCACCAAAGCTGACCATCCAAACTTAACCACTGCATCACCAGGCCAGCCCCTCTTTTTTTTTTAATAGCTTCCCCCCCGCCTTTTTTTTTTGAGGAAGATTGGCCCTGAGCTAACATCTGTTGCCAATCTTCCTATTTTCTTTTCTCCCCAAAGCCCCAGTACGTAGTTGTATGTCATAATTTTAAGTCCTTCTAGTTCTTCTCTGTGGGATGCCACCTCAGCATGGCTTGATGAGAGGTGTTAGGTGTGCGCCCAGGATGTGAACCAGTGAACGCCAAGCCACTGAAGCAGAGTGCACAAACTTAACCACTATGCCAGTGGGCCAGCCCCCAAGAAGCATCTTCATGAGATTATATTTATGTTCTGTTCTATTTGTTTTGACCAAAAGAAGCTTTTGGAGGATGGAGCATGGAAGGAAAAAGTCTAGACACAGCAATGCATCTCTAAGAATGTATAAACATTTCATTAGCGCCTCACCAGGAAAGAAACCCTTAGACTCCACCAATTTTCCAGCCTGGTAGAAATTGAGCAACACTATTACTAAGCAACTCTATGCTGTGACAAAGGCCACAATAATACTCATCATCCAGACCAGGACTGCTTTTACTTTTATAATAGGTTTTATCACAACGTATAATTGTTTTATTTCAGTTTACCCCATTTCTGCCATTGGATGGAACAGTACTCAAGAGCAAGATGCAAAGCCTATTTGTCTTTACTTTTCCATTCCTTAGTAAAACGCATTGATTTTCCACACCCCGGGCTTTGGGTCTTTGAGTGAAAAACTATGTCTTAAGCACCACTTCTGAATGTTTTTCTTCCTCTAAAAAGTATCATAAACTCTTCCAAGTAGCACATAAAATCAAATTATGTCTGGTACATGCACAAATTCACTTCTTCTATTTAGTAGGAGCAAAGCTTTCACTTTCTCAACAGAAGCATTTTTGTCTGTAACTTTATTTTCAATTGTGTTATCTTTTCATTCGCCCTAGCATGATAAATGCATCTCTTCACTGTTATATTCCATATTCAGTTTAATCAGCCAATTTTCAATAAATCAATCAACTAAGCAATAAGGATTATATTTATTGAGCTCTTATAATAAACTTAAATGCACTTATAGAAAATATGGTGCATTATCAGAGTATAGTGGGACACAGAAGAAATAAAGGATCTCATCCCTGCTTTTGAGAAACTAATAAATAAAATCATAATTTAATGATATTTCCCATTTTTCTAGTACTTTTAAGCTTTCAAACATTTTCACATAAAGAACTTCATTGGATAGTCACCTCACATTGACCAAGTGATCCACCCAAGTTGGATTTCAACAATTATGAAACTGAGATTCAGAAAATGAGTGAATTCAGAGATTGTCCAAGTCCATACGATTTGATTCCAGGTCTCTTTGCAATGTTCTTTACATTGTCATATGTGAATATATTTGTAAGCATAAATTAATATATGCAGAGCAATGTGAATACTGAACAGTTGAGGGGCAAATACTATAGAGTGTAGGGATTAGTCAGTGACATAAAAACATACTTTATGGGGGCCAGCCTGGTGGCGCAGCAGTTCGGTTTGCATATTCCGCTTCGGCAGCCCAGGGTTGGCTGGTTCAGATCCCAGGTGCGGACCTAAGCACCACTTGTCAAGCCATGCTGTGGCAGGCATCTCACACATAAAGTAGAGGAAGCGGGGCATGAATGTTAGCTGTTAGCTCTGGGCCAGTCTTACTCAGCAAAAAGAAAAAAAAGAAGAAGAAGAGGATTGGCAGCAGATGTTAGCTCAGGGCTAATCTTCCCCCCCAAAAAAATAATAAAATAAAAAATAATTTTTTAAAAAACATACTTTAAGCACCTGGTAAAGCTTAACCCCAAGTTTAAAAGGAAGGAACAGAAACATAAGGAAAGAATGAAGGAGGAAGTTTGTATTCAGGAGTCACAATGGCTCTCTACACCACTGAAGAATTTAAAGAATACTATCCTCAAACAACATGGAGCAAAACAGACATCAGTGCATGATTAGAGGCATTTTTCCCTCAGACTTAGGAGCTTAGAAGATCTTCCACTAATGAAAAAGGACTGCAAGCCCTAGGAAAGATGCAGAATTGAATATATATAGTCAGTATTGTATATCAGAGCCAATTCTGGTAAAGCCTGAAAGATTTCCTAAACCTGTGAAATGTTCCCATTCATGTTACTTTCTTTTTCTTCTCTGTTGCCTTTATTAATTAAAATAAAACTTTAACCCAAAGGATCATGAAATTTATTTGAGAAATTTTATTCTACAACCAGTCAGGAAGGGAATAGAAATTCCAAGGAACTGGGTAGCTCCCGATACTCTGAAGCCTACAGGAAAAAGGACGAGGTAGGGGCTAGTGGCGGCCCAAGGAACGTGACACAGTCCTGGGAGTGTATCAGCAAGAGATATACCACTTTATCTTCCCCACTGCCAAAGTGATCTTTCTAAAACACCAACCCATGGGGCTGGCCCTGTGACTGAGTGGTTAAGTCTGCATGCTCCGCTTCGGTGGCCCTGGGTTTCGCCGGTTCGAATCCTGGGCGCGGACATAGCACCGCTCATCAGGCCATGCTGAGACAGCGTCCCCCATAGCACAACCAGAGGCACATCACAACTGGAATATACAACTATGTATTGGGGGACTTTGGGGAGAAGAATTAAAAAAACTAATAAGACTGGCAACAGTTGTTAGCTCAGGTGCCAATCTTTAAAAAATAAATAAAACACCAACCCAGAAGCATCGATCTCTTTCTTATAACTCTTACTGGATTCTATTGCCCACCTCAGCGGTTTTAAAACTTTTCCTAACAGGAAACTTTTTTCCAAATAAAGTATTATATGGAACCCTGGTCTCAGAGATCTGACTTCTTGGAATGTGTTTCTCTGTGTGGTAGCCCTTTTGCACCCTCCTGGGCTCCAGAGAACAGAAGGTGATCATCTCAAACCTATAGACATACTGACTTCTTATCTTAGCATCTGAAGCCCTCACAATTTGGCTTCAAGCTGCCTTTCCAATCTTCTCCCCTGCCATTACCCCCAACAACACATCCAAGTTCCAACAAATCTTAACTCTTAGTGGTTGTTCATATCTTGCCACATGCCGCATTCTCTGTCTGAAAAATTCTTCCACACGAGACCACTAGGAGAACTGTTTTTCCCAGCTCAGCCAAGTAGAAATAGCCCTTTCCTTTCCTGGGAAATTTCACATATTCCTCCATAACAGCACTTAACGCACTGCATTGTAATTGTGATCCACTTAAGTCTGTGACCCACTTAAGTTAACCAATCTTATGGCCAATCTCAGCATGGTGAGACTGTAAAAGAAATGGAATCCATCACCAAATGTCTTAAAGTATACTACATATCTTTATGGAGATTTTCAAGAGTGACCAAGGAAAAGTCACAGAACACCAGCATCAAAGCTGGCCATTTACTTATTTGTTCCCTTTTCTCTGATCTACTTTTGTGTTATCTATTTAAATATCTCCCATATCTATCTCCAAAATCTCTAGTACGCACTGCCTTCTTTTTCATTGCCTTATCTCCTCTCTCTAAAACTGTCCTTTTTTATTTCTTTCTTAGAGACAATCCAAGCCCTTTTTTGATCAGTTTATTCCATTTAAATTAATTCGTATCCACTCATTACTCTGTACAGTCCAATAAAGACCCAACATACAGGGCCGGCCGATGGTGCAGCAGTTAAGTGCGCACGTTCTGCTTTGGCGGCCCAGGGTTCACCGGTTTGGATCCCGTGTGAGGACATGGCACTGCTTGGCACGTCATGCTATGGTAGATGTCTAAAGTAGAGGAAGATGGGCATGGATGTTAGCTCAGGGCCAGTCTTCCTCAGCAAAAAGTGGAGGATTGGCAGCAGTTAGCTCAGGGCTAATCTTCCTCAAAAAAAAAAAAAAAAAAGACCCAACATATTATCAATGTAAACAAAGGGTTCAGGTTAGAATGAAGGGGAGACGGAAAATCTGTGAATATTCTTTAATATTTTGACCCCCAAGTTATGTGTCAGTCTGAATTCCATAAGACTGTATGTTCCTAGATCATGTTTTGGTTTTCATTTCCATGTTGCTTAGTTTTTTGATATCGCCAATAGTCAGCATAATGCCTGAGACAAAATAGGTGTTCAGTAAATACCAGTTGATTGAATAATTGAGTGAAGGCATAAATGACCAAATGAATGAATGGAAAACTCATATGCTACAGGAAATTTATGTAACTGCAAAAATACCTAATTTGTGACGATCTAAACCCATTATCACCATGTTCTCAGAGAACTGTGCAATCAACTTCTTTAGAAACTTAAGCAATTTTTTTCTCATTTAACAGTAACAATGGTTTTCACTAAAAGATGCCACTGCTCATCTATTCAAGCCCAAGAGAGACCAAATTCCCCCATCAGTGGGGTATCTGCACAAAGCCTCACATTGCTTCAGACACCTCTGCAGAGAAGTGTGCTTGCCAGTCTGCAGCCAAAAGAAAATCAGCCTCAGGAAAAATAGTTTCCTTTTTCTGCTCTTGTCTGTCTATGACACAGACACAGGCCAGGGACCTAATGCCCTAAAGTGCTCACCCTTGCCCTCTATATAAGCAAAGACTACCCCATTATGAATTATTTAACGTTGAGTTTGTATAGCACTCTGCCCCTAACAAGGCACTTTCTACTTTATCTTCCTGAGAAGGATATGAGACTAGAAAACTGATCACATAGAGAATAAGAGGTTAAGCCAGTTACAGACATTACAGAACTCATCATTCCAGAGTTAAACTAAATTCTGTTATCCGTGAGAACTTGGTGGTTTGCAAGAGAAACATTTTACCCCTAAATTTCCATCCCTTTTCTCCTTAATCCAGTCATGAAAGGAAAATGTGCACCTTAGATTTCTCTCACATTTAAATACCAAGAACGGAAAAATGAAGATTTCAGGAATTAATGGTACCACCAACTCTTATATTTATTTTGGAATTTCCAGGTGAGAACTAGTCCTGCCATCAGAGTAAAGGAATTTTTTTAAAAAGTAGCATTCACCTTCCCTCTGAGGAGCATTTCTGACACAGTATATTCTTCACAGCTGCCTTCACGTCTTTGTTCCTCAAACTATAGATGAGGGGATTGAGCATAGGTGTCACAACTCCGTAGAAGAGAGAGATGATTTTGTCTGTGACTTGTACTTTGTCCGCACCAGAAGAGTCTTTAGCCTTGGGTTTTGCATACATGAAGAGGATGGTTCCATAGAATATAACCACCACTGTTAGGTGGGCGGAGCAGGTGGAGAAGGCTTTGCGCCTTCCCTCTGCAGAAGGAATCCTCAGGATGGTGAAGAGAATGAAAACATAGGAAACAACAATGAAAAGTACTGGGACCACAAGAAAAATCATATTAGCAACAACCATGCTAAGAACATTTATGGAGACATCAGCACAGGCCAATTTCAAGACAGCCAAGATTTCACAAGTAAAATGATTAATGACATTATCTCCACAGAAAGGAAGTCGCATTGCAAGAGAGGTTTGCAACACAGAATTGACACCCCCTGCAATCCAGGACCCAGAGACCATGGGCACATATGAAGCCTTGCTCATAATGATGGGGTATCTCAGAGGGTTACAGATGGCCACATAGCGGTCAAACGCCATCATGCTTAGAAGGACACACTCTGTGGCTCCCATAGCAAAGGAGAAAAACATTTGTACTCCACACCCAGAGAAGGAAATAGTTTTCTTTGAAGTTAAGAAGCTGCTGAGAAATAAGGGGATAGAAGAACTGGTGTAGCAAATGTCCAAGAATGATAAGTTACTGAGGAAAAAGTACATGGGGGTATGCAGGTGGGAGTCATAGATACTTACAATGATGATGACTCCATTTCCCAGTAGGATCACCAGGTACATATATAGGACCAGTACAAAGTAAATGGCCTCAAGCTCTGGGTAGCCTGAAAGCCCCAGTAGGACAAATTCTGTCACAGAAGACTGATTGGACTTTCCCATGTTAATATTTTCTTTCACCAAAAGAATTCTGCAGCCGCCGAAATGCATGTGAATCTGTTACAGCAGTGTTTGTAAGAGTTGTTTGCATCCTTAAGTGGCTTCCCTTATGGGTAATATGGACCTATAGTTGGATACACAGACAGCATAAGAATATGTTACAATCCTGTAAGCTAAGGCCAGTTAGACTTTTAGATTTCATGAAGGAGGCTTTAGCTCCAGAAAAAATATGGCCTTGTTAGAAAAGGGATCCAGAACACATACAACTGGTTTAGAATTACGTATCTCACTTACATTATGAATTTGAAATTATTTTGAATGAAATGTCATCATAACCTTTTGGCCAAACAATCAAGAACATGACTAAAATGTTAACCTTAACAAAAATCACTATTCTTCAGTTACTAAAACAAAATGCTACATGTAAGTCCTGCTTCTATGATAACCTCAGTTTCAATAGAATTTCTATTTAACCTCAGTTTCAATAGAGTTTTGTGGCTAGACTGAAAAGATACACCTTTAGAAAAAGGACTTTTGGTTATTTCTAATTTGGGAGGAAATATATACCTACAATATCCTAAGAATATCAATTACACACGTTAATAATGTTTGCAAAAGAAAAAAGAAAGCATTTTTAGAGAAAAGTTTTCTTCTTTATCTTTTTCAGTACAAATTGAGATATCTAGGTAACTCTGTTGTCCTGCCTGATACACATAATGAACGACAAGTTGACCTCAGAAAAACTCTGGTGTACATGTCTCAATCTACAGTCAAACCATAAATAAATTTACAAACTAAGAAATTTTAGTGACAGGGGATTTTCTCTTTTACTTCCAGGTATGAGAAAATACATATTATCTTCTCCCTGCACAGAAATCAGCTTCTTCTGCTCTAACAGCAGCTCTGCGGGTTTTCCTCTCACTGCATATTCAGAATAGCCATAATAAAGAGGAACAGACCATTCAAAATGTTCTCAAGTAGTAGCAATATGTTATAATTATTTGTATCCCCACTTCACTAGAATATAGAGTATTTCTATATTAAAATGCCAGAAACAGAAGTCCTACTTTTTAAATGAGATTTCTAGTCTCATAAATTCCATCTCAATAAGTTCAGTAAGATAACTAAAAGAACTATCTGCTTCTCAGTTTTCATTAATATCAAGTAGCTAAGTGGCTGCCATTGCTATTGGAAAAAAATGAATTAATTAACTAGTGGCAAAATAGAACTGACTTCCAGTAAAGAAGAAAGTTGGGGCTCTTTATAGTCATTTCACTAACACAGGATCCTTTAAAGGACCAGCCAGTGGAGCACCAAAGCAACTTAGTCTTTGCTGCTTTGAGGACATGTCTAATCCCAAAAGCAATTTAAAATTCACCATGTGGATTGGATAGAATTTAGAAACTTTCCAGTACTTTTGGGATGAAGTCCCTTAGAAGCAATTAAAACAAAGTTGCTAATACAATTTAATTAAAGTGTTACCCCAAACAGAAATAATTCTTTTGACTTTACACCCTCTGGGAAGAGCAAATTTAGAACTGCTACTCAGGTAAAATGGTCAAGACATAAAAATTAGGATTGACTATATCTGGTGGAAAGATGTAGCAGTAATCTGTGACAGAGGTAAAAAGGATACTTCGTTCTTAATAAATTATCTGCTAATCATCTTTATTTTGACCTCTAAAGCCTAGAGTCTCTGAGCCCATAAGCTTCGTTCTGGTTTCACTGCCCTCTCTAAACAGCCAGAATCATATGCACAGTCATTTTAATTTTTTTCACTCATGCCCTCTGTTCAAACACATGCATAATATCACAAACTTATCCAACCTGTCCTTCAGTCATGCCCACATTGGCATGACATAACACGGAGCAGACCACATCAACAATTTCCATGATGTCAGGAAACCACTCTTTACTTATGAAGAGGAAAAAAGTTCCAACTTGAAGTGGATAATTATTATGACATTTGCCATGACTATCTTTTGAAATCAATATCAACCCTTGAAGAATTCAGTCATTTTACATGAATGTTATGAAATACTCTTCCAGCATGGAAACAAGTGAAATCATCATGCGTAGTGTTAAAAATAAGGGGATAAAACTTAACAGTACTCTTTATTGTCAGTGGACAACATTTTTTAAAAGTCATTGAGCAAAAGATGCAACATAATCTTGAACAATGGGAAAGCAACTTACGCCACGAAAGGTGGTATTTCCTGCTTTGACAAATCAAATTTGAAGAGCAGTTCTCAGAGTTGTTAACTTTATGCGAGTACTTTTTCAGTATACTGGCTCATAATGCAAATTTTGAGCATTTTTTCTCACTAGCGAACGTTCAGTGGAAAAAGGAATTAAGTAGTTTTGATGTGATCAGGGTAAAAGCTATATTACAATGCAAATGGAAGACAGACTGTAACTGCAAGGAGTTTTGTAAGCGAATTATGCGAAACAAAGGAATGTTAAATAGAGCCAAATAATTATAGAAATATAATTAAAGAAGTATGTCATATAGATACCTACAATTTATTTCAGATAAACAAGTAATTTTTACAAATATTTGTGTAAGTATTTCCTATGCAATATTTTTCTTTTATCCTAGTATACAGATGCAAAAGCAATTAGAAATAATTCAAATTTAACTGGGCATCTATTTTTCTTTGCTAACCTGGCAACCCTAACTTCCTGTGACCAGAACTCACATGGAATCCAGTCCAAGTCTGCACTGTCCCACTCAGCATCCCTGCTGGTCTGGCCATTCCCAGGCATTGGAGGGAGTACAGGACTCAGGTGTCTGAGCAATACTACTCAGAATAATTCTGTGAGACAGTACTATTTTCAGAACTTTCAATGAGGAACAGAAAGAGAATATTTAGTGTAATTCCCTAAACTACTCCAGTGGATACAGGATTATATATCTGCTGTCTCAAATGTACTCAGCCACCACATAAATATCACTTACAGCTACAAAACTCCATCCCTTTCCAGGCCAAATGTGGTAATAAGAAACAATTAAGATGAACTTATAGAGGTTCGTGATCAAGTACTGCTCTTCAACATTTCCAAGCCCTAGTCTACCATCTCATCTTCTTCCAATCTGATTTCATTCAATTCAGTGTTACTAACTGAGGGCTCCTTTTTCCAGGAATTATATCTGCTTCTTCCCTAGATCCCATAAATTACTTTAGTCCCCCTGGCAGGTACTACAGCCCATTACAAGAATGGCAAGCCAGAGGGTCGGCCCTGTGGCCTAGTGGTTAAGGTTGGCACATCTTGCTTCAGTGGCCTGGGTTTCATTCCCAAGCGTGGACCTACACCACTCATTGGCAGCCATTCTGTGGCAGCAACCCACAACAAAAATAGAGGAAGGTTGTCACAGATGTTAGCTCAGGGTGAATATTCCTCAGGGGAAAAAGGAAGATTGTCACAGATGTTAGCTCAGGATGAATATTCTTCAGGCAAAAAAAGGAATATTGGCAACAGATGTTAGCTCAGGGTGAATCTTTCTCAGTAAGAAAATAAAAAATAAAAAATAAAAAGAATTGCAAGCCAATGCCTAGGCTCTTAATATCTTGGGTCAACCTCCTTAATGCCAACTGCCTGTCTATACTCCAAACAGAGCTTGCACTGAATTCTCCATTCATGTTGCTCTCCTTCATGCTGGGCCACACATCAATCCATGCTTTTCCCTTGACGGGCTGGCACATACTACTCAAGTCTCCTAACTCCCAGGTCCCTCTGTATGTCATAGTTACATGGCATTTAAATGCCATCTTCTTGTCCCTTTACTTGGAAGCTGGTATACCTGTCCATTTCAGTCTGTCTAAAGACAAAAGAACAATATAATTAAGTACCAGACATATATACTCATGGGTACTATGAGCATCTGGATCTTATTCAAATCTTCTGTTTTAGCAGCCCTCCTCTAAAACCACGTCTTTTAGGGAAGAGAGTCACTGCCTCATTCATGCCAGATGGGGTGGAAGTCTAGGCTCCTCAAATGGCATTTGTTACACAGCGCAGATGGAAGGATTCATTACCACTAGGCGGTGGTGAAAACACACCACATTCTAGCCACAGAATCAGGAAAGAAGTTGCTTAGCAAGACAGAAAACATTTTGGCAATAATTGCCCTATTACAGCAAAACACCAGAGAAAAATACTGCAACCCCCCCAACCCTTCAGCAACTATCAGATGGAGAAGCTAGACTTCTACCCGTCACCACTAGTTACCCCAAGGAACTCAAGGGTGGGTTAGACAATATCCCTGAAGTTTTAAGAGCTACTACTACCTTCCATACAGTTTAAAGATATTATTTAAATCACTCTGGGATTACAGAGTTCCTTAGAAGAAGACAAAGAATGATTTAAATTGGCTACCAGAGCCACTGACGGATCCTCTAGAAATCTTTAGGGCCCAGAGATTGAAGAACATTTATATTCTTTACTATTGATACAAATTCAAGACAGAACAATTGGGCAGGCATGATAGCCTTGCCTTTGGTCTGTTCCCCTTGACACTACCCACAGTAATCTGGAATGGTGGGTTTCTTAACGGTGGGCCCCACAGCTTAGCAACAACTCAAAAAGAAGAGAGCTAAGATGTCAACTAGCTTGAGTAAGTGCAACCACAATAAATTTACCTAGAAACAAAGACGTTGGCAAAATACTGGAAAAAGGAATGATATATAGTAATGAATATGTATGTTAGAAACTGAAGTCCCAACAGGACATGCTAACTATTGTGTGTGGAGAAGGTAAGAATCCTACACCAAAAATTGAATGGGAAGCATTGGGGAAGAGTTGTAAAGATTTGATTCAAAAAGGTAAGGAGAAATGGGAATGATAAATTCTAAATAATTTTTTTTATTTTTTAAAACTTTTTACTTTGAACTATTTTAAACTTTCAGAAAAGTTACAAAATTAGTTCGAAGAGTTCCCTTACATCTCTCATCTAACTTCTAACGTTAACATCTTACACAACCATAGTACAATTATCAAGAATAAGAAGTTAACATTAGTACATTATATCAACTGCAGATTTTATTCAAACCTCACCAATTTTACACTAATGTCTTTTTCTATTCTAGGAGACTCTTTAGGATCCCACACTGTATATAATTGTTATTTCTCCTTTATCTCTTCCAGTTTGTAACAGTTCCTCAGTCTTTTTTCCTTTATTAATTTGAAAAGTTCTAAATAAAACAATGAAAAAAGAAATATTACATCAAGGAAAAATGTTGAGTATCTATGAACATCATTTTAAATTATTCATTTACAATGAAAAAGAGAAGAAAATGTCAGCCTGAGAGTCCAGATTAAATTAACCTGTTATGCATTCATTCTGTGCCAAAGACTATCACATATCACATACCATCTTTACAACAATTCTATAAAATGGGTGCTACTATGCTAATATTATGGATGACACATCATGCTTTGACAGACTAAGTTTCTTGCCCAAGGTTTGTACAATTAATAAGCCACAGAGCTGAGACTGAACTCTAAGTCCTCTGACTTCAAGCCAATTGCTCTTTCCATTAAGACATGGTACTTTTCACAAATAAATCTTATCGGCAATCCAGACAAAGGGACAAAAGGATTAGGGCACAGTGGGCTTCCATGGTACAGTCTTATAGATGGTCAGAGCATGCAGGATGAGCTGAATCAATCCAAGGAGTGAACCTTTTGCTCAGGTAGAAGTTCCCACTAGATAAGAGCTAAACACTCTTGCTGTGTTTCCAGCAACAAAAAAATTACACTTGGTTTCCACACAGAAATGTTGGTAAAAAAAAAAAAAAAAACAGGATAATTCTCAATACCATGTAGAAAAAGGAGAAAAGGTCTTTGGTTTTTGCCTGAGGCTTTGCTCATTCCATTTTATCCATTATCATTTCCTTTTAGGGCTTGTAGGGGCTTATTTATTCAGACAAGCACTGGGGATCTCTCTTGATGGATGTTTCATATTGTGAAGAACAAAGTTGCTTTATAAACAATAGGGGAAACTAGGTGACTGGAATTAGAATTCCATACTTAGCACTGGGAATTTTCTCCTGAGATGCACATGATCCATGAGTCTCAGAGTTTCCTTTCCTTGCATCGGTGCTGCCCAATGGTGAAAAATAATCTAAGGACAGGGCCTGTGGGGAGATGGACAAATCTCAGGGAGACAAGAAGTTGAAACTTTACTTTTAGACAAAGAGAAAGAAGCAAAGGTAACGGAAGCCCCTGCTGTTTCCCCATGGTCTTGTCTTTCTACCAGGTATCCCCTCTGTTTTTCTTTTTACTATGTGATACTGTTGCTGCTTTTTCAGTGCATCCTATCTGCACTGCTAACCTTGTTCACATTCTAAACGGTGGGTTCTAGAATCCTTTTGCAAGAATTGGGCTGTGTCAGCACGTCTTCTCAGAGTGGATGTATCTGTGAGATTGATTGGTTGAAATCAGAACATTAAATGGCATAAATTAGTCTATGTAATAAAGCAACAGAAAATCTCAAGTCAATTTCCAATCCATTGGCTGTTCTTTTTCCTTCTTGGATTTTAGAGACAGCTGGGACCAAGAAACACCTGGACCTTTGGGCCTCTTTGGTGATCTTCTAACCATTAGAAAGAATATGAAGATGTCAACATTTGCCCCAGGGCAGTACCCTATTAAAGAAAATTTAAATTTATTTCTTATTTTTACAATAAAAACATGTTTATTAAAGAAAATTTGGAAAATATAAAAAAGATTAAGAAAATTTTAAATGCCTGAAGACCCAATCTAAGAAAACCACAAAATACTTTGGTGTGGTTTCTTCCAGATACATATATACAAAATTGTGATGATTTATATTTCCATGAAATTTGCTTTTATCACATAATATTATATCATGAGCATTTTTCCTTGTCCTTAACTCTTCTCCAAGATTACAATTTTCAGTGGTATAACAAATAAAGGTATGTTTTCTCACAATATTATAACATGTTTCACAACCACAAACCAGATTTTCAACATCCTAAAGAAAAAAAATTACAATTGTCTATTGGTTGGAAATTTCAGAAAATAATATTATATGATAATGATGACGATGATAACAACAGTAATCTTTGACTTTTAGGGAAATACCTCCAGAGTTTCATCATTTAAAATCAAGTTGGCCCATGTCTAAATTACTAAGAGTTCTTATCAAGAATGTTGAAATTTTAATATCTATCTGCATGATCATACAAGGTTTTTTTCTATTTACCTATCTGTTTGTACATTATATTGATGGATTTCTAAGTATTAATTTGGAATGCCTTGCATTCATGAAATTAATATAGAGTTGGATTTAGTTTAAATATATTTATGATTTTTACATATATATTCAAGTGAGATTGAACCATAGTTTTATTCTATCTTTGACGATTTAGAGTATGAAAGTTATTTTATTTTGATAAAACAATTTGCAAAGTGTTCCATAATTTTTTGGACATTAAACTCTCTATGTAGCACAAGAATTATTTGTCTCTTAAAAGTATAAACTAACTCTTTCCTAAGTAATCTATGTCCAGTGTCCATTTAGAGGATCAGTCTCTATCTTTATCCGAATTAGATCTCTGATAATACTACAGTATCTACTGTGCTAAGTGTTGAATAAATGAATAAATGAAAGATGCCATAAAAGAGAGAAGCACAGTTCTGTGGAAGCACTTAAAATAGGCATTGGCCTCAAACAGAAAGTTCAGGAAGGTTTCCTAGAAAAAGGTAATAACTAACTGGGAGGGGCCTTTCCAGTTTAAGATAAGAGCTTGTACAAAAACAGAAAGAAGAAATAGTACAGTGTTTGGGGTACACTGTGAGGAGTTCAGCCTGGCTATTACAGAGCATGAAGCAGAGTAAGGGGTGGCTGCAGAACTTCTATATTAGCAGCATTTAGGGGAGACAATCTGGTTGCAGGGGATTTTTCTTGAAGGCATATTACATAGCAACTACTCTGTTTTATCACAGATTGTATTGTTATTTTAGACTGGCTTTTGAGGAAAGACTAATGAAGATTATGGGGAAGCAAAACCTTTCCCAATAACTTCTCCCTTGACATGGTCGTGGGGTGGGGTGGGGAAATATGGAAAAGACAGGAAAGAAGATGGGAAAGTTAAACTGGGGCCTTTTATGATGTGTTAATTCAATGTTAATAGGGTGTCTCCACTTTCTCTTATTTGTTCCAAATATTGGAAAAAATGGCCTCTATCATCTGGGGCATTTTTTGAGCAGAGAAAAAGAGAGGGGCCAGCTCCGTGGCCGAGTGGTTAAGTTCGCGCGCTTCACTGCGGCGGCCCAGGGTTTGGATCCTGGGCGCGGACATGGCACTGCTCGTCAGGCCACGTTGAGGCGGCGTCCCACATCCCACAACTAGAAGGACATGCAACTAAGATATACAACTGTGTACAGGCGGGGGTTGGGGAGATAAAGCAGAAAAAAAAAAAAGATTGGCCACAGTTGTTAGCCCAAGTGCCAATCCTTAGGAAAAAAAAAAAACGAGAGCTACTCTCTGTTTCTTCTCAACACCCACTCCCAGATATAAGTGCTAAGTTTAGTGCTCATTAGTAACTGTAAAAATAGGCTCCTTTTGTCCTTCTGTGACCTCTTCTTCTCCTCCTCCTGCTCCTTCTACTTAGAACAGCTGTGCTCAAATAAATCAGAACTGCCTCAAAGCACGCTTGAGGAAATAAGGCCATGTGCCTATGTGAATAGACACAGGCAGGGAAGTGTAGGGAGAATGAAATTTTTTCTAAATTACTAAGATACTGCACCATCATCCTTGTTAATCTCTCCCAAACAATTGTCTAGGTGATAACTCACTAAGAAGAACAGAAAAAATATATAAAGGTAATGGAGAAGCCAGGAGGGCTGCCCTATGTGACCAGCCAAGGAATCATGCCCTCTGATCTCCAGAAACAGGAAGGCAGGGCAAATGGTTGGTTAGGGCTGAGGACAGGAAAAGGGAGAAATTTTCTACCCTTCAGCCCTAGTCCAATGGACACATCTATCACAGGAATGCAACAAAGCATAAGGCACACACAGTGCCTGCATCAAAAATCTAATCTTACCTGGACATTATATCAGAGAAATATTAAACAATTGGGGCACAAGCTGAGTTTTCATATGGTACTAACACTGCATAAGTTTCATAAGAACCTATGGAAAGATCAGCGTAGGCTGGAAAAAGCAAGTAAGGCAGGGATGTTAATTCCAACACAGCTAAAAGCCATGTAGTATTTTCAGACGTAAAGAGGAGGATCTGTGTTAGGTACCATGGTGTTGTTATGACATCTGACTCTGGATCTAGACTGCCAGTTAGTAAATCCTAGTTCTAGCTGTATCACCTTGGGCAAGCTACTTTAACTTCTCTTTTTCCTTTTGCTCCACTGTAAAGTGGGGATAATAATAGTATCTGATACTATTATTATACATAATACTTATCTCATAGGATTGCAGTGAATATTAAATGAGTTAATACAGTAAAGTGTTTATAAGAGTGCCTAGCGCAGAGTTAGTTCTCAATAAATATTAGCTATCACTGCTGCAGCCATACTAATACTTACCAACATTCATAAAATCCTTCTGCCAGCCACTACTATAAGCACATTTTATATATTAGTTATCAGAAGCTTCCTTGCCAAAAAATTTAGAAGACCCAGAAATACATTCCAAGGTATTATATATAAATATTGAGAAAAAATAATTAAGTATTGAGTAAAACGACATTAACTTGCCTGAAAAAATATAAAATATGCATCTAGGATTTTGGTGACAGAAAAAGAAGAATTACAGAATTTAGTGTTACAAAGGTGACCTATACTAAGAAAGGGGAAATTCCAGGTTCTAAAAAATATTGTACTTAACCTAGATCCAGGCTGCTTAGCCCCTGGAAGGTCCTTGGGACCAATCTCAAATATTTTCAGATTAACTCCCAACTGGTCCTTGAAAGAACAGATAAATGCCCATCTGAGAAGAAAAAATATTCAAAGTCGGTCCACTATGACCTCAAAAGTTAATACCATCACCGTAAACACCCTACATAAATTTTTCTTTCCGAGCCAGTCACGAAACCTAATAATTAAAATCAAAAGTATAATTATAAAAACATTAGAATTATAGATACAATGTTAATCGTGTTATAACAGGCACTTCACATATTTTATGTAACTTAATAAAACAAATTGCCAGAGTTCTTTCTTTCCCACATTTTACCGTGAACCAACTGAGGCTCAGAAAGTGAAGTATCTTATCCAAAGTTACACACAAGCTAAATGGTATGGTACTGATTGCATATTGTATTATTTTCAAATAGAATCCACTTCATTTAAAAAAACTTTTACTTCAGAATATCCACTAATAATTAGATTGCTCTATATCTCCATTTAGAATTATGTTGTCCCTATTATTTTACCAGAGGCCTGACACCTCACAGCACAATTCTTGGGGTTATTGGTAGCTTTACCTCTGCTGCTGCATGACCCCATAAAGCACTAAATCTCTCAGTGCTTCAGTTTCATCATCAATAAAATTAAAATTATATCTATGCCTTTCCTGATTCCCAGAGATGTTCTAAATATCAAACAAAATAGTGCAAGTTACAGTTATTTTTTTAACTAAATTATAAATTTAAATTTCCCTGATGCACATCATTATCTGAACTCTGCAGGTGACTGGGACACATGGAGATGCAGAATTACTCTGCTGTGACCGAATTCCTTTTGGTGGGCCTTTCCCAATACCCAGAGCTCCAGCGTCCTCTGTTCATGCTCTGCCTCATCATGTACCTGATAATCCTCCTGGGAAACAGTCTCCTCATTATTATCAGCATCCTCAATTCTTGCCTCCACACACCCATGTACTTCTTTCTTGGGAATCTCTCATTCTTGGACATCTGTTACACTCCATTGTTCATTCCCCCAGTGCTCATCATATTTAGGTCAGGAAGAGAATCCATCTCCTTCATTGGCTGTGCTCTGCAGATAGTTATCTCCCTCGGGTTGGGCTCCCAATGAGTGTGTCCTCCTGGCTGTGATGGCCTATGATCAGCACGTGGCCATCTGCAACCCAGTGAGGTACCCCATCATCATGATCAGGGTGCTATATGTGCACATGGCTACATAGTCCTGGATCATAAGCTGTCTGAACTCCTTAGTGTAAACAATCCTGACAATAGTGTTGCCTTTCTGTGGGAATAATGCCATAGACCATCTTACCTGTGAGTTACTGGCTCTTATGAAACTCATCTGTTCAGATATCACCATCATTGTGCTTATCATAACAGTGGCAAGTATTGTTTTCTTAGTGATTCCCCTACTGTTAATTTTTATTTCCTATATTTTCATTCTCTCTACCATCTTGAGACATAACTCCACTGAAGGGAGAAAGAAAGCCATTTAAACTTGTTCAGCCTACCATGCTGTAGTAATTTTATTCTATAGTTCAGCTTTTTTTAGGTACATGAAGTCCAAGTCAAAGGAGTCCAAGTCAAAGGACACAAAGACATCTGATGAGATCATTGGGCTGTTTTATGGAGTGATAACCCAGATGTTGAACACTATCATCTATAGCCTGAGGAATAAGGAAGTGAAAGAGGCTGTGAAGAAGAACTTGAGTAGACACTTACACTCATGGAAAATATAAAAGTGCTTAAGACATGTGATAACCTAAAATTGGGGAAAGATATATTTTTGGTATTCACAGATGAAGTTGCAGAACTCAGTACAGTGAGAGCATTGTGTTGGTAAAGCCAAATGCAGAATTCTCATTTTTACAACCGAGAATGTACGTGTAAACCTTTTCACATAATATCTTTCCAGCAGTCTCTCTAGTTATATGCAGTTATGCCTCTTGGTCCCATAGCATGATGCATGCTGCTCATGATGATTATCTCTCTCTCTTCATCTCTGTCTCTCTGTATCTCTCTCTCTCTCTTCTTCGCTCTTCTCTTCTTCTACCTTTCTCTTTCTTCTCTTTCTTATCTTCTTTCTCAGCCTCCTTGAGGTGTATGTATATATATATTGATTTTGGCTGTCCAGCATCCCCTCATCTGGTAAAAGAATAAATCTTTTCATTTTAAGGCACCAATTGTCTCCTGGTCTCAGTCGATATTTTCCTCGATAGGACTGACCACACTCTCTGGATGGAATGATAAGCATGAAACACAGATTAGGTCAATGAAAAATGAACATCCCACTAGGCCAGAGTGATTCATTCAGGGTAACATGTGCCCTAAGCCATGTTAGTCAGACTTAATTGTCAAAATGTTGTTCTAATATCAAAAGAGTCACTCTTTTTTCAAGTTTCTAGACTGGTGGAACATATTCTTGGATATTCTCCTGTCTACCTTCATCAATAAGTGGGTAGAGACAGACTGAACAAAAAATCACCAAAGAGGAAAGTAGAGTTGAGGGAAGGAATTAGAATGTGCTTGATGTCAACTCCTAGACAAAGCTGGGTCTAAAAATATTCATGCTTGGACTTTTAAATTATTTGAGCCAATAAAGCTCCTTTAAAAAATAATCTGAGTTGATTTCCATTGCTTACAACCATATAAATCCCAATTAATGCATTCTTTTACTTTATCTCACCCTGTACCTCTTCTTCACTAGCTCCCAGCTCTAAGTTTTCCTCTGTATATTCCTTTTTCCTAATTCCTCCTAATGCTATCTGGATGTGTCTTCCCCTCCCTCTGTCACTTTGTAATTCTCTGTTTCTGTCTCTTTCTCACTCTTGCTCTCTCGTTCTCTCTCTCTGTCTCAGAAACTTGTCATTTTTAAGAATAACCAGTAGCTCCAAATTCTCCAGCATTCAGGAATCACCTCTTCTTTTAGTAGCCAAAGTACAATAATATAATCTTTATCTTGCATGAATGCACAGTTTATACCCCTTGCAAATGTTGCTGAGTATATTTTCCTAGTTCTTGGTCATTTTTTCTCCAGAGTGCTCTACTGTGCTCCTCCATCATTTTTCTCTGATAATCTTACATCTATTCTCCACTGTATTTAAGCTCTCTACAGTCCATTTTGCCCCCCAAAGAGTATATGCAAGTACCCTTATGAACACATACACATTCAAGAGGCTGTCATGTTGAACAGACTACTTAGCTTGAGAATAAAATTAAGTGATGCAGTTAAAAGAAGACTTTAATACTGAATATCACTGTTCCTAGAATCCACTAGCCATGCTTCCTCACAGGAGCCTCTTAAAGCCATTTCCCTCTTTAGCTCTTAGGCCAGCCACCTTGTACTGAGGCCTATTCATTTCCTTCTTCTACAAGCATTAGGCTTAACCCAATAAAAACATGTGGATACATAACTAAAAGCACTTCTCATTGTGGTCCTTCTGAAAAGAAAGAGTGAGTCTATGCCAAAAACAGACGGCAGTTTCTACTTTTATAACTACAGAAAAGAAGTTCAGGCAGTTTCTAAAAACTAGGTGCCCTCATTATCAAACCAGTGACTAGAAGTATTGGAGTCCAGCACCTTGTCACACATATATGTGATTCACTTGAACAATAACAATCACGTAGTAATAAAAAGATACTTGCATGAAATGAAGGATTTCATGGTGAAAGAAAATCTCTTCAGGCAAACATCCAAGACATATTATCAACCAAAGCTTGCTGTCTCCTCATTGTCATCAAAAATTACCTTGACTCCAATTATTCATAGGGTATCACTAGTTACTGGATACCAACATCAGATATCATGTATCCTATCCTCCTCCAAGGGAAAGAAGTTTCTAACCCACTAAGTAATGTTCAAGATCAGTTACTACAGCAATCAAATCTCACAGAATGAAAAGCATCTAATTCAACACTTGATGCTTGAATATCCTCTAAAACATCAATGATGGGCTGTTATCCATCCTTTCTTGCACATCTCTAGTAATAGGGAGCTCACCATCTCCTAAGGGAATCCTGATGTAACTGTTAGAAACATCTTCTTATATGAAGCTAATATCTGTTCTTTCTTCTATATTTTCTACTTTTTATTCTTAGTTGTATTCTTTGGGACAACATCACTTGAGTTTATTTTTAGAACTAGAATTAGAATTAGAGTTTACACTTTAGAATAGGCTATTAGTTCTTAGAATTAACAGAGATAGTTCAATTTATTTATTCACTCAACAAATATACGAACGCCTACACTTTTCTAGGTAATGGTAAATAATTGAACATTAGTGTCTGAGATGGGATTTGAATACAGATCTGTTTTATTCTAAAGGCCATCTCGTTCCTTTTGTTCTCTGCTACTATCCTGATTCTAGATGTTACAATCTTTCAGTTGGCTATTATAATAATGCTTGAAGAATTTTCACAGTTTCTGAATTTTTCCTAATTCTTTACAGTCTGTCTACCTTCCAGATTAATTTTCCTAATTCATGGTCTTCCTCATCACTGACTATTCAAAACCTTACTTTGCTTTTCCAACTAAAATTCAAACACATTGACCTGATATTAATGTTCCTCAACAAAATGGTTGCTACCTAAAATTCTGGTATTATCTCCTACGGCAAACTCATCCATTCTCATTGTTTCAATGAATCACCAATAAACTGATAAATCCAAATCTATAGCCACATCCAAGTTTTCTCTACTGGGTGTTTTACAGTGTTATCTCATCTAAATGTAACAAGTAAAACACATTTCTTTCACTCATCATGCTAACTTATATCATATTGTCTTCCTGCTATTTTCCCATTATAAAATGTTTCTTCTTCAAGAGTTCTCCCTGCTCTTGTGATGATTTTCAAAATTCTTAAAATGAAAAAGTGACATCAGCAAGGTGGCAGAATAGGAGGTCTCCATCCCTAGTTATCCCACAGAAACATGGATTTGGCAATCAACCACAGACAAAAGTGTCTTTGTGGGAGCTTCAGGATCCAGTTAGGAGGCTGAGACACACCAGTGGAGCCTAAGACTGAGGAAAGTTGTTTGAGAAAGCAGGTTAACACTCCAGTAGAAGGCCCACTGACTGTGTACCTGGCTGCAGGCACCGGAGCAGCCCTGTCCCACTGTGGACTTGGCTCCAGCCCTGACTGTACTTGGTCCTGCCATTAGTCCTGCCCTTTTGCCAACCTGGCAGGAACCACACCTGAATCACCCCCAGTAATAGGCTGCACAAACCACGGTTCTGACTGCAGAGCTGGAAGCAGCCCCATGATTAAGCGCCAGCCCCACTTGACCATGGTCCCAGAAGCAGTCTCATCTGACCAGAGACCCACCATGAGTCACCCCCCCCCCCATACCCCCGGTAACAGGCCCGTCAACCACGGACCCATCTGCAGACACAGAAGCAGCCCTGTGACCCAACTCCAACCCTTCTTCACCACAATCATGTAGGCAGTCCTGTCTGTCTGGGGATCCAGCAGTGGAAGGTCAATACCTACTAAAACCAGTCTGTAAAGCCTGGAAGAGGTGACTGCTCCTTCAAATGCTCAGACACCAACACAAGGCCACAAGGATAATGAAGAATCAGGCAAAAATGACACATCCAAAGAAAGTAATCAAGCTTCAGTAACCAACCCTAAACAAATGGAGATCCATGAATTCTTTGACAAAGAATTTTAAAGAAGCTCAATGAGCTACAAGAGAACACAGATACACAACAAAGTGAAATCAGGGAAAAAAATACAGGAACAAAATGAGAAATTCAATAAAGAAATAGAAACCACAAAAAAAGAACCAAACAAAAATCCCAGAGCTGAAGAATACAATGACTGAAATGAAGAATTCAATAGAGAACTTCTATGGCAGATTCAATCAAGTAGAAGAAAAACATCAGCAAACTCAAAGAAAAGTCATGTGAAATTATCCAGTTAAAGAAACAAAAAGTAAAAAATAATGGAAAAAGGGTAAAGAAATCCTATGTAACTTATGGGATATCATCCAAAGAATGCATATATGCAGTATTGGAGTCCCAAAAAGAGAAGAGAAAGAGAAAGGAACAGAAAGCTTTTCATAGAAATAATGGCTGAAAACATCCCAAATCAGGAAGGAAAATGAACATCCACATTTATGAAACTCAAAAATCTCCAAATAGTTTGTTCCCAAAGAGGTCTAAACCAAGACATATTATTGTTAAATGTCAAAAGTCTAAGACAAAGGGCGTACTCTGAAAGCAGCAAGAGAAAAGCAACTTGTCACATACAAGTGATTCCCCATAAGAACAGCATCAGATTTTTCAGCAGAAGTCTTGCAGGCCAGGAGAGTAGGATGATATATTAAAACTACTAAAAGAAGAAAACTGCCAACCAAATGTGCCTTCCCCAGCCAATATCCTTTAAGAATAAAGAAAAGATAAAGACTTTCCCAGACAAATAAAAACTTGAGTTCATCACCACTTGACCTGCTTTGCAAGAAGTACTAAAGGAGTTTTTCAAGTTGAAACTACAAGATGCTAAACAACGACATGAAAGAATATGAAATATAACTCTCACTGCTAAAGATAAATATAAATACAAACACAGAATACTGTATACTGTAACGATGGCATGTACATCACTCTTAATACTAGCATATAAATTAAAAGACAAAGTACTAAGAATAACTATAACCACAGAAATTTGTTAATAGAAATACAATACAGGCATACCTCATTTCATTGCACTTCACTTTATTGTGCTTCATGGATATTGCATTTTTTACAAGACCTTATACCAGTAAAAAGATTATGACTTGCTAATGGCTCAGATGATGGCTAGCATTTTTTAGCAATAACTTAATGAAGGTATTTACATTTTTTAGACATAATGCTATGGCAAACTTAATAGACTATAGTATAGTGTAAATATAACTTTTATATGCACTGGGAAACAAAAAAAATCATGTGACTTGCTTTATTGCAATATTTGCTTTATTTCAGTGGTCTGAAACCAAACCAGCAATATCTCTGAGGTATGCCTATATAAAAAGAAGTAAAATATAACAATAATTACATAAAGGGAGGAGGGGTAAAGTGTAAAATTTTTGCATGTGAAATTGTGTTGTTTTTATCAGATTACAATGCACCACTATAACTAAAAAAAGTTGAAACAAATCCTATAACCACAAAAAAAGTACAATAGATACAGAAAAGATAAAGAGAAAAGAATCAAAGAATACCACTGCAAAAAAATCATGAAACCACAAAGAAAAGAGAAGAGAGAAACAGGAGAGATACAAACAGACAGAAACACTGAACAAATTGACAATAGTAACTGCTTATCTATCAATAATTACTTAAATGTAAGTGGACTAAACTCTCCAATCATAAGACATATAGTGGCTAAATGGAGTAAAAGACAAGATCCAACTATAGGCCATCTACAAGAGATACATTTTTCTTTTGTCCTTAATTTTTTTTATTGAGGTAACATTGGTTTCTAATATTACATAAATTTCAGGTGTACATCATTATATTTTGGTTTCTGTGTAGATTACATCATGTTCACCACCCAAAGACTACCATCCATCACCATACACATGTTCCTAGTCACCTCTTTTGCCCACCTCTCTCCCTCCTTCCCCTCTGGTAACCACCAATCTAATCTCTGTATCTATGTGTTTGTTTGTTGTTGTTTTCATCTTCCATTTATGAGTGAGATCATATGGTATCTGATTTTCTCCTTCTGAAATGTTACTTAGCATAATACCCTCAAAGTCCATCCATGTTGTCACAAATGGCAAGATTTCATCATTTTTATGGCTTGGCAGTATTCCATTGTGTATATATACCACATCTTCTTTATCCATTCATCCCTTGATGGACACTTCTGTTGTTTACCAGTCTTGGCTATTGTGAATAACACGTCAGTGAAGATAGGGGTGTATGTATCTTTATCCATTCGTGTTTTCATGTGCTTTGGACAAATACCCAGCAGTGGAATAGCTGGATTATATGGTAGTTTTATTCTTAATTTTTTGAGGAATCTCCATACTGTTTTCCATAATGGCTCCACCAGTTTGCATTCTCACCAGAACTATATGAGAGTTGCCTTTTCTCCACATCCTCTCCAACACCTGTAATTTCTTGTCTTGTTAATTACTGCCATTCTGACAGGCATGCGGTGATATATCTTGTTGTTTTGATTTGCATTTCCCTGATAATTAGTGATGTTGAACATCTTTTCATGTGCCTGTTGGCCAGCTGTATAACTTCTTTGGAGAAATGTCTGTTCAGATTTTTTCCCTATTTTCTAATTGGGTTGTTAGTTTCTTTGTTGTTGAGATGTATGAGTTCTTTATATATTTTGGATATTAACCCCTTATCAGATACATGGTTTGCAAATATCTTCTCCCAATTGTTAGGTTGTCTTTTCATTTTGTTGATGGTTTCCTTTGCTGTGCAGAAGATTTTTAGTTTGATGTAGCCTCATTTGTTTATTTTTTAATTCTTTCCCTTGCCTGGTCAGACGTGGTACTTGAAAGTATGCTGCTAAGATAGATGTTGAAGAGTATACTGCCTATGTTTTCTTCTAGAAGTTTTATGGTTTTAGGTCTTATATTCAAGTCTTTAATCCACTTTTAGTTAATTTTTGTGTATGGTGTAATATAATGGTCTACTTTAATTCCCTTGCTTATAGCTGTCCATTTTTCCCAACACCATTTATTGAAAAGACCTTCATTTATCCATTGTACGTTCTTGGCTCACTTGTTGAAAATTAGCAGTCCATAGATGTGTGGGTTTTTTTCTGGGCTCCATTGATCCGTGTGTCTGTTTTTGTGTCAGTATTATGCTGTTTTGATTACTATAGCTTTGTAGTGTATTTTGAAATCAGAGAATGTGATACCTCTAGCTTTGTTCTTTTTTCTCAGAACTGCTTTAGCTATTTGGGGTCTTTTGTTGTTCCATATAGACTTTAGGATTCTTTGTCCTCTTTCTGTGAAAAATGTTGTTGAAACTTTGATAGGCATTACAGTGAACCTGTAGATTGCTTTAGGAAGTATGGACATTTTACCTGTTAATTCTTCTGATCCAAGAGCAAGGAATATCTTTCCATTTCTTTGTGTCTTCTTCAATTTCTTTCAACAACGTTTTATAGTTTTCAGTGTGCAGGTCTTTCATCTCTTTTGTTAAATTTATTCCTAGGTATTTTATTCTTTTTGTTGCACTTGTAAATGGGATTATATTCTTAATTTATCTTTCTGCTGCTTCATTGCTAGTGTATAGAAATGCAACTGATTGTTGTATGTTGATTTTGTATCCTACAACTTTACCATATTTATTATTTCTAAAAGTTCTCTCATGAATTCTTTAGGGTCTTCTATATATCAAATCACATCATCTGCAAATAGTGACAGTTTCACATCTTCTTTCCCAATTTGGATCCCTTTCTTTTCTTTTTCTTGCCTGATTGGTCTGGCTAGGACTTCCAATACTATGTTAAATAAGAGTAGTAAAGGTGGGCATCTTTGTCTGGTTCCTGTTCTTAGAGGGATAGCTTTCAGTTTTTCTCCACTGAGATTGATATTAGCTACAGGTATTTTATATATGGTCTTTATTATGTTGAAGTACTTTCCTTCTATACTCATTTTATTCAGAATCTTTATCATAAATGGATGGTGTATCTTGCCAAATGCTTTCTCTGCATCTATTGAGAGGATCATGTAATTTTTATTCTTCGTTTTAATAATTTGGTGTATCACATTGATTGATTTGCAGACGTTGAACCATCCCTGCATCCCTGGAATAAATCCCTCTAACCATGGTGTATGATTTCTTAATATATTGTTGTATTTGATTTGCTAGTATTTTGTCGGAGATGTTTGCACTGATATTCATCAGTGATATTGGTCTGTAATTTTCCTTTTTTGTGTTGTCCTTGTCGGGTTTTGGTATCAGAGTAATGTTGGCCTCATAAAATGAGTTAGGATGTGTCATTCTGCAGAGGTCCCACCCACCCCACCTATGCAGGCCCAGAGGTAACCCTTGGGTTGCTGTCGGGAGGGGACCAGTCCCTGGGTGGGCTGACTGGCCTGGCAGAGCTGGGTTAAATTGGTGCTCTAGTGGGTGCAGCAGACCCCTGCACTAACAGGCCAGGGGAAGTACTCCAATGGCATCTGCCAGCGTCTGTGTCAGCCCGCCTGTACTAGGTCACAATATTTGCTGCCACCAATGTCTCAGTGCCTAGGGAGGTGGTCCCAGCCTGGGGAGGTCTCACCTCTTGCTGAGATGTGCCCAGAGCTATCAAGTGAGTATCTTTTCACCAAAGGACTGTGCACCTTTCTTTCTGGTGATTCTCAGTTGCTTTCCAAAACAGGTGAATTTGTGCATGAGCCCTTTAAGAGCAGGCTTTTCTTTCCCTTATGTTCAATAGCTTTTCTGTGAGTATCTCCCATTGTTAACAGCCAGAAAAGCCAGATATTATGACACTCATCTCGGTTGCATTGAGTTCACAAGCTGCTAATTATGGCAAAGCTCTCCCACTCAGAACTCCTACTCCTCCTGGGAAAGCTTCTTACCTTAATACTACTCCCAGCCATGAAGCACCACAGCTAGAATGTGGCTTTTTCCCCTCCAGAAAGGAATTTATGCCTCTTCAACCTCAGTCAGAACTGTCCCTTGCTGTGAGGGTCCTTTTTATCCAGTTTTCAGTTCTCTCTCTGGGCAGGATAATTGTTCCAAGGGTAGTTGTAAATTTGTTGTGTCCATGGGAGGAGGTGAGTTCAGAGTCCTCCTACACTGCCATCTTCCCACACAACCAAGAGATTCATTTTAGATTTAAGGACACACATAGGCTGAAAATGAAGGTGTGAAGAAAGACATTCCATGCAAATGGTAACCAACAGAGAGAGCCACATAATGACATTTCAGTCAGTGATGGGTTGCATATGTGATGATGGTTCCATAAGATTATAATAGAGCTGAAAAATTCCTATCATCTACTGATGTTGTAGCCATTGTAACATCACATAGTGGAAGAAGAGGCAAGAGAAAAGGAAATTGCAGGAGAAGAAAACGAAGAAGACCCTCCCAAGAAAATTCACAGTGAAGGGTTTAACTGAAGCTTTTTCAGACCTCAAAAAGCCCCTTAAAGAGTTGAAAACATGGATCCCAAGACTGAAAGGTTTTCATTAATAACAGGGAAGAATTGTCATGATGCATTATCTGTTTACAAATCTGTGATGTAAAACAAAGTAAGCAAACCATCATAGATATATTTCTGAAGAGTGACACCTCCTCCAGAAGAACCTCAGGCAAGTCCTATAAGAGGTATTCCCAAAGAAGGCATTGTTATCATAGGAGATGACAGCTCCATGCATGTTTTTGCTCCTGAAAATCTTAGGTGGGACATGTTGAGGTGGAAGACAGTGATATTAATGATCCTGATCCTGTGTTGGCCTAAGCTAATGTGTATGCTTCTGTCTTAGCTTTTAACAAAAACGTTTAAAAAGTAAAATAAAAATTTTAAAGTTTTAAAATACTAAAAGACTTACAGAATAAGGATATAAAGAAAAAATATTTTTATACAGCTGTGCAACGTATGTGTGTGTCAAGCTAAATGTTATTACTAAAGAGTCAAAAAGAAAAAAATTAAAATTTTATAAAGTAAAAAAGTTACAGCAAGCTAAGGTTAATTGAAGAAATAAACATATTTTTCATAAATTTAGTGTAGCCTAATTATAGTGTTTATAAAGTCTACAGTAGTGTACAGTGATGTCCTCGGCCTTCATATTCATTCACCACTCACTCACTGACTTACCCAGAGCAACCCCCAGTCCTACAAGCTCAATTCATAGTAAGTGCCCTATATAGGTGTATCATTTTTTATCTTTTATTCCATATTTTTACTGTACCTTTTCTATGTTTAGATACACAAATATTTACCATTGTGTTACAATGCCTACAGTATTTGATATAGTAACATGCTGTACAGGTTTGTAGCCTAGGAGCAATAGGCTATCTATATAAGATAGCCTAGGTGTGTAGTAGCCTGTGTCATCTAGGTTTGTGTAAGTATACTCCATGATGTTTGCACAGCAACAAAACTACCTAACAATGAATTTCTCAGAACTTATCCCTGTCATTAAGCAATGCATCACTGTAGCTATATTTATATCAGACAAAATAGACTTTAAGTCAAAAACTATCACAAGACAAAGAAAATCATTATATAATGATAAAAGCATCAATTCATCAGGAAGATATAACAATTATAAATATATATGCACCCTACATCAAAACATCTAAACATATAAAGCAAACATTGACAAATCTAAAGGGAGAAATAAACAGCAATACAATAATAGTAGGAGACCTCCATACCCCACTCTCTATAATGGATAGATAATCCAGACTCAAAATCAAAAAGGAAACAGACTTGAAAAATCTACACACCAAATGAACCCAACAAACATGCAGAACATTCCATTCAACAGCAGCAGAATATTCATTCTTCTCATGTGCACATGAAACATTCTCCAGGATAGATCACATGCTAGGTCACGAAACAAGTCTTAAAAAACTTAAGAAGACTGAAATCATTCTAAGTATCTTTTCTGATCATAATGGAATGAAACTAGAAATAAAGAAAGAAAATGGGAAAACTCAAAAATATAGGGAAACAACACCTTCTTAAACAACTATTGAATCAAAGAAGAAATCAAAAAGAAAATTAGAAAATATCTAAGACAAAAAAAAACACAGCATATCAAAACTTATGGGGTGCAACAAAAGCACTGCTACAAGGGATGTTTATAGTGATCAACACCAGCCCTGAAAAAGAAAAAGTTCTCAAATAACCTAAATTTACACCACAAATAACTAGAAAAAGAACAAACTAGACACAAACTTAGCAGAAGGAAGGAAAAAATAAAGATAGAGCAGAAATACATCAAACAGAGAGTAGAAAAACAATTTTAAAAATTGATGAAACTAAGAATTGGTTTTTTGAAAAGGTAAATAAAATTTAAAAAAACTTAGCTAAACTAAGAAAAAAGAGAGAAGATTCAAATAAATAAAATAAAAACTGAAAGAGGAGACAATGCAACTGATGCCACAGAAATAAAAAAGATCATAAAGGACTATTATGAAGGATTATACACCAACAAATTGGACGACCTTCAAGAAATGGAGAAATTCCTAGAAAGATACATCCTATCAAGACTGAATCGATAAGAAATAGAAAGCCTGAACAGACCAATAACAAATAAGGAGGCTGAAGGAATAAAAAAAAAAAAAAAAACCAACAAAAGCCGGATGACCTCATGGGCAAATTCCACCAAATATCTGAAGAAGAATTAATATCAAATTTGTCTTAAACTCTTCCAAACAATAGATGCAGAACACTTCCCAACTCATTCTATGATGTCAGCATTGCTCTGATACCAAAGCTAGAAAAAAACAGCACAAGAAAACAAGACTACAGGCCAATATCCTTAATAAACATGCATGCAAAAATACTCAACAAAATATGGTCAAACTGAATACAACAGCACATTAAAAGGATAAATTCCCCATGACCAAGTGGGATTTAGCCCTGGGAGGCAAGGGTGGTTCAACATACACAAATCAACCAATGTAATACATCACTTTAACAGAATTAAGTATAAAAATCACATGATTATCTCAATAAATGCAGAAAAAGCATTTAATAGAATTCAACATTGTTTCACAATAAAAACTCTCCTCGATACAATAAAGACCATTACTGAAAAGCCCACAGCTAACATTATATTCAATGGTGAAAAGCTGAAAGATTTCCCTCTAAGATCCTAAACAAGGCAAAGATGCCCATTCTTGCCTCTCCTATTCAACATAGTACTAGAAGCCTTAGCTAGAGCAATTAAGCAAGAAAAAGAAAAGAATGTATCCAAATCAGAAGGGAAGAAGTAAAACTATCACTGTTTGCAGATGACATGATCTCCTATGTAGAAAACCCTAAAGACTCCACCAAAAAAACTGTTAGAACTAATAAGCAAATTCAGCAAAGTCTCAGGATACAAAATCAACATACAAAAATCAGTTGTATTTCTACACATTAAAAACAACCTATCCAAAAAAGAAATTAAAAAAACAATTCCATTTACAATAGCATCAAAAAGAATAAAGTACTTAGGAATAAACTTAACCAAGGAGGTGAAAGACTTGTAAACTGAAAACTGTAAAACATTGATGAACAAAATTCTTAAAGGCACAAATAAATAGAAGTCGATCCTGTGTTCACAGTTAGAAGAATTAATATTGTTAAAATGTCCATACTTTCCAAAGTGATCTACAGATTCAATACAACTCTACCAAAATCCCAACGGTATTTTTTATAAAAATAGAAAAAACGATCCTAAAATTCATTTGGAACCAAAGACAACCTGAATAGTCAAAGTAATTTTGAGCAAAAAGAACAAAGCTGGAGACATCACATTTCCTGATTTCAAATTACATTACAAATCTACAGGAATCAAAACAGTATAGTGTTGGCATAAAAACAGACATAGATCAATGAAACAAAATAGAGAACCAGACATAAAGCCACATATATAAATTTCAAATAATCTTCAATGAGGATTCCAAGAATACACAGTGGGGAAAAAATAGTCTCTTAAGTAAATGGTGTTGGTGAAATTGGATATCTACATGCAAAAGAATTAAATTGGACGCTTATCTTACACTACACACAAACATCAATTCAAAATGGATTAAAAGACTTAAATATAAAACCTGAGACAATAAAACTCTCAGGTGAAAACAGGGAAAAAGCTTCTAGCATTCTGCTGGGCAATGAATTTTTGGATATAACACCAAAAGCACAGGAAACAAAAGCAAAAATAGACATATGCGATTGCATTAAACTAAAAAGCTTCTGTGCAGCAAAGGAAACAACAAAGTGAAATGGCAACCTAAAGAATGGGAGAAAATACATGCAGACTATATATATATAATAATGGGTTAATATCCAAAATATATAAGGAACTCCTACAACTCAATAGCAAAAAATCAAATAATCCAATTTAAAAATGAGCAAAGAAACCAAAGAAACATTTCTCCAGAGAAGACATACAAATGGCCAACAGGTATATGAAAAAGTGCTCAACATCCTTAACCATCAGGGAATTGCAAATCAAAGCAACAATGAGATATCACCACACACTTATTAGGATAGCTATCATCAAATAAATAAAGGATAAGTTTTGGCAAGGTTGTGGAGAAAAGGGAACCCTTATACACTATGGGTGGGAATGTAAATTGGTGTAGCCACTATGGAAAACAATATAGAGGTTCCTCAAAGAATAAAAAATGGAATTACCATTTCATCCAGCAATCCTACTTCTGAGTATATACCCAAAGGAATTGAAACCTGGATCTTGAAGAGATTTCTGCATTCCCATGTTCATTACAGCATTATTTACAACAGCCAACAAATGGAAAGAACCTAAATATCTATCAACAGATGAAGGAATAAACAGAATCTGATATATACATACAATGGAGTATTATTCAGCTTTTAAAAAGAAGAAAATCCTGCCATTTGTGAAAACATGGATGGGACTTGGAGGGCATTATGCTAAGTGAAATAAGCGGGACACAGAAAGACAAATACTGTATGAGCTCCCTTATATGTGGACTCTAAAGTAGTCAAACACCTAGAACTAGAGACTAAAATGGTGGTTTCCAGGGACTCGGGGGAGAAGGAAATAGGGAAGTGTCAGTCAAAGAGTACAAAGTTTCAGTTATACAAAATTAGCAAGTTATGGATATCTACTGTACGACATAGGGCCTATGATTACCAATACTGTATACTTAAAGTTTTGCTGAGTGGATTAGATCTTATGTTAAGTGCTTTTTACCACAAAAGGATAAAAAAGAAAAACCAAAGGGGACAGGAGGAACTTTTGGAGGTTACAGATAAATTTATGGTATTGATGATGACTGTTTTATGGGTATATACTTATCCTAAAACACATCAAGTTGTAAAAATTAAATATCTACAGCGTTTTGTATGTCAATCATACTTCAATAAAGCAGTAAAAAAATTCTTAAAATGATCTGCAAAGTTGCCCAAGATCTAGATCCTATATAACTCTTCAGACTCATCTTTCACTAACTTTTACCCCTCCCCACTGCTCTGCATCCTGTGTTCCAGCAAAACTGAACTTCCTTTAATTCTTAGAACATTCTCATTTCTCTGTCTATCTCTCTCTTGTGATGAAGCTCTTTTCATCCTCAAATCGAAGTGCTTGGACTCCTGTCGGTGTACTCTATCATAATTCATGTTTGTTGGGGGTTTTGGGGGATTCTTTTTTTTTTTTGCTTTTGGTGATAGACCAAGTAATAATTATTATAATTCTATTGCTGAAAAGAGTCATATCTTGATTGGAGTCAAAGCTGAAAATCTGTTTCCAATTTCACACTGACATACCAATTCTGTGTTACACCATTTGACACTCTCATTGATAGAAAAAATTCAGATCATAAATATTTACTAATGTATAAATGAGGAAATATAGGATACACTACGCTTGCAAAACTAGAAGCTAAAATGATTTTACCACACTGTTCAGTGGCAAGATAATCCCAGAGGATTCAAGAAACTTAAATTGTAATATACTAGTAAGAATTCTTGACTTCTGATTACAAATATTTCTGACAAAAATGTTATAAAGGTTATACTCTACATAGGAAACAATCTAAATGTCTTATGAATATAAAAATAAGTAAGTGGTGATAAATACTCAGGCTTTGAAATACCAGTATGATTAGATAGTTGGAATACCAGGATGGTTAGATAACTGGGTAACTCTTCAAGACATTTAAATGAACATAGATAAGTGTGTCATTGAAGAAACAGCTAGTTTGTTTCCTTCTTTTGAGGAAACAAGACCGCAGTTTGTATGACTTACTAATTAGAAGATTCAAATATCTAAATTTATAAAATAAACAAAATGACAAAGAGAGGAGGAGTTTTTTTCATGTTACCAAGAGATTATTCTTTATTAAAGCAGTCTTCACAAGATTCCCTGAAAGATAAGACTTTTTTCAAATATTAAAAAAATTCATAAAGTTAAATGTGCAATGAAAGATGGACTCTAATTGAGGGAAGAAGTAGCAAATGAATTTTTTAAAGTGTCATTATAAATTTCCTTAAACTTCTTTTAGAAAAAAACGTTATCCTATTTAAAAAGAAAAACTTTTTAATAGATAGTTTACAACTTCAACAAGGCAGTAATGAAAAATAAATTTTAATGGTCCCTTTGAAACTTAATTGCCTATACTGAATAGTTATCAGTATTTCATTATTATTCCTGAGGGATGGGAAGAAAGGGGGAGAGAAGAAAGGAAAAGTATCAGAAGATTTACCACATTTAAACTCAAAGTAATGAGGAGAAAGTCATCAATGAACTTCTTTCACATGACATGTTTTCTGCTAAAGTCTTCCACTTGTTTTTAGCTATTTCTGCAGAAACTACTCTCTCTACAGCATGTCACATTGTATATACCTTAGCAAAAGGACCATAGTTATTCCTACAGCACTTTTCTGCAATTTCACATTCAATATCCATAAGGCCATGAAGAAACTTTTGATAAGAAACTTTTGATTCACATGATAATCACCTATATATCTAGTAACATTGCTGTCCATAACAACTAAGTTACTTAATTATTAACATTTCTCAGGACCTATTCTGATATGGAACTTTAATGAGAACCAAGAGATTGAAGTTCAACCCAAAGAAATTAAACTATAACCTAGACAAAAGAAGGAACTCTTTCTTCTATTTTACTCATATTCTTACACAGATGTGGAATAAAAAAAAATGACTAAATTATGAGACATTATTGATTACAGACTATCTAAATTAATAGCAGTTACATTGTAATAATGATTGAGTTGATAATAGGATATGCATTAATATGTATGTGCAATGTATATTATTGGTTTTTAAAGAAGAAATTAAGACTTTGGATGATTAGGGCTATTGAATATAAATTTCATGCATCAAGTCTAAAAGGTTTAATATTCAAAGGATTTTGAATGATACAATAAATTGATGGTTCAGTGTTAGGGAGGGGGGATGACAAAAAATTATTGAAGTAAACTATCAAGACTATATTTAAATGATAAACATTCATCATATTAATAATTGTTAAAAATGAAATTCTGTCTTCATGGCAAATAGTCATCAATCAAAACAAAGTCCACTGCATTAGATGAGATTAAAACTCAGCAACATAAGGCAAAAGCAAATTGTAGAAAAGAATGGAGACAAACAACAAAATAATCATCTAAAGACAGTACACAAAATTTTAAGAAAGTTCTTATTCTATGTGTTTTCCAGGGTCAGCTTAAGGAGGGAATTTGATTGGTTTGTCTAACCAGCTATATTAAGCATGATGATAAAATCATAATAAATTCTAAGTATAATGATGCAAGGGGATACTGTGTGCAGAATTACATTACCTTTCAATAAATATATTGTAAATTGCTAGTATTTTTCATTAATATCCACTCTCTGCTCTCAAAATATAAAATACAGAATTTTGGGGGCCAGCCCTGTGACCAAGTGTTTAAGTCCACGTGTTCCGCTTTGGCAGTGCAGGGTTTCACTGGTTCGCATCCTGGGTGCAGACCTAGCACCACTCATCAAGCCATGCTGAAGTGGCATCCCAGATAGCAGAGCCAGAAAGACCTACAACTAGAATATACAACTATGTACTGGGGGGCTTTAGGGAGAAGAAGAAGAAGAAAAAAGAAGAAGATTGGCAATAGATGTTAGCTCAGGTGCCAATCTTTATTTAAAAAAAAAATAGAGTTTTCTTTGATTTTCCTTTTATAAGATAAAGAGCATAATGACAAACCCTAGACTATGGTTCTATGTATAGCTGATACAGAAGACCTCTTCTTGCTTTTTCTTTTGTGTGTCATACAGTCTACACTTTATTTTACGATTTGGCAGTAACACTTACATTTCACACTTTAAAACATAAAGAATTTTTAATCAATATTAAATAAATGAGCGGTAATATTTATAATAATGCAAAATATGTTAGCAAACCTAGTGCCAATAACGAAACATGGAAGTTGGTCTAAAAAGAAGTCATACATTTTAGACAAAGAGCATTTAATATAGTTTTTAAAAAAGGATGCATAGTCTGCTTTTAATAATAAACAATCTTATTATATTTTAAGAGTATTTAGTTTTGTTACATGCATCAAAGAATAAAATAGAAATGGCATCAAGAAAATAGAAATTCAGATAATAATGGAATCATATCTTCAAATTACTGAAGCAAAATAACTATAAACTGTAAACCAGCTAAATTATCTTTCAAGACTGAAGATAAATAACTTTTCAGACAGAGACTAAAAGATTTTTTATCATTCACAGAACCTATTCAATGAACTATTAAAGAATGTACATAAGGAAGAAGAAAAGTCAACATAAATGGAAAGAGTGTAATGAAAAAGAAAAGTAATAGTTAACAAAGAATAAACATATGAATAAATTTATAAAACTATTGCCTTTATTTAAAAAATAAGGCAATAAATTTGGTAATTCAAAAACATGGTGGTGGAAATAAAATTCTAGAACCAAAAATCTAGAAGACGATAAGAGAGGGTGGCAATCACAGGTAACTGTTCTAAGATCCTTGCATTGTTCAGGAAAACTACAATATCTTGGCTAGGTTCAGATTTTGCTACGTTAAGAAAGCATCTTTTAAAAATAAGGGTTAATACAGAAACAACAGAAATAGATATAAAATTTTCAAAACATTCAAGGAAATAAAGAAAACTTCATCAATGTAAGTCAGGAAAGGTAGAAAAAAGGCAGCAAATAAAAGAGCACAGTAGAGGGGCTGACCCCCTGGTCAAGTGGTTAAGTTCGCACACTCCACTGCAGGCGGCTCAGTGTTTCGTTGGTTCGGATGCTGGGCACGGACATGGCACTGCTCGTCAGGCCACACTGAGGCGGCGTCCCACATGCCACAACTAGAAGGACCCACAACAAAGAATATATAACTATGTACCAGGGGGCGTTGGGGAGAAAAAAATAAAATCTTAAAAAAAAAAAAAAGAGCACAGTAGATAGAAAAGACTAAGAAAAATAACATTAAAGAAATATATTCAAATACATTAATATCCATCATAATAGATGTAATTATATCAAACATACCAGTTAGAAGACAAAAATTCTCAGATTGGATTCTCTTTAATTCAGGTGTATTTTATTTATTTAAAAAAATCTAAAACTTGACAAAAGGAGGTCGAAAGCAATGGGGTAAAAAAAAAAGCCATACCATGGTATATACACAATGGAATACTACTCAGCCATAAAAAAGAATAAAATCATCCCATTCACAACGACATGGATGAACCTTGAGGGAATTATGTTAAGTGAAATAAGCCAGATAGAGAAGAACAATCTCTGCATGACTCCACTCATATCTATATCTGAAATGGTGGGTGACTTTCATTTTCTCCATTGGGCTTTTCTGAATTTCCCAAATTTTCTACAATGAATACATATTATTTCTATAGTCAGGGTAAAAATTAATTCAAAGAAGAGAGAAAAATTGCTGTTTAATAAGTAAGGTACAGTTTAGGTGTTTGAGACGTTACCTCTAATGCATCTTAGTCGCCATCTTCAGCAAGATTTAAAGATTCAACTTTAAATCACTTATGGGATTACAGAGTCTCTTAGAGGAAAATAAGGGAATATTTAAATTGGCTACCAGAGCCACTGGCATCCCCTCTGGAAACGTTCAGGGCTCAGAGGTTACAGAGTACTTACGTGGCAGATTGACTTACTATTGACAGATTCAAGCATGAATTTCCATCGGGGATGAAAGCTTCATTTTTGTCTGCTCCCATCACCAATACCAGCAGTCCTCTGGAACTGGGGGATACTTGCCTGCAGGTTCTAACAGCATGACTATAACTGAAAGAGAAGACAGCTAAGATTCAAACTAATCAAAGGAGGAAGAGCTGCAGCAACTTACATATGTAGACAGAACAAGTTAGTGAAACATGGGAGAAAAGGAATGCTGAATAGAGACATCCATGCTTCTGTGTAAAATGGCTTCTTGTTTTGAAGACTGCAGTCCCAATAAACCATGATCTATTGTAAGTGGAGAATTTGAGGATCCTACACTGATGCTTAAATCAGGTAGACAAGAACAGAGTTGGGAAGAGTTATTTTCAGAAAGGAGAGAAGATAACGGGAACTAGGAGTTCTGAATAATTTATTATATTTGAAAAAATTTGAATAAAACTGAAAAAATCATGAGAAATAAGGAATTGTTGGGTGGAGTAAATACCTTGAACATTGATGAACATCACTTTACATTAGTTGTTTCTCTTTACCATGGAAAATGGAGAAATAGCAGCCCAGGAGTTCAGACTAAGCTAACATCTATTGTGCTCTCCCTCTATACCAAGATCTTTCAGGTATTGTTATGTCAATCCTCACAACAATCCTACAAAGTAAGTACTGTTACTTCATTTTACATCATGCTCATGTTAAGTGTCTTGCCCAAGGTTTGTACAGCTAAAAGCCACAGAGGCAAGGCTGAACTCTAGGTCCTCTGACTCAAAGACAACTGTTCTTTCAATTAAAAAACAGTACTTGTCCATAAAAGTACCTTAATAGCAAAAAGAACAAAAGAGTAAGAGGACTGGAGCATGGTAGGCTTCCATGGCACAGCCCTAGAAATTAGAATATGCAAGATAGCATGTTCTCATCAATCCCAGAAGTGAGCCTATTGCTCAGATAGAGGCTCCTACAAGATAAGAGCTTAAAGCTCGGCTGTGTTCCCAGCAACAAAGAACTGCACGTGGTACCTACACAGCAATGTTAGTGAAAAAACTCAGAATAATTCTCAAGACCATGTAGAAAAAGGAGAAGAGGATATAATTCTAACTCACTCAGCATTGCTTATTATCAATTCCTTTTAGGGCTTCTAGAGGGTCACTTACTTGGACAAGCATTCAGGAGCTCCTGCCAGAGATCTGTCATATTGTGAAGAACAAAGGTGCTTTATAAACAGTAGGAAAAACTGAATGAAACAGGATATAGGATGCAGTACTTAGTGCTGAAAGTTTCCTCTTGAGGAAATCTTCCATGGTGAGTGTGCCATTCCCTGCTTCAAAAAGTTCGTTGGGTTAAAATCGGGGAGTCTGGGTGAGTACATACGCTTTATAAACTACTACTCACTCCTGTTGGTAAACATGAGGAGAAGGGTGAAGGCTTCACGATCCATAGTTTTCAAGCAGAGTTTGCTTTCCTCCCACAGGTGAGGAAAATGTCATGTCCTTTGGAGAGACATGAACAAAACCTGGAGAACCAGGAAACTGAAATTTGACTCTTCATGGCAGAAAGCACAAAGCATAGGTAACAGAAGCTCCTGATGTTTGCCCATGCTCCCTCCTGCCCACCAAGTATCTCTTCTCTTTTTCTTGTGTAATACCGTTGGATACTTTATAGTGCATCCTATCTACACTAAGCTTGATCATATTAAAAACGGTCGGTTCTAGAATCCTTTTGCAATAACTGATGCTGTGTCAGTATGTCTGCTGATGGTGGATATATATGTGAAATTGATTGTCTGAACTCAGAACACTAAATGGCATTAAATCAGTCTATGTAATATAAAGCAATGCACAGCCCCTCTCCAATTTACTGTCCATTCACTGTTTTTCTTCCTACTTGAGTTTTAGAGAAAATTGAAGCCAAAGTTCTGGACGTCCTTCCCACCATTCCCTTCCAAGGAAAGTTTGAAAATATTATTTCTGATATTTATAATCATAAAATATAAATTAAGAATTACTTGGAAAAATACCAAGATTATAAAGAAAATTATTAATGCCCCAAATCCCATATTCCAAAGAAAGACATAGTTAACATTTTGGAGTAGTTTCTTCAGGTATGGATACATATACAAAACTGCAATCATTTATATTATTAGGAAACTTCCTTTTTTCATGTAATATTGTATCATGAGTATTGTCTCTTGTCATTAACTCTTCTCCAAGACTACAATTTGCATTGGTGATATTACATGTGACATTATGCCCTCACATGTGTATACCATAACCATTAGATGCCAGAATGTCAGCATCCTAGAGGAAAAACTTAAGCATGTTAAAACATGATTGAACTTGAAATGTGATATTACATGTAAAGTCATTTATTTTTGCTTTTGTATCCCATTACTGCAGCTTTCAAGGAAAAAACACTAAATAAGAATGCACATTTGAATGACTTTTAAGAAAATATCTACAGCGTCTCACCATTTGGAACTATGTAGACCAATAGCTAGAGAGAGAGAATCTTTATCATCTTAATGATTTATCCTCATAGGTCTAGATCACTAAGAGGTTTTATCAAGGATGAATGTTGTGTTCTATCATTGCTTTTGGGCATCTAGGTAGATGATATTTATTTTATTTTTGTTACCTGTTTGTTTCATATATTATATTTATAGATTTTGAAGCATTAATTTGGAATTCCATGATTAATAGAAATAACATAATTTTAGTATGCAGTTTGGATGGACTTTCTGTTCTTTACATATGTGTTCATAAATGGGATTGATCATAGTTTTATTCTCTCTTTAGCAGTTTTGGGTAAAAAGCCAATTTTAGTTTGATAAAATAATTTGCAGTGTTCCATAACTTTTTCACATTGGAACATGTTGTATAGTACATAAACTGTTTCTTATTAGTATAAAATAACTATCATAAGCATTCTGCATCCAGTGCCTATTTTGAAAGTCTAGTATTCACATACATATCGCAGTACATAAGGCATAGTATGTGTTGAATAAATGAGTAAATGAAGGATGCTAGGAGAGCAGAAAGCATAGGGTTCTGTGACAGCACATAGCAGGGGCATCCTACTTGGACCAAGAGGTAAGAAAGCTTTCCTAGAAAAGATAATATCTAAGTTAGAAGAAGTCCTTCCAGCTTAAGAAAACAACAGGTACAAAGGCATAAAGATTAAAGAGTGTATTATTTGGAGGATACTAAGAGAAATTCAGCATGGCCATTTCAGAGCAGTGAGCTTATCAGTAGTGGCTTCAGAATAACAGAGAAAATAAAGCATTGGAAAATTACAAAAGTTAGGAAGAAAGGTGGTACTAAATGACATATCAAAGGAGGGCAGATTCCAGATCCTGACTCCCAGACTCTTAACTGGACAGACGTCCCTCATCTATCCACTTAAAAGTAGCGATCAGATTATTTCCTGGATCAGAAAATGTTCATTTTCTATCAGTTACAGTCCCAAACTTCAATCCTCTTGCCCTAAAATTAAAAAAAACAAAGCAATTTTTTCCCTATAAGTCAGTCAAGCAGACTTAAAAGTTATAATTTATAATATTTATGAATACATACTTAGTATTGTCATGTTGAATTATATATTTTATTTTATTGTATTGCACTATATTATGTATGTTAGATGATATGTTGGAACCACCTACTATGCCTGTCACTATATAGATGTTATCTAATTTAATTCTCACAACAAACTGATAAAGAATTATAGTTTTCCCCCCATTTTACTAGCTGAGACTAGTAGCTGAGGTAGTTGAGACTCAAAAAACTTAAGTAACTTAAAATAGTCTTACTGAGGATAAGCAGCATAGTGCAGAATCTATATATTTTAATTTAGATCTAGCTTTATTAGAATGCAGTTTTATTTCAAAATATTCATCAATAAAGTGATTCTTATGTATGCATATTTGAATATAGTTTGTCCCTAGATTTTATTTAATTAGAAGCTTGGAATTCTCCAGCACAATTCCTAGCCTCTGTTGCTGTGTGAGCCTCAGCAGTATTGACCTCTCAGTGCTGTTTCATCATTAATAAAATAGAATATCCCTGTGCTTGCTGATTCTAGGGGCTGTTCTAAGAATAAAACAAAATAGGGGAAGTGAAAATGATTTGATAAATATATACCAAAATTCAAATCTCCCTGAGTCATGTCCTTTTCTAAAACCTGCAGGTGACACGGATACATAGGGATGGGGAATTATTCAGCTGTGACCGAATTCTTTCTGGTGGGACTTTCCCAGTACCCAGAGGTCCAGTTTTTTCTGTTTGCGCTCTGCCTCATTATGTACGTGATAATCCTCCTGGGAAATAGCCTCCTCCTCCTCATCAGCATCCTAGATTCTCGCCTCCACACCCCTATGTACTTCTTTCTTGGGAATCTCTCACTCTTGGACATCTGTTATACATCATCGTCCATTCTTCCAATGCTCATCATATTTAAATCTGGGAGAAAATCCATCTCCTTCATGGGCTGTGCCCTGCAGATGGTTGTCTCCCTTGGGTTGGGCTCCACTGAGTGTGTCCTCCTGGCTGTGATGGCCTATGATCGGTACGTGGCCATCTGCAACCCACTGAGGTACCCCATCATCATGAACAGGGTGCTATATGTGCACATGGCTACATGGTCTTGGATCATAGGCTGTCTGAACTCCTTAGTGCAAACAGTTCTGACAATGGTGTTGCCTTTCTGTGGGAATAATGTCATAGACCATCTTACCTGTGAGATCTTGGCTCTTCTTAAACTCATATGTTCAGATATCTCCATGAATGTGCTTATCATGACAGTGGCAAGTATTGTTTTATTGGTGATTCCTCTGTTGTTAATTTTCACCTCATATGTTTTCATTCTCTCTTCCATCATGAGAATTAATTCTGTTGAAGGGAGAAAAAAAGTCTTTTCTACCTGTTCAGCCCACCTGACTGTGGTCATCTTATTCTATGGTTCAGCCCTTTTTATGTACATGAAGCCCAAATCAAAGGACACAAAAGCATCTGATGAAATCATTGGGCTGTCTTATGGAGTGGTAACCCCGATGTTGAACCCCATCATCTATAGCCTGAGGAATAAAGAGGTGAAAGAAGCTGTGAAGAAAGTCATGAGTAGACACTTGCATCTATGAAAATATGAAAGGACTTGAGGTGTGTGATATCCTCAATGTGAGACCAGATCAGATCTTTTGTATTCACAGATGAAGTCATGGAAGCCAAGAGTCAAGGGGAGTTTCTCCCTTCCTTTTCTCTTCCTGGTCTCCTTTCTTAGTCACTTTGAATTGGACATCTACTGTTTTGTCGTCCAGCATCCCTGCCTCTGATAAAAGAAAGCATTTTTTCTTTTGACAATAAACAGTCCCTCCCTCTGAGTCCATGTGGTGCTGTACGGGGTTGATCCTACCCTCTAGAAATAGTGGCATGCACAGAACAAATGCTTAGGCAATAAAAGAAGCAAATCCCTCTAGTCACAGTGATTCATTCAGCATAGCAAGTGAGTCCTGCCAGGCTAACCAAACTCAATCCAAGAATGTTGTCTCAGTATGAGAAAAGAGGCATTCTTTCTGATATAGGGTTGCTAAACTGGTAAAAGGTGAGCCTGGAGCTAATCTTTGCCAACACGTTGGAGAGAGCCTAACTGAGAGGCAAAGGGGTGTCGAGAGAAGGAGGGAGAGTGTATCTGATCCTGTTATTTTAACCCCTTTATCCAGCTGTGTCTAAAGTTAGATTCACAATTCTTCTTTCTAGTTTTATGAGTCAATAAATTACCTTTGTATAAAAAACTAATTTTGAGTTAGATTTTTATCACATAATCATATAGTCCTAACTAAAGTATTCCTTTGTTCCCCCTCTCTCCACTCATATTTTTAAGGCAAAAAAAAGAAAAGAAGAGGATATATTACCTAAGTGACCCCAAGTTCTCCAGCCTTCAGGGGCTCTCCTTTCCTTTAGTAACTAATAATCTAATTTCTATTCTGCCTACCTGCAGGCACTCCAGTTACCTCCCCAATAATTTCCAAGGAGCATTTACATTTTCCTAGTTTCTGGTTTTCACTTTTTCTCCACACTATTGTTCTACAGTTTTCCATCATTCCTCTCTGGTAATCTTGTATGCTTCCATGTTGTTCAAGCTCTCAACAGGACATTTTGCCCACAAAGAATAGACATAAGTCTCTTAAATATCCATATCAAAAGGCCACTATGCTTAACATCTTTACTTAGGCTTGAAAGAAAAATAAAGGGACTGTGATCAGTAAGAAAAAGAAATCATTATAAAATATCACTGCTTTTGCTATCTATTAGTCATCCCCCTTCACATGGGCCCTCTTTAGTCCATTTTCCTCTTTAGCTCCTGTCCTGCTATCAGATTGATAGTGTCTATTCATTTCTTTCTTCCATGAGAATCAGCATTTCTCCCAATAAAAAGGAGTGGATACCCAACTCAAAGCACCCCTCAACATGGTCCTTCTCAAAATGGAGAGCAAGTTTACCCCCAAAACAGATCACAGCTTCTACTCTTAGGGCTACAGGAAAGAAATTCAGGATGTTTTAAAAGAACCGTGCTTCCTCACCAGGAATGATTTAGAAATACTGAAGTCCAATCTACAAGCACCTTGAGAAATGCGTTCTGTTTGTGAAAATATATCAAGCTGTACACTTAGGATCTGTGCACTTTCAATAAAAAGCCAAAGAAGAAAGAAAGAACCCAACCCATTATCTGCTTTCCATTATGAGTATTGAAGTATTATTACAACCCTTATAAAACTGGGGTCCATAAGGTTCATTCTTAACAAGGAAAGAGAGTCCAGCAATCAAAATTGTTTTTAATGTCCTCTATTTGAATTTCTTAAAAACTGCAATACCATAGCAATACTTGTAAAACTTCCATTTGCATTACAGGCCACACTGCTCTGGAGCACTTCTTTCCACCATTTCCCAGTACTCAGTCTTCCTACAGTTTTCACCCTCTTTCCCCATCTCATCCTTCCTTGCTCACAACAGCCTCCTTCAAATAAAATAGAGTCTGTCCTCCTAGGGCAAGGGGAGTGGAGAAAGACGGGTTTTGAAAGAAGTGAGAAATTGGGGTCTAAATTATGGGAAAAGAGCTGTTAAAATTCCCAAGTTAAGAATTTTTGTCCTACTACATTATTTGTCAATGCAAATGTCACCTCTTCTTTTCTTCACATTTCACAAATGTCACCTTTTCACCACCTTATTAGCTCCTCTAGGAAGAAATTATTTCCTCATCTTCCATTCTTCCATTGATTTTTTAAATGTGCCTCTATTAAACTTTTTGTTATATTCTATTTTACTTATTCAATGTGGCATAATTCAAAAGTAAACAAAAAGAACTTCTGCAAATTCTAATTCTCCAATTTACTTGGATTATAAGCTTTTATCTATCAGGGTTTCCATTTATCCTGACATAAAATGTGGACTTTAGTCCTTAGCTCAGGGGGTTTTATGCGTATTCAATAAGAAAAAAAAATTCAACATTCCTTATTCAGTGCTTGGCTAATATCACACAATGAATAATATACTGTCCCCTTTCCTTTCCCCATACTTGCCTGTCTCTTCTAATAAACTGTGGGTTCCCTGAGGGTAAGAAATGAGTAATATTTATTTTAGGATCCTTGGTACCTAAACGAGAAGAGGCATTATAAATGTGTTGAAGGAACGAACGTATGAATGTGTGATTGTCTTTCTTACGCTGAAGGTAAAAAAGCTTATGTCCCATTGCCTAAATATTCCTTGTGACTGTTCCATCTGCATCCTTGCTCATGTCCCTCTCTCCAACTAAAATTGCCCTCCCTATAATCCATCTATAAAAATTCAAAGTACCCCTCAAAAAAGTCTCTGCTTAAAGCCTTTTATTATAATGACTCCACCCCTTCTTCCACCTATTCTCCCACCAAATTAAATTCCGACAGCAATCTATCTAAGCTTTGTGGTATTTATTATGTGAAGACATATTCTCTTTGATTATGCACACAATATATTTGTTATTTCATTGAAGAGTCACTAGGATCAGAACCTGTTGTCAGTTATTTGTCTTTGTAATCCCACAAATAACAGAGTGGGCTTTAATCAACAGATTGATACTTTGGATCATTGCATTTTGCTTTTTTGTATAAAGTCTATTAGTTTTTTAAATAGATTTTCTTTTCATAGAATATGAGCAGTACAACTATTATATCTGACACATACAACTAGCAATAATCCTGGTTAAAATAATAATATTCCCTCTGCCATATATACAGTTTTGTTCATTCTGGGCATCAGAAATTTGATTGTAATAGATCAGGCAGAGTCCACCTAACCCAGATATACATACATATAATCCCTTAATTAGTTTGCTGAGCTTATAACTTGACAATGACCAAAATAAAAAGATGTTAATTTATAGAATAATGACTCCTATCTATGTATCTCCAGCCCTGAGACCTACTCTAACAGGCATTTTAAGTATAACATGTCCAAAACCAAAACCTTGATTTTTCCCCTCACCAAACTACTTCTCCTACAAGTCTTCCCCATTTCAGGAAATGGAGTGCCATACATCCACATCCAATCAACCAGCAAATTCCATCAACTCTATCTTGAAAATTTGCTCTGAATCTGACCACTTCCATGGCTACTGCCTAAGTCTACTTCACCGTCATCTCACCTAGGCTACTGCAATGGCTTCTCAAATCACATCCCTGTTTCCACTTTTGCTCTCCTACAGTCTATTCTCTGCACAGCAGCCAGAGTGTTGCTTTTAGAAGAGTACATCTTGAAGTTCTAGAACAGGTGAAATTAATCATTGGTATTTTAAAAACCAGAACAGTGGCCGCCTATGTTGTGGGGGTAGGGGGGTTAGAGCAAGTATCCACTGGGTCAGGGCATAAAAGAACTTTTCTGAGCTTATGTTTATGTTCTACATCATGATAGGAATTTGAGAGGCAGAGGCATGCATTTGCCAAAACTATGAATATTACATTAAGATTTGTGAATTTAATGTATGTAAATTTTACATTAAAAGAAAAAACTATAAACAAATATAGTTTTAAACTCTACTTAATGATACACATGCTGAAATATTTAGGGAAAAGAGTAATGATGTCTACAATTTACTTTGAAATGCATCAAAAAATGACATGGATTTAGTGGAGGAATAGAGAGATGAATAGACACAAAGATATGAGATAAGCAAATCTAGTAAACTGTTAGTGGTGGAACCTAGTTAGTGAGTGTCCGATGTTCAATGTAAAATTCTTTCAGTTTTGCTTTATGTTTGAAATTTTTCATAATACAGCATTGAAAAAAATTATACAAAGTCTGTCAGGAATACAGCTCTTGAATAAATGTTGTATCAATGAATGAGGCAAGGGTAGAAATTGAAGCAAAATAGTACTATTACAAACTCTCTTAAAATTCATTCAGGAAAAAGTTCCACTATTTTAAAAAGGCAAAACTTTTTAATAGGTTATTTACAACTCTTATAAGAGTGAAATTAAAAATAAATTTTAATGGTCCCTGTGAAACTTAATTTCCTATACTGAACTCGAGTCAGGGTTTCAGTTGCTATTCCTGGGGGATGGGTACAAGAGAAGGAGAAAGAAAAGAAAGAAAAGAAATTTATGAGAAGATTTACCAGAATTAGGTTCTAAGGTAATGAGGAAAAAGAAAACACAAACTTTTGGGGCATGATGTGTTGTGTGTCATATTCCTTCATGTGTTTTTGGCTTTTTATGAAGGGACTCTGATTCCCCAGCAATGTCAGATTGTATAGACCTTTGCAAAAGCAATTTGGCTCTTTCTACAGACTTATTCTACAATTCCACTTTTCAATACAATTATGGCAACAAAGTTTTTGATGCCATTTCTATATAGTCACATAACAATCACCTATATATCTTGTAACATTGCTATTCTTAAAATAATCAAGTTACATAATCACTCACATTTCCTAGGACCTTTTTCGATATGACACTTTGATAAAAATTAAGAAGTTGAAGTTCATTCAAACAATTAATCTGTATTTCTTTTCTATACTATTTATATTTTCACACCAGATGTGGGACAAACAATTATTATAAATGTGAGATGCTACAGGTTAAAAACAGCATACATTAATAGTGGTTGTATTACAATAATGATTCAGGTGATTTCAGAATATGTGTTAATATGCATGCTGTAATGGGTAAGATTATTTAAAAATGGAGAATGACACTACTCAATAAATGAACACTACTGCTATTAGTGATAAAAGGACTATTGCTCTCATCAAAAGGTTTAAATTTCAAAGCATTTTCAAAGACGGCATAAGTGCACAACTCAGTGACTGAGTAACAAATGAAAGAAAATATTGAAGTAGATCAATTAAGACAATTACACAGCAGACTATGTATCATACTGATCTTGGTTCAGAAGGAAATGATGACTTCATGAGAAACACAGATTTAGATATCTCTATATTTCACATCTATAATTTTTTTACATAATATATTAAAATTCAGGAACATAAGCCAAAAAAAATTTCCTCACAGTGAAAAAGAGACAATACCCAAATAATTATTAAAGGCACAAGGAAAAGATTTTAAGGGAGTCCTTATGCTTTATATTTCTTAGCTTTGGGCTAGGCTAGGAAATTGTACCACATTTTAAAACTAGTTATCTTACTATAATGGTTAGATGACCAGAAGTTCTAAGAATGATTGTGCAGAAGTATATAGTGTGTGCAAAACTGCATTGTTTCAATATGTATGCATGACATTAATATTTGCCTTAAATCTCTTCTCTATCAAATTATGAAATAGAGAACGTACTTTTTTCTTTTTATAGTATAAAGAGGAAAATGATAATCCCTAGAAAAAAGGTTCTCTGTATAGATGTTGCAGAAGATATCTTCCTCTGTGTTTTTTGTGTGCATATAATGCAGTTTAGATTTTTATAGTACAATTTGGCAGGCACACTTAAATTTCAAAGTCTAAAACTTATAAAAAATGGTTTTGAATCAACATCTTTAAAATATGTAATAATGTTTACAATAAAGAAAATCGCTTTTTTAAATGCATATATAATAAGTGTATAAACATGCTATAGTTAAGTATAAAATAATGTTAAAATGAGTGCTTAGGGGACTGGCCCAATGGTGTAGGGTTTAAGTTCACAAGCTCCACTTCAGCAGCCCAGGGTTTTCAGGTTTGGATCGCAGGCACGGACCTACACATCACTCATCAAGCCATGCTGGGGTGGTGTTCCACATACAAAATGGAGAACGAGTGGCACAGATGTTAGCTCAAGGACAATCTTCCTCAAGCAAAAAGAGGAAGGTTGGCAACAGATATTAGCTCATGGCCAATCTTCCTCACAAAAAAAAAAAAAAAAAAAAAGAGTGCCTAAAAGGAACCATGGAAGTTGGTCTAAGAATGTCATGATGCTTTTTGTACACACAATATTTATAGGAATTTTTTAAAAATGAAGTATAGAGTGTTCTTAATAATGAAATATCTTATTATATTTAATATCATATAGTACTTACTTTTCTCAAATGCTTCAAAATTAAGAATAGAGTAAAAATGACATCAGTGAGAACAGAGACCTAAAGTCAATAGAATATCTTCAAATTTTTCAAGCAAAATACTGAAAACCTGAAACTTTGTACTAAATGAAACTATCTTTCAAGAGAGAAGGGAAAATAAAGACATTTTTAGAAAAAACATGCAGAGATTTTTCCACACAGACAACCTAAGAAAGAAAAATTGTCCCTACATGAAAGAAATGGAATGAAAAAACAAAAATAAAGAAAGAAATTGGCAAATCCAAACTGTGAGCGTAAAAAAAAAGAGAGAGAGCATGGGCTCATAATTGGGAAACTTAAAAATAAGGTAAAAATGAAGTTTTAGGCACAAATAATATGGAAAATGATGGGAGAGGTTAGAAATAAAAGATAAGCATTTTAAGGTCTTTGGTACTATTCAGGAGGAAAGCAGAGATATTAAGCAGAGATTCAGGTGATTTCTGAATCATGTGTTAAGTTAAACAAGCATCTTTAAAACAAGCATCTTTAAAACAAGCATCTTTAAAAATCATGGTAATCATGCACACACATGTATGTGTGTGTATGTGTAACTTTGTGTTCAAAGAGTAGAGCATGTTTTTAAATACAATAAAATGTTTATAAAGCTAATGATACATTAGGAAAGGAAGTAAGTCTCAATGAACATCAAAAAATTTATATCATTCAAACCACAATCTATGGCCATAATGTAACATTAGAAATCAATATTGAAAAGAGAAACCCCAAAAATATCTTCTAAATGTGGAAATTTTATAATATACTTTTAAATAATTCATAGGTTAAAAAAATCATGATGGAGGAGCTGGCCCAGCAGCTCAGTGGTTAAGTTGGCAAGTTCTGCTTCAGCAGCCTGGGGTTCACGGATTCAGATCAACACATCGCTCATTAAGCCACGCTGTGGCGGCATTCCACATACAAAATAGAGGAAGACTGGCACAGATGTTAGCTAGGGCCACTCTTCCTCAAGCAGAAAGAGGAAGATTGGCAACAGATGTTAGCTCAGAGTCAATCTTCCTCACCAAAGAAAAAAATTATGGTGGAAATTTCAAAATATTTGTAAACTTATGATAGTAAAATCACTATCAAAATTGGTGGAATAGAGGAATTTTACAGTCTTAAATATATATATTGGAAAATAATACTGAAAATTAATACACTAAGACTCTAATTCAATGAGTTATAAAAAGAGAAAATGAAAAAATCCAAAGACAGGTAAAGATTTAATCAGTAATTTAAAATTTTACTGGGCCCAAACAATTTCCCTAGATAGTTCTAATATATTTTCTAAGAACAAATAACCCCTATCATGTACAAATTGTTCCATAAAATATAAAAAGGGGGTGGGAATCTCCCCCAACTCTTCTTATAAGCCTGATATAACACTGAAACAAAAACTGAACAAGGACAATATGAGAAAGGAAAAATCATGAGCCAATCTCACTTATAAACATAGACAGAAAAATTTGAAATAAAATACTAGCAAACAGAATCCAACAATGTATGAAATAATAATACTTAACACCCAGTAGGGTTTATCCCAGGGATGCAAGGAAGTCTTAACATTAGAAAATATTTTAATGTAATTCATCACAATATTAAATAAAGAATAAAAAATGATCATTTCAGTAAATGCAGAAAAAGCTTTTGATAAAATTCAACAGGCATAATTTAAAAAATAAAAAAAACTTAGCAAACTAGAAACAGAAGAAAACTTCTTCAACCTGATAAAGGGTATTTATCAAAAATTTGTAACTAAAAAGTTCTCCTTAAAGTTCCAAACAAACTTAACATTGCACAGAAATCCAACTCAGCATGAGAGAGAGAGAGAGAGAGAAGAAGAAGGAGGAGGAGGTGAAGGTGGAGGAGAAAGACGAAGGGAAGAGATGGGGGGAGAGGGAGAAGAGAGTGAGAAGGAAGGAGAGGAAGGGAGAGAGGGAAAAAGAAAAGGAAAGAGAAAAACAGGAAGGTAGGAAAAAAGGGCGGGGGGAAGGAGACAGGGAGGAAGGGGAAAGACAGAAGATGTAAAGATTGAAAAGGGAGAAACAAAATTGTCATTATTGCCTGAAAATAAGGTTGTCTACATAGGAAGAGAGAAAAAATCTATAAAGAGAAAATCTTAAAATTTAAATTAATAAGAGGCTCTAGCAAGATCAATACAAGATCAATACACAAAATTCAATAGTATTTTTTGCAGCAGTTACAGTTTGTTAGAAAATGTACTTTAAAACTGAATCTCACAACACCACAAAAGTATAAAGTGCCCATGAATAAATCGATAAAAAGCTGCATAAGGAATTTTTGAAGAAAAGTATAAATCTTCATTAAAACACACAGAAAAAAATCTCCTACAAATTGGGGAGCTATATTTTGTTCATGTTAGGAAATTTAAGAATAAATATGTGAATATTTATAAATAAAAATTCAGTATAATTCCAACCAAAATGAAATTGGGATTTTTCTTTTAATTTTTGAAGTCTACTCCAAAATTCAAATTGTATAGTAAATACCAAGAATAGTCAAGACAATGATAGAATAGGAATTGCATATTTATTGTACCAAATGTCAAGATGGATGATAAAGTTACAGTAATTTAGACAGCATAGTATTAGTACTGGTAAAGATAAATACATCAATGAAATGGAGGAGAGAAATCAGAAATAACGTGTGCATGTGTGGAAGTTTATATCTTAAATAAATGGTATTTGATATAAGATGATATTGCAAATCAGTAGGGAATGGATGAAGTATTTAATAAATTGTGCTTTGGTAATGGACTACTTTATACTTAAAAAAAAAAAAGGATCAAATTAAACCTCCACCTCACACTGTGACCTAAATAAATTTGAGACAGGTTACATACCCAAATGCCAAAGCAAAATTGTAAAAGAGCTAGAAGAAAATATAGGAGAATGTCTTCACACACAGGGATAGGACGAGTATATCTTAAATGAGACTAAAAGAAAGCACAAAACATAAAGGACTAACAATTCAAATTCAGAAACTGCTTTATGGCAAAAATGCATCATTAAGAAGGTTTAAATAAAGGCAAAAATGGAAAACTGTAGCAATAACAAATATAGCCAAAAAAGGACTAGTATCTAGAATATTTTTTTAAAGTTATCAAATTAATAAGAAAAAGATGAACAACATAACAAAAAATTGGGCTAAGGATAGAAAGAGGGAACTCAAAGAAAAGAAAAACAACATGGCCTATAAAATTATGAAAATATGCTCAATTCACATGAAATCAGAAAAATGTAAATTCAAACAATGAGAGGTTTCTCAGCCAAAAGATATATAAATATTAAACTTACAAAAATTGTCAAGAATATGGAGAAAGAAGAAATCCCGTTTACTGCCAGTGGAGTATAAGTCAACACTATACAGTGTTAAATTGATTCATTAGTTCCAGTTACAGGTATATGCCCAAGGAGATATGTACAAAGTTATTCATTGACGCATATTTATAAAATAATCATATGGGAACACTTAAATATCAACATGGGAAGGATAACTAAGTTATGGTACACTCCAATACTAAATTATAGGAGAGAAATTAAAATGAATAAACCAGCTCTAAACTATGCATTTTGTTACCCTTTGGCAGTCACTTAGCTTCTTTGAGCTTCTTGTTCAATGTTTTTGTTTTAATCTCTAAAATGGAAATATCAGCTTCACAAACTGAAATGAAAGAGAATAAGAAGGGATTAAATAAAAGACAATATACATGAAGCTCCTGCATGCTATCATGCACATTAGAATCTGATCGTCTCTTGTCTGTGAAATATGTTATCGCAGACATTCTCTGAGAAAGAGCAATAGGAATGGGATATGTGATTTGAAAATTTTAAGTAAATATTCACTAAAACCTCAAAAAATGAGAAGGGCAGCTAAACAGGAATGAGGAAAGGAATAACCAAGCAAGTGAAAGACCAGCTCTCATTAATGAGATAATCATAAACGAGACTCTGGTAACATGCATCAAACAACACGCCTCTTTCCAAGAAACACACAGGCTCGGGACCATCTGATAGTCAGTGAAAAATACTATGAAGTAGGAATTATACTGCCTCCATATACTGAGTGAGAACTTCATATGATTTCACAGGGTGTGAAAACTATGAACTATAGTTTTTAATACTTAATGCCTTTATTTGAGAAGAAAATCATCTTGAACATGAAGCCTACTTCTAGGAATATGTACTATTAAGTTATCTTGAAAAGTCAACTTAGAGTGTTTTTCAGAGGGAATTTTAATCTGAGTAGTGCTGATTTCCCATAAACTATGTGTCTGTCAATCTTCATAAGAGACAGAGGGACACTTGAACTTAGATGATAGAATGTGTTTGGGAAAATCCTAGGCTGTATCCTGAAGGACCTAACAAGGGGCAAAAGAGACAATAGGCCCTCTGTGTTTGGACACAGTCAACACTCCCCTTGCGTTAATGCTCTGGCCTCAGTACAACATTCAGAATAAATAAAACATAACAAATTATAAAGATGCTACAAAAGTAATCAGTGATGGTCAATGAAACCTAAAACAGATTAAAAAGTGAATTGATTACTCAGCTAATAAATATCTGGGATAACTTGTGCAGGTGAAGAGAAATATGCTGGAGAACACTGGATAACGGGTGTTCATTTGAAAGAGGAACTTCAGGAAAAAAATATGTCACAAACTAAGAGCATTTAAAGCTAGAAGGTTTCTCAACTTATACCTAGTAAAGAAATTGGCCATATGTAGGGAAAAAAATCAAACAAATAGCACAGGTCCAGAAATACTTCCCCCATAACATTTCTCCCCAACTCCTGTTGGGAGGCACAAGCATTATTCAAAGCAATAGACTTGGAAAGTCTATTTTAGGAAATAATTGCATTTATTAATGAAAAGTTTTAGAATGTCATTGGCACTCGAATTCACTTTCCAATGCAAAACAAAGAAATCCAATTAATATAGGATATCTAAAAAGGGATATAACATATATCTTAAACACATGTTTATATGTTTTAGTAATAAAAACAATTTGTTTTATTACTAGAAATGCCAAATAAATTTATACTATATTTAATATTGAGCTGCTCACAATTCTTCCGTGCTACTTATTTCAAGAAGACTAGAAGCAAAGAGGCTGATACTGAAATACCAAGACGTGGACAAGCTCAAAATGAGCCATCCAGTCTTTTTCCTTCCCACAGTACTTAATGCACTGCTCGACACACAACACATGCTTAACAAATATTCACTGATATGAGCAGGAAACTTTTTAGGGAAGATTGAATGAAATTTTAATTATTTTATTACCATTTATATTAATAATGAAGCAACTCATAAAACTTATGACAGTAATTCATCTTTACTGAAGTTTTTCTCTTCAATATATAATCTCATATTACAAAAGAAAAACTGTAACCTAACTCCACTCTAAATACCTATAGCTCAAGTTACTGGAACTCAAAAACAACAGAAATAGACACAGGCACACAGTTTGAGACCTAATGAAGGAAAAGCTAATCTATACCACCATCTAGTGGCCTCAGAATGTATCACCAAGAAAGCACTTACCCAGGGATGCATCACCAAAGCTCAGTATCCGGAGTTCACAAGTACCGCTTGGATCCACTTCACCTCTTCCTTGTGCAGATTTGCAGGAGTCTGACCTTTGGACAAAACAAGCAGGAACATCATCAAATGGATTGTTGCCTTGGCTCATCTCATATAATTTCGTCCACCCTTTAACCAATACCTATCTGTTATGTGAAGCATAAAAATGCATCTTCACACTCATCAGATCAGAAGGGCAATAATTAAAAATTGGTCAGAAAAGTCTCATACATCATCATTAAGTATAAATTTACAAAAGAGTTTGGCACTATTTAGTAAAGATAAATATGTACATACCTTGTGGCCTAGCAATTCCACTCCTCGGTAAATACTTGAGAGCAGCGGTTTGTAACAGCCAGTAGACAGATCCCCAAGGCATCTATGGATAGAATTCAGGGGCTCTGGTAACTTGGATGGAAAAAAGGTACATCCTTATTGTCACCAGCTTCTAACTGAAAATAAGCATTTCCTTTGATTCTGAAGGTAGACAATAAGTCATAATATTGTTAGCAAGACCAGAGACTTTATGACCAACAAAAATCAGATATTATCAAATTCCATTTATACTTGTTGCAAATAAATATTTCTTTTATGCTTATCATCTATTCACAATTATGATATCTCATATCCATCCACCTATATCTTGTTATTTAGTGACCTAATAAAGAAGCATGTCTGTTTCTTTTTAAAGAATTTTCCCTTATATTTTTTCAAGCTTTTTTGAGATATAATTGACACATAACATTTTGTAAGTTTAAGGTGTACAACCTGATGATTTGATTTACGTATATACTGCAAAGCGATTACCATGATAAGGTCAGTTAATACATTCACCACCTCACATTGTTACTTTTGTGCGTGTATATGGTGAGAACTGCTGAGATCTACTTTCTTAGCAACTTTCAAGTATAAAATACAGTTATATCTTGATTATTCTAGTTCAATCTGTTTTCTTTGTAACCCTAGTCACTTGTTACAGATTTTAAAACATTAGGCGTCTACAGACTCATAAGATTTCCAAAAGGTTTTATGACACAAAAAAGGTTTGGAATGCCTGCCTTAGAGAAATTCTTCCACTGGAACAAGGAGACATCAACAAAGAAATTGAAATGGCTTTGTCCATAACATTTGAATGGACAAAGAAAGTAAACTGTATTCATACAATGGAATAATATACAGCAGAGAAATTAATTACTATGACTGCATTAACATGGGTGATTTTCAAAAGCCTAAAATTAAAGCTAAGAACCATGTAACAAAATAATAAAAACAGTCTGATTCCATTTAAAGAAAGTTCTAAAATAGACAAATCAAAACAGGATATTGTTTAGCATTATATACAAATACAAATTTTAAAGAAAATCAACGTAATATTAACACAAAATCTGGCATCATGGTTACTTGAGGGAGGTTGGGAAGGGTGTTGTAGGGAGTAGAATGTACCCAGAAAGGAATATGTATTGGGCTTCCAAGTTTCTTGCAATATTCTATTTCTTAAGCTTGGTGGGACGGGCAAAGGTATTCATTTTATTTTCTTTAAAGTGTACAGATACATTAAATACACTTTCGTACCCATAATAACTGCTTCATGTTACCTCCTTGTAGGCCATCTCTGCCCACCCAATCTAAAATAACTAACCAGCTACTCTATATCACATTAGCCTATTTTAATAATCCAGTTTTTTGTTATGATTTCTTTAGCGTTGGGCTACCTTTTCTTTGAACTACCTTTTAGAACTTTAGGATATACAACAGTAATTTTAAAAATGCTTACCCTATGTATTTTCCAGGCATTTTAGTGATATGTAAAAAAAAAAAAATAGTCACAGAAAAATACTACTTTTTAAAATACTACTTTCTAAAACTACTTAGAGGTCAGATATCTTTTAAAAATAAATGGTAAACTGAACTTGTTTTACAATTTGCCATTAAACACCTTGGCTGGGTCACTTAGCTGCAATGAACCTGAGGAAATCATTTAATCTCTCAGAATCTCATCTTTCTCACTTACAAATTGGGGATAAGGCTTAACTTTGAGGACAATTAAAACCTGTGAGAAACTGACAGGAGACAGCCTTGGGCACCTAATAGCACTTAACAATGCATGAATTTTACTCTTTACTATCTTGTAAGCATTTTCCTTCTGGAAATTCCTTTTGGAAGTTCCCTTGATCTTTCTGCTAGGTGGATGCAGTTAATGAGGCTTTAGGGGATGGCAAAGCCACAGAGTGGAAGAAGTCTGGGTCCTTAATCCAGCGTGTATACAAGAGCTGCCTCCCAACTAGGAACATCCACTTTGAATTCTTATAAAAAATAAAATCTATATCGTTTGAGTCACAATACACTTTCAGTGTCAATGTGTAAAAGCAACTTAGCCTATGCTAATTAACAGTCTTGAAAGATACTACAAAATATTGAGATCTCTGGCCTCCTTGTCTCCTCAACCTCAAAATAATGGCAACAGGGATTATATGTCACAGATAGGACACCAGAACTTTCCTCACAGGGGAAACTGAGTAGACAAGAGATATAACTTACAGATAACAATCAGGGTGGGGGAGATCCACTCAGGGAAACAGCCCAGTCAGGTCACCCTACAGTGAAGCCCATTCTTGACAAGACCCATCCATAGTCATAGAGCTTTCAAGTTTTTTTATTGTCTTACTCCAAAATATGAACCGATAATCAAGGGTCACAAATACAAAAACATTTTGGGAAAAACTCTAATACCAACATAGAAAATAATCAAATTGATAGAAAACAAAATAAAATTTGGGTGAATATCTAAAACAATTTTAAAAAAGAAAACACCTATAATTAATGTCCCCAGAGAGACAGAGATATTGAACAAAAAGTGAAACTATTTCAGAAGAGTGGGGGGGGAAAACCATTCTGGGAAAAGGGGTAAAAAGGAGCTCTTGGAAATAATACTGTGAGATTAGAAGTTTAAAAATTTAACAGACGAGTTGGAAGATAAAATTGGGACCTTTCCCTCCCGCCCCCCCCCCCCCCAAAAAAGAAAGAGATAAAAAACAGGAGGAAAAAGAAAATCAGAGGATCAAGTGGAGGCACAATGTTTGAATACTAGAAGTTTCAGAGATAAAGAAGGGAAGAAAAAATCCAAGAAACACAATAAATTTTTCATAAGTAAAGAGTTTCCAGATTGAGAAGGTCTACTCAGGGAGACACAAGGGATGAAAAAAGACCTACTCCAAGGATTATCATTGTGAAATTTCAGACAGTCAGACAATGAGAAAAACATAAAAGCTGCCAGGGAGAGAAACAAGCACATACAAGGAATCAGGGTTCAGAAAGGCATGGATTTCTCACTAGAAGCTATAAGGCAATGGTGCATTGCCTTCAAAAATATGAGCAAAAATTATTTCCAATGTAGAATTTTATACCCACCCAAACTATAAATTAAAGGGGTTGATAAAATAAAGGCATATCTAAAGGTGCAAGTCTCAAAAGTTTAATTCCCATGTACCCTCTCCTAATTAGGAGTAAATGAAAAAAAAAAAAGATACAACATCCTGGAAACAGAAGCTCCAATACAAGACAAATGAGATTCCCCAGGATATCATGAAAGATCCCAGAATTACTACCATGCCATCTAGAACAACTAGTCCACACTGGAGCAAGAAAACAAAGGATTCCCAAAAAATAACTCTAGAAGATGAAATTGATAAGTTGATTAATGGGTTTAATCACATTGAAAGGAAATTTATTCTTTTGGCAAAGAATTTGATGATAAATAAGTGACAGTAAGGAAAACAATAGAAACAAACAAAGCAAAGATAGAGAAAAAAGAGATAGTCACCCTCCTATGATTAAGAGCATAGGTTTGAGCCATAAGGCAGTAGCTTAAACTAGAAGATGATTTCTCATGTAAAAGAAGTCCAGACACGGGCAGTCCAGGGCTCCTGGCGTGGTGTTCCATGGCATCAGAACCCAGGCTTCTTCTCTCATGTTCCACCATCTTCAGCATGTGACTTCTAGCTCATACTCCAAGCCACGGACATCCACATTAAAGGAAGCAGAAATAAGAAAGGGACAAAGAGGGGAATAACCCCTCCTACACGGCTTTAGGATCACTCACAGTGGGTCGTAAATTCACCAACATCCCACTGGCCAGGACTTACTCACATGGCTGCACCAAGCTGCATGGGTTCTATTACTAATTCACAAAAGGTGGGAGGGATGAAGAATGCCTGTTGGGAAACAGCTGGCACTCTCTGCCACCTGCCTCCAGCACTTCTATTCTCCATATCCTACTGTGTTTTTTATCATAGCATTTACTAACCCCTGATATATTTTCTCTCCATTTGTTTGTTCTCCCCAACCTGTAAGTTCCAAGAGGTCAGGGACTTTGTCTTTTGTTCGCCTTTCTACCCAGTTTCTGGAAAAGTGCCAGAAGCATAGAAGGAATTTAATAAACATTGGCTGAATGAGTGAATGAATTAATTCCAGGGGGGAGAAGTCTAAGAAAATAAGTTTAAATATAAAGATCCAGTCAGGGCAGAGATGAAGCTTTGTTTCGTCTAGATTAGTTAGAAGTGAATGCCTATCATCTGGAAAAACCGACCCCCCTCTGGAATTACTAATTTTAAAAAGCCTCCGTTTTCTAAATAGATGATTGAAAAGTCATTGCACAAAGCACAATCCATACAACCACAGGTGATAACCCTGTAATAATTCCCTAGTCTTAATAATTAAGCAATATTACACTAGTGTTCTCAATAATGTAATTAGCAAGAATAATGTAACAATATCATGTATAAAGTAAAATAACGTATTCAAATAATTATTTTAATGTAAGCATTATTAAATACAGGAAAATAAGTTATTTGGAGGGAGCAGTATAAAAGAGACAAATCCTCTTCTTCCACAGAAGGAAGTCACTAGACACTATCTATAACCGAAAAAAATCAAGAAATGGCAAACAATGCTTATTATTTAAATACCAAGGCAGGCATTAGAGGAAAAAAGAGCTTGAAATGTTGAAGGTGTTTATTCTGATGACCAATAATCAGGGATAGGCAAGACCAGATCAGAGGTCAACTGTTTCGCGTATAAGGCTTACAGAATTATCTAGTTTTAACCACGTATGTTTAACTATGACTTTTTCATATCTAGCTCGGTGCCCCCACTCCTCTGAGCTCCTGAGAAACACAATGTAAATTGTTAGGAGCCTTACAACGTCACGCTGGAGGCGGCGACGAGGAAGGAGAATTCACTTAGTGCAAAACAGCGAAGGCTCCCTAGTCGGCATCATACCCAACAAAACCCTCCACCATCGTAACACAAAGCATCACACCTGCGCATCCATCCTCCCCCTCACGGACAGACACCCGCGTCCACACACACATTCACGAGTCGTTCCCAACTGAGCGTGGAAATGAGGCAACGGGCCCGGAAAGCAGGTCCGGGAGCGACCTCAGCCTTCAGCCAATCCTAACGTCCCCTCGGACGTCCCGGGTGAGACGGTCTGAGGAAACCCACGGGACCCGAGGCTCCGTGCGGACACACACGCGCCACGCCGGCCCGCCTGGCGGACTGGGCGGTCGGGCCGCGCCTCCCCAGCGTCGGGGCGGAGCTGACCCCGCCGGGCCCGCCCCGAGCCTGCGCCGCCCTGGCTGCGGTCGCCGCTCTCCGCCAGTCGGGAAGGCGTAGGACGACGAGACTCCGAGAGAATCCCGGCTGGCTGCCGTCTGCGCTCGAAGCGGCGCCATGCTCGGCCTCCGAAGCTGCCTGACCAGGGTTCTGGCCGCGCGGACGCTCGCGCCTCAGGTACCGGCGGCGGGGACGCGCCCAGGCCGCGCTCTGGGGGAGGGGCGGAGCGGGCGTCTGCGGGAGCGCGCGGCCCCGCGCATGCGCCCACCCGGCTGGCGCGTCAAACCTGCGAGCGCGGTGCCGCCGCCGACGTTCTAGCGCGAGTCCCAGAACCCGGAGGCGCGGACCCCGGGATGCGCGGGAGCTGGAAGGGAGTCGACGGGGGAAGACCCGCTGCCAGTGTCGCCTCCCGGGCGGCTCGCAGACAGCCGTGGACAGAGGGTTTCTGGCCCAGGTGCCAGGCGGCCCTGAGGACACCCCTGCAGCGCCGGCCCCCGCGTCCCTGCAGCCCCGCTCCTGTGCTCGGCGCGCTGGGGCCTGTGCCGCCTGTTGTGGGCTCAACTATCGATTGGTCGCTTGACAAGCCGGCCCCTCCAGACTGGAGGCAGCAGGAGAAAACGTCCACCCGCCGCTGGCGGCAGAACCGGCCTCCCGGCTTTCAATGAAATAGGCAGCTCCCGAGCATTTTGCAGAGAACCTTGAAGAGGAGGCCAGGGTGCGGGCGGTGGAGCAGCTGCCCAGCTGCCCGGTGTCTCCTGCGCTCGGCGCCCAAGCCGGGCGGGTCAGGAACCTCGCGGCAAATATGATAAACTCAACCTTAGACGAGAAGTATGCTGGGTAGATTTTTGTGTCAGCCTTATCTGTAGGGAATTGGCTTATCGGAATCTAACCAGAGATCTTTTTCTTTTAGATGTTTAGACTAGTACTCCTTTCTCAACGGGCAGGACAAGAAGGGGGTTAACCTAGAAACTGACTTTCTGGTGAAAACTAAGGAAGAGGCATTAATGGCCCTTTCACCGGAGATTAGCAGTACAGTCTATATCCTTCTGATTCTCTCTTTACTGGGGGAGGGCGAAGAATTATTCCTTACAACTTTATTCTGAAATTTGAGTTAATTAAACGTGGACCAGTTGTTCTAAGTGAATTGAAAGTCATTGTTGTGGAGATGAGCCCTAATGTGGAGATACAGGATCCTGAAGCACTCATGGTTCCTCCCCAGCGTAGTTCCATTGTTTAAGAACCTTTTTAAAAAAGAATCAATTTTTTGCTAGTGAACACATTTCTGTTATGCCAGCCAAAATACCTGTATATTTTATAAAACTTTTTAAAATGCTTAACTCTAACACATATATTATTGATTAAAGATGGAATATGGGCTAAATAAGGAAACACTATTTGTAAAATTTATCAGGATCCAAATTATAGTTCTTAGGTAAAGAAGGTGCCCCAGTGCCTTCTTATGAGCAATTTCTCATGAAAAAGTGACTAAAATTGGACCCCTTTCTAGGAAACAGTAGCTATATATTTAAAATACTTAGCTACCTTTATTGACATCTCTCTAAACAAGTGTCTATGGAGAGACGACAACAGAAGTACAAACACAGATTATGATTCTACTGAGTGTCCCTTGTTTCCAGACTCAGATTAGTTGTAACATAATATTAGAAACCGTGCCTTCCCAAAATACTTAAATTTGCCTTATCTTTCTTCAGGTGTGCTCATCTTTTGCTACAGGCCCCAGACAATATGAAGGAACGTTCTATGAATTCCGTACCTATTATCTTAAGCCCTCAAAGATGAATGAGTTCCTGGAAAATTTTAAGAAAAACGTTCATCTTCGGACAGCTCATTCTGAATTGGTTGGATTTTGGAGTGTAGAATTTGGAGGCAGAATGAATAAAGTGTTTCATATTTGGAAGTATGGTATGAGTCAACTGCTTAAGTATTCAGTACAGATTTTCATTCTCTTGGATGTTACATGAGACTTAGTTCTTGGATCTATATTACTATAGATATACACAGCTTAATAAAACTTTTAAAAAGCAGTACCAAAACAAATAAACTCAGTGATTACACCTCTAACAGCCCATTGCTGGAACAAATATTATCATATGGGAATGTGATAGGAAAATGTGGCACCTCAAATTTCAAGTCATAAAATTGTGAACTAGACTTTAACTCTCAGGAAAATTTTAGAATGATTTATTATAAAGATGCTTTATGAAAAATTTAAAGTAGTGATTGCAAGAACCCACATGGGTTAAGATCATAAAAGAAAAGTAGAATTATTTTTTCTTATTATTGAAGCCAGGACTGGATATCAGTTTTAGCAGGTATCATTCAAACATCTAGGGGCTTTAGGGAAATGGAGGTTGATAGAGGATGATAGTTAACTTTGAAGCCCTCACCCATCTGTAAGATTTAATCATTCTGTTATGTCTCAGGACCACTTCTGTTTTATTTCTGCACCCCAGAGTTTCAAGGAATTCACTGTCACTATACAGTCTAGGGAGGTAAAGGAAAAGGAATCAGAGTTCTCCCCACATTGAAGCTAACCTGCCGCTGGTTTAGTAGAGGAAGAAGAACAGGCTACAGGAATTCCCAGAGTGTTTCTTGCTTCAGTGTCTGATCTTCAGTGAAGTCCACATTCAGGACATGATGATAGCCAAAGAACTTTCAATAATTTCATTTATTGTTTGGTCATCAGTATCCACAGTTAACAGGCATAAAATACTTTAATATGAAAAGTGCTCATTCTATACTTAACATGGCTATAGTTTCGGGGTTTTCCATGTTGTAACATAACAAACCCCATTAAAAAACAATTTATGCACAATTTAGTGTGCCACCAGCTGAATTGTATCCCATTAAAAAAATTACTAGTAAGGTCCTGATATAACTTACTTAGGCTAAGATAAATGTTATTCCTTACCTGCAGCATGAACCATAGAAAACTCTTTTACCATGAGTCTTATGAGGTCCTAACAGTAAATATAGTACTATGCCCATATGTTAGTACATGTTTATACTTGTTTCGTATCAAACAGAAAAGAAATAGTACTGGGTAAAAAGAATGGGTGAAAATAAGTAAAAGAATCAGCACTATTTCTTTATAAGCTGTTTGTTCAAAGAACAAGAGGCTATAAAAGTGCATCTTAATTTCATTTATGTTAAATTTAATTCAGGGTGTACCCTGACCTAACCACCCCTCACCACCAAAGAAAAATTGCCTTTTTCTAAACTGGCACTATAACTTAATTGCCTCAAATTAAATTAATACAAATAGTGAATATATATTGAGTACTAACCAGGTAGCTAATTCTCACAACAACCCTGGAGGTAGACGCTATTATCATTATCCCATTTCACAGAGTAAGAACCAGGCACAGAAAGATTCAATAACTTACCTAAGTCACACAACTACCTACCAAGTGGTAGAGCCTATAAAGCCGCCTGTCTCACATTAGCATTAGTTGTTTACATTTCTGCTCCCCTCTTAGACCATGAGAAACTTGGGGACAGATGTCACGTCTATATATGTTGGTGTATCCACTGATATAACACAATGTCCTTATGCAGCCTCAATGAAAATTTGCTGAGTTGAGTGAAATTCAGAAAAAGTACAGTGTTTTCTTATTCCTTTTCTTCCCATAGATAATTTTGCTCATCGAACTGAAGTTCGGAAAGCCTTGGCCAAAGACAAGGAATGGCAAGAAAAATTTCTCATTCCCAACTTGGCTCTTATTGATAAACAAGAGAGTGAGATTGCTTACCTGGTGCCATGGAGCAAATTAGAAAAACCTCCAAAAGAAGGTAAGTCCTTCCCTCTTAGTCACTTTGAATTTTGATGGAGAAAATACAAAAGACTTTAAACTATAAAAACTAAAGTTCTACCGGAAAAGGATTAATGAATTTAGTCCTTTGTCTAATATAGGCACATATGTTGATCATTGAGATAAAAATAAATTGGAGCTCTTAGCTTATCCTTTAAAAAATGAGCATTAAATGATGAAGTATTTTTCCAAGTTGGTATCTTACTGATACTTAAAGTTTAGCTGTATTATAGAAAAGTTGACATGGTGAGTAAAGGTTGAGTAGCTGGGCCTTGAAAGCAGGGAACATGTGTGGGTAGGTGATGGATAGTGTGCGATATTTTGTCATAATTTTTAAATAATATAAACTTTTAAATATAAAAGTACTTTTCCATAAATTATAACTAATCTTAAATAATTTTGTACGTTTGCTTATAAAATTGGGGTAATAAATGAACTGAAATTGCCAAGTTGTATTACTGTAGTCTAACTTTTATTTCTTCCTCTTTCTTATTTCTCAGTTTGAAAATAATTCCTAAAGATTTGTCTTCTTGCTGATTTCACTTCTTGCTGACTTAAAGAAATAATTACCTCAATCCAGTTTTAAACAAAGGTCAGATTAGAAAAAGCATAAGCTAATTTAAATTTATTTTATTTCCCTTATTATTCCCAACTTTGTAGTGCATTTTATGTAATAAGAGATCTGAAAAGCCTTATTTGATCCTTACCCATTGTAGATGCCCCTTGCCTTTCAGCACCGTCTAAATGAACTAGCTGGCTTCTCAGTCTCAAATCTTGGTTCTCTTCCTCTGGGTTGTTCATGATTTTTCAGTAACTTTTGCATATTTTCCTTTTTTACTTCTCAAATCTACTTGTCCCCTAGTTTCTTTCTCTCCACCCACCTTATATTCCATCCAGAAGGTAAAATGCTTTTCAAGTATTTACCTGGTTATTTAGGAATAATAAAACCATCTCCTTTAGGGTTTTTCTTTTCTTTAAAAACGCTGAGGCAGTCACTTCAGGTCCATTATTTACTTGCTGCTCCTGTTAAAAATGGAACCCTGTGGGAGAAATTATATAAAGAAAAAAGTAGTAGAAATTAGAAGAATGGAACTGTAAGAGAATGAAAATACTTCCTTATTCAGTTCTTTTTTAAAAGTATAGACTCAGGCAGCTAAAAAATCCTATGCCATTATAAAACTCTCACATTCTCATTATAAGTGTCACTGTTTTATTGACAAATTTTACCAATTAAATATATTTTAGACAATAGCTTACTTATAGCTTTCAGTCCTTTTCCTTTGTTCTGTATGATAAGCTTAACAACTGACCCTTAAACTAGGACAAGGACTTTGTAAACATAAAAGCAAAAAAAACAATGAAAATTATTAATATATCTACATAAACATCTATACATGTATGATCCTCCAAATCTGTATATGTAGATTAACCTTCCACTGGAACCAAACTAAACGTGATTAGAAATTGTTTGGATGTGTCCTGTAAAATAATAATTCTCCTTCCTCTAGGAGTCTATGAACTGGCTACTTTTCAGATGAAACCTGGTGGGCCAGCTCTGTGGGGTGATCCATTTAAAAGGGCAGTTCATACTCATGTCAATCGAGGCTACTCAAAACTAGTTGGAGTTTTCCACACAGAATATGGAGCACTCAACCGAGGTATAGTAAGTCCATTTCTTCTATGAAATTGCAAAGTATATTGGTGATCTACTTAAGTTCCTTGGGTCGGTTTGTCTCTGTTCTCAGTATGGAATATATTTTATTTTTTATTGCCAAATTTTTAGTTTCTTATAATTTTAAGGATTGAACAAACCTGTTATACATCTTATTTATTTAGAATATTAATACCTTATGAAGCCTTTTTCAAATACTGAACTTCTTTTCCCTGATACATCAAAATGATAAAATTTTAAAAACTGCAAGGAACCTCAAGAAATCGTCTGTTCCTTTAATCATCGTTTTTTTCCTCAAAATGTACTTTTATTGATTTTTTCTATTTTCTAGTTTTATTGAGATATAACTTACGTATAACATCGTATAAGTTTAAGGTGTACAACATAATGATTTGATATATGTATATATTGTGAAATGATTACCACGATAAGTTAAGTTAATATCATCACCTCACATAGTTACAAATATTTTTTCTCATGATAAGAACGTTTTTTTCTTGAGATGAGAACTTTTTCTTTTTTTTTTTGGTGAGGAAGATTGTCCCTGAGCTAACATCTGTGCCAGTCTTCCTCTACTTTATATGTGGGACGCCACCACAAGATGGCTTAATAAGCAGTGTATAGGTCTGCACCCAGGATCTGAACCCATGAAGCCTCAGCCACCAAAGCAGAACATGCAAACTTAACCACTATGCCACTAGGCCAGCCCCTCTGATGAGAACTTTTAAGATGTACTCTATTAGCATGTTTCAAATATATAATATGATATTGTTAACTATAGTTATCATGTTGTGTATTACATCCCCAGAACTAGAAGTTTGGACCTTTTGTGACTTTTTTTTAGTAACATTACATGGGATAGGAGATTGTTTTTGGGTGAAAAAGTAATACATACTTATTATAAATATTAAAAACACTGTCAAGCCCAAAGAAAAAACTACCCATTTCCCACTACTTAGGTATATATAGTATATATACTATATATATAGTATATTAATGTATTTAATAAAACATGCTTTGGGGATATTTAACTTATAGAGTTGAAAGATACTCCAATTAGAATTTCAGAGGATTTTTTTGTGGCAAACTGAAAAATGTTTGTAAAGTTTATGTGAAAGGATAAATGACTTAGAATAGCTAATAAATATTTGAAAGACTCATAATATCCAATTGCCTCCTTGTCTTCTCCACTTCATGCCCAATGGATATCTCAAACCTCTAATGTATCCAAAGCTGAGCTGATCGTTGCCCAGAAATTCAATTTCTAGTAATATAGTATAAGAAAAGAGTCAGACTATACAAAAATAGATGTATGTTCAAGTTGGAAAATGCATGGAGAAAAATTACTATGAAAATTATTAGATGCTTATCTCACACTATACACTAAAATAAAATGTAGATTATAGATTTCAATAAAAAATTGAATTCATAGAATTTCTAAAACAAAATACAGCTGCATGTATTTAATAATATGGATGGGAATGATATTTTTAAGCCAAAAAGCAAATGAGGAAACTATAAAGGAAAAAAGAATCAACTGATGATTTTATTATACAAAGCCTCAAACTTTGTGCATTCTCAGAATACCATAAATGAAATCCAAAAGAAAAATAAGAACTTATGCAAAGGTAGATACACAGATGACTACTAAATATGCATTAAAGATGATGCAGATTAAAACTATAATGAGACGCCATTTTTCACCTAATAAAGACATATTAGATTTGGTATTAGATAGGTCAGGGAAAAATAAGTACTATTATATTGTGTACGGTTCAGATTGGCTTAATTTTTTCCCCCTAAATTTTTGACAATATATATAAAAAGCCTTAATTTTTTAATTGTTTTTGCCAATAGTCTAGGAAATATGCATGGGATGTGTAGGTGTGTTTAGTAATACAAGAAGTAAAGTTGAAAGGATATAAAATATATAGTCATATTTGAATGATGAAATTAAGTTTTTTAAGTCTCTAATTTACTACAATGGACATGTATAACTTTTAATAAGAGAAAACTACTGAAACTGTGCACATACTTTTTTTTTTTTTTTTAAGATTTTATTGTTGTCCTTTCTCTCCCCAAAGCCCCCCGGTACATAGTTGTATATTCTTAGTTGTGGGTCCTTCTAGTTGTGGCATGTGGGATGCTGCCTCAGCCTGGTTCGATGAGCAGTGCCATGTCTGCGCCCAGGATTCGAACCGATGAAACACTGGGCCGCCTGCAGCAGAGCACATGAACTTTTAACCACTCGGCCACGGGGCCAGCCCCTGTGCACACACTTTTTCATCTTAAATTCGTTCTCAGTGTTCTAGGAGAATGGTAATATGCTAAGTATAAATCATTACTTCACTTCTGGAGCACAGTGTATAATATATACACTGTATATCCATAACTGTATCTATATAAGAAATATTCTTTGGTTCTCTTAATTTAAATTTTAGGAGGTATATTAAGAAAATAATCAGATCCAGACTGCCTGGGTTTGAATCCCAGCTCCATCACTTATAACTTTGTGTCCTTGGGTAAGTTACCTAACCTCACTGTGCCTTAGTTTTCTCATCCATAAAATGATGATAATCATAACCTACCACCAAAGATTATTATGAAGACTAAATGAGTTAATACATGAAAACTGTAAAACGAGGCCTGGCACATAGTAAGCACCTACTAAACATTAGTAGTAGTTGTCAACGACATTGTTATTATAGATACACATGTAGGTGCTGCTCTAAGGAAGTTTATGTTAGCATTGTTTACAATAGGGAAACATTGGAAACAAAGTGGTATTACCCTCTTTTTTTTTTTTTTTTTGAGTAAGATTAGCCCTGAGCTAACATCTGCTGCCAATCAATCCTCCTCTTTTTTTTGCTGAGGAAGACTAGCCCTGAGCTAACATCCGTGCCCATGTTCCTCTACTTTATATGTGGGATGCCTACCACAGCGTGGCTTGCCAAGCAGTGCCATGTCTGCATCTGGGATCCGAACCGGTGAACACTGGGCTGCCGAAGTGGAATGTGTGCACTTAAACACTGTGCCACCGGCCCGGCCCCGGGTATTACCCTTTATGTAATAGACATGTAATACAGAAATATACATATATGCCTCGTATATCTCTTGTATTTATATAACCATAAACATATATTCTTATATGTGTTTATGTATTTATAAATATATATAAAAATACATACAGATATACATAAATATGGAAGGAGATACACCAAATATAAAAGTGGTTATTTCTGGGTGGTATAGAAATGATTCCTATTTTCACTTTTTATCTGCATTTTCATATAAAGCTAAAATGCGTTACATTTTAATTATAAAAATTTTATTAAAAATTATGCACGAGAATATTTGTTTCAGTATGTCATAGAATATTGAAATATTGGAAATAATCTAATTGTTCAACAATAAGGAGTTAGTTGGGGTAAAATGTTGTTATATCTATAAGGAGGAATTCAGATAACCATTAAAAATTAATGTTATTGCCATAGAAAATACTCATTGTTGATTTTTAAAACTCTATTACTAAGCATAATATACAGTAAGACCCTAATTTGATTTTACTCATATTTTTTAAAGGAAATACACTAAATATTAATAGAGGTTTTCTCTTGGCAGTTAGGATTGTTACTTTTTATTTTCTTCTTTGTATCATCCAAATTATCAGTAGTAAACACAATATTTTTATACTCTTGCTTTTTTTAAATAAAATAAAATGTATTAGGAAGTCATGAAACTTCCATTTAGTCTTGATTGTGTTTTTATCTGTTACTTTACTTCCCCTCTCCAGCTTTCTTTTTCTTCATCTATAAAAGCAGTTTGATTATTTATAAATTTCTCCCCCAAATCTCTAACCCCTCTGAAATCTTATCAACATACTTTTACCTTTTTGATACTCACTATTCTGATTTAAAGAACAAGACAACACTCTGATTTTCCTGTATTTCTTATTTGTAATAATGCCATAATCTCAGATCCTATTTCTGGTTTATTTCTGCAGTTCACGTTCTTTGGTGGAATGAGAGTGCAGATAGTCGAGCAGCTGGGAGACATGAGTCTCATGAGGATCCCAGAGTTGTGGCAGCGGGTAAGCTGTTTCACTAGGCATGAATGATTTTTAGAACAAATTTGATTCAGTCAATAACTTTATATGCCTTCTTATGAAATGTTTTTTCCAGTTCGAGAAAGTGTTAACTTCCTTGAGTCTCAGCAGAATATGCTTCTGATTCCTACCTCATTTTCACCGTTGAAATAGTTTTCCACTGAAATACGAAGCATTTCATTAACTGCCATAAGATGTGTCTGCTAAAGGTGCTTAAATTCTCCCAAGAGATTCTCATTTTTATTTGAAGGAGGTGGTGAGTTAATTCACTATGTCCCTTGCATTTTTAAAAGCTACCTTTTTACATTGTCACGACAACTTCAGGAACTAGTTCTGTTCATTTTCCCCTTGGCATTTCAGTAACTGTCATACGTTATAAAAATACTTTTAATTACTACAAGATCTTGATTTTTCACTTGTTTCAGAATATCTCTTATTCTCTATTTTGACAAGCTTCTGCTTTTATAGCATTTTATTATATTCAAATGATTACATTTCCATGCCTGTGATAATATTTTTAATTATTTATATACATTGTCAACCTTTTCATTGTTTCTGTTTTTCTGAGATTTTCAAAGTTTTTTCCAATAAAGTTTATTTTGTAATACTAAAGAGGATTCATAAAAACATTAAACATATTTCTTTACTATGGAAAAGTATATCATCTGTGTCACCTGTATTAATTATGGTTTTCACATTAATAATTCATCACTTACTTGAAAAATACTATTAGGTCCTGGTATTAAAAATCTCAGTTGAAGATTCATTGGTTTATATGCTGAAATGTCTTCATTTACAGTTAATTTTACTAATTCTTACTTCAATTTGGATCACTGTTTAAGAGAGATACTTGGGACATCTGTTTGTTTTAATGAGAGATTTATGGTTATGGAAATGTTTGCCCTAATAAAAGCCTATATAACCATTCTGATTCTTTTTATTGTGTTTTATATTTTTATCCTCTTCTCTGGAGCTATCGTTGTGTTGCTATAAGGTAATGAGACAGTAATAGTGTACTGTCTTTATTGTAAATTTTGTTACCTCAAGTAAATAGCATGATAGTAACCCTACAAGGAGAATTTCTTCAGTACTGTCACAGATGTGCTGGGATTTTCCCACAAATAACTTTAATTTTTATTTTAGTTGAGTGCCTCAGCCTTCTTAAACTAGACTTGGTACTTCCGAGCTCTCCTATATTTACAGCTATATTATTTTGTGTTTCTAACATATATTACAAATACAACATAGTAAATTATGTATTAGCTGTCTGAAGGAAAATTGAAAAACAGGAAGCACAGTCAACTCTCATTTTGCTGGTCCTCAGGGATTCAAAGGACAGACGAATTTCCTCCTAAGGCAGAGAATAGCCTGAATCTCGAGGTTAAAACCTATCAGACAGGTTAGAGGCACTGGAGTTTTGACTGACTGTCTTCCACTTCAGTGTTCCTTTGAAAAGTTGTCACTTTTAGGAAATTATGTGATGGTGGTATCAATTGCAGTCATTGTGGACAGAGGGTCTCTCTGGTGTGAGATTGGCTCTATGCTTTACACCATGTTTGGTGTCATGAAAGTGTATAACTGCCTCTGCCTTTTTCCTTTTTTGTTCGTCTTTAGACTAGCTAAAACATTTCCTGGTGATAGCCAGGGGCTCTTTCATCCAGTCCACAGCCCTGATGGAGATTTATAAAGTAGCAGCGGGCCAGTGTTCTTACCATGTCCCAGACAAAACTGGAGAGCCAGTAGATGACAGGCTTCATTCTGCTGATGATCTGTAGGTGCTTCATTTTACTGATCTGCTCCTGGATCAGGAAGACAACAGAACTGGCTGGGATGAAGGACGTCACAGAGATGACACAGATGGACACAAGGATGTCCAATGACATGCTCTTCCGGAAAAGAGAAAGTCATTGAGAATCTGAGGGGTCACTGATGCAGTTGAGAACTCAATCAAGGAGGACACAAACACACATGAATATCTGATGCCCAGGGGAAAACATCTGTCCAATAAATAAAATCAGTTTATTTTATTCAGAGTTAAAACATGATTATTTCCAAGTCAAAAAGACTGAAAATTCAAATGCAAAACTGATTTCACTGAGTCTAAAAAAAGAGTCCAGTACCAAAATGAAAATATTGAAAGAGGTCTGAGAGTGGCCTAATGGCGTTCACTTTGGTCCACTATTCTTGACCTTATAAGAGCAGCAGGTTGTAAGTTCTCACAGACAAAGGACTGGTGTCACTTAAAAACAATAAACACAGAAATATTAGTGGGATACTATGCAAATAAGTGAGATTCTTACAGCTGTAAATAAATTTGAAAACAACAGTGTATAGCATATCAATCTGGTACAAAAATTCTAATACATTGTTATAAGAATGGTCTTATAAGCCCATTACACAAGGTATGGTATAAAATTCATAGTGACCTATATTGATATTCTGTGGGAGATAAGTAGAAACAATAATTGCCATGCTCCATACCCAGAATCTATACTTTCAATTATTAAATATACAGAGTAGCTCAGCCTTGGCTGACACAAGATCGGTAAATGCCAGTGATGGCTTTTATTCAGTAGTCTTAAACAATAAGCTGCTAGGTCATCTGATTTACATGCCAACTACTCCCATGTACCAGGACTCTGGGCCCATTTTTCTGACATGTCTTGGGATGCATAAAGTACCTTGGCCAGCTTCAAGTGTTTCTTCACTAGTTTGATGGCATCCTTAATTTTGACTTGGAGAAAGTGATTGAGAAGTAATGGCACCCAGGGGAAACCCACTATATCTATAAGAACAGCGTAAATTAAAACACAGACGGTGTGGAACATGATATCCCTTAGCAGAAAACATCACATGAGTATATACAAGCTTCATTCAGATGAATTTCCTCTTCAAAGAAAGTCCAAAGTTAGACAAAGTTAGACCTCGGCCTCCTCTAATGGATTCTGGCAATCTCTTAACTCTATGATTGCTGCCTAGGGGCTAATAGAAACTAAATAGGAAAGGGGAGGAGCCTGGGCCTGATTACAGACAGACTGAGACATCTGAGACATTGAGTAAAGAATGATCATTCATCTCACAGCTGCTCCTCCAACCTTGTGGGCTCAGGCCTGAACTTGGGTCTCAAGGCAAGCAGATGTGGAGTCAGGCTGAGCAGTGAGGGACACTGACCAGACAAGCTAAGGAGGGCTTATAGACAGGCTGTGGCTCTTTCCTAGCATGAGGGCCACCATAGGGGGGTCTAGTTTGCTCTGCTCAGAGTTCTGTGGGTCCTGGCCCTTGAAGAAAAGGCCAAGAGGAAAAGTGGGAAGCAGTGATGGAGGTAAGTTTTGAGGCATCCATGTAAGGTATCTCATTTTCCAAGAGGTATGAACGGACTTCAAGTATTCTTCCTTCTTTCTTTCCCAGTTCCACCTCTCCCTTCAAAACTAAAAGAGGGACAAATGGGTTGAAAAGCAGGGAAAATAGGTGGTTTTGATAACACCTCTTCCATCCAAATCCTTCTTGAATCCACGTAAAAAGCCTGAAAAACTGTCCTTGAGTACACAGGACCCTCTGAGAATCTGATTTGGCAAAAAAGCATTACTAGGATATAAGACATACTTTGGATTAAACCAATTCAAAAACCTCCTTATCAAATAAGATATGACTGAACTAGAAGCTTTTTTTTTTTTTTGAGGAAGATTAGCCCTGAGCTAACTGCTGCCAATCCTCCTCTTTTTGCTGAGGAAGACTGGCCCTGAGCTAACGTCTGTGCTCCTGTTCCTCTACTTTATACATGGGATGCCTACCACAGCATGGCTTTTGCCCAGCGGTGCCAAGTCTGCACCCGGGATCCGAACTTGTGAACCCCGGGCCGCCAAGAAGCGGAACGTGCGAACTTAAACACTGCGCCACCAGGCCTGGCCCCTAGCAGCTTTTTAAATTCAAAGTAAACCAAGCACATGTGTTTTATGGACCAGAATTGGGGCAGAAAACAAAACAAGGACAACAGTGACACATGTCCCTCAAACGTGGACCACAGTGTGACCAAACCTGCCCACAGGGCCCAGGCACCGCCATCAGCCAACCACCAAGACCTGGTCCATTCTGCTCTTGGCACTGGCCATTCACTTATGCCAAGCCAAAGTCTCCTCCAGGAAACTTTTCTAAACTACTAAACAATAGACAGTAAAATATGATGCTTTATAGTCACAAAACGTTTTTATTTAGGGAGTAGCATCATTGGCTATGCCTAATGACTTCTTCGATTCATACTGTTCATCCGAATCATACTGATGAATAGATTAGCTGTTACACCCATTTAAAATTGCTTGTCCTCACCCTGCAACCTGAATCCTGATAAAGCAGCAGAGAGAGATCACAAGCAGGCCTCTTCCTGAAATCCATCTCAGAAAAAATGGCTCAGCACTGCTTCCCACACTCAGAGTCTCAGAGGATGTCAGAGTTGAGGAGACCCGCAGAAGTTTTATGAGCCAGCCTCCCTAATTCAAAGATGAGGAAATAGGCCCAGGGACTCAGAGTGGCCAATACAAGGTCACCAGCTCATCTGTGGCAGAACCAGGGATGAAGCTGGACCTGTCACAGCCTGTCCTGTGTCACCACCACTGTGGGAGAGGCCACAGTGTCTCTTCCACAGCCCATTGATCCAGAGTGTTGTGTTCTGCCTTAAACACAAACAAATCAGTAACCTAGGCTGACTTTTCAAAATAGAGAAACAGGCTAAGCACCCTCAGATATGGGAAGAATGTGGTCCAAGCCCCCTGCCCTCAAACTCACACACTTTTCCCTCTGGCAAGAATTAAGATCAGGACTGAAAGAAACCCTCCTGAATGATACGTCATCCACTCCTTCTTGCCAAGCAGAAGCTCCCAGCCCACCCTGCACCCCCACCTGCTCAGTCACACAGGCAAGAGACTCACTTGTGAAGTAGGCAGCCCCCTTGGATTACTGTGAGACCACCAACTAGTCACTCACCCTCTTGGGGCTTATTTTCTCCATGGGTAAAATAAAAATATAAAATGACTTGTTTCTGACATACACCTTAATTAAACAATGTTGCATGTCAAATTTATCCAACAAAAAATAAAGTGTATAAAATGAAAAAAAATAAAATGAAATGATTTGTTTCAACAAGTTATTTCTAGTGTCCTTCCAGGTTCATAATTCTCCAACTTAAAGCAGAGCCACACTTCTTCTGTTAACTTGTATGTACTGAAAAATTGAATAAACAGTTTTGTGGGTTGCTCTCTAGTTTTCTCTCTAAAGCAACCAACTAAATGGAAAAGTCTAAGTGAAGACAGGGTGCCCTGCTGAAGCTCACACTCTAAAATATTCAAGAAATGATTGGCTGAGATAAAGTTAAATGCCACTGGAAAGTGTCCCAGTCAAATTCCCCTCAGTTCCACCACTTTTTACAAAACTTAAAATTTTAAAATTTGAGTTGTCAGTATAGAGATCCTGCCTTAAGACTGCCTCCAATGCACATCTCTCGTGCTCTTCATCCAAACTGTAGCCTCTGAGTCAGGGCTGTGCCTCTTGTCTTTCCAGCCTGGAAAACTGAAGCCACCTCTACCAGCACTGGGCTCTCTTATAAGCTCCTCACCTCTCTTCACTGTCTTACTCAGTTATCTCCTGACCAACCTTCGCCTTCTCCCACCCAGACACTTAGAGGCTTATGGGTATTCACTGAATTTATTTAAATAGTGCCTTAAAAAGGGATTTTGAAGAAAAATGTAATAAAAATATATGACTTTAAAAGAAGAAAATATGCGTTATTACAAAAAGTATGTCATCTTTTAAGCTTATTAAAGTGGAGAAGCTGATAAGCCACACTGCAAATTATATATAATGGCAGCCCACTGCTGCGCTTAAGCACAGGAGTTGGTGGAAGGGGGAAAAGGAGAAAGCATTTGACCAGTAAGTATAAAGAGCTATTAAATTCAATGTTAATATTCTATAGCAGTAAAAAATGTCCATAATGATTTGCTTTGCAAGATGTTAGACTCCCCAGATGTTTGTTCCTAGATGTTCTGATTAGGTTACTATATTAGCTTTTTTAAGATAAAAAATGATTCAAAGGACCAATGATGGTGGCCACAGTGTGGCATGCAGCTGATAAATGCAGTCGGTGTTTCAGAAATCAAAACAGGTGAAAAGCACAAGAAGCCAGCCATGGAGGGTCTAAAGTGGCACTCATGGTATTGGGTTTCCTTCCATACATGGGATCCAGAAGCCAGGATCTTTAGTGAGGGCATTCAAGAATTCCTGGGTTTCCACGTCCTCAGGAATGTCATTAATGTGGGTACGTGAGAAGCAGCCAGCTCAGTAGTTCCTTAAAACTAGGAATTGGGATGTAAAGAAGTTTTTAAGTTAAACACTTTATTAAGCACTTCCTGTGTGCGAGGTTCTTAAAACAGAAATGAATAAAACACAGATTCACCCACAAGGAGCTCAGACCCTGGCCACACATTAGGTATCAGGATGACAGGACTCTAAAGTGGAGATTGTATAAATATGTATAAAGTTGCATGTGTGTGTGCACATATATATGTATAAACACACACATGCATATACACATTTATGTTATGTATTTTAATATGAAGTAAAATTCATTAAGGATCAGTATTTCAAGAGTACTTTCACAATTATCCATTAGGCACAGAAAACCAGGGTTTTCTAGGAAAGGGGAGGCAGATTTTATTGACTGAATATTTGCATGGACAATTAGAAAGCAGACTACTGGGCACAGATTACAAACACATAACCCGCCCATGTTCCACAGCCCTGGGCAACACAGGGTGAGCCTGGAATAGAAAGCATAGAAGAATAAAGTAAACCTGAGATAGATAGATAGATAGACAGACAGACAGATAGATAGATAGATACATAGATTGATTGATTTTGTTTTTTTTTTAAGTATCCTTTGTCTTTATATCACTGACATGATCCCCTCCATCTGAAGGTCTATCAATACTACAGGAATGAAGAAAATTTCTGCTGAACAAGAGTGAGAAATTCCTTTATCCTTTTGTTTGAAGCACTGGATTGTTATAGAGTAGGGGTTATTTTTGTCTAAAGAGCAAACACTAGCCAGTATCTACAACCTACGAGTATAGATAATAAATGCTTGAATTGTACTGTGCAGAAAACAAGAACTTGGAGATGCAATGCTTTGACAGTATATGGAAGCCCTGTGATTAAACTACAAAAATTAAACATAGCCCGGCTGGTCTAGTGGTTAAGATTTAGCACTCTCACAACCACAGCTCAAGTTTATTTCCCTGTCAGGGAACCACACCACCCATCTGTCGGTTGTCATATTGTGGTGGCTGTGTGTTGTTGTGATGCTGACAGTTATGCCACTAGTATTTCAAATACCAGCAGGGTCACCCACGGTGGACAGGTTTGAGTGGCGCTTCCACACTGAGACAGACTAGGAAGAAGGACCTGGCCACCCACTTCTGAAAAAATTGGCCATGAAAACCTTTTGAATAGCAGCAGAGCATTGTCTGATACAGTGCTGGAAGGGGAGAGGATGGCGCAAAAAGACTACGCAGGGTTCTGCTCTGCTGTCCACAGGTTCGCTAGGGGTCGGAATCCATTCAGCACTAAAAACAAAATAAATATCGAAAGATATTATAGCTCAAAGATTTCTTTTGCAATTTTAGATAATAAATGCTTGATATTGTTGGCCTATATTGCTCTGATATTATCTATTATCTATAGCTCAAAAATTTCTTCTGCAAGGGCAGATTATTTACATAAACACATATGATGGTTCCTGACAACAGCAGTATAAGGAGGAAAGGAGCTCAAATGCGGCCACAGAGAACTATTATTTCAGGTTTTGTTCACTGCTGTTCTTTGCGTCCAATATTCGTTTGTGTAGGGGCTTTAACCACAGCAGATAAAATCCATTCCACTGTGGAAATCTTGAGATCACTTCCCCTTGGCCCTCAGCATAGTAAACACCTTTGGTCTGCCTGAGCTCACCTCTCTCCTTGGGTACAGAAGGCCAACACATACCTGACAAATGTATACTGTTCATTGTACATCCAGGGCTGAAGTTCCAGGCTGGGGTACTTGCCAAAGGGTGGCACAATCAGACTGAACACCAGGGCAATGCAGACAAACAGAGCTGGCAGGACAATCTATAACCAAGGGGCGAAGGGGGAAAAGGAATGCCAGAAAAACAGCAAGTTTTAGAAAAACCAAACGACAAGCTCCTACACATCCAGCCAGCACCCAGACCAGCCAGCATGCAAATGAGGAACACAGGGCCCATACTCCAGCTCCACCAAGGCATTCTTGATGGCTTGGAAGCTGTGGAGTCTAAAAACTAAATCTCTTCCCTTTAAGGGATATCTGGAAGCTAGCAGCCGGAGCTACCAGCCTTAGCTACCTAGGAGAGACACTAAGCTGAAAACTTCAGAGAGTAAACAGTGGTCACATGTCAGGGTGACTTAGAACATTGAGTCCTGCCGTCTTCCCTCTGAAAACCTGAGAAAGACACACTGGGCCATGAGCCCAGCTCAGCTCAGAGGAAGGCTGAGATGAGAAGCCCTGGACCAGAAGCCAGAAGACCTGAAGTCTGGTTCTGTCTCTACTACAAGCGGATCCATGTGAAGTCATTTCCTCCTCTGGCCTCAGTTTCTCATTTGTAATCTGAGACCGAGACTAGATGACCCATTCAGATCCCACACTCTGATAAACCCACTCTACAGCAATGTCTCCAAGAAAGGGAAAGCAGCCATTGTCTCCCTTGATGGCCTCAAAATGGATAATTATCTAAATCCTCTTGTACCTCCTCAAACTTTACCCCTGTACCTTCTCTGAGAACAAGGACCTGTACATACTTTATAAGAAAACTGTAAGGTTCTTCCATTTATTCCTAAAAAATCTATGCTTAAAAAACCTTAAAGATTTAAATGATGCCCCTGGGTCTAATAAACTAGGGTTTCAATGCATAAAATTATTACTGAGTGAATAATTACATGGGAAAGTACTGAAATAAGAATTACCTCATTCAAATACCTTTACAACTCTAAGCAGTAGTATCATTCTCATCAATCAACAAACAAGTTAACAGAGACTAAGTAACTTGCGCAAAGTCACACAGCCAATAAGTAGCAGAACCAGAATTCAAATCGAGGTCTGGATGCTCCAAACTCACACTCTCTGCATCACCCGCAGTGTGTAGGCAAGAATCTCTGCAGACTCTTCCTCTGTGCTACTTGACTTCATAGACTGGAATAATTTTCTCCCTCCTAACCAAGCCAGTTAGCATGCAGACTCTGACACACAGGCAGTAAGAGTACCGAGTCGTCTCTCTTCATCAATTTTTTTCTGACCTCTCTGGTTATCTTTTCTACCAGTTTGCAGTTAAACATCAGTTTAGAGAAAAATAATATTTCCAATAAGTTCATATGTCAAGCGCATCTGGGCATATCAGCTCTTAGGTTATGGAAATTGAATTTGCCCAGCCAGGTTTTCTAAATTTGTCCTTGTTATGCTCTCCTCTACAATAAAACTAATATTAAAATAATAATAATAATAATTACTAATGTGAGGCCTAGTCTAAGCACTCACTCATTTTAACCCTCATAACAACCCCATGTCACAGGTCCTATTATTGTCCCCATTTTACAGCTGAGGAGACTGAGGCACAGAGGAGTAACCTGCCTGCAGATACACCAGTGGCAAGAAGCAGAACTGACATGGAAAGATGGATAATCTGGCTCCAGCATCCGTCTCATACCCACGATGCTATCCTGCCTCCACTGGTCAGGGGGACCACCCATGAGGCCGAGTCCTTGCCTGGAACAGCACTTCTCACCTGAGCAAAGAATCCCTTGCGACTCCGTCTGGCAATCAGCAGCCTCTTCCACAAAAGGGCCACAAACTGTTGCTGTGTGAGCTTCCAGCCCTTCACCTGGTAGGAGCCTTTGCCGTCCATCCCGCTGAGCAGGTCTGTCTCTCTGGATTCTGCAAGAAGCCAACACTCAAGGTCACCTATTACCTTAGGCACTTTTGACATCACCATGCTCCTCTTTCTGGCATTTTCAGCAAGGCTTCAAATCAATGAGATAAATATGAACAATAGAACAGAAAATTGGGTAATGCTAATAAAGTGAGATCTCAAAAAATGAAAATAATATGGCCTATAAAATTATGAAAATATGCTCAATTCATAAGAAATCAGAGAAATGTATATCAAATTGAGCTATTACTCACACATAAATAGGCAAATATTAAAGTCTTACAGTGGAAGAACTAGAAAGAATGTAGAGAAAAAGGAAATCCCATTCACGGCCAGTGGGAGTATGAACTGATACTTTAAAGATCAAATAAGCAAGAACCAGTGAAGCTGACTCAGTAATTCTACTTATAGGTTGTGCCCAAGGAGATATGCATAAAGTTACTCACTGAAGCATTATGTATAAAATAAACATAAGGAAACATTTAAATATCAACAGGGAAAGAATAATGAAGTTATGGTATACTCAAACACTGGATTATTGGAGAGTAATTAAAATGAATGAACCAGCTCTAAACTACTTACTTTGTTACTTTTGGCAAGTCTCCTAGCCTCTTTGAGCTTCTTGTTCAATGTTTTTCTTTTAATCTGTAAAATGGAAATATAAACTTCACAAACTGAAATGAAAGAGAATAAGAAGGGATTAAGTAAAAGACAATACACTTGAAGCTCCTGCCTGATATCAGGCACATTGGAATCCGATGTTCTCTTGTCTGTGAAATAGGTTATCGGTGACAACCTATTAGGTTTCTACCTAATAGGTTTCTCTGAGAAAGAGCAATAGGAATGGGATATGTGATTTGAAAATTTTAAGTAAATATTCACTAAAACCTCTTTAAAAATGAGAAGGGCAGCTAAACAGGAATGAGGAAAGGATTAACCAAGCAAGTGAAAGACCAGCTCTCATTAATGAGATAATCATAAACGAGACTCTGGTAACATGCATCAAACAACACGCCTCTTTCCAAGAAACACACAGGCTCGGGACCATCTGATAGTCAGTGAAAAAACTATGAAATAGGAATTATACTGCCTCCATATACTGAGTGAGAACTTCATATGATTTCACAGGGTGTGAAAACTATGAACTATAGTTTTTAATACTTAATGCCTTTATTTGAGAAGAAAATCATCTTGAATATGAAGCCTACTTCTAGGAATACGTACTATTAAGTTACCTTGAAAAGTCAACTTAGAGTGTTTTTCAGAGGGAATTTTAATCTGAGTAGTGCTGATTTCCCATAAACTATGTGTCTGTCAATTTTCATAAGAGACAGAGGGACACTTGAACTTAGATGATAGAATGTGTTTGGGAAAATCCTAGGCTGTATCCTGAAGGACCTAACAAGGGGCAAAAGAGACAACAGGCCCTCTGTGTTTGGACACAGTCAACAAGCCCCTTGCATTAATGCTCTGGTCCTCAATACAATATTCAGAATAAATAAAACAAAACAAATTATAAGGACGCTACAAAAGTAATCAGTGATGGTCAATGAAACCTAAAACAGATTAAAAAGTGAAGTGATTATTCAGCTAGAAGGTACCTGGGACAATTTGTGGAGCTAAAGAAAAATACACTGGAGAACACTGGATAATGGGTGTTCATTTGAAAGAGAAACTTCAGGAAAAAAATATGTCACAAACTAAGTCCATTTAAAGCTAGACGGTGTCTCAACTTATACCTAGTAAAGAAACTGGCCATTTTTGGAAAAAATTCCAAAACAAATAGCACAGGGTCAGAAATACTTCCCCCATAACATTTCTTCCCAACTCCAGTGGGAAGCACGAGGATTATTCAAAGCAATAGATATGCAAGGCCTATTTTAGGACATAATTACATTTATTGATGAGAAGTTTTAAAATGTCATCAGAACTAGAATTCACTTTCCAATGGAAAACATAAAGAAAGCTAATTAATATGGGATATCTAAAAAGGGATATAATGGATATATATTAAACACATATGTTCATGTTTTAGTAATAAAAACAATTTGTTTTATTAATAGAAACATTAAATAAATTCACACTATATTTAATATTGAGCTGCTCACAAATATTTCCTGCTACTTATGTTAAGAGGACCAGAAGCAAAGAGGCTGATAGAGAAATATCAGGACATGTGGACAAGCTCAAGAAGAACCATCTAGTCCTTTTTCCTTCTCACAGTATTTAATTCACTGATCAAAACACAGCAGGTGCTTAAGAAATATTCACCGATATGAATAGGAAACTGTTAAGGAAGCACTGAATGAAAATTGAATTACTTTTTATTACCAACTACTTTTATTAATAATAATAAAAATAAACCCATAAACGTGATGGTAATTCACCTTTACTGAAGTTTTTTCCCCAAAACATAATCTCGCATAACACACACCAAAAAAGGAACTGTGAGCTAACGCCACAATAAATACCTATAGCTTAAATTACAGGAACTCAAAAATAACAACAAAAATAAACATATGCACACACTGAGACCTAATAAAGGCAAAGCTAGACTATACCACCACCTAGTGGCCTCAGAATACAGCACCAAGAGAGCACTTACCCAGGCATGTATCACCAAATACGAGAATGCGGAGTTCACGTGTACAGCTACTGCCTTCCTATTCAGTTGGGCCAGCATTGGATCCATGTTTCCTCTTCCTTGTGCAGATTTGCAGGAGTCTGACCTTTGGACAAAACCAAGCAGGAACATCATCAAGTGGATTGCCGCCTTTGCCCCCTTCATATAATTTCCACCACCCTTGAACTGATACCCGTCTGTTATGGGAGGTGTAAAAATGCATCTTCACACTTATCAGACTAAATGAACAGTAATAGAAAAATTGGTCAGAAAAACCTCATATGCCGTTATTAAGGGTATGAATTTATAAGACAGTTTGGCACTATTCAGTAAAGATGAATATGTACATACCTTATGACCCAGCAATTCCTCTCCAAGGTAAATAATCTAGAGCAGTGGTTCATAACCCCCAGTACACAGATCCCCAAGGGGTCTATGGATAGAATTCAAGGGGTCCAGTAACTTGGATGGGAAAAATCTTTACTGTCACCAACTTCTAACTGAAAATAAGCATTTCATTTGAATATGAATATAGGCAACAAACCACAATATTATTAACAGGACCTGAGACTTTGTGACCAATAAATATCATAGATTATCAAATTCTAGTTACACTTGTGGCACATCTGTCAAAACTTCTTTTATGTTCATCACTACTTCAAAATTATGATAGCTGATAAATCCAACGATAGATCTTGTTATTTAGCACCTTAATAAAGAAGCAGGTCTATTTCTTTATCAAGAATTTACTTCTATACTTTGATGATTCTAGCCATATATAATCTGTTTTCTATGTAACCCTATGTATTTTCTAGACATATAAAAACATTAGGGTTCCATAAATTCACAAGATTTCCAAGGGGTTTTATGGCACAAAAAAGTTAGGGATCCCTGCCCTAGAGACATTCTTCACATGGAAACAGGAAATACTTATTTAAAAATTCAAAACACCCTTGTCCATCATAGTCAAATGGACAAATAAAGACATATCCATACAATGGAATAGCATACAGCAGAGAAATGTATTAATTACTGTGACTGCATCAACATACGTGATTTTTCAAAAACCTTATGTCAAAGCTAAAAATCAAGTAACAGGATAATAATGGTCTGATTCCATTTACAGAAAGTTCTAAAATATAGGCTAACCAAAAGAATATATTGTTTAAAGTTATATACAAATGTAGTTGAATTTTTTTTTAATGATTTTTATTTATTTTTTCCTTTTTCTCCCCAAAGCCCCCCGCTACATAGTTGTGTATTCTTCGTTGTAGGTTCTTCTAGTTGTGGCATGTGGGACGCTGCCTCAGCGTGGTCTGATGAGCAGTGCCATGTCCGCACCCAGGATTCGAACCAACGAAACACTGGGCCGCCTGCTGCGGAGTGCGCGAACTTAACCACTCGGCCACGGGGCCAGCCCCAAATGTAGTTGAATTTTAAAGAAAATGAATGCAATTTTTAACACAAAATTCTGGATCATGGTTACTTGAGGGAGGTCGGGAGGGTGTTGTAAGGAGGAAAATGTGACCAGAAAGGAACATGTATTGGACATATAAGTTACTGGCAACATTCTATTTCTTAAGCTTGGTGTCAGGGTAACAGGCATTCACTTTATTATTATTCTTTAAAGTGTACAGATACATTATATACACTTTTGTATGTATGATACATGTTTCCTGTTACCTCCTCAGATAGACAACCTCAGTCCACCCAATCTCAAATAACTACCAGTTGCTCTATATCACATTAGCCTATTTTAATAATCCAGATTTCTCTAGCTTTGGACTATCTGTCCTTTGGACAACTTGTCAGAAATTTAGGATAAACAACAAAAATTTTCAACGTCCTTACTTTATGTGTTTTTTAGTCAGTTTAGGGATTTTTTTTAAGTCACAGAAAAACATTTTTTTTTAGGCATCTTTTTTTTTTTTAAAATTGGCACCTGAGCTAACAACTGTTGCCAATCTTTTTTGTTTCTCTCCAAATCCCCCCAGTACATAGTTGTATATATTTTAGTTGTGGGTCCTTCTAGTTGTGGCACGTGGGATGCTGCCTCAACGTGGCCTGATGAGTGGTGCCATGTCCAAGCCCAGGATCTAAACCAGCGAAACCCTGAGCCACCGTGGCGGAGCGCTCGAACTTAACCACTCGCCCACAGGGCCGGCCCTGAAAAACATTTCTTTTTAAATACTGTTTACAAGCTATTTTCCACCACAAATCTACAACTACCTTAAAGATCACACATCTTTTAAAAAGAAATGGTAAATGGAACTAGTTTTACACTCTGGCTTCAATCCCTGGACGTGCCACTTATGAGAAGTGAACCTGAGAAAATTATTTCTCTCTCAGAACCTCACCTTTCTCACTGAGAGATAAAATTTAACTCACAAAGATTTGAGGAAAATTAAAACCTGTGAGAAAGTGACTAGGAGATTGTCTAGGCACCTAGCAGCACTTACTGATGTTCTCTCTCACTACATTGCAGCCATGAATTTATTTCACTATCTGTTAACTATTTTCATCTTGAAAATTCCCTCTACCTTTCTGCTGGCTAGATGCAGTTGACAGTGGGACTCTCCAGACGGTAAAGCCTATCTGTAGAGGGTAGAAGAGAAGAAGCAGCCTGGGTCCTTAATTCACCATGTATAGAAGAGCTGCTTGCCAGTTAGGAAAACTCACTTTAGTTCTTAAAGAAGAAGAAATAAAATCCTATTGTATTTGAGATGTTATTTATTTTAGTGTCTATTTTTTACAGCAGTTTAGCCTATTCTACTTAATATACAGTATTCCTGAAGGGTTGAACATATATGCAGTAGTCTAGAAAGGTTGAACATTCAGGAATGCCAGAGACAGCTGTAGGGGTCAGAACCAGTCAGAAACAAATAAGTGAATGGCTACCTGCCAAATACTGAGATTTCCAACCTCCTTTACCTCCTCAGTCACAGGAAACTGGTAATAAGGCTTATAACTCACAGATGGGACTCTGGAAGTTTCCTCAAAGGGTAACTGAATAGACTAACAGAGATGACTTACAGATGATAACAGATGGGGCTATTTCCCTGCAAGGAAATAATGCTGTCAGAAAATCCCCTACAGTGACGCCCACTGTGAACACGTCCCACCCATGCTCAAAGAGCTTTCAAATTTGTCTCATTCCAAAATATGAGCTGATAACCAAGATCACAAATACAAAAATATTTTAGGAAAAACACTAGTACCAAAGCAGAAATCAAATAACAGAAAAACAGAATAAAACTTAAAAGAAATAGAACTAATGCAGGAAGAAGACATACAACAATAACTAAAAAATAAACACATGTAATTAATGTCCACAGAGAGAGAAATATTAAACTCATGAAACAAAAAGAGGATATTATTTCTGTAAGGAGAGAGAGAGAAATAAAGAAATATTCTGGGAAAGGGATAAAAAAGGAGCTCTTGGAAAGAAATACTGTGAAAGTAGAAGTTTAAAATTCAACAGATGAGTTAGAAGATGAAATTGTTGTACCTTACCCCAAAAAACCTAGGCTAAAAAAGTAGAGATGTAAAATAGCAGAAAAAGGAAAGTTAGAAGATCAAGTGGAGGCATAACGTTTGAACAACAAAGTTTCAGGGATTGATAAGAGAAGAAAAACATCCAAGAAACACAGAAACTTTTCAGGATTGAAGAGTGTCCAGATTAAGAGGGTACACTGATGGATGAAGAAAAATACCTATGCCAAGGCACATTATTGTAAAATTTCAGAGTGCCAGGGACAAAGAGAAAAACATAGAAGGTTCCAAAGAGGGAGAGAGCAACAGGTCACATCAAAGAATCATGATTCAGAATGGCATGAGTTTCTCACTAAAAGCTATAATACAATGGAGAATTACCTTTAAAAATATGAGGATAAATTATTTCCAATGTAGATTGTTATACCCACTCAAAATATAAATCAAGAAGCTTGGCAGAATAAAACATTTTTAGAGATGCAAGTCTCAAAAGTTTAAGTCCCATGTACCCTCTCCTAAAATTAAGAGTAAAAAAAAAAGATAGATGATCCTAGAAACAGGAGGTCCAACACAAGGCAAATGAGATTCCCCAGGATATCAGTGAAAAGAGATCCCAGAATTACTACCATGCCATCTTAGAGAACAACTAGTCCACACTGGAGCAAGAAAACAAAGGATTCACAAAAAACAACTCTAGAAGACGAAACTGATAAGCTGATTAATGGGTTTAATCATATAGAAATGAACATAGAAAGGAATTTATTCTTTTGTCAAAGAATCTGGTGAATAGTAAGTGACAGTAAGGAAAACAATAGAAACAAAGCAAAGACAGAGAAAAAAGAAATAGTCATAGGTTTAAGCCATAAGACAGGGGCTTAAACTAGAAGATGATTTCTCATGTAAAAGAAGTCCAGACATGGGCAGTCCAGGGCTCCTAGCATGGTGTTCCACGGCATCAGAACCCAGGCTTCTTCTCTCATGTTCCACCATCTTCAGCATGTGACTTCTACCTCATACTCCAAGCCATGAGATCCACACTCCAGGAAGCAGAAATAATAAAGGGACACAGAGGGGAATAACCCCTCCTACACAGCTTTAAGATCACTCACAGTGGGTCATAAATGCACCAGCACATCTCACTGGCTAGGACTTAGTCACATGGCTGCACCAAGCTGCGTGGGTTCTATTATGTGAACAAACTTTTGAGACCGCTCTCCCTGGCCTAATAGGCAAATCTAGCAAGCGAGCAGCATAGGCTTAAAGTCAGTATGATAAGAATCCATGCTGTACTGTGAAGCAGCCATTCAGGCCTCATAAGCTTGTATCTAAATGACCTTCAACCCTCACCCCAGGACTGAAGACACCAGCAGGATGAATCAGGAACAGGAAGAGATAATGGGTACTTCACTCTCACATTTCCCAGCTACTTTTCTTAGAGATTCAGAGAAAAAGTAACAGCCCTGGTCCTTGCCTCCCTCCCCACATAGATAACATCAACATTACAACACTTGTTTGATGTATAACCAAAAAGTTCTTGTTCATGTTATCGGTGAAGTATATGAATATTAGACATGTAATATCTTTCCTGCATGTCCACTGCTTTGTTAAACTGCCTCAGACCTGCAGACTTCAGTGCTTATCATTCCCAGTCCTCAGGGTTAATGGAAAGAACTAATGGCACTATCAAAACAATTGGTAAAAATTTCAGAAGCACTTAATCTCTCATGGCCAAAAGCTCTTCCACTGGTGCTCCTCAATCTTAGATTACAACTTTTGGTAAACATCTACTGTCTCCCTTTTACATAACAACAGGATGGCCTATGCAATTAGATGAAGGAATGTATAAACCATCTTTGCTCAAGGGAGATATATTACATTATTGTCAAGGTCCTATTAAGACAGTAAAAAGAAACTTAAAAATTGGTAGCAGATTCTTTTCCCAGTGAGCTCCTGGGAGATGAAGAATTTAAGGATCGTGGACTACACCCTCTAATATTTTGTTACTGGAAGAGACACCAAATTAAAGACTCTGCAGCCCCACTGGAAAGGACCATAAGAGGTATTCTTAACCAATCCATGTGCTGAAAAATTAAAAGGCATAAACTCATGGATTCATATTTCTCACTTAAAAAAGGCCTCTCCTCCTGAGTGGACTTCAACGTCTGTTACTGATATCTGGCTTCAACTGACTAAGACAAGTGCTACCAAACCAGGATGAGAAGAGGTCGACATCTCACATGGACAGCTTTCCCAAGAGTCCAGACCACACCAGTAATTAAGGGACAGTATTCATTATTTTTGTTTCATACTGTACTCACCCACTCTTGTCACAGCATTTGTCTTTCCAAGCCATCCCAATTCTTATATACTATTGGTCTTGGGCAAAGGCTACCACTTTTAGTCCAAGAAACAGTGAGCCCATAGGTAAAATACTCATGTATAATTCTAAAACCCAGAGTCTAAGATCTATCTTATACAAACCTGTTCTAAATCTTCTTCTTAATTCTAACTTCACAGGATATACCTATTATATAGGACACATCAGGGGAAACTTCTTCCAGGGGACATTTTTGGAAGAAAATTTTAAAAACTAACAGAACAGACCAATATCAGCATTACTGTGTAGCTATAGGGGTAGGTGATAAAATTTTTAAAGCTGATACCCGGTTGCAACGAGTTTTTTATTAAACCCTGTGTCTCCTGTCATAGTGCAATGTGCCCCCATTCCCCTAAACCTTGTTTTTGTGGGTGGACTCCCAAAACCAGGCCCTATGTCAACAAAAGACAGTTAAGTCCTGTTGGGGTAAAATGGTGGACTATGATAGATAGTCATCCTCCCAAAATCCATGAGAGCCAACTCTCACAGGGAAGCCCTCTGGTCAACACAAACAACCCTATTATTGGGGGTTATGATCACCCATTTAAATTTGGTTTGAGGGACTCAACATTTCTGGGTAAGTACTCTATATCCAAATTGTAGCCAGATGATAATGCCCCAATGGAATCAACATATCTGATATGCGTGTGTGGCTAAACCAGCACGGGCCTATGAAACAATGCCGAACCACATTTGCTGCAGATGCCCAAGAAACTCACTTATTTGAAACTTACGGGCCGCCAAACCTATGGGAAATAATTGAGGGAACCTGCACCATTGTTCTGACTGCTCTAGTGCTTAGACTATGGTCTAATAAAAAACAGAAGGTGGTACAACTTGTGGGGATAGGGACTATCCATGACAACTATCAGATACTTCCTATAGGGAGCCAGTGGGCCCTTCTTGCCCCAAATGAAACTATACTACAATAGGAACCTAGCTCGGTTCTAGGTTGTAAACAATACAGAGGAATGATGGAACTCAGAAATAACTCTGACTAGGCCTATGATAAAAACTCCTATTCAGGGGCTGGCCCCGTGGCCGAGTGGTTAAGTTCGCGCGCTCCGCTGCAGGCGGCACAGTGTTTCGTTGCTTCAAATCCTGGGTGCGAATATGGCACTGCTCATCAAACCACGCTGAGGCAGCGTCCCACATGCCACAACTAGAAGGACCCACAACGAAGAATATACAACTATGTAGCGGGGGACTTTGGGGAGAAAAAGGAAAAAATAAAATCTTTAAAAAAAAAAAACAAAAAAACTCCTATTCAAACAACATACGGTATATGGTAAAGGGTTGATTTTGCTGGGAGGGAATAAGAAATCATACTGTTCAACTATCAGATCACTATTGCACCAAACAGAATTTAACAGTTCAGGTGTTTGCTGTAACATGGAAATTATAGGAAAGATTCATCTTCTGAGGTTAATAAGACATGATAACACAGATGAAGAAAATTATATCTATTGGGAGCGCGAACTAAGACCCCCAGCTGAAGTTAAGGTCATGGAAAATGAATGGTCTGAGGAGACATTAGATTTGGCTTCTCAAGAAGTGCAAGATGCACTGCACGCTCATCTACTCACATTGATATTATAAAAACTGTGTTCACAATTGTAATCTTGATTGCATTAATTATTCTGTTGTTCCAATGTTATGCGAGCTGTCAAAGGAGGCAACAACAGGACAAGGCCCAGATCATGTTAGACAGGAAGATAGAAGTGATCCAGAATGCATTTTTAATGAATGACTTGAAAGATAGGTAGGGAAATGAGAGGAACCCCACCGTGTTGGAGGAAAACCAAAGGAGATCCTCATTGGTCATGAATGCAACCATAGGTTGAGGATGACCAGAAGGGGGGATTGTGAACAAACTTCTGAGACCACTCTCCCTGGTCTACCAGGCAAATCTAGCAAGTGAGCTGCATAGACTTAAAGTCAGTGCAATAAAAATCCATGATGTGCTGTGAAGCAGCCATGCAGGCCCTATGAGCCTGTGTCTAAATGACCTTGCAACCCCTCATCTCAGGACCGAAGAGTCCAGCAGGATGAATCAGCAATGGGAAGAGAGAATGGGTCCCATGCTCTCACATCTCCCAGCTGCATTTCTTAGAGGCTGAGGGATAAAATAATGACCTGGTCCTCACCTCCCTCCCCAGATAGATAACACCAACATTACAACCCATGTTCGATATATAACCAAAAAGTTCTTATTCATGTTATCTTTGAAGTTTATGACTATTAGACGTGTCAGCTCTTTCCTGCACATACACTGTTTGTTAAAGGGTATATAAATGGCACTCAGATCTGTAGACCTTGGAGCAGCTCCTCAGAATACTCTGTAGGACTGTTTCTTAGGACTCAAGTTCCTCACTTTGATTACTGAATAAACTCCTTCATTTAAACATTACCTAGACTCTTTATTTCATTTGACAATTATGAACTTAAAAAGAAAGGAGGGGAGAATGGATATTGGGAAATAGCTAGCAGTCTCTGCTACCTCCCTCCAGCACTTTCCATACTCCATATCCTACTATGTTTTCTTCATAGTATCTATTAATCGCTGATATCGTTTTCTCTCCATTTGTTTATCTGTTTTCCTCAAACTAAGTTCCAAGAGAACAGGGACTTTTTATCCCTGTCTTTTGTTCACTCCTGTATCCGCTTTTCTACAAAGTGCCTGAAGCATAGAAGGAATTTAATAAATCTGGGTTGAATGAATGAATTGTTAATTCTGGTGGTGGGGAGGAAACGCCTAAGAAAATAAATTTAAACATAAAGACCCAGTACAGGCACAGATGATGCTTTCTTTCATCTTGCTTGGTTAGAAATGGATGCCCATTGATTAAAAAAACTGACTCACCACAAGTGGAATTACTAATTTTAAAAAGTCCCCCTTCCTCTGAACAGATGATTCCAAAGTCTTTGCACAAGCCACAACCAATACAACCACAGGTGATAGCCCTGTAATAATTCCATAGTCTTAACAAAACAAGCAATATTACTTGAATGTGTGCAATAATGTAACTATTGTTTGTGTATAGTGTGTGATAATGTAATTAGTAATAAAAATGTAAACATTACTATAAATTAATAATGTAACAATTAACTATTATCAATGTAAGTATTATCAGATATGGGAAGGGAAGTGTATTTGAGGGTAATGGTATGTACGAGACCTAAATCCTTGTTTTCCAAGCAACAGATACTATCTACAACTGGAAATATCAAGAAACACTAGAAAATGCCTATAATTTAGAAAAAGGGAAACAAACATTAGAAGAAACAGCTGAAAAATGTCAAAAGTAGTTATTCTAGGGACCAATAATCAGGGATGGGGAGGACAAGATCAGAGGTCAGCTGTTTTGCTTTTAAGGCTTACAAAACGATCTGATCTCAAATTAAGTACGTTTAAATTTGACTTTTTCATATCTAGATCAGTGCCCCCAATCCTCTGAGCTCCTGAGAAACACAATCTAAATCATTTTTAGGCGCCTAACAAGGTCACACTGGGGGTGGCCATAGGAAGAGATGCTGTTAGTGCCTTCCAATCGGTTCACGCACCTAGCGACCCTGTGCACAGCACAGCGGAACCCCGCCTGGTCTTTCTGCGCCATCCTCTCGCCTTCTGGCGCTCTATCAAACAAAGCTTCATTTTCATGCCCAATTTTTTGGAAGTGGGTGGCCAGGCCCTTCTCCTAGTCTGCCTCAGTCTGGAAGCTCCGCTGACCTGTCCGCCATGGGTGACCCTGCTGGTATTTGAACTACCATTGCCACAGCTCTCAGCATCGCAGCAACACGCAGCCGCCACCGGCGGACAACAGCCAGGCGGGCGCTGTGGTTCCCTGACCGGAAACGCACCTGGGGGTGGCGGGGAGAGCCCCTCATCTTAACCTTTAGACCACGGACAGGGAGAGAGAATTCACTTAGAGCAGAACAGTGGAGGCTCCCTGGTCGGCAGCTACACGCGCATCATACCCAACAAAACCCTCCACCATCGTAACACAAAGCATCACACCTGCGCATCCATCCTCCCCCTCACGGACAGACACCCGCGTCCACACACACATTCACGAGTCGTTCCCAACTGCGCGTGGAAATGAGGCGACGGGCCCGGAAAGCAGGTCCGGGGCGACCTCAGCCTTCAGCCAATCCTAACGTCCCCTCGGGCGTTCCGGGTGAGACCGTCTGAGGAAACCCAGGGAACCCGACGCTCCGCACCACCACATGCGCCGCGCCGCGCCGGCCCGCCTGGCGGACTGGGCAGTCTTGCCGCTCCTCCCCGGCGCTGGGGCGGAGCTGACCCCGCCGGGCCCGCCCCGAGCCTGCGTCACCCGAGGTAAGGTCGCCGCTCTCCGCCAGTCGGGAAGGCGTAAGACCACGAGTCTCCGAGAGAATCCCGGCTGGCTGCCGTCTGCGCTCGAAGCGGCGCCATGCTCGGCCTCCGAAGCTGCCTGACCAGGGTTCTGGCCGCGCGGACGCTCGCGCCTCAGGTACCGGCGGCGGGAACGCGCCCAGGCCGCGCCCTGGGGGAGGGGCCGAGCGGGCGTCTGCGGGAGCGCGCGACCCCGCGCGTGCGCCCACCCGGCTGGCGCGTCAAACCTGCGAGTGCTGTGCCGCCGCCGACGTTCTAGCGCGAGTCCCAGAACCCGGAGGCGCGGACCCCGGGATGCGCGGGAGCTGGAAGGGAGTCGACGGGGGAAGACCCGCTGCCAGTGTCGCCTCCCGGGCGGCTCGCAGACAGCCGTGGACAGAGGGTTTCTGGCCCAGGTGCCAGGCGGCCCTGAGGACACCCCTGCAGCGCCGGCCCCCGCGTCCCTGCCGCCCCGCTCCTGTGCTTGGCGCGCTGGGGCCTGTGCCGCCTGGTGTGGGCTCAACTATCGATTGGTCGCTTGACAAGCCGGCCCCTCCAGACTGGAGGCAGCAGGAGAAAACGTCCACCCGCCGCTGGCGGCAGAACCGGCCTCCCGGCTTTCAATGAAATAGGCAGCTCCCGAGCATTTTGCAGAGAACCTTGAAGAGGAGGCCAGGGTGCGGGCGGTGGAGCAGCTGCCCAGCTGCCCGGTGTCTCCTGCGCTCGGCGCCCAAGCCGGGCGGGTCAGGAACCTCGCAGCAAATATGATAACAACCTCGTTTAACGTTAGATGAGGAATGTACAGAAATTTTTGTGATTCCGCCTTACTGGCTTATTGTGTGAATCTAACCAAAGATTCTTTTTCCTTTCAGTGTTTAGATTTGTACTCTTTTCTCAAGGGGTAGGATAGGAAGGAGGTTAACTTAGAGACTGTCAGGTGAAGACTAAAGAAGACCCGTTAATGGCGCTTTCACTCGAGATTAGCAATCCTCTTTGTACCACAGAGGTACAAACATGGATTATGAGTCTAATGAGTGTCCCATGTTTCCGGATTCAGAAGTGATTGTAACATAATATTATAAACTCTACCTTCCCAAAATATTTAAATTTGCCCTATCTTTCTTCAGATGTGTTCATCTTTTGCTACGGGCCCCAGACAATACGATGGAACGTTCTATGAATTTCGTACTTATTGCCTTAAACCTTCAAAGATGAACGAGTATATGGAAAAGATTAAGAAAAACATTCATCTTCGGACAGCTCACTCGGAGTTGGTTGGATTCTGGAGTGTAGAATTTGGAGGCAGAATGAATAAAGTGTTTCATATTTGGAAGTATGGTATGATTTTTCCAGTTTAAGTGTTCAGTACTGATTTTCATTCTGTTAAATGTTATATGACACTTAGCGCTTGGATTTGTATTCCTATAAATATACACAGGTTAAATTAACCTTTGAAAAAGCAAAACAAAAAAGTAAAAGAATTCAATGATTACTCTTCCCAGTGGTTTATCTCTAACAACTCCTTGTTGAAATCCTTCTTATCATAAATGGGAAAATGTGGCATCTCATATTTCAAATCATACAATTGTGAACTAGACTTTAATTCTCAGAAAAGTTGTAAAATGTTTTATTGTAAAGATTTGTGAAAAGTTTAAAGCAGTGATTGCAAGAACCCAAGTGGGTTAAGATCATAAAAGGAAAGTGGAATTATTTTTTCTAATTGTTGAAGGTACAGCTGGATATCAAGATTTTAGTAGAAACAATTCAAACATATAGGGGCCTTAGGATAGTGGAGGTTGATGGGGATGTTAGTTAAGTTCTAGGCCTCACTCAACTCTGAGATTTAATAATTTTTTATGTTTCGGGAGCTACTTTTGTGTCATTTGTGCACCCCAAGGTTTCAGGGAATTCATTGTCATGCTGCTCTAGGAGAGTGAAATCAAAGGAATCAGAGTTTTCCCCACATTGAAGCTGACCTGCCCCTGGCTTAGTAGACAAAGAAGAGCAGGCTACAGGAATTCCCAGAATGTTTGTTGCTCCAGTGTCTGATCTTTGTGAAGTCCACGTCAGGACTTGATGATAGCCAAAGAACTTTCAATAATTTCATTTATTGTTTGGTCATCAGTGTCCACAGCTAATAGGCATAGAATACTTTAATATTAAAAGTGCTCATTCTGTACTTAACATGGCCGTAGTTTTGGGGTTTTCGCTGTTGTAATAGAACAGACCCCATTAAAAAACAATTAATGCTGTAATGTGCCACCAGTTGAATCATGTTCCATTAAACAAATTACTAGTAAGGTCCTGATATGACTTACTTAAGCGTTAGGATAGATATTATTCCTTACCCACAGCATAAACCATAGAAAACTCTTTTACCATGACTTTTTTTTTCTTTTGAGGAAGATTAGCCCTGAGCTAACTACTGCCGATCTTCCTCTTTTTGCTGAGGAAGACTGGCCCTGAGCTAACACCCATGCCCATCCTCCTCTATTTTATACGTGGGATGCCTACCACAGCATGGCTTTTGCCAAGCGATGCCATGTCCGCACCCAGGATCCCAACCAGCGAACCCCGGGCCACTGAGAAGTGAAACATGCGAACTTAATCGCTGCACCACCAGGCCGGCCCTTTACCATGATTCTTATGAGGCCCTGACAGTAAATATAGTACTAGGCCCATATGTTAATAAATGCTTATACCCTATAAATAAATATAAGTAAATGCTTATAAATAATAAGAATAATTAATATATATTGAGTACTAAATAGGTGCCAAACACTGCTCTAAGCTACTTTCATGCACTAATTCATTTCATCCTCGCAACAACCCTGGAGATAGGTGCTATATCATTATCCCCATTTCACAGAGTAGGAAACAGGTGCAGATTCAATAACTTACCTAAGTCACACAACTACCTACCAAGTGGTAGAGCCTATAAAGTCCCCTATCTGACATTAGCATTAGTTGTTTATGTTTCTACTCCCGTTTTAGACCATGAGAAACTTGAGGATAGATGTCACTGATATAACACAGTGTCCTTATGGGGTCTCAATGAACATTTGCTGAATTGAATGAAATCCCAAAAAGGTATGGGTGATTTTAAGTCAAAGTTTGTATTTCTCTTACTCCTTCTCTTCCCGTAGATAATTTTGCTCATCGCACTGAAGTTCGGAAAGCCTTGGCCAAAGATAGGGAATGGCAAGAACAGTTTCTCATTCCAAGTTTGGCTCTCATTGATAAACAAGAGTTTGAGATTGCTTACCTGGTGCCATGGAGCAAATTAGAAAAACCTCCAAAAGAAGGTCAGTCCTTCCCTCTTAGTGACTTTCAATTTTGGTGGAGAAAATTCTAAAAATTTTAAACTATACAAACTAAAGTTCTGTAGGAAACAAATAAAATAATCCTTTTTTATAGAGAGAAATATATTGTGATCACAGAGATAAAAATGAATTTGAGCTCTTTGCTCATCATTAAAACAATGAGCATTGTATAATGAAATTTATTTTTTCATTTTGGAAACACTCTTAAAGTTTAGGTATGAAAATACAAAGCTGACATGAGGAGTAAAGGTTGGGAGGTTGGGGATTTGGAGCAGGAAAAACATACATAGGTAGGTGAAAGATAATGTATGAACTTTTGTCCTAGTTTAGTATTTTTTTTACACAAATTGCAGTTAACCTTAAAACATTAAGTCTGTCTTCACTGGTAAGCCTGACTGTTTGGGAGAATGAATTAACTTAAACTGTTAAGCTGTATTGCTGTAGTTTCTTTTTTGTTTTCCTCTTTCTTATTTCTCAGTTTGAGAATAATTACTAACGTTTTGTCTTCTTGCTGATTTCACTTTCTTGCGGACCTAGGGAAATACCTACCTCAACCTAGTTTTAAACAAAGATCAGATCTTAAAAAAACAAACTAATTTAAATTTTATTTTATTTCATCAATAATCTCAACTTTGTAGCGTGTCTTAGATTACAAGAGATTTGAAAAGTCTTATTTGGATCCTCATCCGTCTAGCTCTCCCCTCAGCTTCAGCACTATCTAAATGAACGAAGTGGCTTCTAGAACAGTGTCGAATCTTGTTTCTCTTCCTCTGTGTTGTTCATAATGCTTTAGTAACTTTGTACTTTTTTCCTTTTACTTCTCAAATCTACTTGTCGCCTAATTTCTTTCCCTCTACCTGCCCCACACTTGTGACCAGAAGGTAAAATGCTTTTCAAGTGTTTACCTGGATATTTAGAAATAATAAATACATCTCCCTCAGTTGTTTTGTTTTCTTTTGTTTTTCCCCAAAAAACTCAGACATCACTTTAGGTCCATTGTTTGCTTACTGTTCCTGTTAGAAATGGAGTCCTATGGTGAGGGACAAAAACTAGACTATTGGGGGTGAGCACGATGCAGTCTATACCAAAACTGATACATAATAATGTTTACCTGAAATTACACAATCTTATAAACCAATATGACATCAATAAAAGAAAAAAAAGAAACAGAGTCCTATGGGGGATATTATATAAACAAAAAAGTACTTGCTCTCAAAACTGGAAAGAGGGAAATATAGGAGGTCAGAAAATACTTTTCTTATTCATTTGTTACCTAAAAGTATAGACTCAGGCAGCTCAAAAATCCTGATCCTATTATAAATTCTCAATATTTGTTTTATTGACAAATTTTATAGACAAAAATTATTTCAGATGATAGCTTAATATAGATTCCTTTATCTTTGTTTTGTATGATAAGCTTAACATCTGACCCTTAAATTTGTACAAGGACTTTCTAAATATAAAAGCAAGGAAAAATAATGCAGAGAATTCCTAAATGTGTATATACATACGATCCTCCAAATCTGTACTTTAGCTTTCCACTAACCTGATTAGAAATTTCTTGAATATCTTTTGTAAAATAATTATTTTTCTCCCTCCTCTAGGAGTCTATGAACTGGCTACTTTTCAGATGAAACCAGGTGGGCCAGCTCTGTGGGGTGAGCCATTTAAAAGGGCAGTTAATGCCCATGTCAATCGAGGCTACTCAAAGCTAGTTGGAGTTTTCCACACAGAATACGGCACTCTCAACAGAGGTACCACTGTCCATTTCTTCTATGAAATCGTTCGGTATATTGATGATCTAATAAGTTCCTTGGGTCAGTTTGTCTCTCTTTTTCATTATGGCATATATTTTAATTTTTAGTACCAAATTTCTAGGGTTTTTCTAATTTTAAGGGTTGAAAAAACCTGTTTTACATCTTATTTATTTAGAATGTTCACACCTTATGAAGTCTTTTTCGAATACTGAACTATTTTCCATAATACATCAAAATGATAAAATACTGCAGGAGCCTCAAGAAAGTATCTGTTTTTTTCATCTTTTTTTTTCTAAGTAGGCTTTTATTGATTTTCTAAAATAATATTACTTGGGGTGGAGAGATTGTCTCTGAATGAAAAAGTAGTATGTATTTTTACAAATACTAAAAAGACGGACATGCCCAAAGGGAGGAAAATAACATTTCCCACTACTTAGGGATAATACTGTTAATATTTTGGTCTTTGTCTTACTATGTAATTCATATATATACCAAATATGCTAGAAATAATGCATATGCCTGATTAATAATGACTTCCTAACATTCACATACACATCAGACAGATAAGTATACAGACTTTAATTTATCTAAGAAACACTTATTTGGGACATTCTACTCTTCAAGTTGAAAGTTATTGCAGTCAGAATTTCAGATTTTTTTGTGGCAAACTCTAAAAAATGTGTATATGTTTATCTTTAAGGATAAATGACTAAGAATAGCTAATAAAATATTTGAAAGACGCACTATATCCATTTGCCTCCCAAACTTCCCTTCTTGAATGTCCAATGGACATCTCAAACCTAACATATTCAAAGCTGAGCTTCTGATCCTTACCCAGAAATTTAACTTCTATTAATATATCCTAAGAAAATAATCAGACTGTACTGAAAAAGATATTTCAAGTTGGAAAATACATGAAGAGGAGAAAAGTTGTGAAAATTATTAGATGTCTGTCTCACACTATACGCTAAATAAAAATCAAATAGATTAGAGATTTCAGTGTAGATAAAAAGTCATAGGATTACTAAAATAAAATATGGGTGAATTTATTTAATAATATGGATGAGAACTAAATTTCCAAGCCAAAAAACAAATGAAGAAATGATGAAGAAAAAAATCAATTGATGACGTTATTATAAAAAAGATCAGTCTGTCTGCATACCCCAAAACACCATAAATGAAATTCAAAAGCAAAAGGAAAAACAAAAACTTATGCAAAGGTAGACATATAGGTGACTACTAAATATATATTAAAGAAGATGCAGATTAAAACAATAATGAGATGCATTTTATCATCTGATAAAAACATAAGTATAGTATTAGATAGGTTGGGAAAAAATAGTACTCTTATACTATGTAGGATTCATATTGGCTTCTCCCCCCAACATTTGGCAATATAAATAAAAAGCCTTAATTTTTTAAAATTGTTTTTGCCAGTAGTCTAGGAAATATGTATAGGTGTGCTCAGTTGTACAGGAAGGGTATAAAATATGTAGTGATAATTTGAATGATGAGGTTAATGTTTATTAAGTCTCTTTTAATTTTCTATAATGAACATATATTAGCTTTTATAAGAAAAAACTACTGAAAATGTGTACATACTTATTAATCTTAAATTCATTCTCAGCATAGGAGGAGAATAGTAATATTCTGAGTATACATCACTACATCATTTCTGGAGGACAGTATATGTACACTCTACATATATAAGTATATTTAAGATACATTCTTTGGTGCTCTCAATTTGAATTTTAGGAGTTTATATTGAGGAAATAATCAGATCCAGACTGCCTGGGTTTGAATCCCAGCTCAACTTACTTACTTTGTGACTTTGAGTGAGTTACTTAACTTCACTGGGCCTTGCATTCCTCATCCGTAAAATGCTGATAATAACCTACCACCTAAAGTTATTGTGAAGACTCAATGAGTTAATACGTGCAAATTACCTTAGAACCAGGCTGGGCACATAGTAAGCACCCAAGAATTGTCAGTAATAGTCAGTAGTAGTTGTTGTCAACATTGTTATTGTTATACATGTAGGTGCTGCTCTAACAAAGTTTCTGTCAACATCGTTTACAATGAGAAAACATTGCATACAATGTGGTGTGACACTATGTATATAATATACTCCTAATACACAAATAGACATATACATCATACACATTGTGTATCTTATGTAAGTATAAACTATATGTTGTGTGTATATAAATATGTAAACATATAAAAATACATACATACAGGGGCTGGCCCCGTGGCCGAGTGGTTAAGTTTGCGCGCTCCGCTGCAGGCGGTCCAGTGCTTCATTGGTTCGAATCCTGGGCGCGGACATGGCACTGCTCATCAAACCACGCTGAGGCAGCGTCCCACATGCCACAACTAGAAGGACCCACAACAAAGAATATACAACTATGTACCGGGGGGCTTTGGGGAGAAAAAGGAAAAGAATAAAATCTTTAGGGAAAAAAAAAAAAAAATACATACATACATATGGAAAAGATACACCACAATAGAAAAGTGTTTATTTGACAGTGGTAGGATTAGAAATGATTCCTGCTTTCTCTTTTTATTTATCTCCATTTTCCAAAATTTTAACAGCTAATATGTATGACATTGTAATTATTAAAAATTTTTAAATAATTAAATACAAGAACATTTATTTCAGTATTTGTAGAATATTGCAATATTTGGAATAGTATAAATAATCAACAGTAAGAGGTTGTGATAAAGTGTTGTTATATCCATAAGGAGGAATTCACATAGCCATTAAAAATTAGTGTTACTGCTGTAGAAAATAGTCATAGTTCATTTTTTAAAATCTAATACTAAGCATAATATACAGTAACACCCTAATTTGATTTTACACATATTTTTCAAAGGAAATACAGTAAATATTAGTAGAGTTTTTCTCAGGGTGTTTAAGATTATGTTACTTTTAATTTTCTTCTTTGTATCATCCAGATTTCTTGCTGTTTTTAAATAAAATAAAATGTATTAGGAAGTCATGAAAACTGCATGTAGTCTTATTGTGTCTTTATCTGTGTTACTTTCTCCCCCTCTCCAGCCTTCTGTTGTTCCATCTATAAAACCAGTTTGATTATTTATAAATTTCTCTCCCAAATCTCTGACCCCTCTGAAATCTTATCACGAATACACTTAGTTTTACCTTTTTGATACTCACTATTCTTATTTAAAGAATAAGACAACATTCTGATTTTCCTGTATTTCTTATTTGAAATAATGCCATAATCTCAGATCCTATTTCTGGTTTATTTCTGCAGTTCACGTTCTTTGGTGGAATGAAAGTGCAGATAGTCGTGCAGCTGGGAGACATGAGTCTCATGAGGATCCCAGAGTTGTGGCGGCAGGTAAGCTATTTCACTAGGCATGAATTATTCTTAGAACAAATTTGATTCAGTCAATAACTTTATATGCCTTCTTATGAAATATTTTTTCCAGTTCGGGAAAGTGTCAATTACCTAGTGTCTCAACAAAATATGCTTCTGATTCCTGCATCATTTTCACCATTGAAATAGTTTTCCACTGAAATACGAAGTACTACATTAACTGCCGTAAGATGTGTCTGCTGAAAGTGCTTAAATTCTCCCAAGAGATTCTCACTTTTATTTGAAGGAGGTGGTAAGTTAATCGCTGTGTCTCTGCATTTTTAAAGTCATCTCTGTCCTTTGTCACTACCACCTCAGGAACTAGTTCTGTTCATTTTCCCCATGGTGTTTTAGTATCTATTATACATTAGAAATAGATGCCACTACTTCATGATTTTGGCTTTTCATTTGTTTCAGAATATCTGTTATTCTCTATTTTGACAACCCTTTGTTTTATAGCACTTTCTTATATTCAAATGATGGTTTTACATTTCTGTGCCTGACAATATTTTAAAATTATTTATATTCAATATCTATCTTTTCATCATGATCATGTCTATTTTTTCTGAGGTTTAAAAAAATTTTTTGCCCAGTAAAGTTTATTTTTTGATACCAAATGAGATTCAAAGAATATTAGATCAAATATATTTCTTTACTTTGGGAAAATACAGTGTCACCTGTGTCATCTGTATTGATTATATTTTTGCATTAATTATTAGTAACTCTAATGTGGAAAATAATGTAATTGGGTCTCAGTGTTAAAAAAAACTTCAGAAGACCTGTTTTATATGCTGAAATGTGTTTGTTTATAGTTAATTTTTGTCCATTTTGGATCACTATTTAACTGTCTTATACTTGGGACATCTATCTGTTTTGGAGAAATCTTTATGTTTGTGGAAATGTTTGCTCTAATAAAAGCCTACATATCCATTCTGTTTTTTTCTTTATTTGCGTTTTATATTTATATTTTCTTCTTTGGAGCTTTTACTATGTTGCTGTAGGGTAGTGATACAGTAATAATTTATGAACTTTATTGTAAATGTTAAGTTACATCAAGAAAACTGCATGGTAGTAATCCCAGAGGACAGTTTCTTTAGTACCACCACAAATATGCTAGGATTTTCCTTCAAACACTTTTAATTGTTACTTTAGTTGAGTGCCTCTGTCTTCTAACACTAGGTTTCGTACTTCCAAGCACTCTTGATAGTCAACATTTGCAGCTATATTATTCTACGTTTCTAAAACTTTGTACATATAAAATAGCAAATTATGAATTAGCTAAGGGAAATTTGGAAAACCAAGTACAGTGTGTAAGCCTCCTTGATGCGGGGTCGGTGAGCCGAGGAGTCGAAAGAAAGATTTCTTAGACTCTCAAGATCTGGCAGTAGTGCTCTTTTATTTAGAGAATAGTATAGAATAGCATGGGGACAGGACCCATGGGCAGTCAGAGCTTCTGCTGCCGCTGCTTCTGCTGCCCCCACTGGCATGGGGACAGAGCCCATGGGCAGGCAGAGCCGCTGCTGCTGCCCCGGCTGGCATGGGGACAGGACCCATGGGCAGGCAGAGCTGGTGTGTGGGGACAGGACCCACGGGCAGTCAGAGCTCCTGCTGCTGCCCCGAGTTGAGGGTTAGGGCTAAATTTAAGGCATAGGTATATGATTCATCTCTTTACAAGACAAAGGAAAGAACATGAAAAAAAGTTAAAATGGTATCAGTGCAGGTGGGGTCTGGTCATTGGGTGATCCCATGACTTTTAGACAAGAATCAAATCAGATTAAGTAAAGGTTAGAAAGGTTAGACGCCACCACCCTAAACCAGTTACATGAGATTGCCAGACAGCAACCAACTTAAGTTCTTGCCTTCCCCATTAAGAGCTTCTAGGGACAAGGTCATCTCTCCTCTTCTTCCTGGTACAGAGAGGGAGGCACCTTTTACAGATAGAGATTTACCTTACAAATGTAAATGTGTCCCAACAAGGGCAAGTTCCATTCCCCAGAGCCTCCTTCCCTGTCCCAGTTTATCGAAAGCAATCAGCCCCAAACAATCCCGATGCCAAAGAGACATATCTTGGGGTGGCCAATTTCAGGTCCCTACAAGGTCATCACCCCTTCCTTCACAAGTGCAAATGTCTCAAAAGGGCAAGCAAAATTCCAGTCCTCGGAGCCTGCTTCTCATCTGCAGTTTTAAAAGTAACCAGCCTAAAAATCCTCATCATCCTGACAGGAGAAATGTCTCAAGGATTAAGCAGCAACAAAAATCAGAAAGGAAAGGTGAGATGTTGCTCACGTGCAGCCTATACTATTAACAGACAAGAAATGAATCCAGTTAAAAGCTTTGTAATCCACCTATTGTCATGTTTTCTGCTGTGTGTATCTACCATCTTCCCTTCTTTACCTCTTTCTCTTCCTTGAACCCAGTCCAGCTAGGCCTACACCCTTATCAGTCCACTGAAGTGACTCTTCTGAAGGTCACCAAGGACTGTCTTAGCAAATTCAATGGTCTTTCACTACCCTGCTCATGTTCTTGGCAGCATTGGACACAACCGGCCACATCTGCCTTCCTGAAACACTTGATTCTGAGCTTCAATACATGGCATCATACTCAGATTTTCCTCCTCCTCACTGGCCAGTTCCTCGGTGTCCTTTGCTGGCTTCTCTTCTAAATGTGGTAGAGTTTCAGAGCTCAAGAATATGCTCTAGCCTTAGGCTCCCTAGGTAAGCTCATTCAGCCCCAAGGCTGAAGTACCTTATGTGTGCTGATGAGTCACACATTTTTATCTTCTTTCCCGTCATTGCCCCTGAGCTCCAGACTGAGATACCAACTGCCTTATTAACACAACCGTCTACCTAGTTTGGGTCATAAACTGGAAGTCATCTTGATAGTGCTCTTTCCCTCAGTCCCCACATGCAGCGTGTCAGCAGGTCCTGTGGGCTCTGTCTCTAAAATAGATCCTGAATGTTACTCTTCCTATTTCTGTTGCTACCACCCTCATGCAATCCACCATCTCTTACTTATCCTCCCTACTGTCCTTTCTCCCTGTACAACCAGCATTTTTTTCTGAAACAGAGATTAGATCAAACTACTGCCTTGTTTAAAACTCTCCAGTGGCTGCTCATTGCACTAACAATAAAATCCAGATACCTTAACATGGCCTATGAGGCCCTGTGAGTTCTGGTTCCTGCCTTCTCTGATTCCATCCCCTCCCACCTCAGAGATGTTGGAATGCTCTCCCCCCTTCCCCAGCCTAACAAGCTTTTTCCCACTTGGGGCTTTTACACCAGGTTTTCTTTCTTCCAGGAATGTTCTTCCTTCCCATCTTCAGATGTTGGCTCCTGCTCGAATTATTCAGATCTGAGCTTAAATGTCACTCAGACTCCTCTCCATCATTATCCCATTTCCATGTTTTTCTTCCTAGCACTTACTCCTGTCTGAATTCATTACATTTGTTTGTCCGCACATGCATTGTGATGTGAATATAATTTTTCTAATAAGATTCAAGTTCATTAGAGCAGGAATTCTGTATTCTTCAACACTATATCCCCAGAACCTAGAAAATATCTGATGCACGATGGAGTTCAATAAATATTTGTTAAATGTATTAAATTATTGCCAAACTGATTTTACAAGGACAATTTTAACTGGTGACCCAATTTCACCAGAAAGATTCCTCAGTCACTTACTGGTGGCCTAACTTTGGACAAGTTCCTTATCCTCTGAACCACAGTTTTTACTCGTGTGTCAAATGATACTGCTTACCTCGTAGGGCAGGTGTTAATTGAAGATTAAATGAAGTGCCTAACAACATAGTAAAACACTTGAAAAAAGTGGCTAGTTTTCTCTTAGATTTATTCTCTTGTATCTTATGTATGCATTAGCATTCCAAAGGTTCCAGAGTTTTTTTGAACCTGTAAATGGTTACATAGGCTTTTCTCTAGATAAAATGTTTTGGTCAAGACTCATGGGTAACATATTGTCATCTAAATTAACTGCCTTTTCATTTTTCAGTAGTTTTTTATCTCCCCCTCGACTGTCATTTTTCACAGTTTTCTTTCATTTCCTTGAAGTCGCTGCAGTGTGGACTTCAAGGGGGCAGGACAGAGTTGTGACGCTGATACTGAGTGGTCAGCCAGGCTCACATGCAAGCCAAGATCCTCCTGCACCCAAATTCAGATCCAACCTCAGCAAAGGACTGCTCACTACGCATTGTCACGCCACTCAGAATGGGTCACAAATAGGACCACGAGTCCACTGTGCTGCTTACTGGGGGCTGTTTGACAGGGTTCTGCAAGTCCCAAGATAAGCAGATACCGTTTCTGAGACTTTGATTGCTAATTAGCTATGAAAAATAACATCCACATGTCGCATCCTAGCACTACTGTAATCTTGGGTGTAGACAGCACAGCACTTTTCACAGGAGAAAGTGAAGCCACCTCCCACATTAGTCTCAGCCTCTTTCTCCTGCTAGCTTTTCTACTTTCCTGGCATGCTCACCCTTGCCACAGTGCCCAACACCTTGCCAGAACACTTGCCACAATGTGTCCTTGTAGTTTTGGTTGAATAAACAAAAGAGAAACCAAGGGTGCCATTGTAGCTTCCTCAATACCAAATGAGGAATGAGGTTTTGATTAAACGGGGTTAGCTATGGAGTATCTTCAGAGGTCTCCACAGCTTCATAATCATTAAGCAGAATAAGTTTATCTAAAAACCTCTTAAACTTACTTTATATCAGTTTCTGTCTTAACTGAATCATGAAAATGCAAAAACACCCTTTCTTTTACTTCCAAGCAGCCCCCTCAGTTCTCTTTTGTAATTAACAGGACATTTAGCCGTTTCTAAAATTTCTACTTTTGAGCCAAATAGCTTCCTCTCCACAAGCAGACATTTCTTATTCTTGTAATGGCTTTATAATGCTTTAACAGTAGGTGGTGCTACAAATGCACGAAAATAAATGTGTACAGACCCATAGAACTGTCACAGCTTTATTTCGTGACCTATTACAACATGGAAATATGCCTTTAATACTTCATATAAAGTTATTGACAATACAAATTTTTTTCTTTTTTTCCTTTTCATGAAAATGATTTAACTTAGAAATCTATTGTGAAACTTTTGTCTAGTTTTGCAATTCTCAGATATTCCAGTGCAAAAATAGATCCCATTACAGACAGCATAAAGTGCTTGGAATGAAGGGCCATGATAAAGAAAAAGCACAAAAACATAGCTTCATCCTAGGGTACAAGAAGGGAAAATAGAATACTTAACCCTTATGGAAATATAAACAGTCTATAAAAAAGGATGCAACAATTTTGAATTAGCAACATTATTATAGTACTATATTATTACTAGTAAATAGTAACAAGGGTACAAATTAATATCTCAGTATCAAAGTGGTTCAATATGATATGACACATGGCTCTTTGGAGAAAACTTTACCTGATATATACAACCACAAGAAGAAAACAGACAAATCCCTTTAGTCAATGATCACTATACAGCGAATGAATGATGTGCAACATTTAATGGTCACAATGCTTATGCTTTCAGTACAGACAGTGAAATACAGTAGTTTGAGGTTTGGTGGTTTGTTTTTGTAACAATGAACTGTGCTGGGCATTTATGTATAGAGAGCTTTGTTAATGTTTTCTTTTGTATTTTTCATATTCACAGTTGTTAATAAGGTTTCCAGAGTGTCCAAAAGAAGCAAAGGCAGGAATCTCTGAACACTTTTTTTGAGAATTTTTGAAACTCACATAGTTACATTTCTACAGGGATTATGTAGAAATTTTACTTGATTGAGTATAGAGCTGGTAAAAATTTCTACTATAATTAGGAAAATTTAAAAGATTACTATTTGGATAGTCTAAAAGGTAACAATATTAATGAAGTAGATGTGTAACTGTAGATTGCTTCTAGCTTCAGAAGAGTTTCTGGGGCTGATGCAGTGGTGCAGTGGTTAAATTTGCATGCTCCATTTTGGCGGCCCAGGGTTCACAGGTTCGGATCCCAGGACCTACACACCACTCGTGAAAGTCATACTGTGACCTACACACCGCTTGGGAAAGTCACACTGTGGCAGAGTCCCACATACAAAAGAGAGGAGGACTGGCACAGACATTAGCTCAGGGCTAACCTTCCTCAAGCAAAAAGAGGAAGCTTAGCAACAGATGTTAGCTCAGGGCCAATTCTCCTCACCAAAAAGAAAAGAAAAAGGTTAAATCTGTATTGAAGAGTTGTATTTTTTTTTAAATAGTTCACAGTGCCTTTTGATTTTTTAAAATATGGCCTTTAAAGCAAGGAGCTGCTCAAAGAGTTAATACAATAGAGAATTAAAACATGATTCTAGGGAAATGGGAAGACAGAAGTTTGATTTTGAAAAAAATATTAAACAAGGAGAAACTAAATTATCCTATGAATTTTATATCATTAAAGATAGCATAACATATAATGATCTCATGCCAATAGTTATTGGAAATATGCCTTCATTATTTGTTTATCATTTTGGAAAACAATATTGGCATTAATTTCTAAAAGTCATTTTCTTTTTCCAAGCAACAAGTTACATGATAATGTTCTGGAAATTTTAAAAGAATATAGATTAATTTGAAATAGATTTGAAATCTTACACCTTTAGAGTTAATATTTAAATTTTAGAAAAAGAAGAAATTAGTAATGATATGGAAAAATTGCTTGAACTTTACCCAAACACTAGTTCTCTTGTATTTTTGTTGTCTAAGACAGATAACATTAAGCATCAGTGAAATAATATTTTTTTTTTACAGTTTACTGACTTAAAAAGAATAAGACTGGATTAGACAAGTCTGAAATATACTTAATGTGGGGCATTTGCTGTTTTTATTGAAGAGATGAACAATCTGAGACTGTCAGAATGGGATGTTAAGATGTTCAAAGCCAATTATTTGAAGGCACTAAATACCACAAGCACAAGTTATGTTCAGCAAGTTTTGAAGCTAGCTGTGTTCTCTGTAAAGTATTCATTGTTTAGTCTCATGACCCTTATGACATTTGAACTTCCTTGGCTTTTGCATTGTTGCTCTTTTCAAAAAGTGGGCTGCCCAGTATTCTTTCAGCAGTCTCCCACAACCACAACAAAACAACCAGTTAGCTGAATAACATAGCACAGGAAATCTACTGAGACTTAATTTCTCCCCACTCCATCCATCCATACTTACTCATTCAGCTATAACATACACTAAAAAACAGCTGATTAATGAACTGAAATTAAAAGTATTTTACATGATCTTAAAGAAATTCAAATATAATGTTGTCATGAGATCTTGACCATCACACTGTTTGCTGGTCAGTAGGCACTAGTCAGATGATCCACCTGCAAACTTAGATGAGAAAATAAAGCTAGTGATGCAATACTCCTCTACACCACAGGGTTTCACAAAGAGGCCATTCTAAGTTTCTGAAGTCACTGACAGAACTTAAAATTCCAAATAACATTAAAAGTACAAAGATTTTTGTTAAAATACAACTCTCTCTCTTCATATTCTAGATTAATTTAAAAAGCCAGAAATAATACATGTGTGTCAAACAACAAGATCTTGAGATGCGGTGTACCGTAGTAGACAATCAGAACAAAGGACACAGGCCTCGCTTGGTTTGAACGTGCCATCTCTCTCATCCCATGCCCTGGGCTCTGCAGCTTGCAGCCCCACCAATGCGGCTGCTGATTCTTTGCTTCTTACCAGGAGGTCAGTATATTTAAAGAGTCCCAGAAAGACGAACCTGGAGACCCATGGCTCCAAGCAAGGGACGACATAACAATGGAAGCAAACCTCGTTTGTCTAGAGCCACCCAGTTTGCATGTTACCACCACCAGAGCAGCTCACCAAAGTGGGAATCAAAGCAGGACCTTCTCCACATATGGCACCATTTTGTCACCTGATATTTAAGGATGTTGATAGACTCTGAGCAGAGCAGCTTTCACGAAAGTGTGCATGACACACCATGGTGCTTCAGGCTTTCTAAGCAACTTGGCACTAGTAATTCTGGTGCACTCATTGCCAGCAATGGATGTGTCACCGGGAAACCAGTCTCTTGGCATGGCATGGCTTGATGAATGAGGATGTGCATGCCTTATGATTTTGAAAAATAATCACTGGCCATGATTACTTGATGAATTATTGTTGCAACCTCAGTGAGAATACAAAGGAACAAAAAAGTATTTCAAACCCATACGTCCACTGGGTTCCATACTAGAGTTTCACATAGGTAATAAACTAAATTCAAGTCTTTTTCACTCGAGAGCCATACAAAACATAGGCTACAAAGGCACTGCCCCTGTAATGGAATTTTGTTTTCATTGCATTGAATTGCATTGCATTGAATAGTATCAGTACAGTATCCAGTTTACTTCTTCCCACAAAAACATCCAGCTCTTTCCTCTGGAACACTTCACATGGTGCAAAGGAAGGGCTGGCTCCTCCTTTCTGTCAGCCACTTTGCATGAACAGTATTCTTCATACATAACTTTCTTTCACTTTCTCATCCTGCAGAAAAGATGTCAGAAGTGCAACATCCACGACTGTCTGGTTTTTGTGTAATGACAGGTCTTTTAAGTGGTCGTCATCACTTTGGTCCTTGGCAAAGTTTACAAATACCTGTCAAAAGAAAGAGGGACCTTTATAAATACCTCTCAACTTGCTCGCTCTTTCTAGCTGCATTTTTCTACATGTGGAAATAGATCAAGTAAGAGAATAGAAGATTGCAAACATAGATGAACTAGGAAACTGTGTGTGACAGGAAGAGGGTAATACTTGAAAGAGCATGAACCATTTAAAAACTGACCTTCTACATTGCCCCTCATATCAACTGCTCAAGCATCTATTTACTTTGACTCATACAGGCTTGATTAAAGGGGAGAGAGTAGAAAACTAGCATTTACCGAATACCTAAGTGCCAGGACTTGTTTGGTACTTGATGTTATCTGATTTAAATGGAAAAGAACACCTGGAAAAATGCCTGGCCCATGGTAGGTACTCAGCAAATGGTAGTTAGTATGAATATTACAATCTATTCTCACAATAACTCTATAAAGTAGATAGCATCATCTCTTTTCAGATTCAGAGAGGTTTAGTAAAAAGCACAGCTAGTAGAATACCACCAGCAATTCAAGCTCAGATGGGGTAAACTGCTCTAGGGCCCATTATGGGGGTAGAGGAGAGAGGGCAGGAATCATTGCTCTGAAAAGTAAATCTGCTTCTCACACTCAAAGCTTACTTGGTCAAGTGTTGTCTGAGAAACAGAGTAGTCTTCTATGTGGAGTCGCTTTTTGCTCTGGGAAAGGATGCTGAATATCCTGGCCAGAGAAGATAGTGAAGATGGAAGCTGGTACTGGAGCATGTTCCGGTGCTTCTCTTTGAGGACGCTTCCTGGAAAGGCGAGTCCAAAGAACTCCTGGACAGGCTTCAGATCAGGGTTGGACCCTGCTATCCGTACAACTATAGTATAACCATCCCCAAACCTGAAAGCAGAAAAAAAGAATCCAAATGGAAGATCCTCAGGAAACATCTCAAAAGAATATTTAACCCTGAGAACCCAATTGGTGTCATGGAAAAGGAAAGTCTCTGACAGAGCCAGAAACAAGTATCTGACAAAAGGAACTAGTTTTCATTTACTGAATACCTGTTGTGTGTGAGGTACGAGACCAAGCGCCCAGACATGTGATTTCACTTAATCCTCACCTGGACCTATGAAGTCTGACTGACGTTACAGAGAAACTGAGCCCAGGGAGTTCGTCACCTGCCCTGGCACAGAGCTCATCTGTGGAAGGGCCAGCATGTGGACTCCTTTGTTTTCCACTCCAAAGCCTGCACTATAACCACACCAATGTGTGTAAATTTTTCCATTTCATCTATGTAACAAAGCTACAAAGTAGATATTCCCAGGACACTGACTCTCAGGGAGGTTAAGTTACATGTCCAAAGGGCACACAACCAGGAGAAAGTAAAGATAGAATTTGAACACAGCTATTTGACTTCAGAGCCCTCATTCTTTCTACTATACCATTTTTCTCAGTTTATTTCCCTTTATTTTAGAGCCACCATTTATACACTCACAAAAAAATAAATACAAGCTTTCTCAGTAGGCGCTATCCCAAAGCAATTATTTTTGTTACCTATTTTTCAGATGTTGGACGCTGCCAAGACACCTGAACCTCCCATTGACCATAATTGCCATCCTAGTGCAAAGTGCTTCACACTCTTCCATACTGTGGGGAAACAGAACGAGGTTTTAGTTTGAGAGAGATGTTCCGACAACCATCAGAACATCACCATGACATCTGGCATTTCAAAGAAACGGATTCCCAGTTTCCTAGGGCATCATTGCATCCTGTTACAAATACATGAAGATGTAGGGATAACACTGCAGTGCTGTTTACAATTGTGAAAAACATCGGCAATGATCCAAGTGTCTACAGAAAGAGAAACAGTGCTGCTACCACAGAGAGCTATAAGAAATGATGACACATCTAAATCTACTGACTTGGAATAATAGTCACAATACACTGTGAAGTGAAAAAGAGCAGTGTACATACTAAGCTTGCATTTTTGCTTGTAAAAACATACACACACTTGTGTGTGTAGATTTGTATAGGAAAACTCTGCAAAGATATATCATCCAATGGTAGTAATGGTTGTCTCCTAGTGATGCAATTTCAGGTGATTATAATTGTTTTTCTCCTTGCCTTTCTTTATTTTCTGATTTTTACACAATGGTCATATATACTACTTGGAAAACGTAAAAATAGACAACACAGAAGTGAAGACAAGTCTTCTCTACCAACCTATGAGATGTAAGCACTACTGATCTCCCTTCCTTGACAATACTTAGGGCACAATTCCACAGGAATCGCCGCGCTTTGGGATCCATGCCTGTGGTCGGTTCATCCTGTAATCAGAATAAAATAAGTTCTATTATTTGCTGAAAAAACACCAAATATTTGTTTTTAAATGCAGAAACATCTTTGAAATAGCCTAAATTTTAACTTACCATTCTAGTTATTTCTTGATGGGCCAAAGAACCAGACCTTACATACAAAAATAAGTTTCATATTTGTTTGTAACTTTTATAAATGTGTCATTGAAGTAGAAAACTCAAATAATATTTTATGAAATTAAATTTCTCCAAATAAACAGAAAGGGAAGGGGAAAAGCCATTTACTTTCATTCATCTTTTCACGACTGACAAGTATATACTAAAAATTATTTTTGTCTCAAATCTCTACTGAAGTCAGTATAAGGTTTGGGTAAAATTCCTATTCTTCTTATTTTATTTTACCTCACTCCAGCTCATCTTAGAGAAACAAATTCCAGATCCAAATGGTCTGGATAACTTAAAGCCTCAACCCAAGGCTTCTTCCTGTAATAACTTCAATGTTCTTCTCCACAGAAGACAAAGGGTCAAGCAAGGGCCAGTGTTCAGTCTAACCTTCTGGTTTCCATCTATCTGTATGTAAGGAACTATGACTCAGGCACAACCTTAGGGATCTTGAAGCTGTGTCCACACACTCCATCCTCAGGGGACAAACACATAGATGGTCAGAAAGAATGTTCCAGAGAAAGGTCAGATCACATATCCAGCCTCAGCCACACTTGTCAGGGTTCTCTATGCCAGAAAAACAAAGTCCCTGGAGTACCTCTCTTTTGGAGCATCTGAGGGTGTGGCAGAGCCTCCCCAGTATGTGTCAAGGAGAGAAACAAGAAAGCTTCCCTCTGGTTCTCTGAGGCTGCTCTGCTGGTCCTGGCTGGGGGAAGAGGGCTTGCCATTGCCAGCCAGTCGTGCAACATCCCTGGACATACAGACTGTACAAGAGTAATGTTTTCCATTCACAGTTACACTCACCAGAAACACCACAGGAGGCCCACCAATCAGAGCCATGGCTGTTGAGAGCTTGCGCTTGTTGCCTCCACTATAGTTACCGGCATATTTTTCTCCATACTTCACAAGGCCTAGTTTCCGAATTGCCCACTCACCAACCTAGAGTGATTAAAAAACACCTTGACTTTTGTGTGGTTTGGTAATTGCTGTGCTTTCTTACACTTATATGAAAACTCTCTCACTGGTCCAGATTCTGTAATCATAACCTGGCCCGTGCCAAGGAGCCAAAAGCAGAGGGAAAGGATTCGTGTGTGTGGGAGCACCACTCTCTCTCCCCCTCCAGCATGTGCCCATCCACCCATCCCCATCCCACCACCATCACGGATTCCCACCCTGAAAGCAGATGCAGAGAGCCAGCATTTCATAGTGCTGCATCCATGAGGAAAAATAGCCTGAAGCCAATGGTCACGTGTGAAAGTTAAAGTCATAAGGTATACTGATAGGATGCCAAGGGAGGCAGGCTGGCTTTCTGGTGCCCACAGTACCTTGCCAACTTCTTTCTCTGGGACTCCTCTCAAGAGAGCAAAGAACTCCACATGTTCTCTTCCAGTCAGTAGCTCTGTGATGGCATCAAATTGAGGACAATAGCCCATGTTCTGATGAACTTCGTGGATGTTTGATAAGATACTGAAAGAAAAACAAAACTGGTCAGGGTTTAAGCATTTAGAGATACTCTGATGAGACAGTCTTGCTGAATGTTCCTATAAAGCACACTTGTGCATGACAGAAATACCAGTGAGCCCACTTGCTGCAGCTTGAAGGAACAGCCTTTCTGCCCCCAGGATGCCAGCCCCTCCTGGCAGTCAAAGCTCCTGCCTCTATCCTGCCCAGTCCTTGCCCTGGCTCCCCCAACACCTCAATCTGCAGATTCAGTCCCATTTCAAAATCCCCAAGTCCATTCCAACCACAGCACCATCTCTACAACAACCTCGGTCACACACTCCTGGGGCCTTAACACTAACTCTCCATCCCAGACTTGACTCTGTGGCCCAATCATATGTACCAAGCTCCTTGTTGCTCCAAAGTCTCCATGACCATTCAGACCCAGAGAAGGCCCAGCAACCTAGGTGTGACCCCCCCCTCTGCTTTCTGCTGCCCATACAATGACTCAGCCACAGGATGTTCCAGATCCCTTGGTCCGGCTAAATAGCCAAGCTAGCTACTCTCCTGTTTCCTTGATCATAGACCCTCTGAGAATCTAGTGACAAGAAAAAGCTATACGTTTAGACAGAATTTTACATATATTGGTGGGGGCAGCTTTTAGGTGCTATGAAGCCAATCTCAGGTTAAGAATCCTTGATGTGGGAAATGCTCAGTGTCATATCCAGTCTGATGGCTACACTTTAGCCACCTCTGGACAGCCCTGAGTTTGGCCTTTCAGCAGTACTCACACCTCTCTGCATTGCTAGTTAGTACTCCCAGGTCCAGCCTTTTCCAAAATTATGATTGAGATGCCCAAAGACACCATGCCTGGCCCTCACAGCTACAATGCCCGAGCCACCACTTACAATAAGTCACTGTGACAAACCTGAGTTCAGGCCAGTTATTGCTACCATTACTATATGCCCCAGGATCCTCGTACTAGGAACAAGCCTGGGGAAGCAGGTGTGTAGCCCTAGGCCTGCCATTCCAGAACTTCTGTTCTCTTAAATACACTCGTTACACTGCCACTGATAAAACTGGTATGAGACAGAGGAGATCCATGAGTACATCTTTTCAATTTTATTGGCTAGCAGCCTTGTCAACTGGTTTCAAATTGTGAGTCGTCACCCTCTAGTGGGTTGTGAAATAAATTTAGTGGGTCACGACCAGCATTTTTTAATGACATGGTATAGAGTAGAATAAGAAATATCACAGTGCACTACAAGTAGTAAGAGTAGTATTGTTTTATGAAACTTTTATTTAACTTATATGTGTGCATGTTCATGTGTTTTTATATATTTATGGGTTGAGAGGTAAATGTATTTGCGATTATGGGTCACAGTCAGAAAGGTCTGAAAGCCACCGCCTTATACCATTTCTCCATATAAAAAGCCCAGAGAAGCCGTACATACTTATAGAGTGCTCACGGGTAACGTTGGCTAACAGATCTCTAAAGTGGAGCTGTACCCAAAGATCAGACTGCTTAGTGACCTGTGCCTTCTCAGATAATGGCTTGATGGTGGGCTCATCAACTGGTACACCCTTCAGAGAGGGCAATTTCACAAGTACATACCCTTTTACCTTGTAGAAACTTTCCCTGAGGAAATAATCAAAGATGAATCCAAGGACATATTTACATAGTGAAAAATAGAAACTAATAAATGTCCAACAGAAGGAACTGACTAAATAAATGAGAGGTACGTGTATATAGGGGAATTTTATGCAGCAATGTGAAATTCTACATCTCAGAATATATAACTCATTGGGAAATATAATATGCTCATTAACAATAAAAACTAATTTAAAAATCTAGATACAGTATGATCTCAATTTTATAATACATTTATATGTGTATATAAAATAGATGTGGGGAAGTGGGATTATGGATGATTTTATTTTTCTTCTTTACACTTTATTTCAACATTTTTATAAACTATATAGTACTGTTATAATCAGAAAAATAACAATATATTTATTCAAATAAAGTAAGAAAAAGTCTTTGTGGCAAAATACAGACAACTTCTTTTCTCACCTATTTTTGTTAAGGAAAGCATCTCCCCTGGTAACAGTGGTATCTCCAGTTAACATCTTGAAAGTTGATGATTTCCCAGCCCCATTAACTCCCAGAAGTCCAAAGCACTGAAAAAGATTGGGTAAGTTGTGTAAGCAAACTACTACAAATCTGAATATAAATGATCCTTATCAAAGCGTCATCTCAGCTTAGTTTTTATATAACATGATCCTAAAACATGGTTCTTAAATATCACAGAAGAGTCAAATATTTTTTTGGTTTTAAGAACTCATGTAGATATTTAAACACATATTTGATGATGAGATCATTTTAAGGGTAAGCATATTTGTAAATATTATCTGAGTCATCAGGTTGAGGCCAAAGTTAACGTGTAAAGCAGTCATGGAAGCCAACTCGTCACATTCACCCTCTAATCTTGCTACAGGGCATAAAAGAACACAAACATGAATGAGAAAGGAGAAAATCTATTTTTTAAAATCTATTTGAATTTCATCGTCATCTTGAACAGATCACAAAATCATGTTCTGGATGTGTATGCTTTTCTTAAATTGCCTGAGATTATCCAAAATCGTTCTCTTCTGAGAAATGGGGTCCCCATCCTCTCAATGACTAATTGCTCCACATAGGCATAAATAGAGAAGCCTTTAAAAACCATTTTTACCCTCACAGACATTATTGTTGGATTGGTAGAGACAGTCTGAATTACTAGGGACAAACACAGTGTAGACACACTGCCTTTACCTCGCCAGGAGGAATGCCAACACAAATCCTGTCAACAGCAGGCTTCCTCTTCCTTCTGTACACCTGCAGCAAATGAAAGGCAAAAAGTCATAAGCTGCGGTGACTCACAGCCATCCCAAGCAACGGTGAAAGAGGGAATTATAACCCAAACACAACACAAAATAAGACCCATGGATAAGACGAAGTCGCATATTTGATGTGCTAAGAGCCTTGGTCTATCTCTGTGGCAAGTGGCTTCTGAATGACTCTGAGGCTCAAAATAAAAGTGAGCTTCTTTTTGTTTTTAATCTAATATCAACATTTAAAAAAAATTGTCATTAATATCTACATAATTTTTCAATTAATGTACAAAGATATTGTAGATAGTTTAAAAATTAAATTCTACAGGGTAAAAACTTATAATCAAAACTTTGCAAATATGGTATATATTACCAAAAGGTGAATTACTAGGATTCTGGCATCTAATTCAGATCCTCCTCCTGAGCAATGGTGATATACAATCTCAGCTTTTTGAACTACAAAACTCAAAGCCAACCACTTATTCTCCCTACCTCATACTAATAGATATACAGTAGATATACAATATTAGTATATTTGAATAACAAACACATAAATGTAAATGTGAAAAACAAATATACTTGAGATTGAGAATTCACATTACAAAAGTATTCTCAGTAGGATTTCTTTAATTAAGAAGTCCCCACAGTGCATTTTAAATAAAATAAAATTGACAGAAACTTGGTTTAGATGCACATTTTAGGAAGCATGCTCTTTTTATTAAGCAAGTCAGCAAAATGCTCATTTCCAACATATAAAGCTGAAAAAAACTGAAGACAAGTTATAGCCTGTTCTCATTGCCTCACCTTAGTCAACTCCTTGATTTCCAAGATATCATTCTGTCCTCCACCATCAAGAATTCTCTGTCTTTCTCGCCTGACATCTTCATCCTCATCATTCAAAGGAGGAAGCTTTGCATTTACAGGTCTTAGGAGAAAAAATTTAAGAAAAATCAACCTTTCAAGCTGTTTTTCAAGACAAAGATCCACTTTCTAAAGCAGTCCTATAAAATCTACTCTCCAGTTTCCCTGATCGGCAGTGTTGGGGGCTAGGGGATGCCTACATTAGGACAATCAGTTTAATCGCCTGCTTTGAGTTCAATTCAATCCAACCACTGCTGAGGAGCGTGTCCCTGTGCTCCTCTTCTGTGACCCTCAACCAGGCACTCCATGAATTCTGAGGGAAACTCACCTGGGCCTGATGAAGAATCTGTACTGGATCAGAACAGTGATGAGGAAGAACACTACCCCTTCCACAGCCATGGCGAAGAGGTTTCGTCCCACCAAGTCCCAAGACAGTGGCGAGACAAAGCGATTCTCCCCTGGCAGACACAATGCAGAGACCCAGTCAGAATGGAGACACCTAAGACCCCAAATTCAGGCTCAAATGCACCTGTGTTCCTAGAAACACCAATGGTTATCACCCATGACAAGGAGGAAAAAATAACGGAGTAACCACTTTCCAAATCTGATTTAGGGTAGAGTTTTGGAGAAATATACTGGGACCCAGTGTCAATCAGAACTTCAGAGCCAACGTATATTAGCTCTGTAACTTCATCTAAAATATATAATGTTTCCTTTTTAATGAGACATGCCAAAAACCCTTTTTAAAAAAGCAAACAATCCAGGGTAGTTCTTAGGTTATTTAGCAAATTATAAGTTTCGCTTAAGAAAGATTAGAAAAAGTACTTTTAAAAAGATGCCCCTTTCAGTAGCATATCATGTAACCTAGTGACTCAATTAAATCACCTGGTTTTATGTAAATATTCCCTAAATTCCTTATACATCTCCTTTGTACCTCCAAGTTGGAAAAACTTGGAAAAGTTCAAAAAAGTCCCTCTTCTATGTCTATTAAATAACATGGCCCATCTAACTACATGAGCCAGTGGATAAAGAATCATAACGTGGCCACAGGAGAAATATTTTTAAAGACTTTGAAGGTAGAAAGAGCTGTAATAAATTACCTTTTTATAGACTATGTAAAAGGTAATATATGGCCATATCTGCAGGCCCGTGATTTTCCTAAGAGTCAGAGCCAAAGTGTGCATCTTTCTTCTGATTCTCTGGCCTGTATCTAATTCTCAAAGCTGTGGTTTGACTTTCCCAGTGACTCTGACAAACCCAACCAGTGGCATTAGGCACTGGGTCCACACTAAATACTAAAGCCAGTATTTTCCCTAGCTCCAAAACTGCCCTCTCACTTTTCTCAGTGCTATCAGAGGCACAGACAAACGGTTGTGTCACAAGGCCCAAGCCAAAACCAGCCACGTTGTGATGAGCCTTATCAGTGGTGAGAAGTCCTGTGCCCTGGTACCAGCCTCTTTCCAAAACAAAGACCAGAGCACCAAGGTCCCTGCAAACTGCTATGTCTGTCGAAGCATCCTCCAGTCACTGCTGTCACTCACCAAACCTTTCCAAGGCATCAGCCATGGCCTGGTTTTTCACCATGTCAATGAGCCCACGTCCCAGGCAAAAATGTGGGAAGATCAAGAACACGGACTTCAGGATATCATTGATGTTATTCAGCTTCTGAAACAATAAGACAGAGAGAGTGAGAGACTGAATGTCATTTGTAGTTTAGGCTAAAATTTTATCAAAGTCTGAAATATGGGATAGAAAAAAAATTGGATTCCCTGGGGTCAAAGTGAACCTTTGCATTCAGATAGCAGCAGCCATAGCTGATGATATATAATGTCATAAAATTTTGGTCTTTAGAATATCTGGAATAATGCTATCAATATGGAGAAATATGAGCAAAGTTTAGAAACATGGTTATGTTTAATCAGAAGCAAATCCATAACAAAATATTTGCTTAGCATTTTAAAAGAAAATTGCTCATTTCTGGATCAATATTTCAGTTTCAGGATTTTGTGGGAATTTTAAAAATTCTTCTCAAATACATCAAGCCAGCAGTGGCCAAATATCTGATAACTGAGTAAGTTGCTATGTGCTGGACGCACTGTGCTAGGGCACAGGAGAGGCAAAGGTTAATAAGAAACAGTCTCTACTGAGGAAGTTACTACATAATTGGCTATGTGTTGTACTGGAGGCATGAACTGCAGGCTCTGGGAGCATAGGGAAGAGAGAGCACCTCCCATAAGGCAGGTAAGAAAAGCTTCACATTTGAGCTCAGTCTTGAAGGGTAAGTGAGACATCTCGAGACTCTGATAGAGGAAGGGCATTTAAAGCCAGGCCTACAGGAGTGTGGCGAGTTTAAGGGACAACTCAGCTGAAGGAGCAACTTACAGTGCCTTGGGAAAGGGTGTGGTGGGAACTGGCCAGAAAGGGTTGTACACCTCTGAAAGGCCGTGTGTGCTAAGTTAAGGCCTCTGGACAAAGGTAATGACAGGAGGAATGGACAGGGAACCTTGTTGAAGAGATCTTGTTAAAGAGTCATTCAGTGTGACATGAATGGCAAGAGAAATAGTAGGTTCTGAGGAGAAAGGTGATTAGGACATGTCGAGTCTGGGGTGTCTGTCAATTCAATGGAGCCATCCACTAAGCAAGTAAGACTGAGACTAGAGTTCACGGGAACAATCAGGGCTAAAGGCATAGAGCTGAGAGATGACAGCACGTGACACTGAGAGGCGGCCGTAAAGCCTTGGGAATGAAGAGCATCCCCAGAGACAGTATCTAAAGTGGAAAGCAGAGATGGCAGAGGACAGAATACTGAAAAAAGCAACATTTAAACAGAAAGGAGTACAAAAGAACATGTCAAAGGAAACTGAAAGGTTTGATCAGAGAAATATAAGGAAAAGGAGAAGAGAGATGCTGTGCAAACAGAGAGAAGAGAGAATCTGAAAAAGGACAGAGTGGTTGGTGGTGTTAACACCACAGACTAGTAGAATAAAACCATAATTAAACACTGTCCTCTGGCACCCAGAGAGCTCATCCCAGCAGGAGGCGCTCTCTCTGCAGAACTCACATTGTTGGTGAAGAGCTCCAGCACAAAAGTGGCCACACTGCCATTGATCCCGATGAAGAGGTTCACGCTAGTGAGGACCACGTAGGCTGTGCTGGGGATCTTGAACACGAAGGAGGCGGGGTACATGAGAGGTGTGATGGACCACCTGGTGAGGCACAAAGACAAATGTCCACTGGGTGTCCCCTGCCTTCCCTCTGCCATTGGGCACCATATGCCTTAGCCACTGATATCCATGTAGCTTACCCATACAGCAAAAGCAGAAGGGCTAGCACAGGCAGGTTGGTGGAGGACACATAGGACTTCTGCTGGAAGCAGATGAAGATGATAATGACCAGCGTGGCAGGGACCACATAGTTGCACTGAAAGTGAAACAAGGGAATAAAGTTCACCCCTACGTCAAAGACACAACCCAGCACAAGCCTTCACCACCATCGGACAAGAAAGGGCAGAAAAACATATTGGAGAATAACTTCCAATTAATGAAGCCACATAAACTATTAATCAAAACACTGGACAATACATTTTGACAAGCATTTTACCCTTGGCCGATTTTATAAACTACATGCCCTTTCTGTCTTTCCAACAGCTAAGGCAAGGTGTCACGCTCAGTAAACTTACTGAACGATGGATTCCCAGTCACAGTAATTTCAATTTCACAGGCAGCAAATAAGCTTCCATTATTCTTCCTGAAGATGATCATGTCTGTTTCATCATTACTGCTATAATTATAGTCTGCCCAAGTTCAATCTCACATGTAATCTATTTATGAGGAAAGCACTTACAACATGAATGTCAGATTGTTTCATCACACTGAAAATCATTTTAAAGTCTATCCTGACAGTGTATCAAGCATTAAAATGCAGAAATTAAGACTTGACCACAGGATAATTATGAGAATTCACAGCTGGCAGAGCAAAGCACAGGCAGTGAGGTGACTGGATTTGTAGGCTGTTAGAAGAATTTGCAGCTTCAGTCTGCATGGCTCTGCCTCAGACATGCTTATAGCAAACCTCAGAGGCTCTAAAGCAGGGAGGGACATATAATACACAGGAAGATACATGATGGTCCTGAGTTCAAGGACTTGATCTTTCATCTCTGAATCTCCCCAAGCCTGGTACAGTCAGACACATAGTGAGCACTCAGTGTGTGTTTACTGAATGAAGTAATTATTGGATCAAGATAAAAACAAAAACAAATGGATATTAAACAACATGCAGTTTAACAGGGATAAATATAAAGTTTGGGTTCAAAAAAGTCCATTGCATTAGTATATAATAAAAGAGACCCCATCAACAATCATTCCTGTGAAATGGAAATTTCAGTTCACTACCAAGTTGCCAACAAGAGAGTGCTACTTCCAAAACACAATACCCTTGGGCTGAGTAATAGAAGTATGGGATTAAGGTTAACTCTCTCTAGACTCGTAACCATTCAGATCACAGCCTGAACACAAGGTTAATTCTGGGCTTTGCTTTTCAAAAGGGACATTAGCAATATGGAGCGTGGCCATAGAGAGGTGATCAGATCAGAAGAGTGACAGGTCTGAGAGGCTTCCTATAATCAGCACAGACATCATCACCATCATCATCACTCACATTTGTACAGTGCTTTAGAGATTACAGAGTGTGTTATGTATCATCTTATCTAGGAAAGATTTAGGTTAAAGGAAAGTTGTCTTCAAATATCTGAGGGGCTGTCCAGTGGGAGAAGAATTAAATTTGCTCCACGTGGCTTACAATTAATGGAATTCACAGGGAGATATATTTCAACACTACTTTACAAAAATTAGAACTTAAGAACTCTTTGAAGTCCTCCAAATTGGTCCAAAGAGAAACAATATATGATAGCTGGCATAAAAACATGTTTGCAATGGATGGATAAGCATTTGGCAAAATGTAGAGAGTTTTCAAATGACAGATGGATTTCCTAGTAAGACAAAAGAATACTCTGACTCTGGAGATTAAAAATCTATCGGACAAGTTAGAGGCACTGGAGTTTTGACTCAGAGTCTTCCACTCAATGTTTCTTTGAAAGTTTTCACTTAGGAAATTAGGTGTTGGTGGTACTAATTGCAGTCAGTGTGGAGAGATTTCTTCTCTGGTGTGAGATCAGCTCTACACTTAACACCGTGTTTGGTGACATGAATGTGTACAACCATCTCTGCCTTTTCATTTTTCATTTGTCTTTAGACTAGCTAGAACACTTCCTGGTGATAACCAGGAGCTCTCTCATCCAATCCCCAGCCCTGACAGAGATTTATGAAGCAGCAGCAGACCGGTGTTCTTACCATGTCCCAGACAAAATTGGAGAGCCAGTAGATGACGGGCTTCACTCCGCTGATGAGCTGCAGGTGCTTCGCTTTGCTGACCCGCTCTTGGATCAGGAACACAACAAAGCTGGCCGGGACGAAGGACATTGCAAAGATGACACAGATGGACACGAGGACATCCACTGATGTGGTCATCCTGAAAAAGAAAGGCAGTGAGGATATGAGTGGCCACTGATGCAGTTGAGGACTCAATCAGGAGGACGGGCACACACACACACACACACACACACACGAAGCACAGCCCGGGGAAAAAAATAGGCTCACCAAATAGATTTTATTCAGGGTTAAAGATAATTATTTTCAAGTCAGAAAAAAAAAAAAAAACCTGACAATTTAAATGCAAAACTGATTCCACTGAGGTCAAAAAGAGTCCACCGCCATAAAGAAACTATTACAGGAAGTCTAAGAGTGGCCTAATGGCATCACTTTGTTCCGCTCTTCTTGACCTTCCAAGAGCAGTAAGTTGTAAATTTTCATACATAAAAAACTAGTGTAGCTTGAAAACTAAATAAAGCAGAAATATTAGTGTGAAACTCTTCAAACAATTTCTGGCTGTAAATAAGTTTGAAAACAACAGCGTGTGGCATATCAATCTAACACACACAAAAATTCTATCAGATTCTTATTATAAGAAAAATGGTCTTATAAGTCCATTAAACAGGTTTAATATAAACTATTTATATATATAAATTTTATATGAGCTTGGTATAAAGATCCCAGTGACATATATTGATATTCTGTATGAGTTAAGCAGAAATAACAACTGTGCCATGCTCCATATCAGAAAAAGGATCTAACGTGTGTTGAATATCAACCATGTGCCAAGTGCTGGACTTAGCAATTTACATGAATTGCCTCATTTAACAGCATATATCCGGAAAGTTTAGAAATCAGATTCAAACCCAGATCTCTATGATTCCAAAGGCTATCCACTCTAAATGAGGTCATATTGGCTTTAACTTCACTCTCTCTCTCTCTCTCTCTCTCACACACACACACACACACACGCGCGCGCATACTCTCTCTCTCTTCAGGAATTAAAAGCACAAGCTGATAAAGGCATGTTTCACCAAGTTTAAAAACAGTGGTTTCAAAACAAATGAAACAGATTTTTTATTAAACATCGTGTGAATGGTGAGTTAAAATATTTTAGGACTTTATTAACAATGTTAACTTACTTTATATGAATTCACTAAATGTGATGGTTTTTACATATCAGAGTCATTTATCTTCTGCAGTTTAACTCCTGTCAGCCACTTCATAACCTGATCATTTTTTGTCTCGAGCCTGGACCAACCCAGACATCCCACAATGTAACTCTTTCCCCAACGGTTACTCTACAACCAGCTTCATACTTCCTTCCCTGCTCCATGATTCCACCAAACACCCTCTCCTCTCCCCACCTGATCCATCCAGATCCAGCTACACTTACAGAGCCACCTCCGAGAGCTGCTGCTTGGTCAGGTTCAGGGGGTGATTGAAAGCGGTAATCCCATACCGGCTGGGGTTCTCTCCCTTCTGCAGGTTGGCCCGGAGAATGGCATTGTTGATGACATTCAAGAAAGAGCTGATGGCATGCCAGCCCTTGTTATTGAACCACACCTGAAATAAAACATGCCAGGTACAAGGTGATGCTCCCAAACCCAGCTTCCAGAGGTAAGTGCACACAAAAACACACACACGTAAACTTCAGAAATTCCAGTCACACACCAGGACAAAACATTATGGTCAGAGAACACGGCAAAGTAACAACAGCAGCCAGGGTACTGAGCACAGACCATGTGGCCAGGCACTGTGCTGACTACCTCGTATCTTTAACTCATTTAATCCTTACTGAAGCTTTGAGAGAGCCATGATCACTGTCTCTATTTTATAGATTAGGAAACTGAGTCTTAGATGGGTTAAGTAACTTGGTCAAGGCCACATGGTCCACCTGGTGGGTCTGGCAGCAAAGCAAATTCTTTTAATCATTATAATGTACAGCCTCGCCAGTAAAATTACTAGTCTGTTCTTCTCTGTCATAAATACCCCTATGAAAGTTATCACAAGCTGAAAGTACTTCAGGGAACATAAGGATTATTGTTCATCAAGAAGCTACTGGAACAGGGGGCTTTACCTTGACATTATTTTTCGTGTCTAGTCCTGTCATGAACCTTCCCAAGCTGCTGAGAAATCGATCTGCAGAACTGTCCTGTGAACAACAGAAACTGGCCTTAGGTGGGATGGTTCACAAGGCAAGGACAACAGGAGGTCTGGAGTCTGGACAACAGGATAACCTTGTAGAGGGCAATACCACCACTGCCTCGTTCACTAAGGCGAAATTTGAAGCCACTGAATAACCGGCTCACTGAGAAACAAGGAACAAGAAATCTAAAGCACTGATGTTGCCATGAGCCACAAGTCTTGGAGGAATCATGGGAAAACCCTGTGACTCAAAGTCCTAAGACACAGAGGTCTGGCTATAACTGGGTGATGAGGATTCTTCACAGTGTTCCCCTGGCATCATGCTAAGACCCAAAACTACGCTCAACGTGTGGATGTGTCAGACTCGTGGGGTCTGTGCCTCAAGAGCAGAGACACAGAGCCTAGGACTATCACTGCTGTCCATGATCCTAGAGTCCACATCATCTGACCTCAATTATCACTGCAAAATGGGAAACTTGAGATACAGAGAAATGAAGTGAGGGCTTCTCAGGTCCTAAAGCCAGCTGCCAGCTTAAGGAAAATGATCCATTTCCCATTTAACCAGTAATTGTTTTAGAAAAGTATGCTTATGCCCAGTTTATTTACCTACTGGCTAAATTTATAAACTTAAGTTATTCTGAGAGATTTTAAACCTCTGAATTTGTTTTCGATCTACACTTTCAGATATTAAATATACACTGAGTAGTTCAGTCTTGACTGGCACAAGATTACTAAGTGCCAGTGATGGCTTTGTATTCAAAATTCTTAACAATAAGCTGCTGGGTGATCTGATTTACCGGCCAACTACTCTCATGTACCAGTGACTCTCAGCCCATTTTCTGACAGGTCTTGGGATGGATACTGTACCTTGGCCAGCTTCAAGTGTTTCTTTATTTGCTTTATGGCGTCATTAACTTCTTGACTTGGAGGAAGTGATTGAGAATTACTGGCGCCCAGGGAAAACCCGCCATACCTAAAACAACAGCTTAATATTAAAACACAGACACTGTGGTGCACAATATCCTTCAGCAGCAGACAGCACTTAAGTGTGTACATGCTTCATATAGATGAATTGCTTATTCAAAGTAGGACCAAAGTTAGACTCAGAGAAAGTTACACCTTGGCCTCCTCTAAGGGATTCTGGCAATCTCTTAACTCTATGATTCCTGCTTGGGGGCTCATAGAAACTAAACGGGAAAGGGGAGGGGCCTGCGCCTGATTATAGACAGACCAAGATATCTGAGACGTTGAGGAAAGAATGGTCGTTCATCTCACAGCTGTTCCTCCAACCTTGTGGGCTCAGCCCTGAACTTGGGACTCTAGGCAAGCAGATGTGGAGTCAGGACGAGCAGTGAGGGACACTGACCAGAGAGGCTAAGGAGGGCTTACAAAACAGGCTAGGCTCTTTCCTGGCATGAGTGCCACCATAGGGGGCCCAGTTTGCTCTACTCAGAGTTCTGTGGGTCCTGGCCCTTGGAGAAAAGGCCAAGAGGAAAAGTGGGAAGCAGTGACAGGGCTAAGTTCTGAGGCAGCCATGTAAGGTATCTCATTTTCCAAGAGGTATGAATGGACTTCAAGTATTCTTCCTCTCTTCTTCCCCAGTCCCATCTGTTCCTTCAAAACCCAGAAGGATAAATGGATTTAAATACAGTGAAAACAGATGGTTTTGATGCCTCTTATTTCATCTAAGACCTTCTTAGTCTGATTCCAAAGGCCTGAAAAATTGTCCTCAAGTCCCTAAGACCCCTGGGGATCTGATTTAGGGGCAAAGTGTAACTAGCACAGGCATTCCCCACACAACACTGTGCTTCCTATTAAATCCCCAGAGACCCACAAGCAACTTCTGAATCTCCTCAAGGAAATCAGCATGCCAAGCTTCCAAAGGCCTCTGAAGTGGCAGGTGGGAACCAAGCAGAAATACCACGGGCAAAACAACCCCCAGACCAACAACCTCCCGGGATCCGTGACACCTGCATCAAAAGCATCCTCTTGAACTGCAGGAGTCAAAGAAACTAAAGAAAGTGCAGGAAGAGGTCCACTTACCTAAACTCATTCACCCAGATCTTGTTCTTTAAGCTGAAGAAGCCAAAGACAAAGAAACCAAAAATCAGTTCAAAGAAACAGTGATCCCATTCCTGATGACACAAAAGGATGAGCTATCTACCTGAGGATACAACAAAGGGGCAGAAATGATCCAGTGATCAGGGTGGTGACGTAGGGTTGTGCCCATAGAAAGGAGCCCTAATCAGCATGTCCTGTCTTCTCTCCATCTTACAACCTTATTATTTATATGAAAATCATGCCTTGCATTAAACCGATTCAAAAACCACCTTATAGACAAAGAAGGGACCAAACTAGAAGCTTTTTAAATTCAAAGTAATACTTCAATTATGAATGACATATGGAGAGGTTATGTCTCTTTCTTGGAAACTCACAGTAACTGGCATTCAAGCATACCCGTGTCATTTAAAGTCACTGAGAACTCCTAACCAAGAGGCCCAACTAACCAAGATGATGAGAAGGAAACCACAACAGATATTTCCTAAGCATCAGCTAAGGACTCAGCACTGTGCTGCGATGCCCCAGGAAGCTACATGACTCTTTCAAGGCTCCACAGCCAAGGCAGGCTCCTGAGTCAGCCCAGGGCTCCCTTTATACGCCACATATTATCATGCATTACATCCATGAGAGGTACTGTACATGTATCAGTTCATTTAATTCTCACAACAAACTAGTAAGAGCAACATTATCATCACATTTTATACAACCCAGGCTTTAAAACGGTAACTTGCTGTCCCTGGTCAAACAGCTAGTAAGGGGCAGAATTCGAATTTGAATCCAGATTTACTTTCATTCTGGAACCAGGCAGCCTCAATCTTGAGGCTGACAACTGAGTGTTCATGATACCTTTCATCATCTTTTCTAGTTTGAAAGAATATCCTAACTTCCAAAAGAGAAAATCAGGCCAAAATTTGATGTTTCTCCCACTGCTCAGTCTACGATTTTTAGGTCTTTAATTCCTTGATCAGTAATGACAAAGCAAGGGCCAAGTTTAGTAAATAATGACCTTTTGGCTATGATCTGCACATAGGTCTTCACCAGATAATCCGAAATGTTTCTTCCCGTCAGGTTCTGAAGGATGTCCGCAGTGTTCTGTTTTCTCTGTTATCACAGAAAAACCAAGCACATGTGTCTTTATGGACCAGAATTGGGGTGGAAAACAAAATAAAGACAACAGTGACATATGTCCCTCAAACATGGACCACAGTGTGACCAGACCCTGCTCAAAGAGCCCAGGCACCACCATCAGCCAACCACCAAGACCTGGTCCATTCTGCCCTCAGCACTGGCCACTCACTTATGCCAAGCCAAGGTCTTCCCCAGGAAACTATTCTGAACTACTAAACAATAGACAGTAAAATATGATGCTTTATAGTCACAAAATGTTTTTAGGGAGCAGCATCATTGGCTATGCCTAGTGAATTCTTTTGTTCCTTTTGTTCATTGGAGTTACGCTGATTATATACTGACATACAATAGATTGGCTATCATTTGAAAGAGAAGTAACCAAGACCTCTTCAAGTTCTCACACCCGTTTAAAGTTGCTTGTCCTCACCCTGCAACCTGGATGCTGATAAAGCAGCAGAGAGATATCAGAAGCAGGCCTCTTCCTGAAATCCATCTCAGAAAAAATGGCTCAGCACTACTTCCCACACTCAGAGTCTCAGAGGATGTCAGAGTTGAGGAGACCCGCAGAAGTTTTATGGGCCAGCCTCCTTAATTTGAAGATGAGAAAAGAGGCACAGGGACTCAGAGTGGCCTATACAAGGTCACCAGCTCATCTGTGGCAGAACCAGGGATGAAGCTGGACCTGTCACAGCCTATCCTGTGATACCACCACTGTGGGAGAGGTCACAGTGTCTCTTCCACAGCCCATTGATCCAGAGTGTTGTGTTCTGCCTTAAACACAAACAAATCAGTAACTAGGCTGACTTTTCAAAATAGAGAAACAGGCTAAGCTCCCTCAGATATGGGAAGAATGTGGTCCAGGCCCCCTCCCCTCAAACTCACACGCTTTTCCCTATGACAAGAATTAACATCAAGCCTGAAAGAGACCCACCTGAATGATACGTCATCCACTCCTTCTTGCCAAACAGAAGCTCCCAGCCCACCCTGCACCCCCACCTGCTCAGTCACACAGGAAAGAGACTCACTTGTGGAGGAGGCAGTCCCCCAGCCCCCAGGGGACACACGGGCAGCATCTTCTTGATTTTGTCACTGCTACACTGGCAGGCAGGTGAGGGGTTCTCCATCGTCCAGTTCCCATTTTGGAAGAGGTCCATGATGGTGTGAGGAACTTGGGCTGTGGTCCACTCCTCCTCCCCTACTGAGCAGGGCATGCCTCTGCAAAGGGGGGACATTAAGGGTAGCATCACCCGAGAGGGCCTTTCCTATTGCCTCAGGAGCACAGGACCAATCAATGAAAACTGCAAGCATGCATCTACCCCATCACCATTTGATTGCTGGATCTCCTCATAGCCTTGTAAGCTGCAAACTCATTTTACAGATAAGGATGAAGGAATGCAAAGAGGCCCTAAATGCTCATTTGCTGAACTGAAGTCAACCCAATCCACCAGCATGTGGTCAATGCCCATGTGTTCAGGCAACAAATATTCATTGAGCACGTACTATGTGCCGGACACTGTGCTGCATATTTGAGAGTTTGGGGTGAACAAGACAAAGTCCCTGCCTTCGTGGAGTTTGTGTTTCCAAGGAAGAGTTAGACATCAATTCAATAATGTAATCTCAGATGGCCAAAAATTAAGCAAAATAAAGAGGGGGTAACTGGTGAGAAAGGACCACCTCAAGAGGTGATATTTCTGCTAAAACATAAACGATGAGAGAGGAGAAGCCAGGTCGAGATTTGGGGGAAAAGAACATTACAAGCAGAAGCAAGAGCAAGTGCAGGTACAAAGGCCCTGAGTTTTCTTTTCTTGAGTAATCAGAGGGAGGCAGTGTGGCTGGAATGTGATGAGCTGTGAGGAAGATCAAGGGGAGACGAGGAGAAGGAGACAGGAGCCAGATAACACAGGCCTGGGGAGGAGTCTGGATTTTACGTTCAACGTGCTGAAAATCTGGTGGAGAATGGTGAGATTCACTTTATGTTTCAAAACAAGTAGAGAATTGGGGGGTGTGAGTGAGGGTGAGAGTGCTTGGGACATGAAGAGCTAGGTTGTTTACAAGCTCCCCAGGTGACAAAAGACAAAGCCCTTATGCCTGACTTGAGCTCTGGATTACTGTGAGGCCATCAACAACAATTGGCCCTCTCGGGGCTTATTCTCTCCACTAGTAAAATAAAAGTATAAAATGACTTGTTTCAACAAGTCATGTTTCAATAATTCTAGTGTTCCTTCCAGTTCCAAAATTCTACAATTTAAAGCAGAGCCACAGTCTTTATCTTATTCTCATATCAAATGGAACAGTTTTGGGGGTTGCTCTCTAGTTCTCCCTTTAAAGCACCCAAACTAAATAGAAAAAGTCAAACTAAGACCCAGGGCCCTCTTGAAGCTCGCACTCTAAAACCTGCAAAAAATGAGTGGCTGAGACAAAATTAAATGCCACAAGGAAATGTCCCAGCCAAACTTCCCTTAGTTCTACTACTACTTTTTTTTTTTGAGGAAGATTAGCCCCAAGCTAACATCCATGCACATCTTCCTCCACTTTTCTATGCTGGATGCCTACCACAGCATGGCTTGATGAGCAGTGCGTAGGTCCGCACCCAGGATGTGAGTCACCAAAGTGGAACATGCAAATTTAACTGCTGCGCCACTGGGCAGGCCCCACTACTACTTTTGAAAAGCCTAAAAGTTGCTGGAGTGGGGCCTATACATCAGACTGCTCCCAGCACACCTTCAGCGGTGCTCTGCCTCAAAGCTGAGAGCCCTGTGATGTCAGGGGCAGGACCCCATTTGTCTCTGTAGGCTAGTTCTCAATCCAGACCCGGCTCCGACAGACCCTTCAAGGGCTGGCATCAACCTATGAGTCCATAGTATTCAGCTGGCATGTAATGAATCCACCTAACTCTACCCCTCATCTCATCTCATTCTTCTATCTCGCCTTCAAGTGGAATCTAATCAAAAGTCTTGTGAGGGGCCGGCCCCATGGCTGAGTGGTTGGGTTCGTGCACTCTGCTTCAGCAGCCTGGGTTTCACTGGTTCAGATCCTGGGCGTGGATCTGGCACTGCTCATGAAGCCATGCTGAGGTGGCGTCCCACATAGCACAACCAGAATGACCTACAACTAGAATATACAACTATGTACTGGGGGGCTTTGGGGAGAAGAAGAAGAAGGGGGAAAAAAAGACGACTGGCAACAGATGTTAGCTCAGGTGCCAATCTTTAAAAAAAAACTCTTGTGAAATCCAGATAGGATGTCCCTGTGTCCTTCTCCACCTTCGTCATCTTGTTCTTTAGGAACTGACATCGGCTGCTAGGATTTACTACCCATTAAGTACTAACAAACGTTTAGTAAGAATCCAATTATTAAGACCTAACAAGTACATAGTAGCTATCCATTTAGAAATCTGTTCTAGAACCTTGCACACACAGGCATGGCAATCACTCGTCTGTCACTTGCAGGGTCAGTATTTCCCTTTAAATCTGGAATTCAAGTTAGCCCTTCTGCAATCTTCCTACACCTTTTTGCACTCTCGATAATTCCTCAGAGTTTGTGGTTAAGGATCTCAACTGCAAATTCTACCTGAGCTTGGAAACTTGAACCTACGTCTGCCATCCTTCGGCTCTCTCAGAAGCTCCTCCCGTCTCTTCATTGTCTTTACTCACAAACATCTCTGGACACACTTAAGAGTCATATGGGTATTTCACTGAACTTATTTATATACTGACTACTTTTTTAAAAAAGGATTTAAGGAAAGAATGATAAAACATGCCACTCTAAAACAAGAAAATGTCCATTTTTATAAAAATTATTACATCCTCTTTTCAGGTTGTTAAAGTGAAGAAGCTGATAAGCAAAACTGCAAATTAGATAATCATGGCAGCTCATCTCTGCACTTAGGTGCAGGAGTTGGGGGGAAGGAGAAAAGGGAAAAGCATTTATCAGTAAGAATAAAGAGCTATTAAATTAAATATTAATTTCTAAACCAGTAAACAAGTCTGTAGTGATTTTCTTTGCAGGATGATAGACTACTCTCCTGGTCTGCTATGTGTGTTCCTAGATGGTTTGATTAGGTATTAGATAGGTTTGATTAGATAAGTAATATTGATTAGATATTAGCTTTTTTAAAATAAAAAATGATTCAAAGGGCAAATGATGGAGGTCACAGTGTGGCATGCAGCTGATAAATGCAGTCAGTGTTATCACAGATCACATCAGGTGGCAAGCAGAAGCAGCCAGCCATAGAGGGTCTAAAGTGGCACTTACGGGATTGGGTTTCCTTCCATACATCGGGTCCCGAAGCCAGGGTCTCTGGTGAGGGCATTCAAGAGTTCCTGGGTGCTCACATCCTCAGGAGCATCATTACTGTGGGTACATGAGAGGCAGCCAGCTCAGCAATTCATTAAAACCAGGGAGAATTTTCCACCTCCCCATTCCTAAGATAAACTACTTTTTTAATCAAGTATTTTCTGTGTGCCAAGCTCTTAAGAGCGACACGAATAAAACATAGAACCAACCCACAAGGAGCTGAGACTCTGGCCATATATTTGTCATCAAGGTAACATACAGGACTCCAAAGTGGAGCTTGTGTAAGTAAGTTACATGTATGGAGGTGTTCATGTGTGTGTGTGTATGTGTATGCACACACATACATATACAGAGTTACATATGTATTTTAATATGAAGTAAAATTCATTAAGGATCAGTATTTCAAAAGTACTTTCATAATTATCCATTAGGCAGAAACAACCAGGATTTTCTAGGAAAGGGGAGGCAGATTTTATTTGATGAGTGTTTGCATGGACAACTAGAAAACACAAACAATACTGGGCAGGGATTACAAAAACTTCATCAGCCCATGTTCCACAGCCCTAGGCAACACAGGGTCAGCTGCTGGGAAAGGAAAGAAGACAGTAAACGTGAACCAAATAGGAGGGAACATGGAGTTAGAGAATAGAGACCAATTCACATGCTTACGTATTTTTTTTCTTCTTATTTTTTTTTTTAAGCTTCCCTTTTCACATCACTGACATACTTCCCCCATCTAAAGGTCTATAAATACTAGAGGACTAAAGAAAACCCCTGGTTAAAGAAATGGAGAAACTCGTTTATCCTTTTTTTGGTACAGTGGATTGTTAGAGAGTAGCTGGAATGTTCATTTAAAGAACAAACACTAGCCAGTATCTACAACCTAAGAGAATAGATAATAAATGCATGAATTGTACTGTGCAGAAAACAAGAACCTGGAAGTACAATGCTCTTATGGTGTATGGAAGGCCTGTAATTAAACTACAAAATTAAACATAGCTGTAAATATCCAAAGCTAGCCCTAGTATAGTGGTCTAGTGGTTAAGATTCGGTGCTCTCACAGTCACAGCCCGGGTTCATTTCCTGGATCACACCACCCATCTGTCATATTGTGGTGGCTGTGTGTTGCTATGATGCTGACAGTTATGCCACCAGTATTTCAAATACCAGCAGGGTCACCCACGGTGGACAGGTTTCAGTGGAGCTTCCACACTCAGACAGACTAAGAAGAAGGACCTGGCCACCCACTTCTGAAAAAACTGGCCATGAAAACCCTTTGAACAGCAAGAGAGCATTATCTGATAGAGCACTGGAAGGGGAGAGGATGGCGCAAAAAGACCAGGCAGGGTTCCGCTCTGCTGTCCACAGGAACGCCAGGAGTCTGAATCCACTCAGCACTAACAGCAAAATAAATATCCAAATATGTTACATAGCTCAAAGATTGTTTTTTGCAAGGGCAGATTATTTACATAAACATATATGACGGTTCCTGACAACAGCAGTATAAGGAGGAAAGGAGCTCAAATGCGGCCACAGAGAACTATTATTTCAGGTTTTGTTCACTGCTGTTCTTTGCGTCCAATATTCGTTTGTGTAGGGGCTTTAGCCACAGCAGATAAAATCCGTTCTACCGTGGGAATCTTGAGTCCACCTCCCCTTGGCCCTCAGCGTAGTAAACACCTTTGGTCTGCCTGAGCTCACCTCTCTCCTTGGGTACGGAAGGCCAACACATACCTGACAAATGTATACTGTTCATTGTACATCCAGGGCTGAAGTTCCAGGCTGGGGTACTTGCCAAAGGGTGGCACAATCAGACTGAACACCAGGGCAATGCAGACAAACACAGCCGGGAGGACAATCTATAGTCAGGGCATGGAGAGGGAAGGGAAATTGCAGGAGAAGGGCAAGTGTTAGAAAAAAGGCCAAAGGATACGCCCCTACATGTCCAGCCAGCACCCAGACCAACCAGCATGCGAATGAGCACAGGGCCCACAGCCAAGCTCCACGAAGGCATTTTTAGTGGCTTGGAAGCTGTGGAGCCTGAAAACTAAACCTCTTCCCTCCAGGGTATTTCTGGAAGCTAAGCAGTACCAGGCCAAAGGCTACGGCCACCTGGTCGGGGTGTTAAGCTGAGAACTTCAGAGAGTAAACAGTGGTCACATGTCAGGGTGACTCAGACCACTGAGTCCTGCTGTTTTCCCTCTGAAAACCTGAGAAAGACACACTGGGCCATGAGCCCAGCTCAGCTCAGAGGAAGGCTGAGAGGAGAAGCCCTGGACCAGGAGCCAGAAGACCTGAAGTCTGGTTCTGTCTCTACTACAAGCGGATCCATGTGAAGTCACCTCCAACTCTGGCCTCAGTTTCTCATTTGTAATCTGAGACCGAGACTGGATGACCCATTCAGATCCCACACTCTGATAAACCCACTCTACAGCAATGTCTCCAAGAAAGGGAAAGCAGCCATTGTCTCCCTTGATGGCCTCAAAATGGATAATTATCTAAATCCTCTTGTACCTCCTCAAACTTTACCCCTGTACCTTCTCTGAGAACAAGGACCTGTACATACTTTATAAGAAAACTGTAAGGTTCTTCCATTTATTCCTAAAAAATCTATGCTTAAAAAACCTTAAAGATTTAAATGATGCCCCTGGGTCTAATAAACTAGGGTTTCAATGCATAAAATTATTACTGAGTGAATAATTACATGGGAAAGTACTGAAATAAGAATTATCTCAAATACTTTTACAACCCTAAGCAGTAGTAGTATTATCACCAATCAACAAACAAGGTAACAGAGACTACGTAACTTGCCCAAAGTCACACAGCAAATAAGTAGCAGAACCAGAATCCAAAACCAGGTCTGGATGCTCCAAACTCACACTCTCTGCATCACCCGTAGTGTGTAGGCAAGAATCTCTGCAGACTCTTCCTCTGTGCTACTTGACTTCATAGACTGGAATAATTTTCTCCCTCCTAACCAAGCCAGTTAGCATGCAAACTCTGACACACAGGCAGTAAGAGTACCGAGTCGTCTCTCTTCATCAATTTTTTTCTGACCTCTCTGGTTATCTTTTCTACCAGTTTGCAGTTAAACATCAGTTTAGAGAAAAATAATATTTCCAATAAATTCATATGTCAAGCGCATCTGGGCATATCAGCTCTTAGGTTATGGAAATTGAATTTGCCCAGCCAGGTTTTCTAAATTTGTCCTTGTTATGCTCTCCTCTACAATAAAACTAATAAAAATAATAATAATAATAATTACTAATGTGAGGCCTAGTCTAAGCACTCACTCATTTTAACCCTCATAACAACCCCATGTCACAGGTCCTATTATTGTCCCTATTTTACAGCTGAGGAGACTGAGGCACAGAGGAGTAACCTGCCTGCAGATACACCAGTGGCAAGAAGCAGAACTGACATGGAAAGATGGATAATCTGGCTCCAGCATCCGTCTCATACCCACGATGCTATCCTGCCTCCACTGGTCAGGGGGACCACCCATGAGGCCGAGTCCTTGCCTGGAACAGCACTTCTCACCTGAGCAAAGAATCCCTTGCGACTCCGTCTGGCAATCAGCAGCCTCTTCCACAAAAGGGCCACAAACTGTTGCTGTGTGAGCTTCCAGCCCTTCACCTGGTAGGAGCCTTTGCCGTCCATCCCGCTGAGCAGGTCTGTCTCTCTGGATTCTGCAAGAAGCCAACACTCAAGGTCACCTATTACCTTAGGCACTTTTGACATCACCATGCTCCTTCTGGCATCTTCAGCCACCATCTTGGAGGTCTGCATTTGAAGGTAAAACTATCTCAGAAGTAAAAGGGCTTTCATGACAAATCTATGTCCAAGAAACAGTTATGACTCAAAATGTGTGACAACAGCAGTCTCTGCCTTTCAGTTCTTGTCTGATGAGTGCGGAAAATGAAGGTGCCTTGAGACCACTGAGGAGATGCGTTCACACCTAACTGGGTGCTGCATGCAGTCATTCAGATCATCCCAATTTCTGATAGAATATTCTAGGAAACAGGCCATGATTGCAGGCTGACATACTTGACAACACACAATGGCAATCTGTCTCCCATCTATTATATTCTTGGTGAAAGATGTACAGATTTAAATGACTTAAGTACTGACAACGTACGGAGTCAGGGAGAACATGGGGGCCACACACATGAGCCAGAAAGGTTTCTGTTGCTAAGAATTTAGAGAAATTCTCATCTAAAACAAATGATTCGTAACTGCGGTGCTTTAACATCTTACCAATATTTGCTTGATTTCTTGCCTCCCCTTCTCCATCCCCAAACACAAAGGGACACAGTCATCCAAAATACCTAAGTCTAAGGGTACAATCAACTCTAAAAGCAAATTCACCTCTCTGACTCTTTCAAAATCATCCATCCATTCAAAGAATATCTATTCAACAATTAAACTGGGACTCTGATATATGCAAGAAACTGGGACTCTACAGAAAAGATCATAAATGGATTCAGAGGATTGAGGGACCATCTTTTGATGTGTATCTTGAGAGAAAGATCTCAACTCAATGAAGGACGTCATGAGAACAGGCACTTTCAGGTTTGACCGTGTGCACAACACTGGAAAAGGGAAGTGGCTTTTCTCATTTTCTCTCTTCCCTTTGGTCCCTGTAGGTATCTATAATCCTGGGTTCAAGGCCATCAAAAGATAACACCGGAGAAGAAGATAAGAGAGAAATTCACTTTCAAGCAACGAAACACAGATCTTGCCCAAACGGACCTGGGTCTATGTCAGAATCATTTGGATCAATAGCATCGTCTTCAGTGAATGGGCGAAGACAGCTCTGCTTGTCCCCGAAGGCACGTCTCTTTCGTCTTGCTGGCAAGGTGCCATCTGAAGGCAAAGGGAAAGAATCTCACATTTCATTTTATTTGTAACAAAACAAACTCTCCCCATCTGTAACAAACCCATCACACTAAAAATAAGAATGTCAGAAAACAATTCAAAGGGAAAGGTACTACAGTGGTGAACTAAGACAGCCTACAGGAGGCACAGCCCTGAGAGGGTGCAGCGCCCCCTGGAGGGTTACCTGAGGTCTCAGCATCCACCCCACTCTCTTCAGCCACTTTGAGAAATATCTGAAAAATAAGAGTAAGTGAGAATATTATAAACACCACGTTATGAGAACAACCATTAATGCCATGATTATTGAATGGCATGTTAGTCCCTACAAATAAACAGTACAAGACTCATTTATTAATAACACTTGTCAGAGTCACTTGGGAGAAAAGCCATTTTTAACCAGAGAACATTTCCACAGTGGTGAAAACAATCAATCCAGACACTCATTTTCAAGCTACAGCGATGACAGTTAGGTCACAGCAGCAGAAGAAATTTGTTCTGAACCTAGAGGGAATGACTTAAGTGGCTTCCTTCAGGTCTTTGGCCCCAGATCTGTGAGTGGGCTAGCACCGTGATGAGTTATCCAAGACAGAATGATCAGGAGACAATGGGTTCGCCATCACTAGAAATGTTATGGCAGGGATTCAAACATCAGAAGACAATCTGAACTAGACCAATGATTTCCAACTTCTGATCTACAGACCACTGCCTAGGAAGTATGCAAGAAAAGCACAGACATCAAAGTCTCACCTCCAGAAATTCTGTTTCAAAGACCCTGGAGCTGAGCCTTAGAATTTTTTTTGTCAATAATATCCCCAGGTGATTCTGCTGCACAGTCAAGCGTGGGGACCACTGAGCCAGACAACTTTTATATCCCTTCTAGTCCTCAAGGTCTGTGATGTTGTGTCTCTAAAGGGAGGCACTGCTGCACAGGAGAGAGAACATGGGCTCTGAAGCCCAAAACCCCTGATTCTGAATCCTAGCTTAGCACCTGAGTATCCACTTTCTCATCTTGTTAGCAGGATTAAATGAAGTTACGATGATTTAAAAAAGAAAGAAAGAAAACATCAAACTCAGCACCTGGCACAAGTAGATTTTCTATAAACGTTGGTCTTTTCTTATGCATGGTCATGACACAGTCACACCATGGAACAATCCTAATACTTCGTTCCTACTATCTTCTACTACAACCTTAAAGGCTTAACTGGGGCCAACGTGACCCAAATGCCAACAACCTAAGGGCTCAGTGAACAGCCCTATGGTAATCCTATTCCCAGAGGAAAGGCAGGCTGCCTGTCTGGCCTTGAAAGTGTTGGCCCTGCTATATTCCAAGTCAGTCACTTAACTTACTTCTTCCAGGGTAGTCTCTGAGATGCCATAACTTGAGATGCCAAGGTCTGAGAGCCGGTCATCAATCTCATGGAAGAGTTCCACAAAGGCTCCCTCTTTGGCAGCTTCATAGGGCAGCACATAGGTCAGCTCATGCCCAATGTCTTCCACCAGACGGGCCTCGGCCACATGCTTCCTGATGAGGTTGGAGATAGCAGAGACATCTGTAGGGACCAAAGCACAAAGTGGCTCAGCCAGCTTGGAGGCCCCACATCAAGGTCCAGCCATCCCCCGATTCCTCCCTTTCCTACTCCTCGGAAGCCCACTGCCCCACATGTTACACCTGTTTCAGATACTTAAGTCATTCCACATGTTCATCTCTGGCATGAGAGTTCCTGGGGGCAAGGACTATGTCTTATTCACCTTTGTGTCACCAAAGCTGGTACATTGTAGGTGGATGGGTGGGTAGATGGGTGGGTGACTTTCCAAGGTTAAAAGCCTGGTGTCTATCACCTAAACACCAAGATTCTCCGATGGAAAATGTAAGTAAAGGAAGCTTAAATGATTCTTCACCCTTCCATAACCTTTTAAAGGAGGCTCTTTCTATTTACCTCAATAGAGGGTTAATCAAACAGTTCATGGAAGGAGAAGTCTTCCTGGAAAAAGCCAGCTGTTAGGACTGGGCAGAGATGGCCAGGATAAAGGCTTCTGTTCCATATGTGCTACTGGTGACACTGGCCTCCTATACACACCTCCTGAGGAAAACCCAGCAGGCTGTTCCTCATCTCCTGGGCTCTCACCATCCTGAGGTCCTTAGCTCAAATCCCTCCCTACTGGCTTGGCCCTCAGCTCCTCATCCCTGGTCTCCAGTGTCCAGCCAGATCCACTCCCTAAGGGAGCCCCCTCCCCAATCATCTCAGCTCTCCGGGACACTTCCCTACCAGCTCCCAGACCAAGCCGCAGGCTCCCCAGCAAGCGTCAGGCCAATCTGCCACCAAGGTGCACCCTCCCCCACAGCCACCCAGCCCCAGCCCAGCAGCAAACCTTGAGTCAGCGCCACCAGCCTCTGCACCTCTCCTCCTCTGCCTCCACTCTGCCCAGCTGGGGGAAGCTCAGGCACCACCTGAATAAGAAACCCCAGAGTCCTTACCGATGGTCAGCGTGTCACTTTCATGGTCGCTGCCCAGGCCAGCATCAGAACTGCTCTGAGAAACACTGTCCTCCTGATGGCAAAGAAGGAGGTGAGAATGGGTCAGGGACCGAGCATGGTATAGCCGCCACCACCTTCGCCAGGGAGGGCTTCCAAGAGGCTCTATTGTGTGAGGACTGGAGCAAAAAGCTTCTTGTGGGAGACATGCACCTGGGCAGCCATGGCTCCTGAGGCCTCTGTCTGACATGTGTGCATGAGAGGCTGGGAAGCGGAGCTGTCAACAGAACTGTGGCCTCCCGATGAATGCCATAGCCAGGCCTTCACCGACCATCTCAGGCATGGGATTTGCCAGGCTAAGTGCTTCTCAAGCTTTAATGTGTGTTTCATCACCAGGGAACCTTGTTAAAATGCAGATTCTGATTTAGTAAGTCTGAGCTGGGGCCAAGAGTCTGCACTTCTAACAGGCCCCCAGGTGATCCCAATGCTGCTGGCCCTCAGACCACACTTTGAGTAACTAGGCACTAGTTAAAAAGTAACTAAGTAGGGGCTGGCCCCATGGCCAAGTGGTTAAGTTCACATGCTGTGCAGGCAGCCCAGTGTTTCGTTGGTTCGAATCCCGGGCGCGGACATGGCACTGCTCATCAAACCACGCTGAGGCAGCGTCCCACATGCCACAACTAGAAGGATCCACAACGAAGAATATACAACTATGTACCGGGGGGCTTTGGGGAGAAAAAGGAAAAAAATAAAATCTTTAAAAAAAAAAAAGTAAATAAGTAGACAGGAGTTCAAAGTTGGCATGTAAACATTTTAGGCAACACTGGTTTCAACACACAAATAAATCTCAGGCATGTACTTTGGCACAGAAGAAAAGTTACCTGGTTATTAGGTTCTGGTCCCAACTCTGTATTTACCTGCTGGGTGACATTGAATGAATTACCAAACCCCTAAAAACCTCTCCTCCCTCATCTGGGATAATAATTATAACACCTTCTTCCCAGGGCTGCATTGTACTTCGAGATGAGAGATGTAAGAAAAAGTTTACAAACGATAACAATGCTACAAAGAATTATTATTTTCTTTCATGCCCAGAGTCTGCTAGAGTGACTGTCTGGCAGGAAATCAGTGCTCAATAAATATTTGCTGTTTTGTAGTTTAAAAGTTAAGGTCAATGAGATTCAAAGGTAATGAACAGGAACAGAGGGCATTCTGCAGCCAAAGCTCTTAGCTCTTGGCAAGTCTCTTTTCTTTGACATAATAAAGTCCCCTAAGGACCTTCTCCATCATTCACTTTACCTCCATAGGAAACAGTAACAGGATTCAACAGAGCTAGCACCATGGGAGCAGAAGTCTCCTGAGCTTTCCATGTATGAGGTATGACGTGATTCCAAAGGGACCACAGAGCAGGGAAATGGTGGCCTCAATGTGGCAGAGTCGGGTGGAGGTGGACAAGCCATTCGCAGCCAACAAGTCCTGACTCCACAGACGCGGCACCAGCCCAGCACTGAGACTGCAGCTCACCTTTTTCAGGTACGACACAGTGCTACTGCTATTTCTGCAGGAACTGAGGGAGGATTCCACATCCTTCTTGACCAGGGTCAGGTAGTAGCCTGTTCCAAGTTGGTTCTTCAGAAACAGGGAGGAGCCCACACAGCACAGCTTCCCATGGGAAATGATGGCAATCCTGTCCCCCAGGATGTCCGCTTCATCCATGTGGTGGGTGGAGAGAATAATGGTGCGGCCTGCCGGGCGCAAACACAAGGACATGAGACAGGTGAGGCCTGTCAGTTCTCATTGATTGCAGTGGCCAAAACTATAGATTATGAGCAGAGGTAAGCCTGGGACAAAGACCTGGAACCTTGTGTGGCCATGACCCCCAGGATGGCAAAGCCGTGAGTACAGCTACTGCATCCTCAGAGAAATAAGAACCAGGAACATCTATTTGGGAGCTCACTACATGCTAGGCAGTGTGCTGGGTGGTCTTCATGCATTCTCATTAAACTTAATTCTCTACGAGGTAGGCACTACTATTATCAGAGGTAAAGAAACTGAAGCAAGTTAAATGACTTTTCCAGGGTCTCACGGCCAGCCAGAGCTAGCTCCAAAGCCCATGCTCCTCAGGCTGTCACCATAGGTAGTAACCTCATGTACTGTCTCTGTATCTCTAAGCAGAGTGCCCATTGTGCTCCTGCACCATGTTGGTGACAAATATAAAGAAAGACACAGCCTCTGCTCTCAGGAACCTAAGTCTATAGTGGACACAGTTATAATACACACAGGTAAGTTCTATGCTAGAGGGAGCACTGGGGGCTGTAGGGACCCAGAGGAGATGCCCTTTATCACAGTTTCTCTTCCTTTTGTAGGCCCCTAGGTAATGAAGCATAAACTTTAAGTGTCTTATAAACCAGGCCTCCTACCTGCATACCACGGGTGAGCACAGAGCTTTAAGAAGTTCTGCATTTTCCCCCGAGAAGTAATTCTGTCGCTCTAGCAAGAACCGCCCTGAGCTACAGGGCGAGCCTCTCTCTCCCTCCCTCCCTCCCAGCCCATGACACAGAATAAACACACCTCAGTTACCTTGTCGATATTTTAGCAGCAGCTCCCATATTCCCCTGCGGGAGTAAGGGTCCACGCCAGCTGTGGGCTCATCCAGAATGACCACCTTGGATCCCCCCACAAAGGCCAACGCCACAGAGAGCTTTCTCTGCATTCCACCTATGAGAGAGAGAGAGAGGCTCCAGGACCGGCCCCACAGGCAAAAGTGGTAAGAGATGTATAGAGATGCCCACCTGGGCACAGGCTCAGGACATGTTTCTGACCCCACTCCCACTCCCAGCCAGGGACCCTGTGCCAGCTGTTGTGTGTGTAGTGGGCGGGAGGGGAGAAGGAAGGCAGCTCCGGGCCTCACCTGACAGCTGACTTGTTTTGCTTTTCAGTTTGCTGGGTGGCAGACCGACATCCAGGGCCATTTGCTCCATCTCTGCCTTCACGTGCTTCTCTGAGAGCCCTTTCAGGCGGGCATAGAACCAGATATGTTCTTCAACAGTCAGCCTGAGGACAGAGGGACAGGTCAGCTCTGGGCCCCACAGGCTGGACCAGAATTCAGTGCCAGAACAGAAGAGAATGGGCACATTCCTCCACCCTCCACCTTTTTTTCCTTTTTAACTTTATCGACTTCTGAAAAATAATCTTCAAGAAGGATTCAAGGTAGAACAATAGTGAGCAACCACATGAGCTGTTCAGGAAGCCAAAGCTGAAAGGTGACAGGTCACTTCCAATCTATTCCCAGCAGGCCCGGCCACCGTGCATCAGACAGTTGCAACTCTAAATCACAGGTCTGTAAAGGGCCCTCCCCGAAGCCCCATCAACCAGGAGGCTGGCTTAACTCCATTAAGCTGCAGGACCCTCCTGAACCTCAAAGGACCTCTGATCCCGAGAGAAGGGAGGCCCCTGTGGAGAACAGGAGCCTAAGCTGCTCACTGTAGATAAGAGGAAACTGGGGCCCATAAGGGGAAAAGTCCTTGCCCGAAGTCACAGAGCTCAGGTCTTTCTCTGCTCCACCACGAGGGCTCCCTGGGAGACCCCTTGCTGATGAGGCAGCCTGAATGCGAGCAAATGTCTTGAGCAGGAAACACAAGAGGCCATTGTACCAAGGGCCAGGAGGCACTGCCAGGCCTGGGTGTTAGAGCTGCAGTCAGCATCACGGAGGTGTGTAGTGGGAGACAGGATGGGCTAACTGGCCGTCCAGAATGGCAGTGATGGAGAGCACCATATCTCAAGCCCCCATCCACCCGCTGGACAGATGGAACATCTCCTGCTCAACAATTCACCTCCTACTTTTCCTAAAACTGAAGGACAACCAGGTCCCAATGTGTCCAGGAAGGCGAGGCCTGCCGCCCCCAAAGAAGGTAAAGTGCTGAAGTCCCACTCCGCCATGACTCACAACACACACATCCAGGAGGGTCTGCTCCTCGAGTGCTGCTGGTACTCACATGTCAAACAGCACATTGTGCTGCGGACAGACTCCCAGGTTCTGCCGGATGGTGCTCATCTCGGAGCGAATGTCTTTCCCCAGGATGTAGGCGGTGCCGGAGGTGGGAGGGAACAACCCAGTCAAGATTGACCTGAGGACAAAAATTAAAAAGTACAAGAGTCAGCATTAAGAACCCCTCCCCTGGAGATGCTCCATTCCAGGCTGGAGAGCCAGGGCAGACAGAGCAGAGGCCTCAACCCTCCCAGCCCCATTCCTTCCTAATGGACTCCAATAGACCTCCACAAAGCAAAGAAGTCTTTGTCTTGGTGAATAACTAGAGTGGGCCTATGTGCTGGAAATGGCAACTTTAGTATGAGATTTTTTTTTTGCTGAAGATAATTTGCCCTGAGCTAACAGTTGCTGCCAATCTTTTTTTTTTTTTTTTTGGTGAGGAAGATTGGCCCTGAGCTAACATCTGTTGCCAATCTTCCTCTTTTTTGTATGTGGGATGCCACCAGAGCATGGCTTGATGAGCGGTGTGTAGGTCCGTGCCTGGGATCCAAACCTGCAAACCCCAAGCCACCAAAGCAGAACACACGAACTTAACCACTATACCACCAGGCCGGACCCCCTTCTTGTTTTTGTATTGTGAGCCACTGCCACACCATGGCCAGTGACAGACGAGTGGTGTGGTTCCATGCCTGGGAAACAAACCTGGGCAACTGAAGCAGAGAGTGCTGAACTTAACCACTAGGCAACCAGGGTTGGTCTAGTATGAGCATTTTTTAAATGAAGATTCCAATTTGCAATGGGAAGTACACTTTAAAACATGCATTCTGGTAAACTATCATAATCTTAATAAAAAAAAGTAAAAAAAAAAAAAAAATACATTCTGTATGCCTAAAATCATGTCCAGAACAAATTATTCAAAGATAAAAATAATTTTTGTGTTAGGTGGTAGGATGTTTGTGTGCCTTTTAAAAATTTTCTGCAATATTAATAATAGATTTTTTCATTAACAAAAAAAAAGATAAAGAAAAACAGGAAAAGAAAGTTACCCCCAAAGATACACCCTTTGCAATGGTTGAGGGGCCACATTGAAAGCCACTGAGGCTAACTCTGGTGTTTTTATGACCCGTGTTCCCTTCTCAAGCTTCCCATTATAAGGCCCTTGTAGGTCTCAGAGAGAGCAATTGTAGAGCCAGCTGTCCAGCTGTTTCTCACATCTGCTCAGAGGGAGTTCCTTGAAAATACTACCTCCCTCCCACACATCCAATCTTTCCACATTCTCGCTTCACAGTTCTGACCAAACAAGCTCAAAAGGAGACACTTTCTCAGAGCCATCAGAGCTGCAGGTTCCAAGAACATTGCAGAATTTTGAGAACTAAATGGGAGAGGTCATCAAAAGGCCCCCAACTGTCCTAGGCTGAAGAAATAATATCAAGCAAAAACTAGCACTTGGAAAACACTCTTGTGATCAGATAATATTTTTGCACTCAGCAGCTCCTCACGTGCTCTCTGCCCTTTCCCCAGTGACCAATGCCAGGTCCTTAGGGATGGCTTTCTAACCGAACTACAGAACCTTCCAGTGGCTCTTCTGAGAGAGCCACACCCTCTTCTTACATGGTGGTGGTCTTTCCGGCTCCATTGTGGCCCAGGAAGGAGGTGATCTGGCCCTCATAGAAGTTCAGGGCCAGGCCATCGACTGCCACCTTCATGCCATCTCGGTAAACCTTCATCAGGTTCTGAATGGACACGCCCAGCTTCAGGTGTGTGGGTTCCTCCTCCATGCAGACTGTGAGAAGAGAGAAGGCAGGAATGAACCCGCAGGCAATGCTGACAAGCGGAGTGCCAAGACACAGAGGGCTACGCTGGTACTTGTAGAGCTGTCCTCTCTCCATGGCCGCTTCCGGTTTCACAGGCAGGCAAGTCGCCTACACACACTTAGTTAGGACCTATTTGGGCCATAGTGTTGGTGACAGAAATTCAATGATAAAGGAGCATCCACAGTCTATTGGGGGGAAAAGACTTGACAAGTAATTAAAACAGAAGATGCTAAAGGTTGTTTAAAAACACATCTAAAAATGCCATGGAAGTATGCTACAGCCAACATATGGAATACTATTCGGCAACGAGAAGAAATGGATTGTAGACACACATCACTACTTGGATGAATCTCAAGGGAATTAGACTGAATGAAAAAAGTCAATCTTTTTTTAGGGTTCCATTTATATAACATTCTGGAAATAATAAAATGTAGACGTGGAGAACAGATTAGTGGCTGAGAGGTATCAGGGACTGGGGAGGAAGTGGGGAGGCTGTGGCTATTAAGGGGTAGCATGAGAGAGCTGGGGTGATGGAATGGTGCTGCATCCCGATTGAGCCAGTGATTAGACAAATCTACATGTGATAAAAATGCACAGCACTAAATACACATACATGAATGAGGGCATGTACAACTGATGAAATCTGAAGGTCTGTGAATTGTACCAATGTCAACTTCACAGTTTTGATGTTGTATTATAGTTACACGAGGCATCACCACCTGCGGAAACTGGGTGAAAGGTACAAGGGACCCCCATACAAGTTTTTTCAACTTCCTGTGAGCCTATAATTATTTTAAAATAAATTTTTTTATTGTTTAATGCCATGGAATCTCAAGAGGATGGAGTAACTGACTACCTCGGAATCTAGAAGGGCTACTCAGGGGGAGGGGTACTGAGCCAGATCTTGAAAAGCAAGCAGGAATTTAGAAGGCAAGCAAGTTGGAGGGAGGGTTACCCTGTGAAAGGACACAGTGCACACAAAGGTATGAGGTGTGGAAGAATGTGACATGTTCTGGCAACTGTGAGCAGTTCTAGGTGATGGATACAGAAGCCAAATATAGAGAGGAGGATGGATAAGTGGAGGATGGATAAGAAGAGCAGGAACAGCAGGAGAAGCAGCTGGAACAGCAGGCAAGGGCCAGTTGTAAGCAGTCTAGCGTGCCTGCTAAGGAACATCATACGTTACCACTGGCAACTAGAGGAAGGCACAGAAGAGATCAGCAGAACAGAGACTTATTAACTACTTAAGAAACTGAGCACAAAGATGGAGTTTCCTTCCAAGAAACTGAACAAACAGCCCAGAAGGCAGAGCCTCTGCTGAACCGTGGGCATCTCTACCTATAGTCAGGAGCCAGGTGAGGATTAGGGCTCCGGGTAGTGAAGGGTGAGAACATCAAATGCACAGGCTGAGCTCTGTGGCAGGCATGTCGTATCAGCCTACACAGGCTCATACATTGATCATTATGGCAAGGCAGGCAGCAAGGTTACAGTTCCACAATCACCGGTGTCTTTATGTCTTCCTTGTAGCTGTTAGTGCGTCATCAAAAGTGTGTGTGTAGGGGGTGGGGGAGTGAAGGTCTAGAGATCAAGAGCCACTTTCCTAGAAGCCAAGAAAACAAAGGAAATGTCCCCTGGGGACTCAGACAGTGACTCATGAATAAGTCACAAATGGCATGGGAGATTTTGGAAAGGGGCATTGCATGTGATTTCTCTGCAAGAATTTAGATTCTTCTAAAGAGCAAGAGCCATCCCTCGCCCCCCAGTCAGTGGTGGCAGCAGCACTTACTTTCTGATATTCCCTTCTGGCTGGACCCAGGGTGGCTCTTCTCATCACTTTCCTCGCCGAACCAGTAGGACTTGGTGCAAGGAAAATACCAGGGTCTGGGAATTCCATACTGGCCTGAAAGCAGAGCACAGATGTGAGCCAAGCTCAACAACACCCCGGCACTCCTGAGGTTTTCCAGTTAGTCACTCCCTCCTTGGCACAGCCTTTGGAGTCGGGAGAGATGGGAATGGAGGTGGGGCAAGAGGGAGCTAACATTTGCTGAGACCTACTATGTATAACATACATTCTACACCTCGCTGAATCCTCCAAACAGCCCCACGAGACAGGTATGGCCCCCATTTCAGAGATGGGGGAACTGAGGATAAGTCGTCTACCCAAGGTCACTCAGCCAGTAAGTGAAGGACTCAGAATTTGAATCCAGATCTCTATGATATAAAATTGCACATTCAAGGCAGGAAGGTCCGGTAGGGGTAATTAAACATTTCACATACACTTCCTTAGAAGAAAATCAGAAAGTGAACCAGAAAGTTAAACCTCACTGTCTCAGAATTTGATCTATATGAAAGGCAGGTCACAGTCAAGGAGATTTATTAAGGGAAGTATCAAAATGAATTTTTATGAATACTAATTTGATTAAATCACAGTCAAGGGCTTAGAGCCAATATATCTTATTATTCACAATCCGTACAGTCATACACTGCATAAAGACATTTTGGTCAATGATGGACGGCATATACGACAGTGGCCCTATAAGGTTAGTACCATATAGCCTAGGGGTATAGTAGGCTATAGCACCTAGGTTTGTGTAAGTCCACTCTTTGATGTTCACACAACGACGAAATCACCTAACAATGCATTTCTCAAAACATATCCCCAGGGTTAAGTGATGCGTAACTGTACTCAGGCAACAGAACCTCCACTAGAGGCAATTCTGGGTCAGCACTGGGAGGAATCTCCCAACTGGGTTCACCTCCAAGCACCGACACTTACCAGTCGTGTGACCACAGGCAAGTTACTTAACTTCTTTGAGTCATAGTTCTCTCCTTTGTAAAAACCGGTTATAACAGTAACTCCCTCCAAGTAGTCTTACGAGGATTAAATGAACCAAAGTATACAAAACACTCTGCACTGTGCCTGGCACACAGTGTTCAAGAAATGAGAGCTATATCAGTAGTAAGAGTTGTATTGCTAGCATCAGCTGCTTCTCTTTGGTCTACTTGTTTGCCACGAGTCTAAAGCCCTAGCCACTTTCCAGGGAGCCCCAGGCCCTGCAGAAATTCCAGCACAAAAGGAGGAAAGCTCTATAGCTTGAAATTCCCCAGCAGATGGTTCCCCCCATGTGGAAGCTCCATGTACCTGGGAAGACGGCCTCGATGTACCACGTCATCACCCCATAGAGGAAGGCGTCAAACAGCATCATGGAGACTGAGGTGGTGAGGTTGAAGCCATCCTCCTCCATGGGGCTCTCAAAGAGGGTGTCCCACTGCACCCCGATGCCTTGCTCCTCGAAGAGGGCAAAGTACTCACAGCCAAACCCAAAAGCCACAGGAGACAGCAGGCTCTGTGAGAAAGAGGCCAAAGTCACTTATCCATCTTCTTGTCCCTCTCATTTTTCTATCATTTCTAATGTAAATTCCACCTGGAGAAATTTGAATTTGCAAAATGGATCAATTACAAGATATGGAAGTATTCATCTACAGAGTCCCTTTAGGGGAGTGGGCTCCCTGGCAGCATATAAAATGATTCTATTTATAACCACTCATTATGCACACACATTTCAGAAATGCATGTATGATGGAATGTAAAACTTCAAATTTTATGCTTCCAAAGATATCCCAAGGGCTCAGCAATCCTGCTCCCTACATCTACCTACTTGCATGCACGCACACGCACGCACACACACACACACACACTCACTCATCAAGGTCTTCTCAAGCTCCCTGCTCAGCCAGCAATGACTCAATGTCACAGAAGCCTGTCTGGGGCTACTGCTGTCTAAAGGGGCCTAGAGTGAGGCCCCTAGAGCATCCTATGAAAAATCAAAGCACAACTGGCAACTTGCTCTTATAGGGGCTTGCCTACCCTTGAAGGCCTCTCCTCCTCTGTACAAGAGAAGGGAGCGTTGAAGTCCAGGATTTGTGGGGAGATGGGGCACCTGCTCCTCAGTCTTTTGCAGTTCAGAAAACATTACTCAAGCAAAACTCCACACTGCACACAAGGAAGACGAGTCAAAAAGGAGCCATCTCTGACCTCAAGAGCTTTCAGTTCTATCTCTGGCTGTGACTTTGTGGTGAGCTTAACATGGCCAACAGAGCTGGGAGATAAGAGGCAGAGATGGCATCTATTGTCTAAAGGCATTCCTCAATGCCATCTGTCCCCAGCCAGGTTCATGGTATAGTCCGGCTCTCTGAAACAATTCCATTCCATTCAATTCGACCAGCATTCACTGAGAGGACTAAAGACAAAAATTTAATAAGACACGATCTCTGCCTTCAAGGAGCTTAGAATCTAGAACTGATTCAAGTCCCATGGGAAAGAGAATGTCTTATCTTCTATTCTCACTTGGACCACAAAGGGGAGGTGAAATATGAGGCAGGCCGTGACTGCAGCTCCTGCAGAGGGGCCAGAGTCACTCACCGCGAGGATCTTGAGTGTGAAGCCCACATAGTCTTGCCACGCCACACACAGGACGTAGGGCAGGTACAGCGTGAAGTAGATGATGCCCCCACAGGCTGCCGCCAGGTTGGCTCTGGAGAAGAGTGTGCTGATCAGGAAGCACTGCAGGATGGTCACCACCGCGAACACGGACAGAAAGACAAACACCACGCTGGGGTCGCTGTAGGGCAGCAGGTTTCCTAACTGGGAAAGAAGAGACCCATTAAATGTGCTGCCTAACCAAGCAAGCACATCCTATGTGATCTATGGGAAGAAACCAGGGCTTAGTCATACTCATCTTAGAGACGATATAGAGGAACAGTGCGGTTCATTGTTCTGATGAGGAAACTGAAGGCTAGAGAAGGGAAATGACTAGCTCGAGACAACACAGCAAAATAATGGTAGAGTCAGGAATAGAACAGAGTCCAGGGTTGATATTCATCAAGGTCCGTCTCGACAGACAATTCTGTTTTTCATTTCTCCAAGAAATAATACTAGTTATTATTACTGGTTTCTCCTTTTATAAGGACTATGATTCTTGGCACCAAGAAAGAGTTGTAGGAGACAACATCCTACATGAGTTCTCCCTCCAAAAGCCCAGGAAAATGGCCAGGAAATCTCATTAACCTGCTTGATAACTTGCCATGGATTCTGCATTCCCACATTCGTCCAAACTCTTGTGGAACTTTCAAGTTTGTCTCTACCCAGTTTATCTGGGTACATTTAAACAGGACCCACTAGCATGGAGCTGTCCCAGCACAGCTCTTGCTCACCAGCCACAGAACCACCCCCACCCCACCCAGAGCTCAGCCCTTGCAGTCAGATATCAGAGTGTCAGAGGGGATTGATTTTAGCAAGAACTGCTCTGCCATCCTGTTGGGAGCCCTCAGTGAAGTCAGCTCAGTTAACCTTCCTTGGCCTCATTTCCTTGTATGTTAAATAGGTTATTTAGTGAGGATATGATAAGACAGCACATGTCATGTGCTTTACACAGTGCTTGCCAATCAGTAACTGTTCACTTGTAACAAGAGTAGCTAGTATTAAATTAAATGTTAGTTCCCATCCCTTTGCATTCCCCATCTCTTTAAAAATATTTCTTTACATGATGCATTCTTGAGTGAAATGATTATGGAGGAAGAAAACTGGCATACAAACTTATTAATGAATGTATGGTGTGTACACAGAACCACACTGCCCAGAGTCACCTTCAAGGGGGGACTTGTTGCCTGGTTGTCAGCAGACAGCCTCTAGGTGTCAACTCCTATGGGTTTGTCACAGCTGCAGAGAACCACCTCACCCTAGGGCACACCCTTCCAATGACTGCTGGAGGGGCCTGGAGTCTGGGGTGCTGGGGAGAGAGGCCTTGGGGGAACCTAAAGGGCTGGATTTTTCAGCACAATGACGGATAACCCTGATAAGCTGTACATGCTCCAGAGTGCCCAGGGGGTTGGCCCTGCATCGCAGATGCTCTCAGATACTGCCATGAACCACTGCCAAGCAACAGCTAGGTGTAGTCAAGTTACCCAGGAAGCAAAAGCCCTGGGTTCTAGTCTTACTTAGCTGCTAACCAGCTAGTTGACCCTGAGCAAGTCATTGCCCTTCTCTTGGCCTTACTTTCCCCAAGTATAAAATGAAGGAATTGAAGGAGATGACATGTAGGACCCCTTCCCTCCCAAAGAATCTTCACTTTTCTTCTCCTCAAGAACAAAGCTGAGTTGGGCTGTTCAGGAGTTCCCTGGCAGGGGGCAGCCAGTGACGCAGTCTTACTTTCAGGATGACCACCAGCAGGCCGGCGCTCACGAGCAGAGGAATGAGGCTACTGATGAACCAGCTGAACCAGAGGATGCCGTTGTCCAGGCCCATGATGCGCATGGTCTCCTTCAGCCGCGCCTCCTTCTCATACACGATGCTCTTGATGATCACAGCCACAGAGTAAATCCAAGCCAGCGTCATGAAAAGGGGCATTGATCGGCTCATCACCCGCAGGAAGCTGGAGGCCCCAGGGAAGGGCAGGGGGAGAATTAAAGACAAGTATGAGCCAGATTCACGGGCCAATGCCTCCAAGCCTGCATGCAAGAGAAAGCCCCATGACTGAGCCAAAGATGGGCAGGCCCTCCGGACTCTGACATGCATAGGTTGCCAAATACTTCGCAGTGTATCATAGGGATAAAAATTAGACTAACAAAGTATTGCCAAGTAAAATTTTGGGGGGGGGCGGGCTACTTTAGTAACTAGATGATTGTGAGATGTTATTCTGCTGAGTGTCGGTTATTTTAAAGTACTAAAACAAAAAACAAAAAAACTAACTCCTCTCACGAAAGTTCAACATCTCTAAGGTCATCTCACTACTGACTTGCCTTGCATAACTCTTATCACAGATAGCGCCGCTCTTGTCAGGAATATTTCAGATTCCTGACTAGAATAGGAAATGCATGGCTGTGAAGTAACAGGGACAGAGAATGTGGACCCCGGAACTCAAGGTTTAAGTCTCAGCTTTACTACTTAAGCACTTACTGGCTATGTGACAACAGGCAAAGGCCTTAATGCCTCTGAGCTCCCATCCTGTCCTCGTCTTAAGACATCCTTCCTAGAGTAAATCCTGGCTGAGTGGGTCTTTGGAAAAGCCTTCCTTTGGAAAATTCTAGCTAATCTTTCTGAAGGTGAAAAGCAAGGTAATTCCTGGTGACCTGGAAAAGCTAGAGTGAGCCACGCATGCCAACAGTTGTGCCATGCAAAGCAGAGAGCAAACACAAGGAGAGGAGCCTGCTCCTTCTGCACTCTCGTCTCTACACACACACCCACCCTACATACACACTCACACACACCACAACAGAGAAGGGGAGAATTTCCAGAATTTGGAAGAGACAGTACATATTTCAGATGCCTGTAATAACTACACCTCTGCCGTTCTCTCCTACAGGAAATCATTAGATCCAAAGGCACACTTCTCACAATGAGAACTTGGCAGCTTAACGACTAAGCACTAAAAGGTTATCTAAAACTTCTAGGATAAAACTGCCTTGTTCAATTTTATTTGGATCCTCTCAAATGTGGTTTTCCACTCAGAGAGACGAAGTGGATGAATTTGCGTGATGTTAGCTTTTATAGGTCTGGACCGCTGCTTCTGTATTTGGGGGATGAGTGTATGTGCTTGCACGTATTTGCCATGACATATTTTAAATTCTCAGATTCTGTAAATTTTGACCAAAAGGGTAGAGTGTAAAAAATATAAGTGCTGGTAACCATGGATGAAAACCATGGGTCTGTGATGTGGCAGAAACTGTTAACTACCTACATCTGACATCTTATTTCCTGAAATCTTCACAGAATTTCAGAACAACGTTTTGGCCAGTATCAACACACGTGTAAAATAAATAAAAGTCAAAGCATTCTGTCTCCTCCCTTGTGGGGGGCGGTGTGAGCATGTGTCTGTCTGTCTGTCCGTCTGCATATACACTCCATCTAGGGACAGTGTTAACCAGTTAAATAAAGATGGCAGCTTACTGGTAACTTACATGTCATCAACATAACAGGGGTAGGGCATCTGTTGCACATAGACACCCGTTTTCTTCTCGGTGCCCGTCAGCACCCTGATGATTGCCTGCTCCACCACATCCTGCAAGTAGGCGAAGCCCCCCCAGACGTATCGCATGTCCTCAAAGGGGTCAGCCCGAGGACCAGGGTCCCAGTACCTAAAACCAAACCACAGGTGATCAAACATTCCTTAGAACCATACAACTACAAAAAATCCAATCCCTCACAATCCTACCACCATTACAGAGCCACTATTTTTATTTTGTATGTTACTTTATGGTCTCAGTTGACATGTACACACATTGTTAAATAGATATAATCAGAAGGAGCATACCACTTGTTGGTTTGGTTCTTTCCCCTCCAGTGGCTATCTAACATTGCATCAAGTAGACATACCAAAATTTACTTATTCATTCCCTTTTATATTGGTTGTTTGCCCCTTTTTGTGAAAATGAATAATGCTAGCACAGGGAAACTAAAGTCTTTTTTCTTCTTTTTTTCTGTTGATTTAACTCCTTGGGATTAATTCCCTAGAGGGGAAATGCTGAATCAAAAGATGATACTTAGGGGTTGGCCCCATGGTGTAGTGGTTAAGTTTGGTGTGCTCTGCTTCAGCAGCCTGGGTTTGCAGTTTCAGATCCTAGGCATTGATCTCCACCACTTGTCAGCCACGCTGTGGCAGCAACCCACATAAAAAGTGGAGGAAAACGGGCATACATATTAGCTCAGGGCTAATCTTCCTCAGCAGGAAAAAAAAAAAAGATGATATTTTATGACCTTTGAAATAATTGTCTCCAGCAATGAATGTGCCAGTTTCACCAAAATCATGTCACCAATTTGAGTTATTTTTTTTTAATTTCTACCAAATTATTAGTTAAAATAAAGTACTTCGAGTCATATTAGCTGCTCTTGACTTCCCCCAAGACTGGACGGTGTGATGGGATTCAACTTACGCATCCTTGATCTTATTTGTCCTCTCCACATTGTCGATGTCCATTCGGATCTTATACTTGACATGATGGGGCAAATCGACACTGCCAGGGGCAATTCCGGTGAACACGATACCAGCCCAGAACTTCCTATCATCCAGCAGCTCCATGGACTTGTTGATGAGCCGGACTTCCGTGGCTATTGGTTCCAGCTTGTTCAGGTTGACACACTGATGGAAGAACAGTCCTCGTGAGAACTCTGGTGGCCAAGAAAACAAGCAGTGGCCGAAGCGGATTCGGTCCTAAGAGGGAAGTGCTAACAGCCTGACTTTTTTATCCTCACTCTCTAATCCTCTCTGAAGTCGTTTTCCAATATTCAGCCGAGAATCGATCATTTTGTTCTTTAACAGCAAGTTAAGAGAAATACTGGAAGTATTTAGAGATAAGTTACTTAGGTTGATTTTTGTGGAGGGAAAGAGGTTGAAACAATGATCATACCTTAGTTTCCTCTCTGTTTTCTTAGCAATTTCGAGTCATAACAACTAATCAAACAACAACAACAAAAAAGGCCAGGAAAACCTTTTATTGTTCCTATTAAAAGTCATGTACTTTTTAGGACTAAATTTTTAAAACATAGTCTGTCCTCTTAGATTTTAGGTAAGTTTCATAAATAATGTCTTTTTAAGGGAAAGCTTTGTTGTCACAAAGGTATTGGGATATCAAAACATAGGAAAACCTAGGACACAATGGATAGACACACTCTTGAGTCACAGAGAATAAAACTGGAGTTAGGTCTGTTTATTTACTCATTCAATCATTCAACCGACATTCACTGAGTGCCTTTTGGACACCGAGCCTTGTGTTAGGTTTGAGGGAATAAGACTCTACGTTATTTGTAAACTTTCCTCCAATCCAAACTTTACTGCCCCATCTCAGAGAAAGAAGCGAAAGCCTTTTCTAAATGATCCACGGAACAGAGCCTCACCTCCATGAAACGAGAGATGGTCTGGATGGCCCGGTTGGTCTCATTGAAGGCTTCTCTCCAGGTGTACACAGAGCCATTAGTGGACTGGACATCCTCCGGGTGCTTGGCCACAAAGGCCATGATATCTTTGGCTGTCCAGTCTAAGCCATCCAATTGCTCTTTCCAAAAGTGGTCATTGGCCCTGCTGTCCAACAGTGTCTGCCATTCCAATGAGAAAGCACAAGGAGTAAACACCTGCTAAGTCTTGATGAGCTCTATATGATTTACAAAAACCTTTCACGTACGTTGTCTCTTTTTTTTTAACCTTCATGGAAAACTGTGAGTTAGATAACAGTGTTCCCATTTTACAGGTGAGGATACTGAGGTTGAAAAAAAAAGAGTAAGATTTAAACCAAGGCTGAGTCATTATGCTAACAGGCATGGAGTGGAGACTCAAAGTCAGACCAGTCTGAATCCAGAGTCCATATGTTTCCAACCTAGCTTAACAATATTAACTACAGCAAGAATCACACTTACTTTGTACAATTACTACGTTGGATTATTTATATGCTTTACCTCACACAACTCCACGAGGAAGATATCTTTAATAATTCCCATTTTATAGATGGAAAACAGGTTCAGAGAGGTTAAGTCCCTTACATAAGGTCACACAGCTAATAAGTAGCAAAGCCAGGACATGAAACATGAACTCTGATTCTATAGCACATTCTACTGCATTATATAGTCTTCTACTCTGAGACCCAGGCTGATGACTCCTCATAAAGACCCTATTTCTAGACTGAATTAAGACAAACTCACTTTTTCTGTTTAGTTTGGGAAAATAACACTGCTGGTAAACCACGTAAAATATGATCTTTCCCAATTGCAGGACGCATGAGTCACGATGCAAAGGAGGCCTGACTGCCATTTCTTGTTCCCTAGCTGGTTGGTTCCCCACGTGGGTCAACATGGACGAGAAGGACAAACCAATCTGGTGCTCATCCAGTAGGTCTAGAGGGCTGGGCCAGAGGCCTGCACAGATGTGCTGCCCGAAAAATGGGTCAGCTCACAGGAAAGGTGAAGCCGCTGCAGCTCCTGTCACAGCTTTGAGAGGGAAGATGAAACTCCAACTCTATGAAGTGGACTCTCTAAGCAGCCAAACACTGCTACTTTTTAAACCAGTCTTACTTCCACTAACCTTGTAAGTTTTTGCCCCATGTGGCTTCATATTTATTATTTTAATAGGAGCATAATTGTCTTACAGAGTATATACACTATACTTTCATTAACTATTCCCATACTGCTAAGCATTTAGTCTATTTTTAACTTCTCACAATAACAATTATTATAGAAATAAGATTTTCTCTCATACAGTGACTTCTTTCTTTAAAATTATTTCTGTAGGATACATCCCTGAGGGTGTGTGGAATGGAGGTACACAGAATAGCACATTTTTATGGTTCTTGCAATTTTCATTCCAAATTGTTTCCTATAGGGAATAACAATTTATACTGTCATCAGTAAGATATGTAAGTATTTTTAACATAAAAGATACAAAATTGTACCTCACAAAAGTCCATCAGGGCATGGGTTAGCAAATCTATAATGACTTCATCTGGAGACTTGACCTGAACCAGTAAGAGCTGAGTGAAGACTTGTGGTGTTTGGGGTGAGGCCCACCCTGTCCAGTGTGGCTTCTGAGAAATACGGCCAAGGAAGGCAGCAAGACTGGAGAGGTATGCCCACAAGATCACTGATCCCTTAGCCATTCTAGGGCACTTGAGGGGACCAGGACCTGAGACCACCTTTGGGAGTGGTAGCCAGGGAGAAAGCAGGGCCTTGAGATGAAGGGGGCAAAGAGCAGCTCAGAAAAGAGAACAGTTGAGTATCAGCAGGTTCCATGAGTCAACAGAGAAGTGTCTCCAGATCTGTAGGGGTGATACTATGCATACAGGCAGAGCCAGAGACAGCAGAGAGATAAGAGCTACCACAAGTCAAATGGTGGTTGCCAGGGGCTGGGGGAAACGGACTTGTTGGCCAAAGGGTACAAAGTCTCAGTTACGCAATACAAACAACTTCTGGAGATCTAACGTATAGCTTAGTGAATACAGTTAACAACACTGTACTGTATACTTGAAATTTGCTAAGGGGTATCCATGCGAGGTGATGCATAAGCTAATTAGTTTGATTGTGGTGATCATTTCACAATATACGTGTATATCAAAACATCAAGTTGTACTCCTTAAATATACACAATGTCTATTTGTCGGTTATACCTCAATAAAGCTGAAAAAAAGAAAGAAGGAAAGACAAGAGCTACCCCAACAGAAGCAGAAGCCTCAGGCATCACCTCATGTACTAGACATGAGGCTGCAGGGGGTGCAGAGGACTGAGAAGCCCAAGCTTGCAGAATTAAACACACTCCTAAACAGAGAAAAGAAAGCAGTCAGAGGAGGCTTCTTCACCTTCCACCCACAGGCTGATGAGCCCCCATTCAGTGTCACCAGCCTAACCAGCCTCTGCACTCTAGGCCCCAATATCCATTGGTCTATTGGGCATGCCCACTAGCCACCAGCTGGAGCTCAAGAATCATCCTGATGCCTCCCTCTCCTTCACCCCTCTACAACCAGGCAGCCACAGGCTTCACCTCCTGCTTGATGCCTTGGCCTCTACCCTGGTCTCTGCCTTCCATCTCCCCCTCTTTAATCCATCTGTCATATCAGAGTAATGTATCTCCATTTCCTTTGCTTAAAACCCTTTCATGGTCCTCCAGAGCTTAAAGGAAAGGTCCTTGGCTTGACAAACAAGGCCCTCCAAACCACATGCCATGCCTTTCTCCCCACTCATAGCTCCTACATTTCCATCGCACATCCTGGATTCTCCCAGCAGGATTTCTAATGAATGCCGTGGCCATGTTTATAAGGGCCTTGTCCTGTCAGAACTGAGAGCCTATGAGCAGCTGGAGCATCTGAGGCAAACACTCCATTTAAGAGTAGGGGAAGCAGTTATCCGCCTGCAGACCAAAACCCATGGAGTCCCTTCAACAAGGCCCCTCATCATCCTGAGACTCAGACGGAGAGAAGTCCAACAAGTAGAAATATGGGTTCCAAGGAGAGGACCAGGAAGAAGAGGTGCGAGACCATGCCTAGGTCTATGGCGCTGTCCATAGCTGGATCCAGAGGAGAGACTGGGGCCCAAAAGAGACCCATATTTGAAGGGCATGAGTTAGTAGTAGTAGCAGTAGTACTAGTCAGGAATTATTCAGTAAATCCATACAAATTATTGTTCATGTTTTTCTCACTGAAGTCCCTTGGCTTTTAAAGGCCCCAGTTTTAGAATTCTGAACATATAACAGGACTAGTACAACAAAGATGACTCTGAGCTTTCCCATCGTTGGAAGGGTCCTGGAGTAATGTCCTCCTCAGGGCAACAGAGGACAGTCCTAAGCCTGGGAGAGGACCATCCAGGTAGCTACTATCTCTAAAACCCAGCTGCCTCTCTGATCAATGAGATGCTAAGGCAAGAAACCGGGAAAAATCCACTCCTGTTTCTTAATGGCAGCGGAAACAAAAGGAAGAGGCCTCCCTCACCATGGAGATAGGAAATAGTCTAATGATTCTCTGACTCAGCCCAAGGCTGGGATGATGAGATTAAATAGCACTCAGGCTCTAGCAAAGGAGACATTGTGTTCTTGCTCAGACTCCTCCACTTTTGAGTCCAATTGTCTCTAGAGCACTTAGGCCTTTCAAGTGGTTCTGAAGCACTAAGTGCAATTCCCCTCCACACAGTAATGGCGGCTCCACATTCGTGCCATGCCTGTGGAGCGAGTATGTCAGACCTGTCCACAGGTCAGACCAGGCATTTGCTCCCACACCTCTTCCCAAGGACTACCAAGACATAGGAAGGCTAAGCAAGATGCTATGGTTCGCTCTGGAGCCAGAAATGACAAGAGTCAGGGTCCTGCGATGACCACATCCTCGCTCTAAACACCAGCACTCACTAAGTTTCTTAGAAAACTGATTTTTGACCACCAGACCCATGGATGCTGATGTGCATGAAACAGTATTATCTGTGCACCATGACCCATATCACTGCCAAGGTGACAGCCCTGTGGCTTGAGCTATGCTCAATACATATATACTGGCTCAATGTAAAGAATTCTCATCTCAGTCACTTCCGGGAAAGCGACCAGAAACTCACCTTTCCAGCATCAAGCAGGCACACAGTAACCAGAGAGACACTTACCCGGACAAGGTCCATTTCTGAGCTGCTCTCCATGAAGGTCCAGATCTTGGGGCTAAGCTCTGCCCACATGCCTTCCAGATCATGAAACACAGCCAGTTCCTGGAAGGTCTTATTCACCTGGAGTCAGGTGGGGAGCCAGGGGCAGGAGAAAAAAGAGAGGCAGAGACATGAGAAATTCAGCTGCTCCCTGAAAGGTACTCCATCAAAGCGGCCCTTTTCCAGTCCTTCCCATAGCCAAGAAGTGCCTGCCTGCAGCTGTGACTCAAGTAGCCGGGGCTGGAGAGCCAGCCCTCAACATGGACTCTGACCTGGATCAGATCTGAGGTTCCCACTCTTTGGAAATCCCAGAGGAGCCATGAGTACGCTTATTATGCTCCATCCAAAGCTGCCTTTACTTACATTTTTGCCCCCAATTCTAGGAGGGTTCTCAAGACAGAGTCTTGGGCCCAGGCAGCCTACCTCGGCCATAACCTGCCTCGTGGCGGGAGTGTCTGGTGTGTACAGGATCTTCCCAACAAGCAGAGGCTTGAGAGCTTTCCATATGATGCGGGAAAGAGGACTGGACTCCAAATTCTTCATCAAATCATTGCAGTAAGGAGCTGTGAAGAAGATGAAAGGCAAATACTCATTCATATGCATGGTTATATACTTACAGGAACTAAGAAGGGCTTTGGAGCCAGCCAGCCAGTCCTGGGTTCAAATCCCACCTCTACCCACTTAATAGCTACATAACAAATAACTTCACAAAAAAAAATAAAAATAACTAAAAACGTCCAAAAGTCACATTTGAAAAGAAAAAAGACAAATATCTTCACTCGTCTGAGCCTCAGTTTGCCCCTCTGTAAAAATAAAGTTAATAACATCTACTTGGCAGAGATGTGGAAAGGATTAACTGAGATGTTACCTGCAGAGCCCCTAGAACGATACTTGATAAATAATCAGAGCTTATTATCACACTGATCCTGAATAACTTACAACTGAGACAATGGGGGAAAATGTTTTCACTATGCACAACCCTGAGTAACTCTAGACTCATTCTCTGTTGCCAGCCCTCACCACTTTGTTTTCACTGAAAACAGAGGGCTAAATTCAGACTTTAGTTTTCAAAAAAACCTCAAAATTTTAATTAACAGGTCTCATCACAAGTAGAGTTACATGTAATAAAAATTCAAAGTTATAACAAATAGGGTTTGGGGCCGGCCCCACAGTCGAGCGGTTAAGTTTGCACGCTCCGCTTCGGCGGCCCAGGGTTTCGCCGGTTCGGATCCTGGGCATAGACATGGCACCGCTTGTCAGGCCATCATGCTGAGGCGGCGTCCCACATGCCACAACTAGAAAGACCCACAACTAAAAAATATACAACTATAGACTGAGGGGATTTGGGGAGAAAAAAAGCAGAAAAAAAATAGGGTTTGATCATCCAGAAAGATCCCTAATTCTTTTTTTTTTTAATTTCACTCCAGGTTCTCTTCAATACCAAGCATCTTCTACATGCTACAAAGATAATAGATTTTTTTTTTTAAAGAGGATTCGCTCACAATTATATCTGTTTTACAAATGAAGGCTCCCTTAGGTCGACTTGCGAAGTGAGGGAGAGGAGGGGATGGCATTTCAGAAAACTGCCTATAGTGCCATCGCCTTCAGGCTTGCAAAAGCAACCTGCAATGTCTGGAGTGCTTTACTCCAGAGAAGAATAAAAGGTTCTTAGGTTACAGTAATGCACAAAAAGCTGCCTCACTCAGTGTCTGAAAGACACACCTGTGGTTGGAAATGGAGAAAGGCTCACTTGCATCATGTTTTCAAGGAAAAGGATGTCATTGTCTAAAACTCTAACACTGGCTCCTCGCTGCCACCAGGCACAAGACACACATTCCCAGAAAACTGCCCAAGTGTGGGGAGCAGATATGGAGTTACAAGGCTCTTTAACACTGCCCTGCAGCTAAGAACCAAAAACAAACAGCAGATCAAATGTCTGAGTCTGATGGTAGACACACGCCACCACTAGTGGGTGTTTCAGAGGCCGAGTGGTTTCTCAGAAAAAAGCACAGAGCCAGGCAGACCTGGGCTTCATCCTGGCTCTTGTGGACTAGCTGTGGTGTGGTTCTAACCAAGGCACTTCACCTCTCTGAGCCTAGAACGTGGGGTTATAAACCTTCCTTTTAGGATTATCATACGAGTAAATGAGATAATTTAAATAGAATGCACAGTACATAGGAAGCATTTCCTAAATGTTAGATTTTATCATTGTTATTAGTTATTTTTAAGTTTTTATTATAAAACCTACCTCAATAGTAATAATCATAAGGGGAGGAGAGGAGGAGGAGGAAGATGATCAGCATCTAATCCTTGATTACTCTGGAAACCACCCTCCCATGTCCCCTAGAAAACTTGGGAGACTGGCTTGCAATCATTCATTCATTTGATAAACACTACTGTGCACCCAGGATGGGCCGGGCCCCATTCAAAGAAGTGGGGACAGTGAGCTGATGAGGAAAAGACTCTTTCCTCCAAGAGCTCAGTCTGGTGGGCACACAGACACGTAAACCTCCAATGCAGCAACAAAGGATGAGGGTAAGCACGAGCAGGGAGGTGACAAAGGTGAGTCGAGAACCAAGGTGAGGTTGGGGCCAGGGCCTTGGTCTGCATAGACACTCACTTGTAGAGTTGTCATAGAAGGTGCCAGCATCTTCCTCAGTGCCATTGCCTCCAAAGAGGGCTTTGTAGTTGTTGTCCTCATACCAGTTGAGGGACTTGATCTTCAGGCCCCCACCCTCAGGATGGCCACAGACGATGCGGGACACAGCCTGGTATATCTGGGTGGAGGAGCTGGAGCTGTTCACATTGGTCAGAAACAACACCTCCTGCCGCATGTCACTCCAGCTCCTCATGCTGAACAGCTGGTACCAGGGACCAGGAAGAAAAGGAGAGGGAAAAGGAAGGGGTGGGGACAGAGAAGAGAAAGAGACATCTTATTCTCTTGACCTCTCCAAAGCCACATCCTAGAACACATTTTGTCTGATGCCATTTCTCCAAGTCTTGGGATGAGATTGCTAGAACCCCGCTCTTCCTTTTGTGATCAGGGGACCAGCAGCAGCAGTGTTATCTGACAGGTTGTCTGAAATGCAGATTCTGAGACCTCTCTGTAGAACTCAAATCTACATTTTCACAAGACACTCAGGCGACTGCCATGCACATTAAGGTTGAGAAGCACAGTCTAGAAGTTAGTGGAAGCCCTGATGATGGGCTATATTTCGCTGGGATTATCTTCTGGTTTATAGAAGAGAATGCCTTCTCTGAACAGCCATGGCTAATGGCAGATGAGTACATCAGGAATCACTCACATCGTCGATCACTGACTCATTTCTGAAACACCTTAACCTTCAGTGTGGAGCAGGGAGTCCTCTGCCCCTTGGGGGAAAAGGTACTGCGTCTGAAGCCCCCTATCGTGTCTCGGTTAAGTGTCAGGCAACGGAAAAAGCATAAGGTGGGAGACCCCATGTCATGTTGAATCCCAGCCATGTCCCTCAATAGCTTATTACAGCCTTAGAAAAGTCACTTCTCTGAGGTCTCAACTTCTCATCAAGACAGTGAAGCTAAAACAGTGTGTGGTCAGGAGTAATTGCAGGTATACACGAGAGAGAGAGAGGGCACAGCATGGGACAGCCCCCACATGGGCTGAGTCAGATACCCCGGCGGCCATGGGCTGCGTCTGTGATCTACCCTCAACAAGTGCTTTGTGGACTGCACTCAACAAGTGCTGTGTGAACACCTTGTGGAGTTCTCGGCCCAATTGCTCTTATTATTAAATATTTATAGAGCACTCTATATTTCCACATCTTTCACAATAAATCATTAATAAACCCCTACATTCTTTGAAATATCACTGTGTGTTCTCACCACCTGGAAGACAGAGCCATGGCAAGCAGGGAGGAGAGGCTGTGGGACCCCGCGCACACACCCTGGAGAAGGCCTAGGTTCAGACTCCATGTTTTCTCTCCCAGAGCCTGCTGGTTCCTATGGGTAACAACGGTCTTGGATGCCCCAGATCCTGACTTCGCCTTCTGCCTCCAGAGCAGGACCAGGCACTCCAAGCGTGGGTCAGGTGTTGCAAAGATTACTCCCTTCCAGAGAGGGCGCATCTAGCACAGGCCATGAGAGCACAATGATTGGGTGGCCAGCTTTTCCTTCCTTTATCTTTTCATAACCTGTATGAGGTACATAGACACAGAGGAGAGAGGTAGCCAGACCACCTTTTCTTTTGTTGGTGGGTGGAACAGCCCTGGAGATTTTTAAACAATAGTGAGTAAAAGCCACTCTCTCCTCTTTCCACAGGCTGCCTCACCACCACCACCCTGCCATCCCTTAACCAAAAGAAGCAGTTTCCTCCCACATCAAGCCAGCACTTCTTTGGACAGAGGCACCATAAATGATGGAGCCAAACTATTGGCTCTTCCAGCACCTGTAGTAGGGGCAAACTCCTACTCGTCCTTCTCCACCTCAGCGTGTGCTCACACTTCCTCTGTGAAGTGCTCCTGACTTACAGGGTGCAGCAGCCATTGGTCCTCCAGCCCACAAAAGGTAGTGTCTGACAATCATCTGTGGAGTGAATGAACGCCTGACTGACTGAGTGCTTTCTCGATCCACAGCAATGGCCTCCTTCTGCCCTTGCCCCGACCACTGTCTCTTCTCAATGTAACAGCCAGAATGTAAACAGTCTACACACTTTAGTCACCTCAAATCCACACTTCTGCTCTCAACCCTCTGCCGGCTTCCATCTCAGTGGGAATCCAGCCTTACCACACCTGCACGGCCCTCACCTCCTTCTCTTCTCTGACTTCACTGCTGACCACCCTCTCACTTGCTCACTTTGTTCTGGCCACACAGGCCTCCTTCCTGGTCTTTAAACACATTCCGTCTTCACGCCCTGGCATCAGCCTCTTTGTGTCTGCCGTTCCTTCTGCTTGGAGTGCCCTTCCTTCTCCATTGACACACTATCATTTCCTCCGGGTTCAACTGTCACCTTATCAGAGAAGATCTCCTCTAAAGCAACACTTCACCACTCTCTATCTCCCTCACCCAGCTTTATTTTCTTCATTGCACATATCCTTGCTGTCATGTTACTCACTGACCTGTCTCCCACCCCACGCGAGCCCCATGAGAACAGGACGTTTGTGTGCTCACTGCTGAGTCCCAAACTCTAGCAACACCAGGCACCTGGTAGGTGCTGGGTGGGTAACCGACACGGCTCGCTGTCCTGCCTTCCCAGTCTCTTCAGGCACACGTTCCCCGTCAGCCAGACGTGGAGCTCACGGCAGCCACACTCATCTGGCTCTCCAAAGCCCCAGTTCTACCCAAGTGCTACGTCCTGTTAATCCATATCTTCTTTCTTTGAAGAGTCTCCTTTCTATTCTATTCCAGTTACCATCAGAGTTCGTCAGACAAAAAGTGGGCTATAGCAGCAAGAACATGGGCTCTGGAGTCTAACAGTCCTGGGTTCAAGTCCCAGTTTAGCCAATCAAATAGATGACTGTGGGCAAGATGTCTAACTATTCTGAGCCTGAGTGCCATTTGTAAAACGGGCACAATAAGCCCCACCCACATTCGTCCAGTGGATTATACAGGGCAATTGGGTGAAAGTGCATTAACCAGAGCAGCTCCTCAGAAGATGTTAGCTCCCTTCTCCCATTCCTTTCAAGAGTTGTGCTTTGGTCAAAACAATCAACTTTCTTCCCAAACACTAGATAAACACGTCCCTTTTTATTTATCTTCTCCCATTTGTCCCAGAGAAATGGCAAGTTAGACAATGAGTAACTTGTGGTCAAAGTGACTAGAAAGTGTTCCCTTGAGAGGAGTGGGTGGCCCTTGCTTGCCCTGGAGCAGGGAGCAAGCAGGACACATGAGACAGCTGCCAAGAAAAATGTATATTGCTCAGCTGGAGAGTTTCCACCGACAGCAATGGGAACATCACATGCTTTCAATTATCTTTTTACCCCAGACAAAAGGCACGCCAGTGATGTAAGAGGAAACAGCTGTAACCAGACCCTGCTTTTCAGAGGCAGCCTCTCACGTCCCAGGGACTCCATGAACAGTCCCCATGGTGCTGTCTCTCAGGCTGGGAGGGGACCTGTAAGAGCGTCCAGGGCATGTCAATGTCAGCTAACAAGACCCCAGAGCAAGGGCTGTGGACTTGCAGGCAGTTTCGGTTTCTCTTTCTGCCTCCTGGAAGAACCTGGGGTGACCTGCTTCTCCTCCCACAGAAAGGTCACCAGCATTCATAACCAGAGTGACAAATGGCAGGTGAGAAGAGGGCTTCTCCTCCCAAAAGGGATCCAAAAGCCAAGTCTCTTCAGTCAGACACACATGAGCAGAATTAACAGGAAAGAGAAAAGAGAACAGAATCAGAAGAAATTCACTAAAGTATAGACAGTGCTTTATCTCAGTGTTTTCAGTACTTTTCCCAAATGTTCTGCATTTTCCACAATGAACGTGCAATACTTCTATTCTCACAAAACATAAAGTAAATTGTGATATTTTAGAAAAATAATACAAACACAAAAAATGAGTTGGAGAAGTAACTCAAAATAAGTCTGAGCCAAGTCTGAGAAAATTTCTCCAAAAATTATTCCTATCCAACGTCCTATCCACTAAAGCCTGCGTTGCTTCTGACCACCAGCCCCTGGCTCAACTCTGTACACCCTGGGCTCCAGACAGTTCCATCTTTCCAAGTCTAACTGGAAACATGGCTGGGCATCAGAAAGGTGAAGCGTACGTGGGCTGGGAGGCAGAGGAAAAGGTTAACTGCTTCTGCAAGCCCGTCCAGGCCTTCTGATCCTAAGGCAAAGGTGATTCTGGTGCATTTGTCAACATGGGACCCTGAAAGGCAAACTCAGCTTAATGTTCACCAAGAGACTATATTCCCAAAGTTGAGCATCAGAGGCCAGGCGTTCACCTGGGAAAGATCTGAATTAGGGGTACCAAGTGATTCCCTTTAGTCAGCAAACACATGTTTTGCTAAAAGGATTGTCTGGCCTTGCTACTGAAGAAGAAATATGAAGAAGTTGCTGGCAAGACAAAATAGCACATGGGGGATGAGGGGCAACTCTCCTCTTTACAAATGTGTCATTAACTAGGGGCAGAGAAGGGCCAGCCCCACGGCCGAGTGGTTAAGTTTGCACACTCCACTTCAGCGGCCCAGGGTTTCACCAGTTCAGATCCTGGGTGCAGACCTAGCACCAGTCATCAAGCCATGCTGAGGCGGCGTCCCACATAGCAGGACTAGAAGGACCTACAACAAGAATATACAACTATGTACTGGGGAGCTTTGGGGAGAAGGCAAAAAAAGAGGACAACTGGCAGCAGATGTCAGCTCAGGGCCAATCTTTAAAAAAAAAAAAAAAAAAAGAGGGGCAGAGAGTAACAATGGGAGAAAGTTACAGACTAGATAGTAGGCCATTAGCCACTAACTAATTAACTCTAAGGCATCAGTGAGTATTGGTTTCTTCATCTCTCAAGTAAGGAGATTAAACCAGATAATTTTTAAGATCACTTATGCTTCTAAAATTGCTTTTACATTTCATATGACATTCAAATTTTTTTTTTTTTGAGGAAGATTAGCCCTGAGCTAACGTCTGCTGCCAATTCTCCTTTTTGCTGAGGAAGACTGGCCCTGAGCTAACATCTGTGCCCATCTTCCTCTATTTTATGTGAGATGCCCACCCCAGCATGGCTTGACAAGCAGTGCATAGGTCCGCACCCAGCATCTGAACCGGCAAACCCCGGGCCGCCAAAGTGGAACACGCAAACTTAACCACTGCGCCACCAAGCTGGCCCCTCATATGACATTCAAATCTTTAAAAGGACCCTCTTAGCCAAACTTAGGATCCAAAAAAAAGCAATCGTGGATGGTCTGCCTTCTGGTGCTGGAAAGACACAACTTACCTCTTGGGCCAGTGTCCCAAGACTGTCCAGCAAAGCTTTTGTGGCTTCGGCCAGCTCCTCGCTTGGGAAAGGAGATGTAGAGTTTAGTACTGTCTGGAAGGAGAAAAAAAATACTTCATTTCTGAGCTCAAATGTAAACCTGAAATCTCTATTGAAAATAAACAAGTTAATTAAAACCATTCACAATCTTGAGTTTAAAAAACAAGAAACCCACTCTTAACCAAAATAAGACACTAAAATTATTGTTATGGCTGCATGTTGTTTTCTTCAGATAAGAATTACTAATTCTTTGATGAATGCTTTTAAATGGTGTAGGAATATATATTTAAAACTAACTGACATGCAACAAGTAAAAATATCTCATGCGAGGTATGCGTGTGTGGTCCAGCGCCACTCTGACCACAAATTCCCCATTCTGTCTCTGGCCCTGCAAGACAGGTAACATGGCAATGGCCTTGAGAAACAAGTTTCTAACGGCTCACAAGAAAGGAAGCAAATGTAAAGTTTATAGCTGCCAAAAGCATGGGAAGAAGGAATTCTCTCTCATTTTGCAAGTCAGCACTGTTTCTAACACTGGAAATTTAATACAGAAGATTTTTGTGTCTAGTTTTAGTCATCTTTACATTTACTAATTTATATATTTAGTTGCTATTACAGACCACCTAGTTACATAACAAATATAAGAAAATAATTAATTAGGCCCAAGAAAAGAAAAATTAGGGCAGAAAGCCTAGCTAGAGAAGGAATAGAACAACGATGCATAGGCTCTGAGGCCAGAAATGCAATAGCTGAGGAGCCTCAAATTTGGTTGCGTTTTCAGGTTTCCAAAGAGAAAAAGATGCAGGGTCAGTTTCACTATTCTTCTTTGTTAAATAGGAAAAAAAAAAGTCTTCAGGGAAAACCCATCTTTCGTTGGTGCTTCTATGGGCATTGTTTTATTCAATATCAGACACTTCTGAAATCTAGAGAAGCCTGGGCTATTTTGATATTTGTCTTCTATCAGAGATTGCTGTCAAATTATAATGCAGACTGCATGGAAAATGGCTGAAAGTGGATGGAACTCATCATTATCTCTGAGAAATAGCAGCCTGGGATGTTTTACTTTAAAAAGAACTCCAAGTGCACAAGATTAAGTTAGCATCATCATAATCATCATAATATTCAAATATAATCCTGAGTGTACATGCCTGAGAGAATCTGTCTAAAGGTCCTATGAAAGAATTTATCCAGCCTGACTCATGAGCTCTTCTAGAATGGTTTAGTTACTCCCAGTGTCCAGCATTCCCACTGTCAGTCCTCTGATGGACCTGTGGTTTCCCTTAAACACTATACTCACGTGGCTCGCTGTGATACAGTTCACAGAACGTGTTAATGATCGTTCCTGCCATGAAGTCATTCACGAGCACAAACAGGCGGGGTGTTTTTGTTTTTCACTTTCTCTCCTCAGGTTCACACTTTAACTAAAGGTTCCCACACTAGAAGTGGACCCGAGAGAGAACCTGCCGTAAGGAAAACTTCTACAAACTGAGGGGTCTTAACTGGAAGACACCGGAGGTAAAGTGTTTTTGTGTTTACCACGAGGTCCCCAGGATGAAATATGCTCAGGATTGTACAGCAAAAAAAAAAACATGCGAAATTAACTTAGTGTAAATGTTTAAAACTTAAAATTTGGTAGTTAACCCATTTCTTTTATAAAGTCTGAATGGAAATAAGATTCTTATGATTCTTGTCACTCTGCCCCCACTTCTCTGGTGATAGGGATCTGGGGTGGCTGCAGAAGCCTGGGCAAATGACTCAAACTACCCCCGCCTCCATTTCTCAACTCCACAGCAGAGTTAACGGTGCTCTGCAAATAGGACAGCGCTCTCCTGAAAAGTCAACTAGAGGACAGATGCAGAGGACCATGCCTGGCGCGTAGATCTTCAAAATTAAAAACAATTCCATCCCTGCCCTTCTCTTCCCTTCCTTGACAGGCTGTCATCTGCAAACAGGGCTTTCCAGTTCTTGAAAAGACTTACATCCTCCCTCCCATTTCCTGGCTAGCTCTCGATGAACTTTTTCTCCTGTTGAGGTGCCCTCCCTCAGCGAGGCAGAGAGCAAGAGTTGTCATCTCAAAGCACATCAGCCACACTCCGACGTGCTATTTCTAAGATTATAAACACTCTTCAGTGCAAGGCTAAGACACGGTCATCCTAAGTCCTGAAGGCTTGAGATAAAATGCTTCTCTCTCCTCTATAACCTTTTTTCTTTTACTCAGTGTTTGTCAAACTGTGAAACAGAAGATAATGTTAAGTAGATAAAATGTAAATATATATTTTTATACTATAAACATACACAAACTTGCCCCAGAGTTGACATTTAAATTGAAAAATCTGAACGAAAAATCATTACCTATGATTAGGTATATGTGTGTATGTATAGCCACATATAGACATGCACACACATCACATTTTTTGTTGTTGTTGAGGAAGATTAGCCCTGAGCTAACACCCACCATCAATCTTCCTCTTTTTGCTGAGGAAGACTGGCCCTGAGCTAACATCCATGCTCATCCTCCTCTATTTTATATGTGGAATGCCTGCCACAGCCTGTCTTGACAGCAGCGTGCAGGTCCACGCCTGGAATCCAAACCAGCGACCAGCGAACCCCTGGCTGCCAAAGCAGAGCACTGAACTTAACCACAATGCCACTGGGCCAGACCCACATACACTTTTATCTTCTTTTTTTTTTTTTTTTGAGGAAGATTAACCCTGAGCTAACTACTGCCACTCCTCCTCTTTTTTGCTGAGGAAGCCTGGCCCTGAGCTAACATCCATGCCCATCTTCCTCTACTTTATACATGGGATGCCTACCACAGCATGGCATGCCAAGCGGTGCCATGTCCGCACCCAGGATCCGAACCAGCAAACCCCAGGCCAACGAAACGGAACATGCGCATTTAACCGCTGCACCACGGGGCCAGCCCCCACACACTTTTATCTTAATGTATATTCATGTGTACCTTCTATTGATAGCAAGTGATATTGATTTTACTTTTACAGTAGTGATAAATTTCTTTTCTAATTACATTTATTTATACAAAAGAAGTCAATTAAAAGGAAATATTAAATTAAAATGGTACCAATTGCACTTGAATACAACCAAAACCATGACAGGAGATTGTGAATGAGCAGATTTTGCTAATAGAGTGTGGTCCTGGGAGCGCCTGCACGGGAACCACCTGTGCAGAGCCCCAGCCTCCTGGATCTGTTGATTCAGCAGCTAGCAGTGTGACCTCAGAATCCTCAGGGGATCCTTTTGTGCCCACTGAAATTTGAGAACCACTGAGACACAGCACTTGCACAATGGTCACACCTCTTTTTTCACAGTATTCTTTGCACGAATATGGTTGTTTGTACATTCCATGTCTGGTCCACACAATACTGTCTATTTTCGATTGTGAAGTAGGGAAGAGAGGCCAGTCAGATCACTTAGCCCTGACTGGGATCCAAGATGGTGCCAAACACATGTGAGGCCACGTATGTCACACCAATTGTGTACAAGTCACCAAGTACAAAAGACCAGGTTTCTAAAACTTCAGACCCAACATGGGTCTGCTGTCGCCATCAGTGGTCATCTTTCCCCTGAAGGGGACAAATCAATGATCAGTGGATGTAGTTCTTAGACTATGTCTTCCCCATCTGAATGAATTTAAATCTTAATAGGTAATGATTTTTCCTTCGGGTTTTTCAACTTAAATGCCTTAACTTTGGGGCAATCTTATTGCTCTTGTTTTAAAGGCTACACAATTCATCAAACTCCATGCACACCACAGGACCTACTACCTGAGTGTTTAACCTCTGAATATAGTTGACCACATATTCAGACACCAACGCAATACCATATCTTACTATACGACTTTGTTGTCAATACTCTGAGCTTTCGTTTGTTTGTTTAACTGGTTTAGGTTTTTGTCTCTCAGAGAAACATTGGCTAAACCTATGCATAAGTAATAGGTAGAACAGTCAACGTCATTATCGGGATCCTTTTACACTAATCGTTGTGTGAGATTAAATGCTCAGTATTCACTAACAGTATTGGCAACCTGTAGTCGACACAAATGAATTTCCATTTTCAAAGGGGTGGGTCGACATCATAGGGTTAAAAAAAACACACAATTCAAATTCAGCATCGAGTTTAAAGCTTAAATTATCCAGATATTTTGCTCAAGACTTCATTTTACTTTTCCGTGCTTGAACATGATAAAATACAGAGAATGGAATGATGCAAATCAGCAGAATTATTACAAATTAGTGAAGAAGGGATACGCTGTTCAATTACTGTTGTTGGGACTAGTTATTCACCTAAGAACAATGATAAATTTTCCATCTCACACCACTATACAAAATTAAATTCTTGGTAGATTAAAGAGTTAAAAGTAAAAATTAGGGGCTGGCCCTGTGGCTGAGTGGTTAAGTTCGCGCACTCCACTGCAGGCGGCCCAGTGTTTCGTTGGTTCGAATCCTGGGTACGGACATGGCACTGCTCATCAAACCACGCTGAGGCAGCGTCCCACATACCACAACTAGAAGGACCCACAACGAAAAATATACAACTATGTACCAGAAGGGCTTTGGGGAGAAAAAGGAAAAAATAAAATCTTAAAAAAAAAAAAGTAAAAATTAAAGTTTCAAACATATGTGAGAATATATACTTATGAACTTGGGATGGGAAAGGGCTTCTTAAACAAAATAGAAGCTCAAACCAAAATGGAAAAAAAAATGACTCCAACTTTTAAAAGTGAAAACTGTGCACCTAGGGCCGGCCCAGTGGCTGAGTGGTTAAGTTCATGTGCTCTGCTTCAGTGGCCCAGGGTTTCGCTGGTTGGAATCCTGGGCACGGACATGGCACCACTCATCAAGCCATGCTGAGGCAGCGTGCCACATGCCACAACTAGAAGGAGCCACAACTAAAAATACACAACTATGTACCTGGGGGCTTTGGGGAGAAAAAGAAAAAGTAAAACCTTTAAAAAAATAAAGTAAAAATAACTGTGAATCAAAAGACATCATAAACAGCATGAAAAAACAAGCCAAAAACTGGAAGAATGGATTTTTTTAAATTTTAGTATAAAAATGGAATACCATGCAACAGTTAAAATGAACCAGGGAGGGGGGAGGACAAAAGGGGTGACCAGGCTCACATGCGAGGGGATGCACTATAATTAGTGTTCGGGTGGTGAACATGACGTGATGTACACAGAACTCGAAATATGATGTACATCCGAAAAAAAAAATTAAACAATGAACCAGATGCCACATGTATCAACACTGATAAATCTCAAAAACATAACAGTGAGTGAAAAAGACAAGCTGCAGATCAATATGCACATTTATACAATGTGGTCACATGCCACCCAATACAGTATATTGTTATTAACAGAATACAAATATATATGGTATAAAGCATAAAAACATGCAACTCTAGCATAGTGGTTATCTCTGAGGAAGGACATGGGGATACACAGGTGGCATCAACTGTATCTACAATGTTTTACTTCTTGAAAAGAATCTGAAGCAAGCATGGCAAAATGACGGGTGATGGTACAAGGGTGCTCTTTATGTTATTCTCTGTACTCTTGTGCATGTTTGAACTATTTCATAATTCTCTTTCTAATTCAATGAAAGATCAGGAAAGGAGGGAGATTGGGGCAGGAATGAAGGAAGGGTAAGGAATATAAGTTGGCTTCAGTACAAATCAGATCTGAAGGATGTCTAACTTCCTTGAATAAAATTAACCCCAGGAAACTGCCTTGAAACTAGGCCAGAGAATGAAGTCTGAGAACCACGTGCCTGCATGTACTATGAACCGTGGTCTCCTGCTCATACTTGGTTGACAGGGGCAGGCAAAACTTGCCAAATCACATTTCCAAGGAGCTCCAGTAAACAAGTCCCAGAATTGGAATTCCTACTATTATTCTTCCTTAACCAAAAACATTCCCTTGGCTATGAACTCAGAGGTTCCCATTGATCATAGGAGGCAAGTGATTTTCTTGTATGAAGTAAGGAAAGGGGGAGAAAGAGGGAAAATAAAGCCCTCAGTGAGGGACTGTACATTCTGTGTTAGGCTAACAGGAATTCACATGTTATTCAATATTTTTAGATCATACTAAATACTGTAATATCATTAGAGAAGAATACACAAATGCTTATTGTATTACTCAAAAGCTCCCACCCACTTCTGCAAAATGTTTTAATCACTACATAGCAACATTTCCTAAAACCATGACATCCTGGGGTGCTGGCCCGAGAATGACAAAGGTCATTGGGCTCCATTCTTTCTGGGTCTAACAGATGACTTCATTATATTCTTTCTATCCTCACTAGCTTAATAACTAAATTGTACAAGACTGAAAATAAAAAAGGCAGTAACCTAGCAAAGTCCATTTGACTTTAATTTCTGAGCTGGTGTTTTATTTCAACTTCATGTTTAGCACAGTTCCTGGCACATAATAACTAGGCACCCAGTAAATGTGGGAGAAAAGCCAAAAGGAAGGAAGAAGCACATTAGGAAGTCGAGGCATGGACTGGAGAGAGTCCTGCTTCGAAGGTCAGGCAAATTCCCAGATACACTCTGTTTTGTATTCACATCATCAAGTCACTCACCCTCTCGAGTCTTTCAGAGGCTCCTCTTGCTCTAAGGATGAGGCCCAATAGCCTAACATGGCTCCTGAAAGTTGGCCTCAGCTAGCCTTCGCTCACCTCCATGGCATCACGCCTTCCTGTTCCTTCTCCCATCAAACTCCCATTAGCTACATCCGCTCCATTCTGAACTACTCAATCACGTGCAGTTCCCCTAAATGCCACCTTCGCTTCTCTCTCCCCTTTGGACCCATGCGTATGCCATGTCCTCTGCCCAGAACATTCTTCTCCCTGTTCTTTACCTAGCTAACCTCTATTCTTTAGGTCCCAGTTTAGAGGATGTTTCTTCCTGATCCTCAAAGACTGGGTTAGGAGGCCTCATCAGGGCCCGCACAGCACCCAGCAGAGGGTCTGTCATTCCGCACAGCATCTGCTCCTTTTCTCAGCCAGCTCCCCACCAGCAGGGAAACTCAATAGAAAGCTGTTCCTTACTCACCACTGCCTCCCTGGCCCAGTGCATGGCACCGCTCAGGGCTCAATAAATACTTGAATGAATTTAAGTGTTAGTTTACAGATGATCTCTATACAAAATCAAGACTGGAAGAGACTATTACTAATGCAATAGAAGTCACAGCCAAACAGAAACAGAAGATACAACATCTGTGAAATTAAAATGTGATTGAAAACTCTTCTCAATTTACAAAAATCGTACCCACACCCAAATTTTTCAGTGACTCTACTTCTAAATAAAGTGAGATGTGGGTGTACACATATTTACAGTATTTTCAGTATAATACACAATTTTGCTTTCCTCCTGCAAATACACATCACAATGCGTTCATTGGAGCATCTCAAACTTCTCTTAAACACTTTCATCAAGTAGACTAAAGGCTCTACGTCACTTTGCCCATATGCAGAAAACCCCACTCAGGGCTAGGATTTGTTATGTTTTAGTTCAAATTGAAAATAAGTAAGCCACACACCAGGTACAAAGACTATCACCACCCGGAAGTAATCTCTGTCTCTTTCCAATAATTTACAGGACAAGAAAGTTTTCCCTTGAGGAACATTTTCACATTCTTTATTGAAGTACGGAATTATAAAACTCATACCTGAGGAAGGTACTAATCTTACAAAAACAATTTGACAATTTAAATATAAAATTTAAATTTGATGTGTTTAATGCATTAAAATACTTCAATTTTTGCTGTTTCTAAACACAGTTAAATGCATCTGCTACCACATAATTCGAGACCAAAATTAAACCTTTATCTTAGAAATGGCAGCACTTGTCAAGGAAGAAATAATATAATTGAGGCAAAGATATCCATATAGATGGAGTTGAGCAGTCATATTAACACACTGCTAAATTCAGCAATTTATCCCTCATTTCTGTGCTCCGATTTTCCCATAGGAATTAGGTGAAATAGAGCCTGAAGAGTTATTCCACAAGGCACGTCATTCTACCGAATACCAAATGATGAAGGCTGCAATTGCTTGCCGGGAGAACGCATACCTTGTAAACACGTGGACAATAAAATCAAACACAGCCAAACAAAATCTGACACTTCTCACAAACGTATGAATTTCAGGCAGGAGGAGAGGGAAAGCAAGCGTTTTCTCCTGCAAAAACCCACACAAATGCTTTAAGGACTGCATGCAATAAATTGAAGAATCTAGCCCCAAAAAGCCACGAGCCAAGCCCCATCTGGTATTCTGAGTCCTTGCCAAAGGGTCAAGAAGACTCCAAACAAAGACCCTTCAAGACAAGGATGACTTTGTTCACCCCTTCTCCATCCGCTCCTTCGATCTGTACAGAGCCCACTGTGACATCACTGGTCTTCCCAGGACCTCAGGGCACCCTCACTTCACCTCCTTTGTCCCATGAACTGAGTTTCGCCTTTGCGAGAGTGTGCTTCATGCATCAGAAGACATGTGAACAGAACTCTCTGTTCCACAGAAACAGAACTTTTCCTTTTAGGGTGAAGGTATCATCAGAGGTCAAGATAATCTAACCACATGGTTGTGCAATATCCAAGTTGTTTCTGAGGTAGAGAGAAATCTTTATGCCTGTCCTTCCTAACTCAAGAATCAGACCCCGTTTTCCTCACCTTAAGGATCATACACGGTCTTCACATCACTGAGAAAATGGTGAGCCACGACTAGAGCTCAAGCCTAGCTAACCCCACATTCTTTCCACTATGGATCACAGGGTCCCAGGCTGGCAAAGATGGTTGTCAGGGGGCTGTTGGGAAGTCGTCAGTGAAACTGGGATGGAAGGACAGTCCTCACTCTACAGACCCAAAACCCATGAGGAGTTCCTCAAATTCCCACCCTCAGCCTTAAAGTTGGTTCTCAGTGCCCAGTGGAATGAAAGCTCCATGTGGATCTTGTATGCTTTCTTCATGGCTGACCCTTCAGCGCCTAGAACAGTACCTGGTACAAAGCAGACACTAGTAAATATCTGTTGGTTTTGTTGATGAATGTTTCATGCCTTCTTCAGAGATGCTCTGCTTCCCAAAGTCACTGCTCTCTTCGTAACGGGTAGTGCTTGTCATGCTTTAGAGTCACTCTCAGAATATAGGCAAGAAAGTGCACAGGGCTTGAAGAGGGACTAATAAAAGTCAAGGGCACTGAAGAAACCCTTCGAAGACATACTGAAATATACCTTCCAATCAAAAGACAGTTGTGGCAGGATGAATGCTCTCCCCAAAGCTGGCCACATTCTAATGCCTGGAACCTGTGAGTATGTTACATTACATGATAAATGTACATTACAGATGTCATTAAAGTTGTGGAGCTTAAAATAGGGACATTATCCTGGATGATTCAATCTAATCACACGAGCCCTTAAAAGCAGAGAACTTTCTCTGGCCAGAGGCAGAGAGATGTGGCAGAAGGAGAAGTCAGAGAGATTTAACGCATGAGAGAGACTCAACCCGCTGTGGCTGGAGAGGGATCAGATGCAAAGCCTGAGAAGGACACTGGCAGCCTCTAGGAGCAAAGACTGGCCTCTAGCTGACACCCGGCAAGCAAACAGAGACCTCAGTCTGACAACTGTAAGGAACTGAACTCAGCTAACAACCTGAATGAGCTCAGAAGCAGACTCATGTTCGGAGCCTCCAAAAAGGAATACAGCCCTGCAATCACCTTAATTTCAGTCTTGTGAGACTCTAAGAAGTGGACCCAACTGAGTCATGCTCTTCCCAGGCTTCTGGCCTACACAACCGCGAGATGATAAATCTGTGTGGTTTTAAGCTGCAAAGTTTGTGGTAATTTGTTACAGCAACAATAGAAAACCAATACGATCAGCAAGGAACTTGACAATAGAAGCAAATAAATCCCTCTGGCCAAAACTTGCTGGTCCACTATTACCCCTCCTTCCTGCAGGCCAAGACAGACAGAGGTTATTGTCGGACAGCAGAGAGAGGCCCGCATACGGACTTCTCCTCTAGCTGGGAAAGGCATGTGCTGCTTCAGGAAGGACCTGTATGGAAGGCAAGGGAAAGCTCAGCTGCCCAGCCAACCAGTACAGGCAAATCCACCCTGCTGAGCAGTCAGATAACAGAGGTCACTGCCAGATGGCCTTGACCCCCTCCTAGAGGTTGTTATCTTAACATGAATACGATGTAACACAAGTCTCCCATCATAACCAAGTGCATTTATCGTAGAGATAATATTTCATATATCAGCCTGTCTTGTACTCATCAGGAAGTCATCTTTGTGAGGACCTCAGTTGAGTCCAGCTTCTAGAACGTATCTGACATATAATAAACTCAATAAATATTGTTCAATGACTGAATATGTTTTTAAATAAAAAAAGGAGAATGCCTAATGGAAACCACCATTAAACCCAGAGAACTTAAAGGATGCAATAACATTCTGTCATCCAGTATTAATTTTCACGCAAGGTATAATTGAGGCATAAACATAAATAAGAATTTATAGGGTAAGGAGCCTGGGCAATATCTAGGCAAAGGATGCAATTTGTCACTGAAATATTCTTCAGGACTTTGTTTGGCATGACTGATTCCTAACACTGATCTACAGAAGAACATTTCTATCTTGCCAGCAATTGTTTTCAGCATATAATTTATATTACTCACATCAATTAAATTATTAACTTCTATTTATTGAGCACCTAATGTGTACCAGGCCCTATGCCAGGTTCTTCATATGCACGACCAATAATCACAACAGAGGGTAAACTATATTATCTGAATGTAGAAGACGAGGAAACTAGGGTTTTCAGAGCTAAATAATTTATCCGAGGTCACACGGCTGGTAAAATGCTGAGACAGTATTTGAACCCAGACACAAGTGACCCCAAGCCCATGCCCTTTCCACTCTGCCAGACTTCCCCCTATGTTGTCAAAACACTACTGTCCAGAGGTCATGGGGAGACTGAAGGAGGCCCAGGAGAAAGAGTCAGAATACCCTCAGCTGAAAAACGGGGAAGCATCCACACCAAAAAAAAAAAAAACACAACAGAAAGAAGGGAAATGTTTCAAAACTTCTCTCTCTGGAAAACCTACTATTGGTGCAGAAACACATACTGCAGAACTGTTTTCCTCCCCGTGGTGCTGGGCCTGCCTCTGGTCAGTGCTCCTGTTGCGTTTCTTGGCACAATTAACTGCCTATGGGTAAAGATGTCACGTGTCGCACCCATCTACCATCACAAATGTTGAAATTTCAACCAAGTGGCAGGAGTAAAAGGCTGCTTGATGTAAATCAAATATCAATCCCAGGGCTCCAATTAAGGCTTTGCTTTAATTCACTAAATAAGAGTCATATTTCAAAATGTTTGCAAGTCATTTCATCCCAAAGGTATCCTCTAAAATCATCTTTACACAGAACCATCCTGACAAATTACTATACTCTAATTCAAGAGCCCCATTTTCTGACTTTACGGAGAGAGATCTCAGCAATGGTAGACAGGCAACAGCAGAACCTGAGATGCTCTTATGCCTAAGAGATGTGCAGGAAGCATATGGTAGCCACCCTAATCAATACATGATTGTGAACCAACTGACTGACAAGGCACAACCACAACACAACAGGATGGGCTGTGGCGTAGCTGACAGTTCTGACAGTGCATTTCCATGTACCCTACCATGCTAATCCTCCCATCCAGGAGAGATTTTCAAGTTGAAATCTAAGCTGTTGACTGTCAGATTATGAGGATTATACTGTCATTCTACTTAGAGCGTAACTCAGGCACTAGGTAAGTGGAGGGATTTTACTGGGTTGTGCACACAGTAGGTACTTAATGAGTAAACAGAAATGAAACAATGAATGGACACCAGAATAAGTCACCATCTCTTCTGAAAGCACCCATCTTTCCAAACTTTGAGTTATCCTGGCTGAAAGGGGGAGCATTTCTGTCTTGCAGTGAAGTAAAGCAAACCGGCCAAAACCGGCCAAGGAAGCAGTCTACCATTCGTACTGACCTTCGACCCTCAATGTCTCACAACGCAGAAAGTGCCACAGGCTGCAAGTGTCCGCACAAATGGGCTTCTCCAGCTATTTAGCCCAGTTGTCTAGGGCTGCAAACATCCCCATCCAGAAACATACCTTTCCCAAAATCATACTCTAGAAACATTAACCAATACAATCACAGACCTCTGAACAAAGCAACTCAGTAATTTTTTAAAAACACTGAAACAGAACATGCTACTTCTAGAATAAAACAAAAACAGCTCCAAGCATTCAGCCTAAGGCCTTCACACCTACTGGTTCACCATGAACCCTCCCCGAGAAGCACCAAGAACCAAGAACTCAAATAGTTTTACCACGACCTTCACCTCCAGCAGTAGTTGCAGCATCAGAGTCAAGCAGGACGCAAGACCTTCCTGATGGTCAGTCTTGAGTGTAAACTCTGGGATGTGTTTCTAAGGTCACATTCTAGGACATGATCCAGGCACAGGGTCTAGACACTGAACATTCTTACTACCCCTGGGAGGGCCCATCTCTCTATAAAGAAATCATGCTGCACAAAGTCCCAGAGGATTCCAATTTCTTTTTATTATAATGAGGAACATCTCTTTCCCAGCACATCTTTCCTTCAGGGCTCTCTCCCTGGTTTTAAGAGAACCTACTGACAAGTCAGAGAGCTATCTAGCGAGTAGGAAATCAGAACACTGGATGCTAAAAGATGTTGTTGGAGGGGCGTTTCACCAGAGCTCCCAGAAAACCCAAAGAAATGGACCTGTTCTGGAACTAGACACAGCACTCTGATGACCAAAACATTCAGGCTCATCTGCATTTTTTGATTCAAAATGAATGTGTATTCTCACGGATTGCTTCTCTGAACTCTTGGCTCCTAACTGATCAGACTATGTGGAGATTTTTTTCTTCTGTGAATGTAATTTTGTCACTGATTAAGCTAATTATTGAGTGTGCTCCGATCCAATGACAGTGTTTTCCCTCTCTGACAGCTTACAGTGTCTCCCTTCTGATAGGCTTTTAAAAATGAATAGATATCCATCTTCCCTTTAATGGTTTTGAGACAATTTTTTAAAATCTGGGGGACTCTTTCTTCAAGCGAACTCCTATAATCTAATTATAATATGAAAAATAAAAATAAAAAAGCAGGTCTTCTCTGACTGAAACAGGCACAAGGGACCTTAGGCTTGGACTCAGAGCCACACCCATCTCATTCTTCCTCCATTTACTGTTTGGGAGGTGGTCCAAAAGTTTGAAATAACAGTTAGCATACCACTGAGCTAAATTATATCTCAAACTTCCAGCCAGCTCTATGTATCTATAAAAACAAAGTCATGTTGCCCAAGGAAAAATTTCACATCCCAAAAGCATTATGTCTGAAACTTCTCCACACAGCAAGCCTACTCACCAGGATTGGCTTCAGGACATCCACGTTGGAACGAAGAACTTGCTCTGCTGCATCCCGTTTCTCCCTTGGCAGGCTGCAAAGCCTGGAAACTTCTTGGTCACTAAGGCGAATCACCTCTTCTAATTTTGATCCATTGCACACACTGGTCAAATGTAACTGGTAGCCTTGCAAAAAAACCTGGAAGCATTTCAGGCAGAAAGAGGCACACAAAACTGAATTACAAAGAGTGGAAGCTGGGTCCTTGAAGCCTTTTGGGGGATTTCACATCAACACAGCTTGGAAGAATGGACACTGCTGCACTGGACCAATGCATCGGGTCTCTACTGAACTTTGCAATGTATCAAGGCACGAGCTCATGACATTTACAACCTGAATGCTGTGTTTGACTCGTCATCTCCTGCACTCTTGTCCTTGTCAAGGGAAATCCTGAGTCCGACTCTTTTTCTCAAAAGTGGTACACATGATTCAGCAAATAGGAATCTAGCATCCAAACTCCGGAAACCACTTTTATTAGATAACAACATTCTCATTACTGTTGAACTTGTATCTTAAACTGGGGTTGGGCTGAATGATGGGGAAAAAAAGAATTTATACTATTTATTTGTAGGTACAGATATTTAACTGGTGCAAAGAACTACGTTCAAGCAATTTCAGAATTTGGGACTCATCATTTTACTTGCCCCAGAACAAAATAACTGAAAGCCAGGCCTCTTCTCATCTCATTGACAGGCCAATTCTAAGTCACTCTTATCTATTCATTATAGCAGACCCCCGAGAGAGACTCTCTTTGGCCATATCTTGTTTACTTAATTAGCTTTTCTGGGCCTAAATAAACTGTGCTTCTTCATATATGGTCCTTACTATCCATTAGACAGCAAGTTCAGTAAGATGAGGGGTCTTGCTTTTCTTGCTCACTTTGTGTCCACAGTGCTAGAACATTATAGAAAGTAAATATTTGTGGAATGAACGGATGATGCAGACTCTTTATTACTCCATTACTACCTCCCCTGTTAGTTTAAATTAGTGCAGCTTGACTTGCTTGTAGTATAGCCTAATACGAGTGATGGACCAAAAGCCTCCCAAGACCCATGAGCTTTCTAACACTGCAGAGCATTCGGCCTGCCATGGCTTCCAGTAAGTTCTCACCTACTGCCAGATACTCAAGCGCACTTCAGTTCTCCTCCTTTCTCTAACCAGCCCTTGCTGCCAGGCTATCAGCCTACCTTTAGTATCTGTGTTTAAGAACACTGATTACACAGAGACTAACATGCAAGGACCACCTCCATACTTAGGATGCCCCTTATTTTAAACTGATCAGACATGACAGATATGAAATTGGCAGAAGGCAATGGAAATCATGCTACATGCAACCATTTTCATAAGCCTGCTGCCTTTGGCCCATCTCCCAACCACACAATTGGTAAACACCAGGCATATTTTCCTAGTTCCATAAGGGCAAGCAGTAAGCACATTTTTCTAATTTTAAAAATTCTAGATCATATAAAGCAGAGATCTTCTTTGCAGGCATAAATATTTCCACTACTTTTGTTTATTATAAAGACAAGCTAATATGTAGACATGAGACAGAGTAAGGAAGCAGCTCCTCTTTTTGCCAAAGAATAAACTTGAGAATCTGCTCTGAAAATCAATAACCACGCAATCTGGGTCTGCTCCCTACTGCACAGGAGCCGTGTGATATCTAACGATGCCAGAGGAAGTTTTCTAAGAACAAAGGTTAAAATTCCATATAAACACTGATATTGCATCCTGGCTTTACAAATTTAAGAAAAAACAAACATTTTCTCCTTACATATCTTCCTTTGTCTATCCTTAAAAGAAGCATTCCGTTTTTTAAATCTCCTGTCTTAGATTTTATAGACAGAGCTGCTCCAGATCAAGAGTCCTCAAGCTTGGTTACTGTCTCAGAACCGCTAAATTTTAAAGAAAATGTTTTAAATTCATCCCCCTTTTAAGGGGAAGTTATCAACAAATGCCAGTTGACAGGCAGGAAATCATTTTATTTGAACCAGCTGGCTCAGGACGCCAGGTTGCACATTCCACTCTCTGGCTAGGTTGGTCATGCCAGCCCGAGCAGAAGTCAAACTGCCGAAGCTGTATGGGAGCTAACAACCTCCTTCAGCGTCGTGACAAAGCCAGGGGTTTATTCATTCCTTTCCTAGCACTCTCGAACAGTGTAATTGTCATCGGCCCCACCGAGGAAGCTGAAGGTTGCAGCTTACCTTGCGGAGACTGACATCAGCTCCCAGCACGCTGTCCACAGTAGGCCTTGGCAGAGAGAGGTTGTGACTCAGGAATCCAGAGAAGGTTTCATTGACCACCAGGAAATCCTGAAGCTTCAACCCTGCGGAGACACGGTGTTTTATTTCCATTTAACAAGTAATTCCAAAAAAACATTGGCACAATGGGGCAGGTGGTGAACAATATCATAATACTGATTGCCTCGTTTTAAACCGATTGATAACCACAGGCTTCTGGCTTAAGCACACAGAGAAATGAGGTTTGGGGAGCTTCACCTTATCAGGAGAGACATGAAAAGATTGCTTTCTGAAGACGTGTGGAACCACACTCGGCATGTGCTCCTTAGACAAACAGCGCAATAGTGCTGTACACACACACACACGGCTTTTCCGTGGTTTTCCAGGAAAAAGCCAAACCTTTTAAATGATCTTGACCATCCCACCTGAGATTTGTGACACTAACCCCACTACTCCTGTCTCCCCAATGCCATCTCAGATAGCTAAAATCTGGAGGGAAAAAGGGTCTTATTCCTATGAGCCCCAGGGGCTGCTTTTTTCTTGATGCAGAAGAGTGGTTCTGGAACTTGAGTGGGCATCAGAATCAACTGAACAGCTTGTTAATACAGATTGCTGGCCCCCACCCCCAGAGTTTCTGATGCAGCGGGCCTGGGACCAGGCAGGAGAGTCTGCATTTCTAACAAGCCTCCGGGTGATGTTGATGCTGCTGGTCCGGGGCCCACACTTTGAGAACACTGATGTAGGGCACCATGCATATCAAAGTGCTTTCACAGTCATGGTCTCATTTTAATTCCAAACGTGGAACACACGATATGGAGCTCCAAAACCCAGGTCTGCCTGGTTTAAGAAACCACATAAGCATATATTTCAAAAAAAAATCAACCCTAATAAATGATTGGATCGCTGCAGGGTTTCATATGGAATCCCTTTAAATAATAAGCACTCCAAGTACGTTTAGAAAAGGTTTCAATCCAATATGGTGATGCAGAAAAAGCAGTAGCCAGAAATCCAGAATTTAGACCCCAGTGTTAGAGGCTGTGCCTGCTGGTGTCACTTGGGTATTTCATATCATCTTTCTGAACCTCAGCTTCTTCAGTTCCAAAACAAGAGGTTTCTGGCCAGAGGCTTGGTAGGGCCCCCTGACTCTGAAATGCTATCATTTTCCCTGCCCTATTTCATTTGACTATCCATGTCTCCTTCTGCCCCACCTTCTTAACAACCCAACTTCTCCTTTCAACAAAGAGAAAAACACTTTATCATGACCACATGGCTGGACCGGCCTCATTTGCTGACAGCAGCTCACAGGCCCAGGCAGTAACTGACCTGTAGGGGGCAAACCCTGCAAACCCAAATCATTTAACTGGAGAAATAAAGCTATTATCTGAAAATGGGACTACTGGAGTGAGGCTTAAAGAGGAGAGGAGTCAACCCTGGGAGCCAAGGGGGTCACGTGCAGAGATAAAGCAGAAGGAGGGCCCAAAAGCCCAACCAGACTCTCCTCAGTGCTGCCTGAGCCAGGTCTGTTCTGCTTCAGCAAACTTTAATAACAGAGAGTTAGAGAAAGGATAAATGAAGTATGGTTTGCATCTCTAGAGAAATGATTCTCTGGCTACCTCTTATTTGTCTAACTCCTAGTTATTCCTCACGACACCTTCAAGAAGCTGTTCCTTGCCCAGTTACCCCCCTCAAAACTGGTGCTCCCCATCATATATGATACTACACTGTTAGCGCTGGGTTCACTTCTGCTGTCGTCAAACGTCAGAGCACCTAAAATTCACTTAGGGAGCATGCTAAAAGGCAGTTTCTTGGGCCCAGTTCCCAGAGATTCAGAAATAATGGATCTAGAGTGGGCCTAAGAATCTACATTCTAATAAGCATCCATTGTACTTTTAAGGCAGAGAACTCAGGGACCATACTTTTAGGAATCTTGTCTTATTTGCATATTATTTCCACTAGCCTAGCCTCTGGGGCAAAGAATATGTGTTTTATCACTGTATCCCAGTGCCCAGATCAGGGCTGGGCAAAGAATTACTGGTCAGTGAATGATGGCTGGATAATAAATCCTAGGAGATGGGATTAGAGCTGGGAAGATTCCAGAAGTACCTAAGCAGCATCACAGGAGATGTCCTTTCAGCTGAGCAGGTCCAAGAAGGGCCTAGAGATGGAAGGACAATCCCTAGGCTCTACCCCAGGAGGAAGTAGGATCCCTAGTCACTAGCACTATATTCCCAGGGACACAAAGAGACGCCCAGGGTATCCTGGTACCCCTAAGATGGAGTAAACAGGAAGGAAGATAGGAAAGCTAGTGGCTTCAATTGACGCCTGGCACAAAAAGCCAGACATTGACCGCTGTGGGACAACATGAACAGCACCACACGGGGGTCAGGGGCAGAAAACCTAGGCTCTGTATCTATTTATTTGCCAGGTCATTTCACCTAGCTTTGTCTCCACTGCCTCATCTGTAAAGCGAGGGGTAAAAAAAGACCTCTCTGAGCCCTGGATAGAACAGAATATACACATGAGCTTCCCCTCACTGACCAGGTAAGCCACAAATTCCTCCTGAGTGTGAAAAGCCAGAGCAGCACGCAGGCATTGTGCTCGGAAACTGCCCAACAGCCTCCTTCCTCCAGAGCAGGGCTGCTGAAGTCTGGGAGGCCGACCCAGGCTGCACTTGCCATGGGTCTAGGTCATGAGCAACACCCTCGAGACCAGCAAGTATGCATAGCGTGTTTATAAGACTCTTCTCTTATGTCAACAGGCTCTGAGGATGAGCACAGCTGGATGTGATCAAACTCCAACCACCTATCAGTGAGTCCCCTGGATGAGACATAAGAACCAAGAGGCTGATTAAACAGTCAACAACCCTTGGCAGTGCACGTGCACGGGGTGGGGAGGTCGCGGGGTGGGGAAGCAGCAGGGAGGGCCTAAGATCCCTGGCTAAAAGAACTTGCATTCTGGTCACACGGATACCACACGGGTGGGGGTGGACTTAGATTCACACACGATCACCAACAGCTGCAGCCAGTGTGGATGCAGAAAGCCAGTGTGGTGTGGGGCACGAGTTCCCAGTCTTAGCTCCCATTAGACTCACATAGAGAGCTTTACAAAAATCCCACGCCCAGGCCACGCCCCCCCAACAACTAATCAGAACTTCTGGGAGTAAGACCCAGGTATCAGAATTTCATAAAACTCCCCAGATGGTTCCAGCCAAGTTTAAGAAATAATGATATGGTAGAAAGATCAGGGGTAGGGGACCAGAAAAACCTAAGTTTGATGCTGGACTCTGCTATTTATTAACTGGTGTGGCTTTGAGAAATTCATTCTGCCTCCTGAGCCCAGGTTTTCTTACCTAAGAGGTAAGGATACTGGTATCCACCTTTTGAAGACATGAGGTTAGAGATATTCATATGTAAAGCATGAATTGTGAGCAACTTGTGCATGGTAGGTACTCAATAAATGGTGAGAATTTTGTGATTATTGAAAGGATTTTTTTCACTCAACTTTACCACAATGAAGCATAAAGAAAAGGTAAGGACACAGTCCCTGCCCTCAAGGGACTTCCAAGGCTGAGAAGGGAGATGAAGAGAGAAATCAATAGAGAAAGCAGAAGAAGGGCTGAGGAACCGGAGGAAGATAGTTCATGGAAGCGTTTGACCAAGATGAGGCTTATCTGCAGGTGCTTCCCAGCAGGGAGTCAGGCTGAAGCCATTCTGGCAAAGGACAGAGAGCCAAAAATCTCTGCAGGCCGTGGCTGGTGAGGAAAGGGTAAGGCTCGCCTGACGGCAAGGACCAGGACACCCTGTAGTCACAGTGCTGTGCACATAGTGGGTTCCCCGTAAATATTTCTGAATGAATAAATAAATGAACAAGCAGATAACCACAGAGAGAGAAGATCCCTGAAAATGCAAGATTTGGGCAGTAGGATGAGAGAAGGAAGAGGAAGAAGTATGGTGTGAGGCCAGAGTACGGTGGCTTTGTACCTCTGGTCTCAGTTTTTTCCATTACATTGATGACAGGAAAATGAGTGGAGAAGCCAAGAATATTGAGAAAGCCAGATGTCTGAGAGAGCCCTTCTCCTTGTAGCCTTGCTAACTCCTACCCCTTCTTTATTACTTGGCCATGAGTCATCTCCTCCAGGAAGCCTGCCCTGACTTTCGCACCCTCAAGCTGGGTGACATGGCCCTCCTCTGAGCCCTGACAACATCCCATGTTTCCCTCAAGCACTGCATAGATGGAGCTTCAGTGGTCTGAGGACACACCTATCTCCCCAGAAGAACAGAAGTGCCTTGAGGGTCAAGACTTTGTAACTCTGAAGCGCAGAAGTGCCTGGCACAGAGGCAGCACTCAGGATGTGGTGGATGAATGAAGGAATGAGCGAGCACAAATGAATGAATAAATTAATGAACTGAGATGATCTGGCAAACGGCCAATTATAGAGAAGTCATTCACCTTGCAATGGTTAGGGAAGAGGAGAACAGGACATGAATGTGAAATAAACCAGGTCAAGATAGTGCTAGAGTTTCTCTAAGCCCTCTCAGGAGCATCAGCCCAGGTCCAGAAGACCGTCTGGTGAGTGGAAGATGGAAGCAGGGAGTGAGCAAGTGTCAACAGAACAAATGGAGATGACAATGGCATCTACCCCACTGGGCAGGGCTGGGGGTTAAATGAGAAAATGTGCCTCAAGTCCCAGTGTAATGCCAGGCACCAAGAAACATGCTCAATAATGGATGGCTACTATCATCATCACTTTCAGAAAAGACTGATCTCATTAGCTTCCTTGCTAAATTGACCCTAAAGCATATGCTTTTAGAAGAGATAAAAACACAGAAGTGACTTTGCCAACTAAGAGGAGAAATTGAATTTATGACCTAAGGGTTGTGTGCGTGCGTGCAGGTGTGTGTGCGTGTTATGTATTTGCCTGGCTGAGTTCCTGAGTCAGACAGAATTATTGAATTCTTTCTGCTGAGACCGTCTATAAGGTGAAGAAAAGGTTGAAGCTGGCTGATTGTCTATTCAGAACTTTATAGAAGAATAAATCAATCTTGCATTTTACAAAGAATCAACAGGAATGACCACATCTATGGGGCCACTGCAAAGATAAGCATAGGTGTACGATGACCTGAAAGAAAGACCAGTCATTAGAGGCAAGATAGGGAACACTTGGCCATTTAACTCTGCCCAAGTAAGTTGATATGACCTTGATTTTCTTAACTGTAAAATGTGTGGGTTGTGGAAGATGATCTCCAAGGTCTTCTCATCCATGGCATTAACAAGCAAACTTGGGGTAAAACCCTGAAATCAGCACTGGATATAACGTCAGAAGAGCTGAATTCAAGTCGCAGCTCGGCTGTTTCCTAACTGTGCAACCATGAGCCTCACTTTCCCCCTAATCTTTCTGGGCCTCGGTGTCCTTAGGTGTAAAATGGGACTGATAACATTCACAGGCTGCTGTGAAAACCAAGATCAAGAATGCGAAGGTACTCTTTCGGAGGGAATGAGCTGAGGAGCCTCAGCAGTTCACATGGGTAACTGAGGGGGTGTAACTGCTGTCACAGAACACCGCGATCAGGGAGCTGGACAGGCTGCTAAATTAAATGTGAGTCCCGCCTGCCCGCAGAGAAGACTGAAAGTCACCATCCAGCAAAGGACCAGGAGAGCTTTCCCGCCGCCAGCTCTCCAATTTGGACCAAAATACTTGATCCACTGAGCTCAGCCTCCTTGGTTTCCCCTGGAGGAGCAGACGGTGGCCCATCCATTTCCTGGAGAGCTCTGCTTTGGGTGCAGTGAGGTGTGGGGGAAAGGAGAGAGAAAAAACAATTCAGGAGCTTGGAGTCTAAAGACCAAAACCAGTGAAATGCGTGTTTGTGGGCTGGGGAAGAACTGGGCAGAATCCTCAGTTTCTTGCCAGTCCTCTGGGCTAGGCTCTCCAGACAAGCTAAGGGAACACCTCCACAGCAGGGGGAGGGGTGTGGCAGGGAGAGGCCCTGCACCCAGGATGCTTTCAGGACCACTTAGTGTTCCTTCTGCTTCTCTCCAGCCTGCCAGAGCTCAGCGGAGGAGGAGGGGCAAGGAGCAGCAAGGAGGGAAGGGGGAGAAGGGAGGAGAGAAGGCTGCAGAGGCAGGAAGGCGGAGGAGGGAAGCCCTCAGCAGCCGAGCCGGCTGGGGTTACTCGCGGTCATTGCCCTCCAGTCCCCAGCTCGAGTTTCAAGATCGCTGCAGTCTCTTTTGTTCAACATGAAAAGGAACCACAGCAATCAGCTGCTTGAGAAGAGGGTGGAGGAGGCAAATGAGAAAAAGGAGAAGTAGAGAAAGAGATCACGCTAGCTTCCAAGGCCCAGACTCTTCTCCAAAGGGCCCCAGGAGGGACCGCTAGCTCTCGCCCAGTCAAACAGGCAAAGGCCTGGCAGGGCGGGCGAAATTCTAACTCATGGCTTTACTCAGCCTAAGCTTGTCCAGCCATAGAAACATGACCTTGAAACATTTCTCTAGTATAAAAGGGCCGGTAACAAACACACTCTGGTGTCTTCTAGATGTTTTTTTGTTGTTTTGGTCTGTTTTTCTGGGCTCTACTTTCTTATTCAAGGATAGCTACTGCCTGCTTCACTGAGATGGCTGGGCCGTGTCTGGGAAGACCACGGCTTCTCTGGGATGGTCAGGGCTCTGGAGAAGGGGGTAAGGCAGGCTGACCTGGCTGCTCCCTGGGGTGACTCCTTAGGGCAGGTGAGAGGAGGCCCGGAGCCTGGAGGGCACACAGCCTCGGGACCTCCCTGATGTGCATCTGGGCCTGGGGCTCCCAACTCAGAAGTTTCCTTCTCTACAAGTGAGAGCTTGCTGAGAGTTACCAAGACATACTCAAAAGAGCTCAGGTTCTGGAGTCTAGCTAACCTGGTTCAAAGCTCAGTTCCAGAATTTTCCAGCTATGTGGCCCTGGAGAGGTCACTTAGGCTCCCTGAGCCTGCATTTTTCTACCTTGCTAGGGGCGTAGGTTAGGTAAGCACTATCAACACTAAGTATGCAAAGGACTCTGAATACTGACTCACACACTGCAAGAGAAAATACAAACTTAAAATTAAACAAGTTCAAAATAAATGTTGATAAAGTCACGGATGACAATTATGTGAAGGGTTCCCAAGAGAAACCAGAATATTTAGAGTTACACTCCCTGAACCCTTGGGTCCAGTACCAGGGAAGCCAGAGTCTTCTCTTAAGACCCATGGGAGTAGTATAACTTCAGGAACCACATATTCCTTAAAGGAGCCCACGTGTAATGTGAACCTGCATTAGCTCAACAAACTTCCAAATGGCTACTGAACCCAAAACACTAGTGCTATGGTTCAAAGGAGCAGTATTTCTCAGGGCTTCTTGAAAGCAGGAGCCTGTAACAAAGAAATGCTGTCTAAAGACATGATCCCTGCCCCCGCCTTCCAGGAGGAGCTGGTGAGCAGAGTTGTGAGCCTCCAGCCCTCCGTGTCAGTCCAGAATCAGTCAGCATTGAATCGGGGCATGGAAAGAGATATCTACTAAGGTAGTAACATACCTATGTCTTACTGAGAAGTAGGCAAGTTGGGGAGGTTGTTGGTAGCCCCTGGAATGAGGACTGATGTCAACTGATAAGAAGCTGAATGGTAACTAGGTCCCCAAAGAGCCAGCGGAGACTGTAGCCCCAGAGGGAAAGAGTGACCTGTTCACACTGGCCAGGAGCTCTCCTGATGCCATGGGGGTGGCGGGCACGGTTGGGCTGGCTTTGGAAGGAAAGCAAAGGTAATACCTGGAGGTAGCATTTGCCCCAATAAGTTCTGGACCTGAAGAGAAAGAGAAGAAGAGACAAGGAAACACCATTAGACAAAGCAAGAAAATAGCTGATAGATTTCTGCATGGAGAACCCTTTATGAAGGCCAGAGAGGTGGGAGAGGAGGCCCAGAAAAGGCAGGGAATGAAGAGAAGGTAAGAAGTCAAGAGGATGAAACATACAGTCCAGAAAAAGGAAAGAATGAATCAAACAGAAAGAGCAGAGAGAAGAAGAGCTCGGAAGAAAGAAGAGTTTGAGGCATTCGGTCCTCACTGAGAAGCTGGTCTCTGACCGAAAATAAGACCAGACACTCCTAACACCACACGACGTGGGGTTAGAACCAGCCTGCAGGGCCTGAGAAGCAGGAGGAACAAGGGAAAGGAGAGGAAGATGAGTTTATGAGTGAGGGGCTAAGAAGAGAACCCTTCCAGGGCTGGGCTAAAGAAGGCTGGGCTAAGGAAGAATTGTTAACACAGATAACGTATAAATTCCTTAATTTTTTCTTCCTTTTAAAATTAATAAAATGTATGAAGAGATATGATAGTGCTTTGTGGGCAGAGGAAGGTGATTAACATTTACGAGCATCAGACACATTATATGTACTATTTCCTAGAATCCCTAAAACACATTTACAAGAAAGGTATTACTATTCTCATTTTTCAAACGAGGTAACAGACCCAGAAAGGTTAATATCCTACTCAAGGTCAAAGAATGAGCAAGTGGTAAATTTGAACCCAATCAACTCTGGCTACAAAGCCCTGGTTCTTCCACTGTATTGGAATTAAATGAATGGTTTTACTCTTTTAAAATGCTTCATCATGGTTTTGGCATCAAAAGCTGGTGATGCCACCCATGCGTCCTAGTATTGGAATAAGGCAACATGGCACCACGGTATGGTGGACAGATGCTGAGCCTTGGGTCAGACAGACCCAGAGTCAATTCACAGCTTTACTCTGTGACCTTGGGCAACAGAAAGGACCTTTTTGAGCCTCAGTTTCCTCATCAATGAAATGGGGATGATAATACTAACCTGCTGGAGCTGTTCTAAGCCTTGAACGTAACGTAAAATAGCATCGTTACTGGTGCAACTTAGTCTGTTAGACAAAGTGTCACTCTAAGTTTGCCCTTTTGTGCTTCAATACCACAGTGATAAGAGGGCTAGAAATGGGGTGCTTTCAACAAGAAACAAACTGGATTCCTAAATTGCTCTTTACCACCCACAAGGTAAAAAAATCTTTTGCTGGAAAAGCAAGAGACGTAAGTCACTGTTCTTGATGTTAACAATCCAAACTTTTTAAAGGCAGTCTGATACTGTGGGGTACATGCTGTCCTATAATTGAGTACAATTGTGTTTTCTACTCTTGTCTGGGCAAAAGTGACCTTTGATTTGATTTAGTTCAAGCAATATTTCAACACAGCAGTGCAGCATTGCATCCCCCTGATTATAGCCCTGCTGGGGCCAGGTCCCCACCCTGGATGGAGACCAATGGCCTGGGCTCCGGGATGCAGCCTGGCTTTCACAGGTCTGGGAAAACTATCAAATTATGAAACTCTAAGGCCCCAAATCAGAACTTTTGTTAGGCAGACAAAACGCAAATTGCAATCACCCAAAGATTTCAAGGAATTTCCAGTTTGATGACATAATGTTGACACATATGTCATCTGATCTCTGAACAAGATGACACATGGGGGCCTACAAGGACAGAAAACAAAGTCTGGGGCTGCAACCTTGACTTCAACAGCTGCCCAAGTGGAAGGAAGGGGTTCAGGTGGAGAAGGAGAAGTGGCTGTGAGTCACAGGATGTTCTTTCTAGATGGACCTTGGGGAACATTCCACCCGTGCCTTTTACCCATGAAGCCAGGAAGTGGTGGAAGTCTGTTGTCTCCGCTGAAACATTTCGAACATTTCTCTCGGAAGCCCTCTTGTCTCCTTTCTGATCCCAGCCCATCCATGCCCAGTATCCTGTCACCTTGGGGAAGTTTCTGGCTACCCTGGGCTGCTCTCTTTAGGATGTAATGACAACAGAGTATGAAACACTGGAGTTCTAGTCCTATTCCTGCCCCTTGCCTGTGCTTCTACAGGCAAGTTACTTAGCCTCTCTGAACTTCAGCTCCTTCATGTGGATAAAAGGAACAAAATTCTCTACATTACATGATGATTATGCAATGAACTACAATACAAACCTGGCACTTACTTAGTGTCAGATACTCTACTAAGTGCTTTACCCTTATTAGCCCGTATATTCCCCACAAGACATCCCTAAGACGGGGCTGGTTCAGTGGCGCAGCGGTTAAGTGCACACGTTCCGCTTCGTCAGCCCAGGGTTCGCCGGTTCAGATCCTGGGTGCGGACATGGCACCGCTTGGCAAGCCATGCTGTGGAAGGCGTCCCACACACAAAGTAGAGGAAGATGGGCACGGATGTTAGCTCAGGGACAGTCTTCCTCAGCAAAAAAGAGGAGGATTGGGAGCAGTTAGCTCAGGGCTAATCCTCCTCAAAAAAAAAAAAAGACATTCCTAAGAGAGGATTATCATCTTCATTTTGAGGAAACTGAGACACAGAGATGTTATGGAATTATCTAAGGTCACACAGCTGGTAAGCAGCAGAGCTAGGATTTAAACCAAGGCAGTCGGGCTGCCAAGTCTGTTCTCTCAACACTAAATTGTACTGCCCGGTGGATGTTTACAACATGATAATTTTACATCCTCTTCCCTCAACTCCCTGCCACAGCCAACTATCTTGCCCTGTCCCCAAAGCCTGCCCTACCCTCTGGGGATCATGTCTTTTTGACTTACAAAGATCAAAGCAGAATCCAAGGTCCATAGAGTGAGTTCTCAGTAGTAGCAGTAAATCTAACAGCCAGAAAGTTAGGATCCTTTTCCCTAAGTCAAGTCCAGCATAGCATAACCCTCAGGACTTGTTTCACAAAAGTCTTGATCAGAACCACAACAAAAGGGACAAACAAATCAGATTTGTTCCATAAATATACATAAAATGACAGCCATTCCATTGACAGACAAAAATCTAGCTGAAGGGCTAGAGAAGCTCAAGACCAAGTCAGGATGTCAGGATGCACGCAGCCCTACTCTGGATCTCTCCTCCGTCCTTTCCTTTTCCAACCCTTCTTCCAAAGGGACATCTCCAGCCCACTGACAAAATGCCCAAAGTTCTTCCTTGTTCTTTCCTGGCAAAGTTCTCATAAGCTTCAGAGGGCTCTACATCCTGGAGAGAAGACACTTCAGAAGCCCCTGAATCAGGGGTTGTGGGAGGCCAGTTGGAACCCTAGTTCTCACTGAGGAAGCTGAGGTAAAGTACTCAGGCCATGGCAAACAGCTATGTAGGTTGTTCACTACCCAACTCAAGGGAGCACAATTCTCATGGGCAGTGCCATTCACATGGACCACGGTATACATGGCGTCCCCAGAAATGTGTGCATTGGCAGCCCGAAGTAAAGCCTGCGAGCCATCCCTCAACTATCTGTCTACCTGGCCTGGCCCAATTCAGCAGATCCAGAAAATGATCTTCTGAAGCTCCACAGAGCACCCACTGGGCTTCTGTTAAAAGGCATTGGTGTGGCTATAATTTGAGACAGAGCCAGGCACCTGGAAGCTAAGATCTTGGCTGAGGATGGAAGTTGCTGAGTCCTATGCACAAGGGAGATTGAGAATAAGGCATCCAGCCACCACAGAACCCAGAGGCCTGTCCACTGGGCCAGGCCACAGCTGATAAAGAGGAGAATTTCCACTGGACCCCCACAAGCCTAGGAATTTTCCCTGGACCAGCATGAGCAACAGCGAGGCTGAGGGAGCAGCCATGGGATGCAGCAGTGGACAAGAGTCTAGCTAACTGTGGAAACGGGGTCAGTGAGGAGTTGGGGAACTTCTTATAGGGCTTGTGACGATGGCCTACCCCCAAAGGCAAGAAGCCTCAGCCCCAGGATATGTACTTCTCAACCTCCAGCCAAACAGGAAGCCCTGACCACTATATGCATATAAACTCAAGAGGAACCTGGGCCCATGGCTACCTAGAGATAAGGGAGAGTGTGTAGTTGAGATTCCAAGATTTGGGAGAGGAACAAGGCTCTGGGGCAAAGCAGATGTCTGAGCAGAAATGTTCTGCAGGAAGCAGGCTAATGAGCCTGTTCAATATCACTCAGCAATGCATTTAAGTAGCTGTAAGCGCAAAAGGCAGTAAGGCAAAGACGAAAGCAAAGGGACACCTCCTTCTCCAGGCCAGTCCTGATCTAAGCAGCACCAACCCCATCGGGGGGGGCCTTGGCTCTGGCCAGCCTGCTGGTCACCGCATGTGAAAATGCCAGACTCACCAAAGAGGGGGCAGCTGGGCTGGGTTGGTGAGAGAGGCTGACCGGCAGAGCGAAGGAAGAGGCTGAGGAAGCAGGCAGTTCTTCCTGGCTCCCAGTGCCTCTGGCGCCAGCAGACGCAGATTTGTGAGGCCTGAAGCTGACAAAATTTGAGGGGCTCTCTTTAAGAGGAGGAAAATTTTTTAAAAATCTGATTTGAGCAATTTTTGATTGCTGAGATCCCCACCAGAACCTTGGAAGGGGGCTATGAAAGTGAAACCTTTTTAGCTTCTCAGTAAATCCACTTCAGACTTCTGGGTTCATGGCAGCTCTTCCAGTAAAGTTCTAGAAGGTAAACTTTGTGGAAGAAAGAAAGCCAAGACTGTTATAAGAACTTTTGTCATTGTGACTAATTTAGAGCCCTGTCGACTTGGATTCACATCGGGGAATCAACTCTACAATTACACGTGCTAGAATCTTACGCTTTCCAAATCACGTTCACTTCATCACTAAAATACTCTGTGAAGGAGAAAGGGCGGGTATTTCCTCTCACCTTCATTCCAGAAAGAATCACTAACTGTCTCCCACGTGCCGGCTACTCTGTGGATGCTTGAGAGAGAGCCATGAACAAGGTCCAGTCCTGCCCTCAAGGGGCTACAGTCTAGGGGCCAGCCCACAGCACTGGTTAGTCCCAGGAAATCCCCCATCCAGATACTGACCAAGTTTCCAAGATGAAACATTTTCAGGTTGTTTTGCCAACGTCCCAACTTCGAGGCAAGGAGAGCTGAGGCCCAGAGAGATGGAACAAATTGACAAAGGCCAAACAGTTAGCCAGGAACAGAAGAGGAGGTGAATCAGCTCAGATTTCTTGTGTGTCACCTGTGTGCTATGACCCTGCCCAGTCATCCACAGATGTCATCCGATTTAATGCTCAACAACCCTCGGACAGATAATCTCTATTTTTCAGGTAAACTGAGGGTCAGAAAGAATCAAAACATGCCCAAGGTTCACACTTAATGAGGTATAGAGCCTGAATTTGTTCCCAAAATGAATCTTCTTGTGAGTGGGAGTGAAATCAGGAACGACCCATGTCACCATCTTGGTGACATCACTCCCTCAAAATGAATCTCAATGCAAAGCCCAAAACTCTTTCTCTTCTATCAGCATTTTCCAGTCTTCAACCATTTACAAACCTCTCACAAGTTTCACCATATCCATACAAAACAGTATCTTCTTTGAATTAACTTTAATTTTTTCCTATTTAACATCTTCCTAAGCAATAATATCCAAGAAATTATAATTTGTTATCGGTTAAAAATAAACGTTAACTGTGTACTGCCTGAAATCATCTCAGATACCACACAAAACTCATTCAGAGAAACACTCCTCCTTGCCAGTCTGCATCTCACAGAGACAAAATCGAGACCTGTGACTTTTTCTAGAGTTTCTGAGAAGTTGTGCAATTTTTATGTTTCCACTGGGTTGCAATCACGATAGGGACTTTCAAGAACGAATGCTCCTCACACTGGCTCCCAAAACATAAATTTAACCACCACTCAATGCTGGTTGTAGGTTTAGGAAGAAAATAATAAAATATCCCAAAAGTTCATGATGAGAAAACTGGGCAAGGCCCCCCTGTAAGGCTTCCTACATGGGTTTCTGATTAGGAGGGTTTCGAGGATAATTAGACTTGTCAATGACTTAATTCCTAAAACCGGAGGTCTTCCCAGTTGGAAGATTAATAGAACAGCACAAGACAGCACTATAGAAAGAACTGCATGGAGCAGCAGAGGTTTAGCTGTGTTCCATTCCCAGAATATCCCCCCGGTGGCTGGGCAAACTTGGGAAAGTCGCTCCTCCCTTCTGGATCAGATTCTTTTCTAGGATCAAAATTTCACATGGGCAGGGGCTGCATTTGTTTTGTACATCTCTGTGTCCCAGTACCTAGAACAGTGGTTTTCACATATTAGGTATTCAATAAATATTGGCAGGATGATTGAATTAATCAAACTATCTATAAACGAACTAAATGGCCTCTAAGGTCTCATCCAATAAGTGGAAATAAAATGATGCTCTAGCCCAGGAAACCATGGGACTAGAAGAGACTATCTGAGTGGAGACCCTCATATCCACAAATTATCTGTGGATAGCCCAATGGATTTAGCAGATGCAAGTTGAAGGAAAGAACAAGATGAGTTCTCCACCCAGATCACAGGAGCAGGAGCCCAGTGGCCCAACACTCATGACAACATAGGTTGGTGGATTTTTAAGAGCCTGAGTGGTTATGTCCCAAAGGGGTTGTTAGTCTCCAGTGGACTGGTCTAAACCTCAAGCCTTGGTCCCACAGTCATCAATGATTTGGATGAGAACAAAGAGAGTTATTTATCAAATTCCTACATGACAGGAAACAAGAAGCAGCAGCAAATATAGTACAGGCAAAATCAGAATCTAAAATGGTTTTGGTAGGAGGAGATGACATGGGGAATTTAAAACTGTAAAACAGAAAAGAGATATTTTCCCTTTAGGTTCAAAAAGCCAACAGCACAATTAAGAAATGGAGAACAAGTAACTTGCAATACTGTATATTTAACAGACTCTGAGATTTGGTTGACTGCACATGGAACATGAGTCAACAGTGAGACGTGGATGCCAAAAAGCCTAATGCAATCTCAGATTGCATTAACAGAAATACAGTGCTCAGACCCAGGGAGGCAAAAGTCCCTTTCTACTCCGTGCTGGAACCCTGTCGTAATTTCCGATAAACTTCAAGAAAGACAAAGAGACACAGAAACACAACCAGAGGAGAGGCAGCAGTCGGGGGAATAAAAGCATTCCAGAAGATGGATGTTGGACATTTAGCCTGGAAAAATCAAAGGCTTTAGGAAGCGAGGGGAAAAAAACAGAAGAGCCGTCTTTAAATATTTCAAGGGAAATAGATTAGCCTCATTCTCTAGAAGGTATAGCAGAGTAGTGAAGATTTTTCTGAGAATTAGAGTTGTCAATACCCAAAATGAACTGCTGTGTGAGAGGTAGGTCTCCATCATGGGAAGAAGGCTGAGAGGGCAGGGGACCAAGGAGCTTTCCAATCCTGAGAGTGACAGTGCAAGAGAGCTAAGCCCATCATGTCGTGAGTAGGGCTGTCAGTGCAGACAAACACAGGTCCCTAAGTCAGGATGCACGCTGACATACCCCAGCTTTGGATTCTCTCTGAAATCTAGAGTGCTACTCAAATTTGGCAAAAAGTTACCGATTTCACCTAGGAAGAAGCCACATTTCTGGGTATTTCCCTCTAGACTGAGGCCTGGCTCTGTGCTGCAAGACAGGCAAAGAAAGGTGGAAGCGATTTACAAAGCAGCTGCAGATCAGAAACGGGAACGTCCTGGGTGAATGGACTGATGTGTAAGAAGCATTGATAGGATGCAGTCAAATCAGAGATCCCTCTGCAGAGCTGTGCAGAGAAAGCTTTTTCAACACAGGTTTGGCTTCTCTTCTCCACCCTAACCATGTCTCCAGTTGCTCAAAGAAGACAAATAGTTCCGTTTAAGGAAGGCTCCGCTAAGACCTGAGTGTTGAACAACTCACCCTCATCAGCCAGTCCATTTTTCCAGCCATGAAGTTGAGAGCAGAAGAACAAGGCCAGGTGCTCAGAAATGCACCAGTCACACATCAGAATAATACCGGCCCCCATTCATTCAAGAGCTGCTATATACCAGACACTGTGTTAGGGTTTATACTTTATATTATAAGTTACCTATTATTTTATAGCTGAAGAAATTAAGGCTCATAGTAAACGGCTAGGCCAAGATATCGCCACTCCGAAGTAATCATAGCTCATATTCACTAAGTGCCTCCTATGTGCCAGATGCTGTTTTTAAGCATTTAAATGTTTTATCTCATTTATTCCTGACAAAAATCCTATGAGATAAGTTCTCCTATTGTCCCCGTTTTACAGATGAGAAGAGTGGTCCAAAAGGGCCTAAATGCCTTATTTACAAAGCCACGAAGCTACAAAGTAGATATCCTAGCATCTTTCCTCTGGGCCACACCGTCTCTCTGCAGAAGAAGAAACAGCCGTAGCTCTGCATCTGCCCCACCAGGCAGGGGCCCTCCAGTGGATCAGGAAGGACTGATGCTCTGACTCGGGGCTGCTACCTGTCTGTGTCCTGCACTGGGACAGACACATGTGTGCAGGACCAGGGGCCTACAGGCAAGGGAACAGCATCCAGATGGCCTGGCCAGGCAGCCAGGAGTGGTCCAGCTGGGAGCTCCTTGAAGCTGACTCAGGAGCCTAAGCATGGTCACATCTCTCTCTGATGTGAAGCGACACCCACTGCACACTACCCCACACACAGCTTTGCCTCCCTTTGTCATCAGGTCCCACACTTCCCACTGCCTCTTTTCCTGTCCAGGGAAAGCACAGTTCTGGCTGCCCAAGAAAAAGCTCCACTCCAAGTCTGGTTTAAACTCTAGCACTTTATATCATTTCTTCTTTTACCAAGTGGATCACAAACTGGGAGGCCTCTCAGCAAAAGCTGGCCCTCCCCAGCTCTTCCGAATACCAAACTGAGTAAAAGGTACTTTCCTGGAGCAGTGGCAGCAGTTGGCCCAGGACAGGGGGTCATTTGTCACCGAAATTGTTTAGAACCACCGGTGCGTGGTGATGATAAAAAGCAGACCAACTTTTAGGTGACTTCGCTACTGCTTTTAAATTCTCTACAGACCACGCACACCATCACTGCCTGCACCCAGCCGACCGTCCCACCGCCCCCGGCCCCCTTGGCAGGCCAGCGCCGGGGAAGCTGCGCCATGACTTCTGCAGCCAATGCCTCTGTCAGCAAATTGCCAGCTCCTCAAACACTTCTTCAATGGCATGCCATAAACTGCCTGGGCACTTACCAGATCAGAGAGAAAGATTTCACTTTTTAAAGATCAGAGTTCAGATGCCCATCAGACTAAATCAAATGACTGGGGGGAAAATGAATTGCATTTTCCTTTCAGAAATAAATGCTTAACTTTCACTTATCCATATCAAGTTGCAACTTTAATTGCCTTTATACGCACAGAAGTATTCCCTGTCTATAAATGCGCCCATTCACTGCGACCATATGGCCAACTCCACATAAGTGAAGTTGGCAGGAACCTGCACCCCTAACTGCCCTAACGCCAGGCCTGTGCCATTCCACTCTGGGGATCTGTCTTCTGTCTCCCCAGAGGAGGCCAGAGCACTCACTGTCTTCCTAGTGTCTCCTCAAGCGCCTCCTGCAGAGCCTTACAGCCCAGCCACTGAGGAGGAAACCCATAGGGAAGAGCTAACAGGAACAAGCACCAGGCCACTGGGCTGCTGTCTCCCTGGTGCAGGTCAATTTCCAATTAGGAACCAAGACACAGAAGGCTTCTGCTTACTTGACCTGGACCTCTCGATCTTCCGTAACATTCTCAGGACTTTGTGTATGTCCCTCATGCTGGTGTCTCTCTGGCTATATAAAAGAAGCCGCCGAGCATCTGCGAACAGGCGAGACACACTGCAGGGGTGCGAGAAAAGCAGAAAAGCCCTGGTTAGGCCCACTGCCTCTCCCACTTGAAGAAAGTGCCTGTCAGGTACACAGGCCCCAGCCTGGCTGGCGGGTCCTGCCCAGAACTACTGCTCCCCACACCCAGCTTCACTGATACTCTATGCTCCCAACCACCCAGCCACCAGCCCAACCCCAAAGGCCCTTTCCCATGTGTCCACAAAACAAAGCTTACCACCCTTCAAGGCCCAGCCCATGTGCCTCCTCTCTAGGAAGCCCTCTCTCCCTCACACCCTCACACACACTCCCCACCCCCACACACACACCCCCAGGGCCAACTTATCCATGAGACACAGTTAGGCACAGTGCCAAGGGCCCAGGATACTCTTAAGGGTCCACAAAAATTTTTAATTTCTTCTAAAATCAGAATAAAAAATGAAATTCAGAGTGAATACATAAGATAATGAATCTATCTTGGATTATATTCATCTTTAGACCACCACAGTTATAAAATAAAATTTTTAATATTTTTGCGTGGGAGAAGGGGTCCACGAAAGTTACAAAGCCAGAGGTCCATGGACATTATTACGCAGCCCGGCCTGCCTCAGCTGCAGCTCCCTCAGAACTCTCTTGATACATCTCCTACAGTCCGTAGTCCATTCTAACTCATGACATGGTTCTCTGCATTCCACGAATCTTCAATGGCTCATTTGGCAAACGCTTATTAAGTCATACTTATGTCTGGTGTTGAAGCCTGGAGCCAGGAATACAAAAATGAAGAAAGCAGCATCCAGGCCCTCAGAGAGCCCACACCCAGGGTAGACAGAGACCTGCGGACCGTGGGCCGCTGCGGTCTGAGAAGGCTGTGAGAAAGGAAGAGAGGTGAGCCGAGAGCAGAGAGGACCAAACTCGCCCAGCCTCGGCTGTGAGCGCCCAAGGGCAGGCCCCTTCCTGTGTACATCTCTGCACCCCTCCCATAGCTCCTAGACTAAGAGTTTCAGACACACAGTAGATGTCTGCTAAAAGATTGGACTCATTAAAGGATGGAGCTGACATGCTGTGTCTCTCTTCTCGACTTAAAGGATAGTTTTTGAAGGAATGGCCCCCAACCACACGACTTTTAGCTATAATCGTTACTCCTAAAATGCCCCCACGTAAGCTCCCAGTCTGAAGTCCTGGTGGCAATTCTCCCTTCCCACATTCTGTGGACTTTATCATACAAACCTTTACAAAAGCAACTCCAATCAAACTCAACCATTCAAACTTCTCTGGAGGTTGAAAAGGGAAGGCAAAGTATTAACTGACAAGTTTGGGAAGGAAAACCTGATCTGGTACTTACATGGATTTGTTAAAGTTTCCAACAACCCCAGGAGCCTCACCAGGAGTCGGATAACGGAAACAGGGGTTATTGGCATTACAGATAATCCCCTGAACCCAAGGAAGCGTTCCTGCAGAGGGCATGGCTTTGTTTGGAAAGTGGCCTGTTGAAATTGAGGAGAAGAAAAACACAAAGAGAAACATTAATGCTTTGAAGCAATTTTGGAACTTGATAGGAAGTCCTATCCATCTCTTTTGCTTCCTCCCACCCATTGCTCCATCCCAAATCTGTCTGTTCCATTCCCCACATCCCAGAGACCTGCCACCTCTGGACTAATCCAACCCTGAGTTGGAAACCTGGTATCAGACCCAGTTCTTAATCTACTTGACATCATCTGTAGAATGAGATTCATGACACCAGTCTTGGGAAAGTGATGAGAGGGGCAGATTAGACCACAGACAGAAAGTGCCTGGCATTCAGCAAGTACCTGGTCATCATTAGTTCATCTTCCACAGCCCACCTCATCTTTCGAGACAGAGACGGGCCCTCTGGATGACCTCATTGAATTCCCTCACACTATAAGGAGGCAACGACGGCAAGATAAAGAGGCTGATGAAGAACACTGAGGGAGTCAGTGGGCAGGACTGGGAGTAGAACTCACACTTCTGTGATCCCAACCCATGCTCCTTCCCTTATATTTTTGGCCTCCTTTGAGCTCTTTTCAATCCCCACTGGCACTGTCCTCTGTTGGCCAAATGTATGTTACTTTCACCTCCTCTGTCAGCTCACAAGCTCCTCAAAGGCACCAACTAAACATACTGACTTGGGGTCAGATGTCATCTGTGAAGTGACATTTCTTGTTGTTGCTGTTTTGTCACTCATCAAAACAACGAGCCCCATCCAACAGATCATCTGCTCACTCTCTTCCCTTCCTTATGGAGGACGTTCTTACAAACGGCATGATTGGGTGTATTTGAGCTGGTCCTAGGCAGGAAAGGCACCGTTTGGTTTGTGGCAGTTGGCCATGGGTGCTGCTTATGAGGATTAAGATAAATGTGCCCTGGAACCAGCGGCTCTTAACCTGAGGACCAGGCATGTGGGAACTCCTCTGGAAAGAAAGGCCGTGGCTCCAGCTTTCATCATATGCTCAGGGTTATCTGTGACCCCAAAAGAGTTAAGGACCATTAAGAAGCATGGCTCTAGGTGGCCAAGAGCCATGTAGCTTCACAGGCTTTGGGTTCAGACCAACTGGGATGCACATCCAGTCCCTGCAACTCGCTAAACAGCTACTCTGGCCAAGTCACTGAACCCTCAGTTTCCTCATCTGTAAAATGGTAATAAAATTACAGTCTACTTCACAGAGTTGTGATGTTCCAGGAGCTCTTCCAGGCAGAGACGTAGCACGGTGACCAGCACAGGGTCCAGGCTCAATGAACGGGCCTGTTGGGATAACTGAGGCATTGTGGTGGTAAGCCTATAATAGCATTTACTCTGCTCTTGTCCAGCCAGGAACACTCCTTCCATCTCACAGCTACCACCTTCTTCCAAACCAGGAACCCTGTTTTATTCATCTTACTATTTTCATGCAAATGTGCTAACACAGTCTCCTGAGAACTTAACTCATGGCCAAGACTTGCTACACTTTGCATTTCAATATTGGGGTCCTTCTATCTGTGCTTTTCTTCTATCCATATTCCAACCAGAGCGGCAATATCCAGAGCAAGGATGTAACAAGATCTGATCCCTTTGGCCATTCTCTGCAGGGACTCTGGCCTGTTGAACATTTACTCAGTTAACCTCCTTATCTCCCTGTTAATAGTTCAAGGAAAACCAAACAAGGTCCCTTGCCTAAGTCAGCAGCTCTTCATTCAGGGGAAATTTATGTAACCCAACCAAATACTTGAAGGACTAAGGGAGTGTCCCCTTTAACCTCCTGAAGATACTGGCATCAAGGACAGGGTGGTGTTGGTCCAGGCAGCACAGGGCAATGGAAGGCGAAGGTGTTTCAGGCTATACCTTGGTGTTGAAGCAAAGACCCTTCCCCATATGTTGTGTGCCACCTGATTTGCAAACAAAAGCAGGATGAGGACTTGGCATTGGGTGCCCAAGATGCCAATCAAATAGCATAATGGACTCCCAGGACCCAGAGAAGTGATTAGGACTTGGATGGTTCTGGATCAAATGGGAAAGATTTATGGGGAAGAATTATACACCACAGAGACAAGACACTTCTGCAAGTTTCACCTTAGCTCTCTGACCTTCCAGTTAGGTCCCTAGAAAGTGGTGAGAATAGGAGGTAAGGTTGTGAGAAGTGCACAGCTGGAGGGCAAAAGTCTCATCTGCCTTCTATAGGTATAGGAATTTCACAACATTTCTGAGAATCTACGGTCTCGATTCAGAGGAATCTGGGCTAAAATTCAACAACTTGCCCAAGATCACAACCTCAGCAAGTGGCAGAGCTAGGATCCAAACAAACCCAATTTGTCTGATGCCAAAGCCTGTGCTATTTCCACTACACCATCTTGCCTACTTGAGATCATTCCAGAAAGAGGATAGCCTAGCACATGAAAAAGCTGAGTTTTCGCTAAAACGTGTACTTCACTGGGGCTTAGGGTAATGATTAAATAAAATTAAATATGCATGTGCTCATCGATCTTTGGGCTTCCAAAAGAGAAAGCAGAATTACCTCCCAGGCCCACAAATTAAGTGTATATTTTGTTTTATGCTCTTTTCCTTTTTATGGAGAAATCAGAAAATCATATCTAGTAGAATGGTCTTGAGGTTTTGTGGGCTTTTTAAAAACTTGAATATGTATTATGTGTACTAGCAAATTAGGAGGTAAATAACTGCCACGGTGTGCTGTGAGACCAAGAACACATGAAAAGATGACCCTGGCCCCACCTCTTCCTTGAAGAACAGTATCCTACAAGCCTATGGGGCTGGTGGGGTGTGGGTGAAGCTGGTTAATGGTAAGAAAGGTTAGTGGGGCAACAGAAGAGAGGTGCCAGCTAAATATCCCATATAAATGTTGATCCTTTCGACTGGGACATTTCTGCAGTGTTAATCCATCCTGCAAGCCCAGCTCGAAGACAAAGACTGTGATTGTGAAATAACACTCACCACAACTATATGGGGTATTACATTATTCCTTTTTTATAGAAATGAGAAATACAGAAACAAGCTCAGGTCCAGAGAAGCTAAGTCATTGGCCCAAGGTGATATACCTGGTCAGTGTTGAAGCCAGGATTCAAACCCAGGTAGCCTGACGCTTACAGCTGATGTTCTCAGCCACTATTAAACTTTCTACGCTCACTGTAAAGGCCATCATCAAAACACATGACTGGGAGTCAGAGAACCTGAGCTTTATGTCATGTGACATAAAGCCTTATTAGACATGTGACCTCGGGCAAGTCCCTGCACTCCTCTGAGCTCCAATTTACTTATCAAGAAATTAAAGCAAATGAAAAATAGTAATAAAGTCTATTATACAAGTTTGTTATGAGAATCAAATGAAATAATATTAGTCAATCTGAGAAGTTCTACACAAATGCTGCTTAAAATTGTATGTTCCATGATTTGCAAGTGTGTAATAAAGACATAATTTATATGAAAATGACTGGTAGGGACCAGATGACAGTGGCGTAAGGCATTGCCTTAGGGGGCTTTTTTAATCATGACTTTCTGAACTACCAGGACGGCTATTTTACTTTCATGATTTAAAATGTATGAAACAGATGTTGGCTATTATTATAATTACTATTATCACCATTCACTAGGACTGAAAATAGTTTCCTGAGTTCATGCCTTATCAAAAAATTGGAAGCCGAGCTTTTCTGTTCCAAACCATTTGTGGTGTTTCCTAAAGATAGCATCTTGAGAAAGGTCAAATTTAGCCCATGCCCAGTGCCTGGATTTCGCTTGCCCGTGGCGAGTCTCAGGCGGGACACTCAGATACTCACATTCATGTTGTTCATAGGGTGGGTAGCTCAGCCGAACGGAGATAAGGATCAGGAAGATAAATAGAGGCCAGGCCACTTCCAGCAGCAGCTGACACTGAGTGGGAAATAAGACAAAGCACTGTGAATTTAAAAAATCACATGGATGCCTAATGCTACTGGGCTTCGGGAAATCCACAGGAAAGTTAATTAAACAATTGATGAACTTCTCCAGCCTCTCCCACCACTCTCTAAGCTTTAATAACACTGAATTATTTGCAGTTCTCACCTTATAACATACTATTACATACATCTGTTTTCTTTAAGAAAGGGAAGATGCTTCCCACCCTGCTTCATCCGGCTTCTTCAAGATCCAACCAGGTATAATTTCCTTTACTAAAATCTCAGGCTGAGCTAGAAGTGCTCTTCCTGTGCTCCCACAGAAACCCCTGCATACTCCTCCCACAGCATTTTCCTCGAGCCCCTGAAAGCATCTGTTTCTGTCGCTGGCTTCCTCACTGCACTAGAGCATCCTGAAGGCAAGCACTGGGTCTGAGTCATCTCTGCATTCCCAGCCTTAGGGCAGTGGCAGGTATGTAATGACCATCTATAGAAAGGAGAGAGCCAGGGCAACCTGCTTGGCTAAATACACACCACCTCCGCTCCTTTAAAGGCACACGAAGTTACCCCATGGGGCAGAGAAGAGGACTTCAAAGGACAATGGAAATTCACACACATGGTTCTATATCGACCGGTGTGCACCCAAGACTGGAAAGAGTGCAAAGTTCTTTCCATCCATTAACGTCTGGTCACCATCGTCTCCAATGGGTTGGAAGATCATTAAACTTGTAAGCAAGCATGATCCACTGGTTAAAGCAATGAGGTTTCCCTAAAGGGAAACCCTGCCTCAATGAGTTACCAGGGGATAGGTAAGCACAGGGACAGGATGGAAATCATTAGACATAATTTAATTGAACCAGTGGTGTTCAGACAACTAGTTACACTGCCTGAAGTCTCGCACCTTGTTGGTTCCTTTCATTTCTAGACTCCGACGTTGTAATTAGGATGAACACCAAAGAGGCCAGAAGACTCATGGGGCCTCATGGTTAAGAGTAATTACAAGTGTGGTTTGAGAGTCATGAAGCAAGAGAACACTAGTATGAAATCCCCGCTTTTCCTTAAACAGAAATTTTTTCTTGATCCTCAAGTCTATATATTTTTAGTGTGGAAAATTTGAAATTAAAAAAATACAGTAAAGTATGAAAAGGTAAATATAAATCACCCTTAATCCTACTTCCCAGAGATAATCCCTAGTAAACTGAGCTAACAATGGTTCTCTGTTAATATTTTTTGTCTTTTTTTCTATGCATACATAAATTATATCTTTTCTCTACAAAGGTGAGATTACACAGCATATATACTTGTATTTTGCTTTTTCACTTAACACTATATTGGGACTGTTTTCATGCCATAAAATATTCTCTTAAAATATGGATTTTAGTGGCGACTTCATATTCCACACTGTGAATAGATCATAATTAATTTAACCTTTCTGCTATTGTGGTGCCTCAAATTGTTTTTTGGTTTTTTTGTTTATTATTTGTTGTTGGATTTTTGGTATTTTAAATAAACCATTTTTAATTTCCAAAGACCTTTGATATGGTTCCACATTAAACTCTTTTAAAAATCTTTTCGGAAGGAAATCCAAGGATGATAGTGGATGTCCTGGGGTGGTAAGAACATGTGTGATTTTTTTCAATACTTCCCTATGCTTTCTAAATTTTCCGTAATGAGCACATATCGCTTCTCTAATAGAACAAAAAAACACTGTTACCACATAACTATGAAAAATACATTGCTACAGACAGCACACCAGGAAAAAAAGAAAGACAAATGGGTCCCTCTTTGGAAGACAGCATGTTGTCATGGGGTCTCAAAGACCAAAGACCGGGCTGTTCTTGCTAAATATTTCTGTAAATAATCCCAAACAGGCAACACACACTGAAATCTCCAAGCTTTCAAACAACTTTCGGCCTCTTCTACCAGCTGAGCCGGTTGTCCCTCATTGGAGCTCCCAGATACTCGGAGCCTTTAACAGCACTTGGCAGAGCAGGGGCCCTATTTATATAGGAGCCTGTCCCCTAGTGTCACCTTCTTCTCACTAAGCCACATGATAAGGGCTTAAAAAATATTTGTTGAGTAAAGAAAATGAACTTAAGTTTATAGAATAATGAAGCTGGAAATACAAATCAGTTGAGCCCTTTGGGAAAGCCATTTGTCTCCACATATTCAAAAGACATGTTTATCCCCTTTGACCAAGTAATATTCCTAGGCGTACATCCTACAGAACTAAATTTAAAGTATCAAAAAGCTATATGCATGAAGTTATTCATTCCTCAAAACACTATAATGGCAAAATATTGGAAACAACTTAATTCCACAGCAATAGGGAGATGATCAAACCATATACATCTACTCAACAATATACTATGCAGTCATTACAACAGTGTTCACGAAACACAGACACTATCAACCATGCGAAATTCAGTGAAAAATGCAGAACACAAAATTGTATGTTATTCCAAGCTTATAGCTAAATAAAATCACTTACAAATATTAACAGACAGGAATAAAACTTCTGGGGTCTTTTTTTTCTTTTTTGCAGGTAAAGATTCACCCTGAGCTAGCATCTGTTGCCAATCTTCCTCTTTTTTTTCCCACTCCCCAAAGCCCCAGTACATAGTTGTATATCCTACTTGTAAGTCATTCTAGTTCTTCTGTGTGAGCCGCCACCACAGCAGGGCAACTGACACGAGTGGTGTGGTTCGCGACTGGGAAGTGACTCCGGGCTGCCGAAGCAGTGAGAGTGCCAAACTTGAACCACTAGACCATCAAGGCTGGCTCTAAAACTTTTTAAAAATGGCAAAGCTGTGAATGAACTCAAAAAAAGAATAGTGAACTCAGAAAAAAATAAAAAATTAAATAAAGAACCATCTTACTTAAATGAGTCATCAATTATGAGTCATAATTGTCATCAATCTTGAAGCTCTGAAGCTACATTTGTACTTTTAGGATAAATAGTAGCTACCATTTATTTATTAAGAGTCCAAAATGTAGCAGGCCCGTTATATATGGACTACTTCATTGAAACCTCTGAACATGCCCGTGCTGTAGGAACCCTTGTTGTCTCTGTTTTAAATGCAGCAAGGCTAAAGCTCAAGGAAGAGTAAGCCACAGAGACAGCCAGCAGCCTGGCTGAGATTAGTGGCTAGTTCTCTTCAACTGTGGAGCCCCATGGAATTTTATTTGACACAGTAGGTGGCCCAGGCAAGAAAACAACCCCACTAGGTGTCACCGTCAAAAAACATCGACAGGGTCCACTGAGGTAAAATGAACCTGTGGCCTGTAGATTCATAATAGCTACAGCCAATACTGAGCACCTGCTGTGTGCCAGGGATCTTTATGCAACTCTGTGAGGTAGGTTGTATCATTACCATTTTAGAAGTAAAGAAACTAAGGTTTCTTTCTTAAACCTGTCCAGGTTACAAGCCGTAGCCTGGGAAGAGAGCGCACCAGTGTTTGAATCCAGATCTACTGACCCCTGTGTGCTTTTGCACCCACGCTGCCTCTCACAGAGCCATGGTTGGAACATATACCTTTTAAGATGGCCATTTAAGAGGAGTCTAGCACTCAAAAGCCCTCCTGAGCACTGATCTGACCCAGTGAATCAAGCCTCATGTTCCTGGACATCTCTGCAACTCCCATATCTAGGACCCTGTAGGGTAGCCAATGCTCAAAATATGTGGGCTGACTGAAAAGAAAAAAGAATGGATCTTCCCCATGGCACGGGTAGCAAAGGGCACAAGGAAAATCTTACAAATCATATTCAGCAACTGAAGACAGAGGGTGTAAGCAGATTAAGGAAAGAGGTAAGAAAAAGACTGAAAATAATAATAATGGCTAACACTTAAATAGGCCTCACTATGTATCAGTGTCCTAACTGCTTTACATATATTAACTCATTTAATCTTCAAATAACCTGTTAGTACTATAATACCCATTTTGGAGATGAAGAAACTGAGGCTCAAAGAATTACTAAATAGCCCAAGGATACAAGCTGGGTAAACGGCAGAGGCAGAATTCAAAGCCAGTCCAACTCAAGGGTCCCTGCTCTTAGCTAGCCACTATGCACCCCAACCACCTTACGATCCCTGCCCTATTACTAAAGTATCTAGATTCTTCATCTTTCAAAGACCTTGCTGAGCTGAGACACTAACACATATGAACGAATGAAGAGACTGTCTCCACAGCTCACAGCATCCAAAGCAGAGAACTCACGAGAGACAAAATTCAATCCGCGCCCTTTTACTTGATACTTCTACAATTATTTCTGTCGTGGAACACAGAATTCACCTCCCAAACGCAGAGGAATGTTCTAGGGATTTCTTTTCCTAATAGCCTCCCTCTAGAAACCTAATTTGACTTCTGCAAGGAATGACATTCTGGCTCCACTTATTATCAAAATCAGATTTTTCCCCCATCTCGAAGCTTAGCACTTGTCCTACACCCAGGCCCTCATAAATAGCTTGGAAATAAGACTGATGCTTTCCTGCTACAAACTCCTACAGAAAACTCTTCTAATCTTACGTTGGTACCCACCCACCCACCTCCACACCTCCTCCCCCACGAGGTGGAGGAGATAGAGAGGAACACTGTTTTCTAAAGATGTTTCTCACCAAAGTCAGAAACTCAGAACTTTCTTTTCGTCTTGGGTATTCAAATAATAATTCTGATGGTTAAATAAACTGCTACACTGAGCTGCTCTGGGGAGCACCAAAGCATCCGCTTTCCATCCCATTATTCCTCAGCTATAACATGGGGATAACACGAGCAAGCATTTCTAGGGCAGGGTTCTCAACAGCGGCACTACTGACATTTTGGGCCAGATAACTGTTGTGGGGGACTCGCCTGCGAACTGTGGGATGTTGACCGCATCCCTGACATCTAAGCAACAGCAGCACCACCACCCCCATCCAGGACTGTGACAACCAAAACATGTTTCCAGACCTTACCAAACATCCCTGGGGCATTGAAAGGGTGACAGAATACTTTTTAGAACTTGATAAGGTAGTAAGATTCAATGGGGAAAAGAAAGAGATGAAAATATCAAAGAATATTCTGAGAGGCAAAAAAGGAAGTGTGAGACAACGAGAGCCCCAAGACATCAGACTGTTCACCAAAGTAATAGCACCTTCTGAGCTGTACCAGCATCAAAATAAAAAATTTTTATCACATGACCAATTGAATAACCCCAAAAGAGCCCCCTACACAAAGAAGATGTTAATAAATGTTCCAGACATAACTGGAAAAGGAATCCCTGTTTGATAAAAGCTGCTGGGATGACACAACATGAATGTGAAGAAAAATTAATTTTAGACCCATTCCAGATACCATACACCTCAATTAGGTCTGGGCAAATTAAAGTGAAATCTTAAAGACCACATCAGAGAAAGGCTGGGGCAGGGGCTGGTAACAATTCTTAAAACCAGGCCTGCCCTTCCAGAACTATAAAGCCTCACGCATTGATGGTGGCTCTTTAAATGGTTTGATCCTTTGGAGGGACATCTGATCACATACTTCAAAGGCCATTCTTCTTTGACCTAATAATCCTACTCCTGAGATTCTGGCCTAAGGAAATAATACAAAAGTAAGAAAAGTCTAGATGTATAAAACCTTTATAGTAGTTTATTTATAACAGCAAACACTGGAAACATCTACATGTTGGCCATAGAGTATGAACTTAGAAAATAAAAACTGCATTGATGGCTTACTGTAAAGCTACCAGAAATGTCAACAGCAGATGGCAGATGTGGGGCCAAAAGATCCAGCCCCTCCTCTCCCTAACTAATTTACAATACTTTCTTCACCTGTGAAACAGAAATTGTAATGTACACCTCTCAGAATTGCTGTGAAAATCAAGAAGGTAATGGATATAAAAGTACTTTCAAAACTACAAAATGCGGCCTACACATCAGAATCATTATTATAAATATGAAGATTATTTGGAAGTATGGGAACACAGACATCAAAGAACATTAAACGAAAGAAGAAGAAAGAGCATAAAATGGTACATATGTATGCAATGATTATAACTGTCTCCTTGGGCTATTGTCACTCAAATCCTCTCAGTGCCAAGGACCACATAATCTGACCCTCGTAATCAAGACCTATCTACCTGAGGGACTCCTTCTGCACATAAGATAAAATTCGATTGCCCTTTCCAGCTCGAGGGTCCTACGTGATGTGGTCCTGCTGACTCCCAGCTCCCCCCAGCCAGTCTTCATTCACTCCACCAGTGCCACTGGCCTTTCTGTTCCTTGACTCAGGGACATGCATTGGCCCCACGGCCGTCACACCCTTTGTTTCTCTGCCTGGAATACAGTACCCCTGATCTGTGAGCCCCCAACCTGCCCCTGGTCAAATGCTGCTTGAATTTCAGGGCTCTTAGCTTAAATGTCATGCCCTTCCATTCGAAATTAGAGTCCCTGACCACAGCCTGGGAGTATCTAAAAAAGTACCACAGTTTGTCTGGGTTTTTTTCTTTAGAACACTTATCACAGTTTGTTATTATGTTTTTACTTCCATGATAATGTGTTTCATATCTGCTTCCCTCACTGAACTATAAGCTCTCTGAGGGCAGGGATCACGTTTGTCTGCTTCACCACTATACACCCAACACACTGTCCTACAGGCAGTAGATGCTCAATAAATATTTACTCAATGAAACAATAAATGGCTATTTGTTCTAACTTTCTTCCTTCTGTAGAAGAGGAAACTAAAAGTCAAGAGAAATGAGTTTCCCTAAGCCACTGAGGTATACAGTGGTCAAGCTGGAATTAGAATTGAATTGAAATTAGATAACAATTAGAATTATTCTCTGGATTTGAACCATCACTGCCAGGCCAGCACTAAGGACACGGAAGAAATGTGTCAGGTGAAACTGAAACTGGGGAGGGGATATGGAGAATTTCCATCTACCCTGTAAAAATTCTCTAATGGCTTCTAAATGGGGAGTTTTAATTTTTATTTATTTGATAGCTTATTCCTTGTCATTAAACAATGCTCAAATACTGATACTCTAATTTATGCAAAAATTTGAATCACCTATTTTCTCAGCCACATGGCTAATCAGATCTAACTGAGAAAATTAATAGCAAAGTCTAAAAAGAGAGGCCATATGGCCGTACTTGGTCCCATCTGTTCCATGGGGACCTTGGTCTCTGGCTCAGCCTAAAATCGGATGAGGGATCCTGAGGACTCTGAAGCCCCTCACCCTTCCTGTCCCAAGCCCTGTTTGTACTGAATGACTGCCACCCACACAAGTTAACGGTTACTTTGGACCCAAACTGAGCTTTGCACCCAAGTTTCGCAACTCAATTTCAATGCATTCTGTGCCCGACAGGAATAGCGGAAAGCTAACCCTGCCTGATGGTTCCCATGAGGCTGCACAATGGGGGCACAAGAAAGAGGTCCCCAGGATTCATTCGCAAACAAGGACGCTGAGCAAAAGGGCAAATGGATGCCTTTCAACAAGGTTGCTCTGGGGTGTGCTGTTCAGCTCCCAGCTTTTACAAATTCTTTCTACTCTTCCTCGCAGCAGCACACAGGCCCCTATAGCAGGGCAGCCTCCTTGAGACCTGCAAACTAATGGCCCATTTGACACATTTACCACTTGTTCAGGAAATACTTATTAAGCATATCCCAGGTGCCAGGCTCTGGGGCCAAGTGTGTGCATGCCAGGATCTCAGAAGGTGGTAACGAGCAATGATTTTCCATACACTGTGGGCAAGAACGATCACGGAGCTGCTACCTTCTTCCCCTGCCTAATGGGCAGGACTGGTTCCGAGTGCACAAGCTAACAAAGTGGCACCAAAGCCCCTAACAGGTTCCAATGTCTAATCAATACAATCTAGAAACGCAAGCCAGGTGGATTGGGAAGCAGCTACCGGTCAGAATTTAAGATCCAGGGACATTAAACGGTTAGTACAGATAAAGCAAAGCCTGCTAAAAAGGGCCTGTGCCTGGAGGGCCCCCAGGAAATTGGTTCTGGTGCTACTTCCATGATGAACCCACTCTGAACCCTGCCCCCCTGCCCCAAACACCAGGTCCACCAACTGTACAGGGGACAGGCCAGATCTTCCCAGCTCTGACAATCTAAGCATCTGCGACCTGACATAAATGATGTTTCTTTCTCTTTCAGCAAAATACATTTCCTTTAGAAATCAGGAAGGGAGGAAACAAGGACAAGCTCACAGGCAGTGCTGTATTATCTAGAAAAGCCCTTCTGTGTCAGGATGCTGGGTCCCTACTTCCTCCTTCAACAAGAACTCTGCCACAAGGCTACAGACTGCCTTGACTAAACCTGTCTATCTCCCTGATCTTAACCTTTTTTTTTTTTTTGAGGAAGATCAGCCCTGAGCTAACTACTGCCAATCCTCCTCTTTTTGCTGAGGAAGACTGGCCCTGAGCTAACATCCATGCCCATCTTCCTCTACTTTATACGTGGGACGCGTACCACAGCATGACTTTTGCCAAGCGGTGCCATGTCTGCACCTGGGATCTGAACCAGCGAACCCCAGGCCGCTGAGAAGCAGAACGTGAGAACTTAACCGCTGCACCACCGGGCCGGCCCCTTAACTTTTTTGAACCCATAAGCCATACTGAGCAAGAAGCAACAAGCTGTGACCACTGGAGACTGGCCTAGTCTGGATGGCCCCACCCTACATCCTATTCCAGGACCCTGTGCTCCTGATCCCTTGGTTGACCTTGGGGAAATCCCTTCCCTGCGTTGTGCCTTGGTGTTCTCATCTGTACAATGAGAGGCTTGGACTGGACTACCCTTGAGACCTCCTTTCATTGCTAAGATGACACAATTCTTTCCACTACTCACTGGCTAATGGACACACTATGGCAGAGAGAGTTTCCCATCACGTGGGCTGTTGCCACCAGGATGAGAAGAGGCAGGAGACCTGGACCACAGAGAGCCAAGAAATGAGGAGAGGAGATGAACACACAGGACCTGGGAACAGCCATGGGAGGCACGGACAAAGGCAAGGAAGAGGTTAGAAACTTGAAGATTTTGAGACTGAGGATAGAAAACATAATGATACTACTGTAAAGCAATTTGACACAGTGGTTTAGAGTACCAACTCTAGAGTCAGATTATCTGGATCTGAACCCTACGTGTGCTCCTGACTAGCAGTGTGGACCTCAGACAAATTACTTAAACTTTCTCTGCTTCAAGTTGCCCAGTACAAGGAAATAATACAATAACACAAGTTCCCCAAAACAAGGAAGTAAGAGTACTTCATAGGGTCTTAAAAGGATTAATCTAATTAACAACCTACTTTAGTGCCTAGCACATGGAAGCTCATTCTACGTGTTTGCTTTTACTATATTATATAATATTATGTTATATTTTACTATTACTATTATTATTACCCAAGACAGATAAGATATGTAGATTCTAGTTACTACTCTCTCACTAGTGACCTGGGGATTCAGTACTCATTTGTAAAGTGAGGGGCTAAAAAAAATCAGTGTTTCTCAAACTAGAAAATATACATATATATTCATGAGGGATTATATATGAGTTCTCTGAGGATTTTAAACATTTTGTGTTTTCATTTCAATGGTCATCTAAACAAATTCAAATAAACATGTCTGGATTTTCTCAATGCCTACTTCATGACCAAGTTCTGGCACAAGACTTCAAAGCCGAAGTTTATATTTGTGTTTGTGATTGTGTTGGCCCCAATATAATTGTAGCAACCTAATGAGAAAGGAACAGACGCAGACACGATTTATGAATGATGAGATTGGACCAAATGAAAGCCAAATGACATCAAATGAAGGTTGTTGGAAAAATGGTTGGAGAATTGAGCCATGAGCACATAGTCATATAGACTGTCCGATCTCAAAAGGGTCAGCACTACAGCATTCACAGCCAAAGTCACATTCCTACTCATAATTTGGTTTCAGCTAACCAATGTCAGCTGTCTTACTACATTAAGGGTGTTAATTTGAATTGTATTGGTTTTGCAATTTTGTTTGCATTTAATTTGTAAGTACGTATGGGTCATATGATTGTATAATAGCCTGGAAGTATAAGGAGTTTATCTCTAGTTTATCTTCATATATGCACATATTTAAGTAACATTATAACAAAAAAGAAATTTAGTGAACACTGCCTTTTTTTTTTTGCTTTTAAAGGTGGTCCAAGCATTATTCTAGTTTGAGAGACGCTGAATTCAATTCTCTCCAAGGTCCCTCACAGCTCTTTGAGTCTAAGAAAGATGACCATTTTAGTTACAGACGTGTTCAGCTTTGTTAAGACAGCCAAGTGGGGATGCAGGCTTAGAATTCAGGAAAAACGGCAGCGCAGGAAACAGAGATTTAGAAGCCAACTACAGAGAGGTGCAGCTAAACCCAGGAGACTAGATGGGATTTCTGAGTGTTCAGAGATAGACAAGCAAAGAGCTGATGTCTGAGCTTCCGGGAGTTCACCACGCCTTATGGCCTTCAGCTTCCTCTGTGGAAAAATACTCTTCACGTGTGCATGAAAGACGATCTGCTCAGGATTACTCGAAGAATTACTGTCCCATCTGGGAAGGGAATGGCTTAGAACAATCCACAGGAATAAAACAAATCTCAGCTCTATAGCCCTCCAGGCTTGCAATCAAAGTGGAAAGGAGAGAGTCTACACTGAACTAAGAGATCCAGTCTCTGAGCTCTAAGAGCTGGGCCGCTAACTCACTTTATTCCCACCTCCCAGAAATACGGGGGGCCTATTAGGTTCTCTTGGAGAGCCAGGTGGCCCTCAGGACTGCAGCAAAAGGAAAAAGTGGAATGGTCAGGGGCAATTCTGTGCCAGATGCTTGAGGTCTGAACTCAGGCCTGGGCACTACCACAAACCAAAGCCAAGACTTCTGACCGGCTGAAAATCGGCCCTCTATGATAAGCAATAGGGCCATATCAGGACCACACAGTCCTGCGTCCACCAGGGCCACATTCATTCAATCACTTTGAGAAAACCAAGAAGACTCTCTTTCTCCCCTCCTCCAATCCCCAACTCAAAACCATGAAGAAAAGCATGGGAGACGCCCCTGGAGAAACCCACGCTTACCGTTTGTCTTCTTCTGAAAGTGAGGTTCTTCCACAGCAGTAACCTCAACTGAGGCCAACAAGCCATGTTACCTCAGCTGGCACCCACGGCAACCTGCGTGTGGCTTGGGAGCCTGTGAAGGCCGTGGCCAGAGCTCAGGGCAGGGACGCTGTGGCTGGTCATTAACTGAAAGATAAAGCAGGAGGGGAGAGAGCTGTCAGTTATTGCTGCAAAGCCATACACCAGTGAGGGCTGGTACTCCAACCTCCTCACGGGAGACCTCAACACCCAGGTCTGCGTCATGACTACTCAACAGGTCATGAGTCCCCGACTTCCAGCCTGGGGGTTCTCCAATAAACAGAGATTCTGGAGGTTTTCTGGTGGTAGCCTGTGAGCTAGTCATTATAATCCTAATCATTTTAGCTCCACTGGTGTGATCACTCGGGAATGAAAAATACACTTATGAAAACAGACTTACATGAGCAATCTTAGTGGCCAAAACACGGAGGCTGGAAATGGCATACTGGAATCTCAGAGACCTCCCTCCCTTCTCTAGGAAAATGCCTCCCCTCACACAAAATGTCAGCAGCGTTTATCAATTTTGCCTTGAACCTGGGGTAACTTATGCTATTCCCTGAAATTCACTGTAGACTACATTTTCATCTGGCCACAAAGTCGAGTCCTTCAAATGATAAATGGCACCATGGATAAAGCAGTTTCCCGATCCGGAAAGCCACAGTATGTCTTAGATGACTGTGAGTAAACACTAAGAAAATGCCACCTACACCTGGCTCCCAGGTGATGAGGACAATCCCAGTGCTATGTGTCTGTGGAAAGAAAAGAATATCCCGTGGAGAATCGAATCAGCCAAGGCAGGCAGAGAGCATCGCCGGTGAGACTGACAAGCTCCCAGTGTCCAGACATATGCACACTTCTGGCCTGGCTCCACCCGCACCTTCACGCAGAGCCTGGCTCCCTGGAGGACTGCTTTGCCATGCTGGGGAAGAGGAGGTCCTCACAAAGAAGGGATACAACATTCTGGGTGTCGCAGCTGCCCACTCAACAACTGTATTTATTTAACACTGGAATAATCCCAAGGAGTCATACCAAAGTTGAAGAAGGGACAGAAAATGAAAAACACAAGACGGGAGGGATACACAGGTCAAAGTCAGGCCCTGCCCGCACTTCGTAGTCGCGAACCCTTAGCAGAAACCAGAAACCAGCTTTACCTCTAAAATGGCTGAGTTAATCCTTGTGGCCTCTAGTGGAGGAGAGGTGGGAGTGGGATATTACACATGAGGAACAAACAGCAAAAAAAGCTAAGAATGTAGCGAGCACTTGTGGATATAAAACCAAGGTCGAGGGGGCCGGCCCCCATGGCAGAATGGTTAAATTCACGCAGCCCACTTTGGTGGCCCAGGATTTCGGCAGTTCGGATCCTGGGTGCAGACATGGCACCACTCATCAAGCCATGCTGAGGTGGCAGTCCACATAGCACAACCAGAAGGACCTACAACTAGAATATACAACTATGTACTGGGGGGTTTTGGGGAGAAGAAGAAAAAAAAAACCAAACAAGTACTGGACTAAAAATCCTTAAGTTCAAATCGGATCTCAATGCAAGGGTCAACCTCTAGTTGGATTTTACCCTTCTGCCCCTACAAGACTTGGATTAAAAACTTCTAGACTGAAAAAGAGAGTGGAGAGAATTTGCAGTGTCTGAAAAAAAGGAATGACCCAGTATTATGTATTTTGATTCATTCATTGACAATCCAACAAATCAGGATTTCTTCTGAAATATTCAAGCCTTAGGACCTATTTCTTATCTTTATCAGCAAACTTCTAGAAGGACTCAGACCCCCAAAATTTCTCACTTCAAAAATAAGAAGAGTTAAACAAGCATTGTGTCCCTTTGCAATTTGCTGTTTAAAGATGTCAACTGGCCTCCGAGTGCTGAGAGCCAGAAGGCGATTGTGAGACGCGTGCTTGTAATCCCAAACTGTTCTGTAAGTGGCCTAGGACAGGGCTTGCATTCCAGAAACAGTGAAATAAATAATTAGCTAGATTTTTCTCATGCAAAAGCTGCTCTCCAGGCATCACTTAGTTGATTTAGAAGCTACATGAATCTTTTCAGATCCCCAAGGTAACAATGAGGAGGCTGGAACACAAGTTTGTAATTAAAAGGAATATTAACCTAGTTGAAAGAGTCCAGATATGAATTAGCTCCAGCTTCCCAACTATGTGCCCTTGGCCAAGCCTTTACGCTCTCTGAGCACCAAGTTCCTCATTATAAAATGGAGATGACAATATCTACCTTGCATGATGTTCCAAGGATTAAATGAGATAATATAAGTAAATTCCCAACATTGTAGATGGCACATTATTAGTGCCAAAGAAATGAGTTCCTTTCCCCTAACTTATCTTGCTCTCTCCTATCGGTACCGTCTAGCAGAGACACAGTTACATGCTGTCCCAACGTTCTTTTCTATTTCCTGGGACCAAACCAGAGCACAGATTGCCTCCCTCAAACCTGAGTGGAGAATCTCAGAGGAAGAGAAGACGCACCTCGATAGAAGTTCACAAGAAGAGAAAAGGGCAGGAGAAGTTTTTTTGAGAATGTCTTCCTAAAAGTAGAGTTTCTGGGTCTCCAGATCACAGGTTCCGATCCCAGGGACAAGTTCCGATCTCCAAGAGACACGCAGAAAAGGTGAGCAAGAAGTAGCCCGGAGCAGCAGCAGAGTGTTCTGCTCTGGCTTTCCTGGGCGCGAACAGGCAGGCTTCTTGTCCCGATTTCCCCACCGACCTTGGCATGGCCCTGGCCATCCACATAATTCCCTCCTCCCACCTCAGATCATCGTTGGGAGTACTTCTGTCCAAAGAGGAGGGTTTGGCAATGCCCAACCCCTCTGCTCAGGTAAGTGAAGCCAAAAGCACATTTCTACATCAGTTTTCCAAGGAAATGAACAAACAAACCAGAACTAAAAAGAAGGCGGTCCTATGTACTGGATTTCTCAATGTTCCAAAGCTAGTAGCATGTTCGCTCCTGCCCTTATGCACATTTCCAGTTACTGGCTGGAAAAGGTCCCACTTCACAATCATAGCGAGTCAACAGGCCACTCTCAGCCTGCTCCTGGGTGACCACAACAGCCACTTCACTGGTCTCCCTGCCTCCAGTCTTTCCCCCTCCCATCCATTTATCACAGAAGTTATTCCACTAAACCAAATATCCCCCACTTAAAACCCTTTGCCATCTTCCCACCGCCCTGAGGATAACATCTAGTCCTCACTATGGTCTCCCTGATGACTCCAGCCTTTTCTCTTGCCACTCCTCCCCTCCTGATGCCCCAGAAAACTACTCACAGGCGCTGAAGAGGCTGCGCTCTCTCCTATCACTGGGACTTCCTGGAGTTGCTCCCTGTCCTGAAACACTTGCTCACAGAACTGTCAGCCTGGCTAACTCCTCCTCAACCTTAGGTCTCCATTTAGCAGCCACCTGCTCAGGATCCTCGCCTGATTACCTCCTCTGCACTAACACCTGGGTTAGGAGCCCCTCCTAGGTGCTGCGGGGGCAGCCTCTGTTCCCCTACTCTGAGTCCACACGGACCATTCCTGTTTCCTTCATCACTGTTTTCCCTAGTATGAAAAATGGTACTTGACATGCAGTAAGCGCTCGGGGACTGTCTGCTTAACTAATTAACTAAAAGATGGACATGAGAATTGGGTTTCAGAACATTAGAGTGGTGGCATTCCTGGGCCTGTGGTAACTGATTTCTCAAGCTTGATTAATGAATTCAGGTAAATTGTCCCCAGAGAGGGAGCTCTGTGTTCTGCAGGCTTCCACCACACACTCGTGAAGGCCACAAAGGACTGCTGAACTCCCCAGGTGACTCCTGGGGCATCCGGGAAAATGTAATTGAATCTAGGTCTGCTTCCCACAAAACCAGGTTGAGCTACGGACCGAGCAGGTCCTGCCAAGGCCAGTGGAGCCATGAAATCTGCTTTCTGCCAAGCTTCACGTTCAAGTGTGAGGGGCACTCCCTCTAGGTCTCATTAACAGCCACCCAGGTGGATCATCCCTCACCAAAATTTAATGGATAGTTTCCACACCCTAACCTTCTTTTGTACAGTATGGACCTAGCAGAAGTGATTGTTCAAACCTTTGACCGATTTTTTACAGAAATTTTCACTCCAAATGCCACTGATATTTTAAAGTTATTAATATCTAGAAAATAAACAAACTGTTAAAACATGACCTTCTAAAATAAGCAAAGACTCAACATCATTAGTTGCAAGAAATGCAAATTAAAACCACAATGAGATACCACTACACACCCACTAGAACTACTAAAATTTTAAAAATCTAGAAGTGTTAGCAAATACGCAAGCAGCTGGAACTCTCATAGACTGCTGGTGGGAATGTAAAATGGAACAACCACTTTGTAAAACAGTTTAGCAGTTTCTTGTAAAGTTACACACAGACTTAGGATTCAGCCCAGCTATCCCATCCCAGGTATCCACCCAAGAAATGAGAGTGTGTGCACACAAAGACCTGTACGTGAATATTTATAGAAGTCTTACGTGGAATACCTCAAAGTGGAAACAACCCAAATGTTCATCAACTAGTGAATAAACTAAAAAAGAATACTACTCAGCAGTAAAAAAGAAACTACTGATATATGCAACAGCATGGGCGAATCTCAAAAGTCTATGCTGAGAGAAATAAGCCCGACACAAAAGACTACATACTATACGACTCGGTTTATATGACATTCTGGAAAGGTGAAACAATAGAGACAGAAATCAGATCAGTGGTTGCTAGTGTTATGGTGGGGAAGAGGACAGACTGCAAAGGAGCCCTGAGTGATGGAGTTATTCTACATCATGATTGTGGTAGTGATTACACAAGTATATACATTCATCAAAACTCATCAAACCTCACACTTATAAAGGGTAGATTTAACGGTATGTAAATTATACATCAATAACCTGACCTTCCTGCCCCCCTGTGAAAAAGCACCTTCTATTATAATAATTAACATAGTCCACAAGTCAAATCATGCCTTGGAAGACCTAAGCACTGCATAGTGTAAAGCTTGATTATTGTGTGTTTCCCAGGAAGGTGAATAGTGTATAAAATATTCACTCAGTGGCTATTCACTCAACATCCAACTCAGCCTTAACTCTGCACGATTCCCATTAGCCACAACAAATATTTACTGAGTGCCTATTATGTGCCAAAGGATGTTCTAGAAACTGGAGATTCAGCATGAACAAAAGAGGCAAAGTTCCTGCTCTCATGGAACTTCTATTCCAGCAGGGAGGTGGAAAACAGACAGATAACACTGGGTTATTTGGCAGTGGGTGGTAGGAGTCACGAAGAAAAATAAAGCAGAGTAAGAGACAGAAAGTCACAGGGGTGGGTAACTTCTTTCTGATGAAGCCCCTTGAGGACAGTGAAATGAGAGAGTGGGCCATATGCTACTTGCAACAGGGTCACGAAATGATAGCTGGGACTGTGAATTCTTTTAACTTTTCCCTAAACCAAAAACCTGAAATGCCAGACAGACTCAGTGAGGCTGGCAAAAGAAAAAAATACAGGTTCAGAGGGAGCTTGGTGTGAAAGGGGAAATGATGACCCCAGTCAGCACATACCACACTGCTCCCCCACCCCCTTCCTCACCACAACAGTTTGGCCCTTTTGAACCTCATGTGTAAGTTTTAAAGAAAGATAAGAGATATAAAGAAGAAAGGAGGAGAGAGGAAGAGGAAGACACGCTAAAAAGACATGGTAGGAGGGTTTTTTCCCCACTTGGCAAAGCAAAAATCAAAACAGGAACGACTTCCCGTGACTGCCTTCCACCCTTCTAAAGCATGAAATCTGTCTACGGAAATGCAATAACAGGAAAAGATGCACATGTTTGCATTGCTACCAGAAACTCTTCGTTTGTGCAGTCACAAAAAGGTCGCTTGGTCTTTTTGCTTTCTGCAAGAAAACTGGGAGTACGTGAGACCATGCCTTACAGCTTTAGAGCTGAGCTTCCTTCCAAGGCTGGGAGTCAACCCCTTAGCCAGGGCACGCTCCGGAAGGGGACAGTCTCGAGGTCGGAACCACACAAGCCGCAGTTCTCACTGCGGCAGAGAAGTGAGACCGAAGAGGCAAAAGAGGACAACCTTTCACAAAGGCCGTCCTCCAGCGGACCGCTGCGTTAGCTGATAGATAGAATTCCATGCGGTTTTGAAGACCTGCTCACACCATACCCCTGCTCCAATCTTATAGAGAAGCAGAGGCCCCCAAAAAGCAAGCGACTTGCTCAGAGTCATCCCCTAGAGTCAGAGTGGGCCTCCAGGTTTCTCAAGAAATAATTTTTTCAACAACTCCGATATGCTTTTTCCCATCATGATATTTCTCCTATGATTCCGTTTGTTCTGAACACAATTTTCTCGCGAGTTCTATCCAAATAGTTTATATATGCAGGACGGGAAGTCAACAACTAACCTTCATCCTTCAAAAACAGTGGTTTTATGACAGCTATTTCTCTAAACTTTAAATAAGTAAAAGTGTGTGTGTGTATGTGCATCCTTTGTTAGACAAATTTCCACATAGTTACTAGAAGTGAGACAGAAGTTGAAATTTCTGAAGATGGCTATCAGGATCTCTCTTGATGAAACTGTTTCTAGATGTAAATACCAATAAACAGCTAGCCAGTAACCTACAAAGCAGGAGGTAGATTTAAGGCAGGATTTAACTACATCACATATGAACTGAAAATGTGTTGGCACTGCAGGTCAACTGATTGCCTGCAGGTCAACTGGTTGCCTATTCATAAGATGCTGATGCAAAAATCACAGATGTTTATGCATCCCATCTAAAGAGAGATGTGGAGGGTCCTGTAAAATGAGGATATGAAATCTGTAAGCCCAACAGAGCATGTTTGCTTTGGAAAAGGTTGGCTGTTTAATTGCTTCCTTTGAGTACATGTCTCTGGATCAGTAGCCACATTCAGGGGGAAAGCTAATGAGGTTACTGACAGTCAGAAGACCAGACTGAACAGGCTCACGACACCCGTGACTGAAGACAGGACATGGCTGCTGTAGTGGTGGGAGGGGATTTTGAGTCATCCTGTGACTTCTCCCAGACTGAGCCCATCAGCTTTATTAAGCCTGAAGCTAATTTGACTACCAGAGTTTAACTTTTCTGGCCTCCAGAAGCTACTGAGCTCTCTACCCTTAAGGCCATCCTTGTGAGCCCTTAAATTTCACCCCCTTGCAGTCCCCGATGATTCTGCAGACCCACAGTTTCAGTAAAAATGCCCTTAGTTGCCATTAGGCTCTCAGAGGCCTGCAGAAAGGCCATGAGCTGGTACTCAGCAACCCCTGAAATTGCATTCCTACTTAGACCATAACATTTTAATACTCAAATTTAAGGAGACAAAAGGTGCAAGAAATCCCCCAAGATAAAAGTCAAGGATAAAATGAAGCCATTCTATCATTCTAAAAGAATTCTCTCATTCTAAAAGAGGCTCTGCTATTGTACTACTCAGTTAAAAAATACAGATCCAGTGAATTTTATCAATTCCAAGAATCTGTAACTTAAGGGGACTTTCTTGAAATTACCAAACGCATCATACTTACGTGATTATTAGTAACAAGTCTATAGATAACTGCATACTCTTCTTTCAGTCTGGAATGTATATTCAATTTCCTGGACAAAACTATTTGCTAATAGCTAATTTTCAAAATGAGGGCTATGAAAGAATACATAAACACTGAAAGTTAAAAGAGAACCATGAATATTGCACACCTAGCTTCTGAGAAGCATAATTCCTCATGCTGTCAACAATTCTATTTTAAAGAAGACTCAAAAGATTTAAATCTATTTCTATCATGTCATTGATATTTGGACAACCAAAGATCCTTTTTATCACTCTCAACAGTCCAGTTGCTACTAGCTAAAACAGTCAGGCCTTCTAAAAGCGTCAACAGCCAGGGTTTCTGAAAGTGAAGCTGCCCTGCACCCAAGTCCTTGTTTCACCATTGTAAAATTACGGAGAAATTCTAACAAAATGTCAGACAGAGCCCTTCTTCCCCTGCTAATTTCCATTAAGCAAACACAGAGCAATCTTCAAAGAAACACTTCAGCAAGCAATGCAACTATTTGCTTTTTCCCTGGTGGGGGGTATGTAGAACATAGGAAAGAACTTTTCCCCTAGAAAAGAAATCAACCTGTCAACATTATGTGTCATAGAAAAAAAATCAAATTTTTTCAACCACAATCGTAAGGCCAAAATAAGGCCTTCTTTCTCGCAGGGAAGAAACTATTGAAGTCCTAAACACCCTGAGTTATAGAAACACAAGCAGGACTCCATGAGCAGTCCTTTATTTGCAGACAAACTTGATTGGATAATGTTCCCTGTTGTTGTAGTGGGTTTTCAAAGAGAACTTTAGGATAAAAGGCTTAGTGACTGTATCAGCAAAAACCATTTTGTTTGGCTTACATCTCTGAAGGGTCAACATCTTCAGAGGTTCAACCTTCTCCCAGCCTAAAGGGTTTATTTTTATAAAAGTGCTCAAAGGATCTAGGGGACAGACAAACCCAATGCCTTCACTGTCTTCCACTTCCTTTGGGCCTATGCTCCTATGCCGCAAACTGCCCCCCAAACATCTTTAACTCTTTTATTTTCTTGAATTAACTGGCCCAGTAGAGAGAAGGGAGGTTTTGGAGTCAGAGAAAACTGGGTTTGAATCCTGACTCTTCTACTCAACCAGATCTGCCACCCTGGGGACTCCGGGCCCCTTATCCTCTCCGTAATATAGAGCTAATGATGTGTATAAAACATTTAGCCAGTTCCTGGAACAAAGTAAGTATCCAGTAAACGGTAGCTTTTATAATGATTAGTGCTGCTGACTTCACAGGGTAAAGCATTCATCAAGGGTGGGGCCCAGAGTGGGCAGTTTATTAAAGGAATCTCTCTTCTCTCTTCTCTGTCTACAGAAGGTAGTATTTCCCCCAAAGACCTCTCGAGAACAAACTGGAGCTGTCTCCAGTGCCCAGCTCAGTGGGAGAGGTGAAGGGCTTACGCTGGTTTCCTGGTGCCCGTTCTGGCCATTGTTTTACCACAAAATCCCCTTTGGGGAGCCCCCATCACTCACTCATACTATTCTCTCCACACTCACGGCAGTCAACTCCTCTTGTCCACGTAGGTACACTGCCCCTTCCTCCAAGCCTTCAGCACCTGGCTCAGTTTTCCTGTCTACCCCACTTCCTCCAACCTCCAAGTCAATTACCTCTTTGCAATCTGGGCTTTATAATGCTGCCATCTTTTCAGCTCTCCCTACAATCTTTTCCAGTGTACCAACTTATCAGGTGGTCCCTGCTAAATTGTAAGCCATGTGCAGCAAGCTATTCTCAGCATCTTATTCTCTGCCACACCCATTCCAGTGCCCAGGATGACTCGTGCTCCATAAACACTGGAATGAAAGCCTCTGAAGTAAAACCTCAGGGGTGAGAAAAGATAGTTTGTAGCAGGTTCACTACAGTAACAAATCAGAAATTTCACTGAAAGTAAAGGGTAGCCAAAACCACGACAAAATTTCCAGCTGTGTTCAAAGAAACACAAGTTCAAACGGGAGTACATTTAATTTGGTTTTCCTCAAACCACTCTAATTTGTTGGGAAGGAGTCTTATTTTCATTGACTTCATGTGAGCAAAGGAGAATCTAGAACTTGCCAGACTGAGGCTCCAAGAACCCCTGTTAACAGGCCATCTAACAAGGACACCTCCCCTAGGGGCTCAACTCTGAATACAAGACTGTCAGCCTTGGTCAGGAGCCTGGAATGCTAAACCTATAGGCACAAGTCAAGAACTCACTCAATGAAGCTATCAACACCTGGATACAATTTTTCCACCTCAACACATTATTCCTTTTACTTTTGCCATAATGAGTTATCTACTCTCAAGGCTCTTGCCCAGATCTAGCTCAGAGTATGTGACCAAACCCAGCAGCCTTCTCCAGAACGTCCGTCTTCTTTCACCAGCCATTTTGACGCGGTGCAGGCAAATAGCGTGTGTCCGAGATGCCTCTGTTTCTGCAGCTCGGTGAGGACCAGCTAACTAGGCAGGTGAGAATTTACTCAGGGTTCCACAGCAGACCCAGAGGCACAGGGTCTAAACCCTGCCCTCCCAACCTTAAACTGAACTCCTCTCTAATAACCCAAACAAACCACTTTGCTGGCTGCCTCACTAAATTAAGAGAAGAAAGAGGAATAAGATCACAAGTTTAAATCCTCATGTTTGTGATTCTGAGAAACAAAAACTGAAGGCTGTTAGCCTTTTTCTTAAATACTGGCAAGATGAACTCCATTATTTGAGGTCTAAGAGGATCCTCCAAGAGGATATAGATCTGTGTTATTCCCATATTACCATGATTCTGAGAATTCTTTCTAGAAAGCGCTACTGTCATTAAGATTTTCACAAAGCAAACATTTTATGCGCCAGAAAACAAAGTGCTCAAGGACAGATGGAAGTGAACTACTGGGTGGAACTCCTGTTAGCCTCCTTTTTTCAACTGTGATTTTATAGTGGCATTTTAAAACCCACACAATCCAATCTCCCAAGCGACCATGTGCTAAGTGTCTATATCAGGTGAGCATCAGAGTCCCCAAATGGAGTTCCACCTAAGGACAGTGTACCTTGCTGGTCTCAGCAGCCCCCAGGGGCACATCCACTCCCCTTAATGAAGGCCATTCAAACCAAGTGTCAGACACCCCTCCATTTGCCCAGCAGAGGAGAAAGCCACAGTGTGATCATGTGAAATGTGACTGGAGTTGGAAACTGGAAAATGGCACTAATTCCGCTAAATTTGCAAATCCTCCAACAAGATTGACAACTGAATAAACACTCTTTGACCAAAGGCTTTCTTTATATTGAACTCAAGGTCCTTACTACAATTAACACAATCATCAAAGTAAAAAACACAACAACAACGAAAAAAACACCCTGCCTTGAATCACAATTAATCTTAACTGGCCAAAATTAGCACAGAGTTTTGTACTTTTGCATAAAGGGATCAGTCCCCAGGAAAGCTTCGACCTTCACCACTTCTGTACCGATTTCCTTCCGATTCGAATTTCCAACCAAAGAGCAATTTTTATTTGAGAGTGGAAAAAATCCAGTTGAAAAACCCCTTAAGATTCAAATTGGACCAACAGACAGAACAAATAAACGAGGCCAATCCGGTATTTAAAGATTCAGTGTCCATTTTAAGCTGAAAAGGATAGGCTTTTATAGACACAATTTCTTTTTTCTCTCCTAAAACGACATGGTAAATATTACCCTAAATTCTGGTACAGCAGCAAGAAGCCTGGATTAAAGAGGCAAAGGGCCAAGATTGTAATTTCCAGTTAATGACAGCTGGGGAGTGAATTTAGGCAAGCTATTCTACCACCAGGAGCCACAGAACAGAAAACAAGTCTTCACGATGAAGCTGTAGTAGGGGATCTCCTGAGTCTAGGGAAACTGCCTGGAGCTTGGGTATCAGACTTGAGTTTGACTCCCCGGCTCTGCTGTTAGCGAAATATGTCAACCATGAACAAGCTGTTTAAGTTCTCTCTGTATCAGGTGCACCATCTGAAAAATGGGGCAAACTCAGTATTTCTCCAAATCGCAATTATAGGAGGTGAATTTAAGCGATTCTTAGAAGATTTTAGGAGATGGACAGGTACAGTAGTAAACATGGAATCACATAAACAGAAAATTTTGCTCTTTTCAGCCCTTCTTCAGCCTTTATAAAAATTTTATTAGATTAAGGAGAAAATCTTTGTTTGGTCTTTCTTCAACATCTCTTCAACACTTGCTAACTTCTCCTTAACAAAGTGAGAGCAAGTCTCAGAGTCAGCTAGCACCTTTGGAAAGCAAGTTTAATTCATAGATAGACTGTTTAAAAAAATTAATTTTTATTCCAATTATTTCTTAAGTTACCTTCTATTTGTGACAACCGTTACAGGGTTTCAATTTAGAGGACCAATATAAGGTTAATTTTTTTTAAATTATATACTTTAAAAAATTATATTGATGATTACAAAAATGTGGGTCAATTTAGGGGCTGGCCCCGTGGCTGAGTGGTTGAGTTCGCGCACTCCACTGCAGGTGGCCCAGTGTTTCGTTGGTTCGAATCCTGGGCGCGGACATGGCACTGCTCATCAAACCACGCTGAGGCAGCGTCCCACATGCCACAACTAGAAGGACCCACAACGAAGAATATACAACTATGTACTGGGGGGCTTTGGGGAGAAAAAGGAAAAAAATAAAATCTTTTAAAAAAAAAATGTGAGTCAATATAAATAACTTAAGAAGCTGCCTATCTCAGGGTCACAGTGAAGATTAAACAAGGCAAAGCACAGGACAGTCTAACCCACGCCCTGCTCTCATCTACCCACAGCCGATGGGTAAAATTTCAGTCAATGAGGAATAGGAGTAGAGGATACAGTGCAAACAAAAGCAACCATGGAGGATGGATGTGAGGTTCCAGAACAATGAGGATCCAAAAATTAGCAGGAAGGGGTTCTTAAAGTAGAAGTCAGGGAAAAGAGGAAAACCTGTAGAGGGAGATTCAGTTAACAAATAGTTACTGAGCCACACTGTGTGCTAATCACTGGTGAGAAAACCAGGTGCAGTTCCTTGAAACATGCCTCTTATAATCTGGGACAAAGCTGTCAAAAGGGTCAGAGTGTTATTTCAAAGAGCCTTGAATGCCAAGCTAAAGATCATTATGGTGGCAGGTCCTTAAAGTCTTTTGACATTTGTTCATCACCTAGTGCTTTACATGGTGTTTGAAAAATATTTGCTGAACAAATAAATTTCAATTTAATAGGGTTTTTTTGCATGTTAACACATTTAATATATATATTGGTTGGTGATGCTGTGGAGTCGATGCTGACTCCTAGCAACCCTGGTACAGCAGAGCAGAGCCTTGCCTGATCTTTTGGCACCATCCTCCCACCTTCCGGCGCTATATTAGACAATGCTCTGTTGCTATTCACAGGGTTTGCAGGGCCGATTTTTTTGGAAGTGGGTGGCCAGGTCCTTCTTCCTAGTCTGTTTTAGTCTGGAAGCTCTGCTGAAATCTGTCCACCACGGGTGACCCTGCTACTATTTGAAATCTCCGAGGCATAGCTTTCAGCATCACAGCAACATGCAGTTGCCACAGTATGACAATCAACAGATGGGCGGCGTGATTCCCTGACTGGGGAATGAACCCAGGCAGTGGCGGTGAGATTGCCAAATCTTAACCACTGGACCACCAGGGCTAGCCTAATATATATATGTGTATATACATATATACATACACATTTTTTTTAATATTATATCTTCCTCTTCCCTCCCTCTTCTAGTATCAGAGATCACACCTAACCCCAGTAAGATAAACTGCCACCTCCATCCCAAGGCCCTGAGTCTGGGAGAACGGTCTACAGGTCCCTCTAAACTCCTTAGTCTGGGTCTTCACTTTCTCTCTGCCTTTCCAAGGAAAGCTGCTGCTTCCATCAGTGTTGCCTTTATCTCAGCTTGGATCATCTAAATACCAGATCCAACTGACTTCAAGCTGACATCCCCTTGGGGACTTGCTTCTTCAAGAAAACAAGCTTGGTATGACTCTTGGCAAGATACAATTATTCCCAACCTGGCACCCTACAGGAATTTTCAAAGCAAGTGTAAACGGGGATATGAAACCTAAACAACTTCTCAGCAGTTCCTTTCCTCCTCCCATGCGCCTGCCATGCTCCTTTTTCTCCCTTCTTCCTTCTAGTCCTAACCTATTGTGATCTCTGAAACAACAAATTCAGAACAATGCTTTAGAAAGCTCTGTGTCTTGCCCACCTCCCCCCAGTGAGAGTCTTCTGAGATATTTAGAAATATCCTTACAAGGTTAGTCTAATTCTCATCCTAGGATGAGCATTGGCCCTCCTTTCTTGGAGAATCAATGAGTCTTAGGAGTTGGTTAGCTTTTCTTTTTATCACATACGGGCTTAATAGGAATGCAATATAAGAAGCAAAACTTATATTCAAAATGGGGATGTCCAGGATGGAGAGTCCAAATGAGTATTCTATTTCAGAGAGATTCTCCAAATGGTGATTTGGAGATAAGAACATCTCCCTGTGTCTCATTACACCATGTTCGCACTCTTGAAATGTACTGAGATGAACCAACTCTTCCTTCCTTTACACTTCAGATGAGAATCCACTTTTGTTTCTATGATTCAAGTCTTTATCCACCTAATGCAGATAACGAGGCAATTTCAACAGCTTTCTCTCCTCTACCTTCCTCTCCTCCCATCATCTTCCTTTCTTCCGTCATCACTCTCATCAGGAACGCTCCTGTGCATTCCCTGGTATTCTTCCCTCTACCTTTCAAAACCCACATGATCTGTTAGACTAATGCTGAGCATGTCTCTCAGGACATATCTGTGGGCAACTCCAATCAAAGGATCATCCTTTCTTCTAAATGCAAACCTGCACAGTTAGATGATATAAAAGCTTGAAGGGCTCTGTAAAAGTCATGTACTTTATCCTCTTTCATTTTATAAATCAAGAACCTAAATCTCAGAAAAGTAAAATGACTTGCCCAAGGTCACATGGCTCCTCAGTAGGTTTCTGGAATTCTGTGTAAAATACCATTATATGTAATTATATGTAAAATTTGGAGTGTACATGCCTACGTATATTTTTTATGAAGAGAGAATCAACAGCTTTCATCATATTCTCAAGACAGTCAAAAATCCTCTCTCCAAAAATGATAATTACTGATTAAATTTTTATATATAAAATTCTTCCTAGGAAATGTCCCATACTGAATACCAGTTATAAAACATCTTGACTTCAGGACTAGCCAGATAAAATGCTTTGATGTCCAAATGCTTCTTGGAAGTTGTATTTGGCATAGAAAACACTGCAGAGTTTTAAACAAATACACACACACACACACAAAGAATGAAGACAGATCCAATGCAAAATAGGTTATTTTGTTTTCTTAAAAGTATTTAAATTCCAAATTACTTAGTGAATTATCCCATTTTTAAAAAATCAATTAATGTGCAAATCAGTCTTTGAATGTGAAATGTCACAGACTATAGCATTTCCCAGATCACAGCTGCCTCAAAAAGAGAAATGAAACTGAATGGAATCAGAACTGTTTGTTCCACTAAAAGTAAACTGGCTTAAATAATTTAAGTATGCACTAAAATTTCTCAATCTATCATAAACATAATCTTAACTACGGTTATTTCCCATATAATTTATTTCTAACACTTTTCTGTGATTGTCCCAGAATTTAATTCATCTTTTAAAATATAAGAAACAAACATTAGCTTCCCATTCTCTTTGACTTGTACACGTAAACATTTATTGAACCTCTTCTATATCAAGGGGGTTGGACTAAGGACTGGGGAGAATGAATCAAAGATCTCCTCCGGGGGAAGCATACACTCAGGAGGAAGACAAATAAATGTTAACTATAACAAAAAAACACAATTAAATACACGACATGAATAGTAGTGAAATCCAATCCTACAGAAGTCAAAAAGAAGGGGCTAATTCATTTTAACTCAGTGAGCGCAGGAAGGAGTGAATCCAGGAGAGCTTATGAGAAGGATGGCACTTAAATTATGTCTTAAAGTAGGTTTTCAAAATGGAAAAAGACAGGATTTTAAACTTTACTTTGTTTTAGGAACCAAGTCTGATGGCCCTCCATTGTTGGAGTAAATCTCTTTGCTTTAATATAGTTTGTGGTCTCAGCGGAACGCAGAGAACCGAAGGCTCTATCTGAAAGCAATTTTACTTACAAGATTTTCACTCTCTGGCTTCATATGTTTCTCAAATGTACGTCTCTAAAACATCTATGCTGGTTACCTATCCAGGGAACTATTTTCAAGCAAAAATATCCAAAGGAAAATGGGGGTTCACTCTGCCTTTTGCTAGTATTTCATTTGTCAAAACTGTAATACTTTGATGAAGTCTTTCCCCTGATATTGGTAAATTCTTGAAAACCAAACTGCTGGGGATGCAACCTCAGCTCCACTACTTACAAACTCCATGATCAGGCTACTTACGCTGCCTGTGCCTCTGTTTCCCCGTCCTAAAATGAAGATAACAGTATCCACCGTCATGCGATTCTCACGAGAATCAACAAAATTATTACACGTAAAATGCTTAAAACAATGTCCAGCATACAGTAAATCAACAATAACCGTAACTGCTTTTACCAAGAAGAAATGTTTTCTAAGAGTTTGTTTCTAATCTGCTACACCAATTTTTTTTTTTTTTTGAGAAAGATTAGCCCTGAGCTAACATCTGTTGCCAATCCTCCTCTTGCTGAGGAAGACTGATCCTGAGCTAACATCCATGCCCATCTTCCTCTACTTTATATGTGGGACGCCTGCCACAGCATGGTTTGCCAAGCGGTGCCATGTCCACACCCGGGATTTGAACGGGCAAACCCCGGGCCGCCGAACATGTGTGAACTTAACCACTGCGCCACCGGGCCGGCCCCAATTGCTACATCAATTTAATATGAAGTTTCCCATCCTATTTCTCTTTTATGAAGCAGACTTTGAAAGTGTATTTACTTTCAGAGAAAGATGTCTTAAGAAAAGGCTAACTTTGATTCCGTGACAGTAGACAGTAATGGCAGTAACAGAGACATAACTTCTTTCAAAAGCTCCACAATAGGGAGAGAACAAGCAGAGACTGGATTGTATTAAAACCCACAAAAAGAGCTTCACCAAAGTTGGGATTGATGGCTAAACTAATAGTTCTCCTCCCTTTTTCTTTTTTTTTAACATACTTTTACAGCCAAATACTCTCTTTCTATTCTCTATGCATTGCATAGGAAAATACTTCGATATCACAAACCTACTCACAAATATTTGACTGAAGCAACAGTCAAGTTTTCATTTTTAAGCCAAGTAAAGAAATTAGAGTTGAGTGAATCTTATTGTATGTTCTTTCCACGATGTTGTAATCCCTATGCAAGCAAGGCCCCAACAAGCTGAAGAGATTTTGGCTGGCCCACTCACAGCAACAAGGGAAAGAGGATAGGGGCTGTAAATTCCGATAAGGACTATAGTAGATGAATGTTCCAGAACACAGTGAGCATCCTCAGAAAATCCTCTGCTTGCAGCGGCTGAAATTGTACCACTTCACTCCATGGTGTGGGAGTTAAAGAAGTCGGGAGCTCACTGGCTGGATTCATGTCTTAGCACTGACACCTGCGACATGTGTGGCCAGGGACAAGCTAGTTAACCTCTCAGCTTCTTAACATGTAAAATACGGATCATAAATGGGTTTGTTGTGAACAGTAAATTAGTTCGTATTTGAAAAACATATGGAAAAGTGCCTGGCACACAGTACTATTTAACAGTGCCTATTAAACAAACATTGCAATAACTTCGGCATTTATGATTATTTCCACACGCAGATACGAAGACGGTCTCAGTTTGTTGGGTAGGCGCTCTCTTGGAATAGTTGAATAAAACAAATTTTCAGAAAGATCTTTTAAAATTTGATGCTGGAATAACCGACCATAGGAGCATTATATTTGCATGATCTCTTAACCAGACAGTAAATAAAAATATATTTGGATTTGAGAGTATTTTAGAAATGAAAATATCACGTATATCGGTATTTTCTAGACATCCAAAAGGTTCACAATTAAAGAGTCTAAGGCAATGTCAGTGTAATTATTTTAGGAGCTAAAAACTGAAATAGCAAAGATATTAACAATTTGCAATCACTAAAAATATAGCACAAGGGCCAGCCTAGTGGCACAGTGGTTAAGTTTCTGCTTCAGTGACCCAGGGTTCACTGCTTCGGATCCCGGGTACAGACCTACGCACCACTTGTCAAGCCATGCTGTGGCAGGCATCTCACATATAAAGTAGAGGAAGATGGGCACGGATGTTAGCTCAGAGCCAGTCTTCCTCAGCAAAAAGAGGAGGATTGGCGGCAGATGTTAGCTCAGGGCTAATCTTCCTCAAAAAAAAAAAAGAAGAATATAGCATAAACAACTTGGCTAATGGGAAGGAAGATCCCTAAAAAAAATTTTAGATGAAAAAATATTCCAACTTCTCTCCATAAGGTACATACTACAGAAGATAATAAAAAGCTGTGTCACTGAGTTTCATTCAGTTTCATTATACCAAGTCAAAATGTGTCCAGGGTCTGTTCTAGGACTCTATTTAGAGGCAAATCGAAATACTTAGAAGGCTTGAGATTTCAAATGCTCATCTTGAAGGGACACACAAATCACAGATGTCTGGGTCACGGTCAGTTATGTCATTCTGGAATATCAGGCAAGGGGGCTTGTGAAATGCTCTGACTGTAGCAGCAAGTCTTGTCCCTTACACGGACTGTGTTCAACACTAAGGCTGGTCACTCTGATTCTGCTTTTTCTCAAGAGGATACCAATTTGCTCTGTGTATCCAATGTTTTCCAATAACTCCCTATCATGAACTATTTTAATGCTTTATAGGAACACTTGAGGAACAGGCTGACGATGGAAACTTGGTACTTGAAAATTATTATACTCTCTGAAGAGGTTCTCCTCCAGAACATCCTCAATGCTTTCACACTTTCTTTGATTTGGGAAAAGTGTCTCAAGAGAATGATAAGAACAACAGAAAGCCTCCGTTATTTTTGTGGTAGAAATGAGAAAAATGGGCTGAAATAAAAGGAGAGATGAAAAATTAAGTACTTTTTTAGTTTGGATTTAAGTTTTGCCTCAAAAGATCAAAATTTAGCTTTGGGTCCCAAGCTATTGTTGAAAGAATCAGTAAAACTCTTCTTTTGAACTTGGAACATTTTGCGAGGTGTTCTTTGTGGGAGGTGGGGATCCGGCCTTAGAAAGTGACTTTCTAATTTTCATCACTAAGGAAGTTTTTAAAAATATCAAATTTGTCCTCTATTATATGAGTGTATATACTATCCACTCACTTTGTGAGACGTCACTGAAAAGTCTTGGGTTTTCAAAGTTGATGCTATCAGTGCTGCAAAAGACAAGGGCCAATTACTTCCTTTGCCAGATGCTTCTTTCTCTCCTCTTTCTCTTTCCTTCTTCATTTGCTCTCTCTCCCCGCTCTTTTTTATCTTGTTTATTTCCTTCTTTCTGATAAGTGCTGAGAGAGAGACACCAACACACAACGCTGGCACTAGCCCACGCCTCAAGAACCTTCTGGTTTAGCAGTGGGCTGCGGGTCTGGGAAACATTCTAACAAAAAAACAGATGGGCTTTTGCCTCATCCTTCAGGTTTCCTACCAGTTTGCAACCATCCGTCTTCACCGATCTCGGTCGGGACCCGCGAGGCACAAAGCGTCGTAAAGCCCGGCCCCATTCTGGCCACAGGGCCGATTCCCAAGCCACCCAGCCAGGAGGCGCTGCGGGCCAATCCCTCGAGGCCACCGGCCGCCCGCGCCCAGCCCTCCCCACCCCCACGCCGAGCCCAGCCGCGCGGCGGAGCTCGGAGTTCTGCACCGCCCGCCGGGGTTACTCCCGGTCATTCCGCGGCACCATCTCGCCCCAGCTTCCCCATCCGTGCCGGGCCTGAGGCTGCCCCAAGAGACAAGCAGCAACGGGCAGGAAGATGGGGGACGGGGAGTGGGTACCTCAGCTCCAGGTTTCCACAGGCTCTCCTTGTCTTTAAGTCTTCTGTTTTTAAAAGGAACAAAACTCGTCCCCGCGCAGCGCCGGGGACACCGGCTCCGGTAAGCGCACGGAGACCAGACGCAGGACCCCAGGTCAAACAAAGCCCCCAGGCCTCAAGTGAGCAATAGCACTCGGACCCCGTTTGGGACACCTCACTGTCGAGTTCTTGGGGAACAAGGACGCGCGGCTCCAGGTCCGGGGTGCACGGGGCCGATCCCCAGGTCAGAGCCCAACTCGGGCCAGCTTCTTAAGAACGGAGTAGGGACTGAGTGTTGGCATTTGTCCCGATGGGCCCCCGCCAACCTGCAGCCAGAGGGGTTTTCAGCCGGCTCGGGCGTTTCGGAACAAAGGGAAGCGCTCGATGCCGGACCTACCACTCTCCCTACTCCGGCAACAGCATGACCCACTGCGTCCGCTACTGCGCCCTGGTCTCCACGCCCAGAGATGCTCCCCGGGCTGCACCGCAGGACCAGCACCGAGTGCAGCAGCGCCGAATTTCTGGGTCGCGGGAGCTTCTCCTAGGACATCCTCCCCCATTTATGCCGCCCCTGCCCCATCTGCGTTGCAAGAGGTGGGATGTGGGGGTCCCAACCAAAGTCCCCAAAACCGAGCGCTTCTCAAAGCCTCCTCCGCCCCGAAACAAAACAATAACGTCCAAGTCACTGGAGAGCCTCTTACCTGTTTTCCACTTTTGTGTTTGCCTGCCTTTCCCCCACCCTTTGAAAATCCCTTCCGGTAAAAAAGGGGGAAAAAGGAGCAAAGCGCGCCGCGAAATTGGCTCTGGCGGCGCTGGTCCCGCGGGGCCCGGGCCCTGCCCACCTGCGCCCGGGCGGACAAGGGTCAGCTCGGCTCGGCCGGTGCCGGCCCCACTCACTCTCTCTCGGAATTACCGGGTTTTTGCCACGACTAGTTCCTTTTATAGATTCGGCGGCGCTGAGCGCCGGGGTTACTATCGGTCAAAGCCTGTTCTTTCCCTCCTTCCCCGCCCCTTTCCCCGGCCTCTGTTTATGTAGTTCAGTCACTCAGCAGAAAGCACGTGGAGCCGCGCCCCGCCCCTTAAACGGGCGACGGCCCGCCGCTCGGGCCCGGGCTGGGGGCGGAGTGGGGTCGGGGTGCTGCCGGCATCGCCCGGTCCTGGCTCGGCTCCCCCTGCCCCGGCTGGGCCAGCCAGCCTAGGACGAGCGGGAAACGCGGGGCTTGGGACTGAGCCCAAGACTGACTCTTGTCCACGTTCCGGGCAGCCGACAGCACTGGTGGAAATCGCTTCCCCTAAACTCGTGCTTTTGGCCATTTTTTTTTTCCTTGTTAGTTTACTCAGTCGGAGGCATTGCGGGGTGAGAGAACACGATGCTGAAACTCCTCCAGACGCCAACCCTTTCGTCCTTCTTTCCTTTCAAATGCACGGGGTGTGGGGGAAGGTGGACAGTCCTCTGGATAATTGGCTGTTTTTGTTTTCCACCACAAACTCTGACTTTAGTATTCAACAGCGACTTTACTGCCTTTGGGATTCCCGGCCATGGCCTCCCAGGTCCCTGGGAGGGCCAGGGAAAAGCATCTTGCTACTTCTCTCTGTAAACTGGGGGGAGGGTGAAGCCGCCGAAAAAAACAGAACAATGTGGACCCAGCCCCCATTTTATTTTCACTGTATTGGTCAGCACCCTAGTGATGAATATATAGGGCTTGTATTTTGCCTTCTATAGATTGCAAAGTGCAGCTATAGAATCTCAGTGGCTAAGCATTCCAGTTCTCCAACTTCTTCCTCTGGCTTTGGCTTTGACAGTCGGGAGAAAAACCACCCACCACACTTCAGGGACAGAGGGCAAGAGTGCCAGTGGAGGCCCACATACTTTAAGTCTAAATATTTAAGTCATAAATCAAGTCCACAAACTTAAAATAAATGTGTCCTACCTCCACAGAGTTACCTTTGGAGCAACCTGGAAGGGCAGGTTCAGACTCCACAATTTGACCTGAGTTTTGGCAAAAATGTGGTGGAGTGGGAGAGCCAGCCTCCAGACCTCTATCTTACCACCCCCAGCTCCATCATATTCCAGAAGAACCTGCACTATGTGCATGTGGACCCCCAGCTGCACAAGCCCCCTCCACACTGCAGTCAAGGCCCCAACTTGAGCCCAGATGGACATATCAGGGGTTCTGTCAACACTCAGGTCAGACCCAGTGAGGAGGCCTATGCAGGCCCTAGAAGTGCACTTAGGGGCCTTAGGGCAAGGAATTCTGGGGTCTAGCTACTCATAACTCTGGTGATATGGCCCTTTGACCCTGTGGACTGCTCACCCTTAGGAAGGGATGGAGTTTGAGGAGGGCCAGAGCAAAGCCTTCTGAAACCCAGGGCCCAGGAGAGGGGTCCCTCTTGCCTGGATCAAAGGACAACCCTGGCTAAGAGACTGCATTCTGGGGTCAAATTTGACAGAACCACTTGATCTGCAACTTTCTGCCCCAACTTTTTCATCTGTAAAATGGAGAGAATATGTGTGCTGTCCCTGGTTTACTGGGGTTTTCTGAAAGTGAATTTTGTTTATTTGAGCTCCTTGGAAGAATGGCACTGTAAACGAAGAGGGTGTTATTAGCTGACAATTAAAGTCATTTTCAGGTACCAGCCTTGGCCTATAAAGTTTTTCCATGCCAACCTTTTAAAACTCTAAGTCTAGCAAAGAGTTAAAAGTAATCTCTGTAACCTTCTAGATAGAAGGGGAAGTTCCTGGAGGAGGGGTTGCTGTTCCAAGTATGATTTGGGGGAGTGATTAGGTCTCACCAACTCTATTCCCTGCCCACTCCACTTCCCCACCCCGCCCCCAACCACCTATCACAGTGCTTAAAATCCCACCATCAAAATCATTCTTTTTGGAATTTTGAAGGCTATGCTTCCCAAGAACACCCCTATTAAATTAATTAATCCCTTAGATTTCTCTACCGGGGAATGAGTGACAGTAAGTCCTGTACGAATAAGACAAAGAGAGGATGTGAGCCCAAGAAGAAGAGGAAAGCCCCAGAGAGAGGACAGCCAGTGATTCTAAATACATAAGTCTATGGCCCCAAAGGAATAAAAAGACCTGCAGTTCATATCTGAGTCACTTTAATTCCAATACATAGTTAGACATCATCAAGCAATTAATATTCAAATAAAAGTATATAAGGAATCACCATTATTTGTGGAGTAAACTATGTATAGTATAGGATCTCAATAGCTACAAATTCAGCTTGATTGGACTAGTGCAATCCCCTCTGTATTAATGTGACTCCTATTGACATATAAGCAAGATTCAAAACCATTACTGCTTCTGGACCTGAGTAAGATGTTTGTTCTGTTTGTCATTGGGATCAACAAGTTAGCCTGGATTATAGAGAGATACATTCCCCTGAATTACTAGTTGATTAATGAGTTATAGTTCTTCTTAAAAGCCATCCTTCCAGGGGCCGGCCCGGTGGTGTAGTGGTTAAGTTTGTGCACTCCACTTTGGCGGCCCAGGGTTCGTGGGTTCGGATCCCAAGCGTGACCTACACACTGCTCATCAAGCCATGCTGTGGTGGCATCCCACATATAAAATAGAGGAAGATTGGCACAGATGTTAGCTCAGGGTCAGTCTTCCTCACAGACACACAGACAGCCATCCTTCCATCTTGTCTCCCTTCAAGCTCTCCACCCCTTAAGAGCCAAACTGCTGGGAAGATATCATCTCTACTCCCTGCCTTTCTTTCACTTCCACCTCATTTCAGGCAAACTCTTGCCCCTACCACTCTGTTCCCTCTGCAAATTTAATAATGACCTCCTTAAAAAGAAAGAGAGAGGCATATGTGCTTTCTTTTTTATCATTATAAAATGTTTTTAATGTAGGAAAATTGAAAATCTCTCAAGCACAGGAAGACAGCTTAATTGGTAACACTGATGACCTCCTGTACGTCCTCCAGCTACCTGATCCCTGGTATTGACCACACCTTCCTTCCTAAAACAAGTTCTTCTCTTGTATTTCATGCATCTGGTTCTCTTCTGACTCTCCTGCCTCTTCAACCACTCTTTTTCTGTCTCCTCTTTCCTTATACATATGTCCCCTAATACTGGTTTTCTCTTTTTACTTCTATATGCTCCACTCCCTTGGCTTTATTTAAACCCTGTATCACTAGCTCTCCTCTCCTTGCTGAGCTCCTGGACTCTGCTCTCTAATGCCCAGTAGAGTATCCAGCAGGACCAGCGGTGTACTAGAGTTGACTCACTCCAGCTCAGAAGAGCTGACTGTGTATATCTCTTCCCAACTCTGCAATACGTGACTCCCACAGAGCTAGCTTAAAATCGGCCAATGGTGGGAATATTTACACCATTGGAAATCTGATACAATCAGAGCTTCTTTTCTTTTTTTGGAAAGCCAGTTGTTGACATTTACCCCCACAACATTTACCAGCACAACACTGAACAGGACATTCTGCAAGTAAACCCCAAACCAATTTTTTAATCTTTCCTTTAAATCTCCCTCCTCCATCTTCATTTTTTTTTAAGGTTGGCCCTGAGCTAACATCTGTTGCCAATCTTCCTTTCTTTTTTTTTCTCCCCAAAGCCCCAGTACATAGTTGTATATCCTAGTTGTAAGTCCTTCTGTTCCTTCTGTGTGGGTTGCCACCTCGGCGTGGCTTGATGAGCAGTGTGTATGTCCGCAACCAGGATACGAACCAGCGAACCCCCAGCTGCTGAAGCTGAGCGCACGAACTTAACCACTATGCCACTGGGCCAGCCCTCCATCTGCATTTTATTTTTTCTTTCGTTTAATGACATCGTCATCCACACATTGACTATGGGAAATCATAGTCATGCTTGCTTAACTTTTCATCTCTCTGTCCCCACCTTTCTTTTCTCATTCTAAAAAGCACTAAAGTCAGCTCAATCGAACCTCCCAAATATCTCTTAAATCTGCCTCTTCCTCGCTGTCCCTACTGCCTCAGTGAAAGCCAAAGGGCTGGGCTTCTGCATTGCAGTAACCTCCGAACTGCTGTTCCTGCCTTTCGTTTCTCCCCCTTCCTGTTTATCTTCCGTACCACAATGGAGTGATTTTTGCTTAGGGGAGAAAAATAAACTAAGCAAACCAACACAAAACCAAAAACTATCTAATCATATCTTTTTCCCCCCCTCAAAACTTCCTATGGTTCTCCATTGCTTACAGGGAAAAAATATCCTCAAAGTTCCTTAGGAAAACCTACAAAGACCTTTGCATCCATGACATTTGAAGGCCTTTGAAGCCTAATTGTAGGCCTCGCTTCCTCCTCCAACCTCTTCCATCCCTATCGCCCGCCTACCCACCCCCCAGGCCACAAACTTTCCATGTCTCTGCTCATGTAGTTTCCCATTGTGCGGAAATCCTTCTTCTCATCTCCACCGCTGTCCTCCTGCGTAAGAGTATGTACTGAAGAACATGAATGGGATTAAATAGCTAACTTGCTGTGCTATTATTCTAGAAGCAGGAGGCACAAGAGCCCAAAGAGAAAGCGTACAGAAACCATTTTCCTCATTAGATGGAAGGGGTGAGACAGAAGGTAGATGACAGAGAGAAATATTATAGGTATTTTTTTAAGTACTCAAATTAATAGGCAAATAATACCCTCAGCTCAGATACATTAGTAAGGGTAACAATAGATTCAGAGGGCAGACAGAATCCATAAGTTTGAGAAGAAAATAATTGGACTCTGGGGATTAAAAGAAATCAAGCGTTAATTATAACAGAACTGATGTCTCTGCATTCTTCTCTGCTTATTCAGAGTGCTTTTTTGATACTTGTTAGAATCCATATCCCTGGCTGGGATTTCTGGGATGACGGACTGCTTTATTTCTTAGCCAGGACCTTTCCTTCTCTGTGACATACTAATAAGAACATAAGTTATTAAAAAACAAAGAAATCCTGGAAATTGTTCCAGATAGCCCTTTTCACTTAGGCCCCTAGAAAGACAAGCCTCTCTTTTCCCCCTTCAGCATTTTAGGGGCGATACCTTCAGGAGTGCATGGTCTTCCCTTTGTTGTCCGCCTCAGGGGTCTTGTGTTGGTTTCACCCGTCCTTGCCTCAGTAATCTTCATGGCTTCTGAAATTGTCTAGACAGAATGAACGTTTTTGCCTCCTCCAAGACTAAGTGGCCAGATGTTGTGCTGTGGCCTCGCCATGGGAGCAGGCCTTTATTTCTCTTCTCTGTGGCTACGCTTCTGGTGACTGATGTTGTCCAGTGATATCTGGGCAATTTCTTAGCTGGGTACTTGTCCTAGAAACCTTCACATGCAGAATCATCCAAAAGTGTGTAAATTAGTGGGGAATGGGCTCCGTTCCCAGAGACCTGGGGCTTCCCACAGAGCTGACCCTAAAGCTGGTTTCCTCTGGATTAACTCCATTACCCAGCAGAGCTCAGCAGGAAGTCCCACATCTGCCTACACTGCTGGGGATAGGCAGCCTGGATACACTACTAGAATGAGAAAAGAAAGCTAAATTGAGGGTCTAGTCCTAAGACATCTAAGGAAGTAAATTCAGAGGTTAAGGAAAGAGGGAAATGATATAAAAATGAAGATCATAAAAACTGAGTGTGTTAGTGGCATGTAAATTGGCCCAACATTCTGACAGGCAACTTGGCAACTTGTATTAAGAGCCTTTGACCCACTCGTTTTACTTGGAGGAATTTATCCTAAGAAAATATCCAAAACTGTGGTCAAAGTCTTGTGTTCAAAATGTTTGTCACTATGTTATCTGCAAGAGCGAACATTTTAAAAATACTTAATCATCTAACAGCATGAAAATTCTAAAATAAACTCTGGTAAACTTATATGATAGATTTCTATGTAGTCACTAAAAATTAAAATAGTATTTTCAAAAGTAGTGATATGGGAAACTGTTCATGATAAATGTTAATTGAAAAATCCAAAGCTATAGTTATGTGTATATATGATTTATATTTGGTAAAAATAATTAGTAGTATATTTCTAGTCTTTTTCATTGAATATATATGTGTAGAAAAGAATGGAAAGAATCCCACCTAAAGTTAACAGCTATTTTCTGAGTGGTGGGATTAGGAACGATTTTTTCATACATGTCTGTATTTTACAAAATTTCTAGGATAAACATATGCAATTTTTTAGCTAAGAAAAATGGTATTAAGAGCACAGTTTGTAGATAAGTAGTGGGAGGCGATGGTTTACAGCTGAAGAAAGGCAAACCACAAATTACCACATGGAAACAATAAACTCTAACATATTTTAGAAGAATGTATACACAGTAATGAAGAATAGAAGAGAATATGGAGAGATGAAAATGGTTAAGACAGCTAGAACTTTTTGGTGAGTAGGTTTATAAAGTGTAAAAAGAATCAAGTGAGAGCATTTTAAACCAATCCTAGGGGTCCACTGCTAAGTGAAAATCCCTTATTTGTATAACATATCTGTGTGTCCTTGGGCATGTTACTTCCCCTCTCTGTGTCTCAGTTTACTCATCTATCAAATGGTGGTAACAGTAGAACGTACTTTACAGGGTTGCTACGGGTATTAGATGAGTTAGTGCATGTGGAGTGCTTGTGCTGGGCCTGGCATATGGTAAGTGCTCAAAAAATGACAGCTGTTCTTATTATTATGACCATTTATTATCATTACTATTATTATTATTATCCCAAACAACAGTATAACTCTTCCTCGTTGCCCAATAATACCTAATAAATGTGACTCTTGCCCAAAATTCCAATTTATGGATTTTTAAATTGATGTTTTCAATTCGATTAACCACTATAAACCACTTCACCAGGCTGGAGTTCAAATACCATCATATCTCTTTTTTATCTTTTATTTAATTACACAAATTCCACTTGCCTATGAGTAAGAAATCCAATATCTGTTTCTTGAGATTTCCCTCCCTTGCTCCCTCTCCTAGAATTGCCTGAGAGCCCTGGGGCTTCCATGGAGATATAGAGAGGCCAGCCGGGCTCTAATTTTTAGCAACCAATTGCTCTGTCACTAGCACCTAGCAGTACCACTGAAGATTGGTGCCTCAAAGTCACATGTACCCTTGTTCACTGCTGGAATTATGTCTATGCCAGTCCTGACCTCGGAGCAGTCTTTATTTGGACTCCCGGAGTTGATGCACTTAAGTTTTTATCAGAAGTTGCACACCAGCGGCCCACAGACACATCCAGCTCTCTGACACATGGTTTGGACTAAAGTGTGTTGATATTTTATTTGAAATAGTTAAGTTTGTAAATGTCACAAAAATCTTTATTTCTTGCTTCTGTTGAAAAAGGGGAGGATCTGACCATGCCAGGCCTATTCCCACAATAGCAAATTGACTGATGCTGAAAAGAGATTCTCTCTAGATGGAACATGCTGTTTCCACTTGGCCCAATTCCCCATTAATTCATGTTTTTCTTAAAATCCTGACTTACCCATCTGCACTACGTGCTTGGCCTCTATAGGATTCTGGGTTTGTGGCCCCTTGGCCTAGAGGTTCTTGGGGGAGTGAGGGGGTGGAGGGAGACACTTGTGCATTGCACACTCTGAGAGTGTGTTGGGAGAAGTGGCTAAGCATATGAGTGTAGTAGGCAGTGAAATGCCTAAATCTTAGTGAAATTAAACCTAGCTGAGAGTCCTTTTACAATATAGCCGAACTCTCATCTCTGCATCAATAGCAAGAATTGCATCATTCCTTGAAGATGGTAACCCTGAGTCTCTACTTTTGCTAGTTGGAATTTGATTTTTTGAAGGCACATGTTTATGATTATAATTGAACACAACAAGTCACAAAGCAATAAAGGGCATCACCACCTCTAAGAAAAGCAACACCACTTCCTCAAAAATCTCACCCCTTACTAGTATCAAAGGCCTGGTAAAATCAGCAGGGAAGGGTCAAAGAGGTCAGAAGCAATGCTCTCTTTTGGTAAGTAAAAATGAGACCAAAGAACACATCCGAACCCATAAGAGCCCAAAGTTTGATCCAAGCCACTTTGTTTATTGAATTAAACCCCCGAGATAAACAAAGTAAGCGAGATGAAAGCAGTCAGCTCTCCACTGGGGGTGGTCAGTAAGGCAAAGCTGGAGAAGAGAGGGATCAGAAAAACATGTGGGTAGCTGCAGAGACAAAAGCATTCCCAAATGAATGTTCTGTGTGTGGGAGTGAGTTTTGAATGGCCTAAGATTCAATGAGATAATAACAATTAGTTCTTCTGTAGACCCCTGGTTTGTCACTTTATATTTCTATGAAATGACCGTTGTGTCATATAAAATATGATACACTGAAAACTAAATTTGCGGTTTCACACTCTTTATTGTCTTAAAACCATGCAAAGGCAAACAGAAATGTGAGACTATGAGACTTCAAGAAAACTGTGGAGTCATAGTAATTTGATTCTAAAAACAGATGCTCGACGAAAAGTTATATTTAAATCAACCATCAATCTATCAGGACATAATTTCTAAATTTAGTCATAGATAACGTTTCCATTTTATCCTCCCAATCACCATATGCATAGAATCATATACTTTATACTATATGAGGTGCATTATTTGATTTTTAACCGTATAATACCTGGAGGTTATGTTTCTTCAGCCCAAGAACTACACTTTAAATATCAAATATCAAATATTCCTCAAAAAATGTGGAAGTCTCAGTAACCCACACATAATAGAGGGTGAAAAGTTAAACAGTGGAAATAATGCTGGTCTCAGCAGTTCTAGAAATATGTAGCTAAATGCTCTCCTTTATAGTATATTTGGGCTGGATACTTTGGTGGAGTACATGATATTTAAACATATCTGTTTTGACTTGGGAAAATTTTATCATGGTCTAAAACTAAAACCTTCAAATTTTGCATCAGTTTTGTAAAAATCAAAATAAATTTTAAAAATATACAAGTAAAACATGCTCATTCTTGAATGTTCAGACTATAAGAAAGATATAAAGGTAAAAAGTTTATGAAAAAGGTACAAAGAGGAAAGTGAGAATCACTATAAGCCCACTGCCCAGAGATGACTTCTGTCAATGTGTCTGGTGTACATTCTTCCAGAATTTCTTTTCTATGAATAAATATACATTTGGATGTACTTATTTTAAAAACAAGTTCATGCCATATATGCTATTTGTAAACTATTATTTTCACTACATAATAAATCTATCATGCACATTTTTCCATGTAAGGTATAGATTTATATCATTTTAAGTGGATGTATAATATTCCACTGTGCGTTTGTATCATAACTTGAAATCAAATCTCCACAGAGGGACATATGGTTTGTACCTCTTTTTTAAAATCATAAAAATGCAGCCATGAACATCCTTCTACTATCTTTGCGTACATGCCTGAAGATTCCTTAGAGTATTTTTGGAAAAGCAGGATTGCTAAGTAATAGAAGAGACATACTTTACATTTTGATACCTATAGCTAAATGATCCTCCATTAAGTTTGTACCAATGTATACTCTCATGAACAGGGCATGACAATGCCTAGGGTTTTTTTAAATTATCATAGAGTAAAATTTACTTTTTTTTCTTTTGGTATACAGTTCTACAAATCTTAACACGTATGATTTGTGTTACCACCAACATAAGCAGGATACAGAACAGTTTCCTCTCCCCAAAATCTCCCTTATTCTGTTTCTTTATAGGCACACCTCCTCCCCACATCTAAACCCTTGGCAACCGCTGATCTATTTTCTGTCCCTATAATTTTTTGTCTTCCCAAGAATGTCATATAAATGGGATCATATAGTATGAAACTTTTTGAGATTGGTTTCTTTCACTTAGCATAATGCTTTTGAGGTTTATCCAAGTTGTTGAATATATCAATAGTTCTGGTGGGTGTTCTTTTCATTCCTAAATAGTATTTCAATATGTGGATATACCACAGTTTGTTTATTCATTCATCCGTTGAAGGACATTTTTTCCCAGTTTTTGGCAATTACAAATAAAGCTGCTATAAACTTCACATATAGTTTCTTTGGGGGAACATAAGTTTTCATTTCTCCAGCATAAATACCCAGGAGTGAGATTGCCAGGTCATATGGTAGGTGTATGTTTAACTTTACAAGAAACTGCCAAACTGTTTTCCAGGGTGGCTGTTCCATTTTGCATTCTCCCCAGCAATGTACGAGAGTTCCAATTGTTCCACATCCTCCTCAGTACTTGGTATTGTCAGTACTTTTTACTTTAGCCTTTCTAACAGGTGTTTATCAATATGAATATGCCTAGTTTAAATATAAAGAATATTCCTTTTATCGATATTCTTATCAGTCTTTAAATTATGTCCAACCTAACTTATTATTGTTTTGATTTATATTTTCTTTGTACTAATAAGATTGAGCATCTCTTCATATGTTTGTTGACCCTTTTTTATCCAAGTGTTTTTCTTTTTCTTATTTGTTTGACTCTTTCACACCAAGCATTTTGTTTGTTTGTTTGTTTAAGATTGGCACCTGAGCTAACATCTGTTGCCAATCTTTTTTTTTCTTCTTCTTCTTATTTTCCCCAAAGGCCCCCAGTACATAGTTGTTTATTCTAGTTGTAGGTCCTTCTGGTTGTGCTATGTGGGACACCACCTCAGCATGGCCTGATGAGCGGTGCCATGTCCGCGTCCAGGATCCGAACTGGCAAAACCCTGGGCTTCTGAAGCAGAGCATGGGAACATACCCACTCGGCAATGGGTCTGGCCCCCAAATGAAGCGTTTTAATTCCTTGACTGTTACATGTGTTGTAAATATTTTTTCCAGATCACCATCATTTTTTTCTTTGTTAAATCTATAAATCTTTTCCTTTTCTGACTTCGTTTGCAGATTCCTTCTCCACTCCAAGATTATAGAAATATTCAATCAAATTTCTTCAAGCACTCACATAAATGAGTAAACATTCCATTTTATTATTACCATTTGCCTTCACCCAGTCCAGTAGGGAGAGACTCAGATGTGGGGTAAGGGTCAAGACAGTCAGCTTATACTCATTGCCTGAAAATTAAAGCTTTTTTCAAAAAGTGTTTCTCTATCAGCAGGGATCAGTTTTATATGACCACATCAAAACATTATGTAAAATGTTCTGCTGAGCTTTAAAGTAAAAAAGCCAAGATATGTCATGGGTAGGGAGATTGTTCTGATTCTTTGGGGAAGGACAGAGGCGAGGATGGAGAGAGACTCTCCCTGATGCAACTTTGCTAAGAATTCCATTTCTTTCTCCCAGAGAGCAAGAAAATGACCTTTCTAAAAATGAAGAGCTCATTACTGGAAGTCCTGATTTAGATTCCACACAACCCAAAGAACAGTGTTAGTGAGTAAATAGGATTAATGCTGAGCAAGCAGAGGTGGCCCCAAAGGTGGTCTGAAGGATAAAGGGAGAGGCAGAGGGCTCCAAGACTGGGGATCAAGTGCTGGGGAGAACCAAGGGAACGAACCACAAGAAGAGAAAACAATCAATACGCAAGAGAGTAAACTGCACACGGGAAAAGAACACAGTAAAGACAAACTACAGTGAGAAAAGAGTCTGTAAGCATCTGCAGCAAGCAAGTGACTGGATATTAACGCATGCAGTGGGAGATGGTAAGCCCCATGACGGAGGAGGAGAAAAGACAAAGGAAGTTGAGGGGCCTGAGCCCCACTGAGCCATGCATCCTTGACACATCCTTGACGTGTTCAGCAACTGTTTAGGGAAAGAGTGGAGTGCTACTTGGAGCAAAGGCAAAATGTGTACTCAGCTGTAATTTTCACTCTGCAGTAAAACCAATGAATGGTTTGTCTATATTTTATAAATAAATTATTCTCAAATGAATCCCGTTTTTAAACACTGTTTAAGAACCTCTGATGTTCATTAATAATGTCAAAAATTCCAAACTCCTGTCACATACAGGATAGGAACAAAATATCCTCCTACAAGTTTTACCTACACACCCGCCTTACCTGGATGAATAAAAAGGGTTTCATGATTGGCTCTGAAAATAAGGATATTACTTGTATATACATCTTATCATCAACATCATCATCTTTGGAGTGGTTGCTTCACTCATATGTTAGTATCCTCTCATCATCAAATAGTCAAATATTTATAAAGTGCCAACAATTTATGCAAACTAGCCAAAATATGGGAAAGGACTGAGAAAATTATCAGAATAATTAGAGCCAAAAATAAAATTCTTTACATAAGGTTGAAGACAGAATCTCCGAGTGCCCGTAATTATCTAATGATGGTAACACTTGCTTTAGGCATGTTTTTCAGCGAACATTTATGGAGCACCAGCTATGTGCCCCCCACTATCCTAGATGCTACCATGTTTTGAGGGAGCTCACAGCTTAGTGAGGAGAGAGAGAAAGCAGTGACAATGTTACCTGAAACAAGCTGTGGTGAAAGGATAAGCCAGGGGTTGAGGAAGCACGAAAGAGCAACATTACCACAATAAGTTTAGTTAACATCCATCATCTCATATAGATACCCCCCCAAAAGGGGTTTTTCCTTATATCCCGTCCACTTCTAATTTGGCCTGAAATATAGTTAACGACGCTCCTTTCTTCATGTGGACGGAAACATCCTTGCTCTTGAAGCCATAGGGTGGTTAAGCATGAACACTCTGAAACCAGACTTGTTTCAAATCCCAGCCTTGACCCTTCAGTAGCTCAGTGACTTTGGCCCATTATTTACCATCTCTGGACCTTGGTTTGCCCACTTCTAAAGCAAGGATGATAACAGTACCCACAGGTTTGTGGTAAGGATCAGTGAGTTAATATATATAGAAGTACTTGGAACATAGCTGATCAATAGTGAGCATTCAATAAATATTAGAGATATTATTGTTATTAGATGGTATTGGCTTATTCAGAAATTAATAATATGCTTTTAAAAGTTTCTTTTGCATCATATGCTTTCCCATTGACCCTCTGATTAGACCACATGTGATTTTTGTTTTCTTTCAACAGCCCTGCCGGGCCCCCCAGGACAATATCCTTCCTTAAAAATGACTTCTGAAGTGGAGCAGCATGTGGCTATTGTCCGACTGGTCTTGTGTGATCACTGTCCAGTCTGGCTGCTAATCAAAAATGAACAGACGGTTCACAGCCAGTTCGCTGTTACCCAGAGCACAGCCTGCGCCGGGAGAGGCCACTAACTTGGAGAAGTCTTACTTGGGGCTCCCCGATCATGGCACTGTGGAGTGGACTTTCCAGTCTTGTAAACAGGGACACCATGAAATCACACCTCCGCTGGAGGCATTCCGTTTAACTTTCTGAAACAGCAATCTGGCAACTCCACAGGGAGTAAAAATAATAAAAAGGTGTCAGTTGTAAAGCATGAGAGAGAAATCAGAGGCCAGGCAGGGCATAAGCAGACAGCTGCAAGAGGCGGCTTCGGATTCATTCCAAACTAACCACAAATGGGTGCCGTTAGTTGCCAGTTTGGCAAACTGTGCTTCACGCTCAAGTTTATGATCTACAATGAGCTCAGCAAAGGTATGGTGGCTCAAGGACAATAAAACATCAGTTTAAGAGGTGTCTCTCAAACATTTAAGATAAAGCCCCAAAGTGGACATTTATGCAAAAACTGGGGCTGACACTCCTCTTCAATTTCACAATGTCTGACTATAACTGTCATTTTATCTAAGAGCACTGTAACAGAAAGAGGATCCCAGCTCACAGGGATCCACTCCTGAACTCCAAAGCAGGGACACTCTCTAGGCCTCCGTGTCCAACAGCACTTTCCAGAGAAAGAACTCTGATTATCTTAATATTAAAAAGAACCTCAGATTTCATCTCACCCAATGAGATCATTATAAGGTGAAGGAAGCTGAGGCACAGAGGAGTCAAGTGACTTGCACAAGGTGATTGTTAGTGACAGAGCCGGAGCCCAGGATAATTGACTCCCAGGCTCTTTTTTTTTTTGGAGGGGGGGTGGGGAAGATTGGCTCTGAGCTAACATCTGCTGCCAATCTTCCTCTTTTCGCTTGAAGAAGATTGTCACTGAGCTAACATCTGTGCCAATATTTCTCTATTTTGTATGTGGGACACCACAGCATGGCTTGATGAGCGATGTGTAGCTCCACATCCAGGATGCAAATCCAAGAACTCGGGCCGCCAAGCGAACTTAACCACTAAGGTTGATTAAATCATGTGGGTGCCAACAAGCTTATAGCAAACAGCTTATAGCTGAATAGCCAGGTTTCACCTGCCTATAAGTACAAAGTACGTCACTTGAACAAAGTTTGTCAGCTTTGTGCCTCTACCTGCTCATTCTGGAATTTACCACCCTCCTGAAGGCTTCCCTATCCAGGGTCTTTTGGTTTCTCCGGCTCAGGGACAGTCTGCAGGCCACCAGCCCCTTATGGCACATACAGACTCTCTGTAGTCCACCTGCCATGCCCTGCCCTGGGTCTTCCCTGATGTTCCACCAAGTTCTGTACATTTCTGCATACTGGTCTCTGAGCCAGAATGAGCACTGTGGTTTGCAGGCCAGGGGTGAGGCCAGGGCAGGAAGGAGGCTGCGGGGCACATGTCACTTATTGTGTGCTGACTTTGGCCGCTGTGGTCCGGAAGCAGGACTGTGTGCACCCCAAGCCTCCCAGTCTTTCACGAACCCAGACGCTATTACTAGCCCTGGTACTGTTCCCACAGGAGCTCAAAACCAGGCCCTCAGTCATGAGACCAAAGTGAGGGAGACGTCTGAAGCAATTATGCAGATAATTCTGGCCTTCCTACCCTTCCATGGTCTTTATCTCCCCTTCCACCTCCCCAAATGCCTCTCCACCAAAGAAAACAACAGGAGCAACCACATCCAACACCTCCTTCTTCAATCACCCAGAAAACATAACGTGCCCACGTGTATGTGTTTGAACCTGTACAAAGAGGTTTTTAAAGAAGTAATTGCCTAACCCTGAGCACCAGAAGCATCTGAGTCACAACTCTGTCTCAGAGAAGATAAGCCTTTATAGCTATTGGAATCATATCATAAACTGATCATAAGCTTAAAGAAATCGCTTGTGTCGGGGGTGGTGGGAAGGACCGTCATTCCTAAGCCATGACTGCCTTAGTTTAAGTTCCTTCAGGAGTAGAAGCTGAGAAGGAATTGGGTGTAGCTTCTGCATTTGAAAGGCAACCCGAGGATGCACCTGGGAGAAAGTAGGGACAGTGAAACAAGAAAAGGAGAAACATCAGTAAAGAGTACGTTACTAAGTAGGTTATTAACTATGAGCTACTGGGGCTTGATCCTGCTGGGAACTCTCTCAAAAACTGTGAGGAACTTGCCTCAGAATGAGAATCAGGACCAGGGTGGCATGAATGAGGCGCTCAGGGTGCAAAATTTAAGGGAGTACTCACGCTCTCGGTCAGCCACGTTCAAGTCAAACAAAAGCAGAGTCGGCCCTGCTCAGAATCATTCCGCTGGAGGATGGGAAGACTGGAGCATTTATCCACGGACTTCCATCTCCCGTTGGTTGAGAATTGCCCCCTGCCACAGCGATGCCGATGGCCCTGCTTTTGAGGCTCTGCCAGCTCTGCCTGGTGCTAAGAAAGCCCCTAGGCAGAGAAAAAGCAAGGCAGGTGCTCAGGCGGGGAAGCTGTCCATGCTCTGTGAGCTGTCTATAGCAGCTGCCGGGAGCACAGGTGGGCAGAGGGGATAGGAGCAGAGCATCAACTGCCTCTGCTACACGCCCTACAAATACCAACAGTATCTTGAATACACATCGAAATTATGAAACTCATCTGCAGACCCCAGCGTTGCTAAATACTTGAGCCTCCTATGACTCAATCTGTCAAAACTCAAAGCACATTGAAGGCAAAAAAAAATCTGCACTTAGAGGTACAGAATTTAAACACTAAAGCTAAGGCTTCAGAAATATGAACCTTAGAAAATTAATACAACTTATGGCATCACTTGCGTCTTGATAATTTCCCTGGAAGAATGAGACCCTTTTTTTTTTTTTTGCTATTTCCTACTTTTCAGGGCTTTGGCATATGCAGTGGGTCCCACATGCAGCTCAAAGGATAGGTGTACTATACCGACCTCACGCCAAATTCCGGGAGGCAGACTTTCTGTTCCTCTTTCAAATCAGACCTTGGCCTCGGGGACCGGAAGGCTTAACAAAAATGCAAAGAGAGACAAAAAAAGATTGTTCATATCTATTTTTTCCCCACAGTTTCTCTTCAAATTCAACTGAACTCTAGCAGGCACTCAGTCAGTAAGTGAGTTAATAAATTAATTAAGGAAATCATTGGCCCAGGTCATTATAATAGCAGACCGACGGTAAGAAGGGATTTAGATGCTAGTAAAAGAATTGTGTAAGGATTAGAGTCTCAAGTTCACAATGCTGGAACCGGACTAAAGGGAGCACTGGGAAAGACTTGATGGTAGCAGAGGAGGGCCTCTGAGGTGTCTTAGGTGTGAGTTGATTGGAGCCCTCTAAATATAGAGACTCACATCTCTCCTGTTTTGGGTTGCTCCACCTGGCTCTTTCTTGGTTTACTCTCTTTTTTTGGTGGAGTACATCCTCTAGTAGCTTCTTGAGAAAGGTCACATTGGAAGTAAATTCTTCTCTTTGATCCAATGTCCTGAAATTTCACAAAAATGTGCCGTGGTGTGAATTTTTTCATTCATGATCTTGGACACTCAAAGGCCCTTTCATTCTGGAAACGTAGACTTCAATTCTGGACATTTTCTTGTATTTGATAATGCCCTTCTTCTCCTCCTCCTCCTCCTCCTTATTTTTTACATTCTTCTTTTTGGTTTTGTTTCTGGAAGTTGCTTTTACTCAGATTTGGACTTCCTGGATTGATCTTCCCATTTTCTTGCTTATTTTTCCCTCTTATTTTTATCTCATTGACTTTTTGTTTACTTTAATGGATATTTCCACAATCTTATTCACCAAACTTTCTACTTAATTTTTTATTACTGCCTTCATATTTTTAATTTCCAAAAGATTCTTTCTGTCCCCTGATTATTCCATTTTTAGGGAATCCTCTTTTTGTTTCACACTTGTAAAACTACTCTTATTTCTCTGAAGCTACTAACTAAAAGTTTTATATTTAAACGTTTCTCCTGCCACTGTGTTGGTTTCTCTCTTCCTTTGAGTTGCTTTTATCTCTTTTTGTTTGTTTTTCTGTCTGTTTCTTTTGGAGATTCAGCAAATGGGTTGGTGGATTTCACTACGCGTGATTGGATCTGGCCCTAGGGATTGTGTTTGGGGGACTCCAAATGATGGTATCACTAGCTATTTTCTTTGGAGTAGACCAGTTTCTCTAGAAAACAATCCTTTAATCTCTTATCTGGGGAGATAGAAGCCTGGCTATTGACATTCTGAGAGTCTTTCTAAGGCCAGGGCTGCTAGTTGCTGGGGATTAAGGGAGTGGCTCTGACCAGCTTGTAGACTTGCAGTTAATCACCCTCTCCCTGGGCCTGGTGTTCCCAAGGTTGGCACCTCTAGGCTCCTTACAGAGTGAAAGGAGAACCTGGATCTTGTGATGAAAGGAGGAATCTGGTGATCTACTGCTCTTCATGCAGACTTTTCAACCAATTTCCTTGGATTTTTGGCCTTACCCCAGTGCTTTATGCCTCGAATTCTTGAGCCTTTGGGAGACTTTGCAACTCAAATCAGCTTCCTTCTTGCTGGCTAGCCCCTCTGTCGGCACCTAGATCTTTCTCCTCTCTAAGTCTGTTACTTTTAATCCACCAACTTTCTATCTCCCAGAATTTCCTTAACATCTCTCTCCTGCTGTCATCTTATCTCTTTTCCCTTGTAAATTTCTGCCTTTTTTCATTTTGCAGTTGTGTTAGTTTGAGTCTTTTGAGAAGCAGATGTCAAGACTGAATTAGACATACAAGAGACAGGGGGAGAGGGGAGGAACAGAGCCTCCCAACTGCCATGCAGGTTAGATGCCTGCCGAAGGAAGGAGGGAAGGAATTGAGGATTAAGTAGGAAGAGTCCAGGACTACATCGTGGTTCCAAGAAAGATTTGACCAGGCTGATGAGAAGCCTTCAAGCCAATGTCTCTCGTTGGAGGAATCTCATATCTCACAGTAATGGGCTTGTGTTAGTACGCCACCATGCACCATCTCAGGAAGAGCCCATGGAAAGTGTGGCCTTGGCATGAAGGCAGTAGTGGATCTAGAGGGGTAGCAACTGAGGTCATTGAGGAGTTATGCTCCCAAGAGCAGGAGGTCTGAATAGAACATTTCCATGGAAGGCACAGCTGCCATTTTAGTGGAGTTTGAAAAGGGAATGGAGATAAATGTATATGTTTAATCTAACATGTTTAACAGGAAGTCTAATTTATTCTCAACAACTATAATGTGCCCTCCATTCCTACTACTACACTAAAATTGTTCCTGGCCTAATTAGTTTTGAAATTCCAGGCTGTTAAACACAACTATTATATTTTAAAAATTGTTTATTACTAATAGCCCCACAGAGCAAAGTGTAAAGGGGAGCGGGGACAAGAAAAGAAAAGAGAGAAAAGATTGGGGGATGATGGTACTGAAGAAGTTAGAGAAAGGCTTTTGCATAGAGAAGAGAGAGTAGATAAAGGAACAGAAATTTTGGAGAACGAACAGATATGGATAAAAAGGATTTTCATCAAGTTTTGCTACGTGGTATGCAATTATACCTCCACCTCCCCACAAAATCTTCAGTACAATTTCTTATTATTCATTGATGATATTGGAATTGATTTTGACGGCAATTTGGGATACCGCATTGCCCTGAGATTAACTTCACAGAGGATGAGGAGAAAACAGAGAAAGTCAGGGACCCAGTTGTCTCAGTTACCCAGGAGCCTCTTCAATTCTCAAGTTATTTGACTTCTCTACAGCCTCTATTATTGTTCACCTTTCTCTTCTTCTTGAAACAATCTTCCCTTAGATGATGTGACACTTTCTGGCTTTCTGGTTACTTTCTTGACTTATTTTACCATCCATTTTGTGGGGTTCTCTTCCTCTTCCTCATTCTATAAATATTGGTGAACCTCAGGGTTTCTTCTTGGCTTTCTTTTTCACTCTGTTCACCCAAGTCCACAACTGCTATCTGTAAATTCAATATGTTGATGACTCTCAAATCTTTTTCAAAGCCCAGGCTTCCTTTGTAAGTTCTAGTTACACATCCAACAGCCTATTGAATAGCTCCAATTGAATATCCCACAAGCACTCCAAGCTCAAAATAGAATCCATCAGCATCCCGTTATCCCATCCCCCAAAACCTTTCCTCTTCTTGTGTCCTATATAAGAGTGAATGGTATTGCTTAATTACTCAAGGCAGAAATCTTGTTCTTACCCTTGATTCCTTTCTCTCCATCCCACCAACCAACAGTTAAACACCAAGTTCCATCAATCCTAACTCTTAAGATCTCTCGACTTTGTCAGTTCCTTTCTACCCCCATTATCACAACCTTAATCTAACTCCATCATCATCGCTTATTTGGATTACTCCAGTAGCCTTTGAACTGGTCATTTACTGCCAGTCTTACCCCCATCCCTCCTCCATACTAAGTTATTTACACTACAGCCAAAATGTTTTTTATAAAATGCAAATCTGATCATGTCACTCCCTACTTAAAACCCTTTAATGAC